>NC_083323.1:81162960-81811054 GCF_963455315.2 Globicephala melas
TTAGATGTTTATGAATCTGATAAGCACCTGTGATTTCATCTGCCTGAAAAGAATTTAGCAATGATGGCAAGTATGGTGCTCATTTTAATGTGATATGAAACACTTCCACTGTCTGATTGGTTTTGAACAGCTTTATTCTTCTAGTAGTATAAAGAGCATTTTTAAAAACAGAGGGTAAAATGTAGCTTTCTATAATATTTATCCTTTAAACTATTTCTTTTCTATCTCTTGGTTGAGTTTTTGGATTAATGTGGTTAAAAGGCTCTTACAGAGAATAAAAAGGGAGCTCATTCCCATGGACCTGGGGTTCCACTCACAACAGGTTCTCTTCCAGACAGTGACACTGACTTGTACCATTTCAAGAAAAACAGTCCTGTGTTTTCACGTTTGTCAGTTTTACTTATTACAGCTGGGCCAACTGTATGTTACCAGGTTAGAGTGAGAAGCAATCCATTCATATGTAGAGGTGAGAACCGTGATTAGTGCAGCAAACTGAGGTGCCCTTTAAAGAAATTAAGTACTTCAGTCAATGTGTTCTCATGTCTTTCTCCCCAGCATACAACCTCAGCCTTATAATTGATGGGTCTAAAAAGGTCTCTTGTAGCATCTCCTTCTGCTGTAATGAGATACACAGTAAAAGCCCATTTGATTCCAAAGAAATGTCTTATTTTGTTTTTCCTCCCCTGTTGGAAGGATGCTTCTTTGGCCAGATGAAATTAATTTACTCAAAAGCCTTTCTTTTAAAAGAAAAAAAGAAATTTTCATTTCTTACGTCTTCTCTAAGTGCCCCACTTTGGTTTGACAGGGGCGAGTTGAGTTCTCTTCACTGGTAGAATAAGCTCTTAACACCTCACTGTCTCTTCCAAGACTGATCATCACCTTTGCTCACAACACCCCACATGAAAAAGTCTTAGAGGAAGAAAACATGAAATAGGGGACAATAATAAATGTCTGTGTTCTAAAAAATTTAAGTGTCAATAAGTGAAAGTTGCTATAAGGCTCTGGGTGCCTGTTGAAATTCTTGGCACTGTGACGTTTAGGACATACATATTTGTTCCACACTGTGCACGAGACAGCTTTGCTGGGATGATCGTCTGGGTTAGCAGGGGAGGTTTGCCATGTAAAGCCTCTTCCGAATCAGCTGTTTCCCCTTAAGCGCTTCCATAGGGCTTAGTATACATCTCTATTATGGAACCGATGGTATTGCAAATTCTTTGAGGAGAGGGTTATATCTTATTCACTTAAGATAGTTCCTAAAACACACTTGGTACCTAATGAATATTGGTAGAATGGAGGGAAGATAGGACATGTCCATAAACAAGAAGAAGAAGAGCTTTTCAGACAGAGAATATGATGTGAACAAAGAGAAAGACTTAGAAAACTGTGGTCGAGGAATCATCACATAGTTCAGTTTGGTTATAATATAATGTGTGAAGACACTTTTGGAAGTAACTGTTGAAAAAGCAGAGTAGGCAGGATTTCACAAATCATTGTCAAGTTGGGGGTGGTGGCTAATAGATGATCCCTTAAGTTTGGAGCCTAAAAGACCAGAACGATGTGATCTCCTTGAAATAAATTGAATTTCTTCAGTTTGAGAGGAAAACCGGTTTAAGAGAGAAGGAATATTCCCTTCGGAAAAGTTGAGTTTGCGGTGCCACCAGAATCTCCGGATGTAGATAAGGAAATGTAAGTGGAAACAGGATGAGAGGCTCAGGAAAACGAGGTCAAAGCTGAAGGAAACACACTTGGCAGTGAGACCTGCACAGGTGATTGTGCAAGCAAGGGTCAGATGAAGTTGCTGATGGGGAGAAGGAAGCTGAGGGGAGAAGAGCTGAGGACAAAACGTGAAACAAGGCTGGAGAAACAAGGACAACCAAAGCATGAGAGAGAGAAGGAGCAATGAAAGCCACCTGTCTCAGCATAAAAGGCAGGCATGCTGGGGAGGGAGCGTGCAATGCAGCACGGGGAAGTGGCTGGGTTTTGCCATCAAGAGTTGAGTTCAGGTCTTACTCTATCACCTGTTAGCCACACGATCTGCAGCCAGTTACATAAGCTCTTAGACCACAATGTCCTTACCTTGGCAGTTGTGGTGTTAATTTAAATAGTTTAAACATACAGTCTTTAAATAATACTTTAAAAATTACTCTCGTCTCTTAAAATAATAACCAGTAAACTGGAAGATTTAGAGTTGTCTATATTTCTTATGTACATGCAAGCAACTATATTGCAAAATATATCATTTAAAAAATGTCTTGTAATCCATACAAAATTGAAGATTTAGGAATTTTTGAATTACATGTTTGATACACTGTCTTTTGCCCACTGTCTTCAGAATACAGCACTTGGAGTTTAAATATAATTCTCTTTGTCTGATCAAGCTTAATTTTTTGAGCACCTGCTGTATACCCAGCACTTTTCTAGCTCTTTTTACTGAGCCCCTCTAACTAAGGCTTTTTCTTTCCAATTCTTAGGGTATTTATTAATCTGTGTTTTCTTTAGCCACCATAAATATTCTTACCAACACTTTTGAAACAATTTAAAATGTATAGTGTTTGTGATTTTCCTAGTATAGTCCATTGA
The DNA here is from genome assembly GCF_963455315.2 of Globicephala melas. NCBI lineage: Eukaryota > Metazoa > Chordata > Mammalia > Artiodactyla > Delphinidae > Globicephala > Globicephala melas. The sequence continues at coordinate 81,165,541 of NC_083323.1, forward strand.
AAATACTATATTTTATTCTTTATTTCTGGGAGAAGCAAAACTATTGTTATTTTCTTGGGAAACATTTGCAAATTTTTGCCTCAGCAAATATTATGCAGTATAAAGTTACTTTTTCCATGTCTCAAATCATTGATAAAATGCATTTTAAGTGGCACTTTAATGTATTGATATTTTTTCTTTTGCTAGAAAAAGAAACAATAACTTACACTTTTCTAATCCTTTTTATTAGGGTACTACATTAAGAAAAATACTCCTGAATCGGTACTTTAGAGGCGATTATGGGGTCTGTATGAACGGACACCTCTCTGGAGCCTACTGCAAATCTGCACAAGGAGGAGGCAAGACATCATTTTTTCCTCATTTTTGGAGTTTTAGAGCGTGTCTGCATGCAGTGCTACTTAATATTTTACTTAACATAGCACAAATATAAAAATCATTTAAATAGCACTATTATCAGCCACAGCAAAAATAAGAAGATCCTGCCGTTTGTGCCAACTAGGATGGACCTCAAGGGCGTTATGCTAAAGTGAACTAAGTCAGCCAAAGACAGGCTATCTTTGCTATCGCTTACATATGTAATCTAAAAACACCAAACTCCCAGACACAGGCATCAGATTTGTGCTTGCCCGAGGCAGGGAGTGGGGAGTAGGGGAATCAAGGGAAAGGGGTCAAAAGGAACAAACTTCCAGCTCTAAAATAAATACATCCAGGAGATGTAATATACAACACGATGACTATAGCTAACAATACTGTACTGCATATTTGAAAGTTGCCAAGAGAATAGATCCTAAAAGTTTTCATCACAAGGAAAATAAATTAACTTTATGAGATGATGAATTTAATTAATCTTATTGTCGTGATCATTTTGCAATATATCATATATCAAAGCATTACGTTGTACACCTTAAACGTACACAATGTTATATATCATTGATATACGATGTTATATCTCAATAAAACTGGAAAAATAAATTTTAAAAGCACTATTAAAAACCTTTGCACAGGGGCTTCCCTGGTGGCACAGTGGTTGAGAGTCCGCCTGCCGATGCAGGGGACGCAGGTTCGTGCCCCGGTCCAGGAAGATCCCACGTGCCGTGGAGCGGCTGGGCCCGTGAGCCATGGCCGCTGAGCCTGCGCGTCCCGAGCCTGTGCTCCGCGACGGGAGAGGCCACAACAGTGAGAGGCCCAAAAACCTTTGCACAATTTTGGGTTCATAAAACAATGGATTTGAACATTTGAATTAATTTTGCCTTCTGACAAAGGTTTATTTATTTGTTTTTCCTAATCACAGGAAGCTTTTCTGGACAAGATTCAGATAAGATGGGGATATCCATGTCAGATATTCAGTGTCTACTGGATAAAGAAGGTGCATCTGAACTTGTCATCGATGTTATAGTGAGCACCAAAAATGACAGAATTTTTTCGGAAGGCATTTTACTTGGCATTGCCTTGCTTGAAGGAGGAAATACACAAACTCAGGTACTTGCTTACCATCATGACCATTTGTTACATTTTGTTATTTTGTATTTCTTATTTACTTGTTATAGAAACCCAGGGAAAGTAATGTTTTTTCATTAAGCTTCTCATGACTGTTCCTCCACCCAAAAACAACCACATTTTCCTTATATATTTATTTGATTTGCTGTAGTAACTACAGAGCTCCACAAATTATTCGGTGAAGCAGAACATTCCTTAGCACCATCATTTCTAACATGATACCAGAAATTCTGGTTTGCTTAGGGAAATTTTAGGCTTACTTTCAGCAAATCAGGACAACATTTTGACTCATCAAAGAATTAAATGTAGAAGAAAAAGAATTAAGTGCATTAATTAAATGAGGTAATATATATAAACTCCTCGCACAGTATTTGGCATTAAAACAAGTTCCCATAACATTCCCCACCCATCTCAGATACTTTTTCAGAAGCTCAGAACTCTACCTTTCCCTTTTGCCTCAAATCTCTCAGTGCTCGTTACCCTGCTGCCTCTCCCTGCTTTCACTGGTGTGGGGAGAGAAGAACCATGTCTTCTTTTCTTCATTCCGTTTGCTCATCCACCTCAGGAGGGGTGACTTGACAGTCATCGTTCATCTATTCAGTGCTCTGCTCCAGTGAGTGGTGTGCTCACTTGCATGCAGTATCAGACCACTGCTTCTAGAAGGCACGTGTTTCACTTTGAAATTCCTGCCAAGTTGTGTCTGGACTCCCCCCACTTAAAGGCAGAGCTCGCTCATTGTGTGATCCCCGGAGCTGGGAAGTGTTCCCAAGGAACAGGCATCATCCTCCCAGCCCTGCCGCTCACTAATCTGATATTTCTAGGTTTGCCTTGGTCAGGAAGGAAACGATGCTTACAACTAATTGGAAAATTCAGAATCCATTTTCCCTCTTCATGGCAAGTAGAAGCCACATCTAATTAAACGCTAAAAAAAAAATCATGTTACCTCTAAAGATATCTCTCCAAAACACACGTTATTCTCCTGCTTAAAATGAGTCACTTTCCCTGTAAAGGCAAACTCTTACCGTAGTCCATAAGATCCTTCGTGATCTAATCTCTTCAAGTTTTCCATCTTTCCTTTCTTATTCCATCTCTCCCCTCCCCCGTCCTCTCTCTTGTGCACCAGCTATACTAAGCTCTTGTAGTTCCGTAGATGTGTTGTGCCGTTTCTCATGTCACTTTCTCCTCTTCAAGGACTCAACTCATGAACTTCTTTTGGAAGCCTTTTCTGATCCTATGTCCCACTGGGCAGAATTGTCCACTAGGTACTGTACGCTTCTGCTCTATCCTGCAGGAGTTCATCAGGCCATGATTCCTTAGAGGTTGAGACCACATGTTTTCCATCTTTACATCCCTTGTGTCTGGCACCATGGCTGGCCCAGCCTAGGGATTCAATAAATGTTCAGGAGTGAATGGCTCTATGAATGAATGGTCCGAATCAAATTCTACCTCATTCACAAAGTCTTCCCTGTCTGGTTGGGGCCTTCGGGACCAGTCCTTTATCTGAGTTCCCATAGCATTTGTTTCTTTGATGCTCACTTGGCACTTTGCCGGTGCAGCTTTGTTTGGTTGTTATTTATATGACATCCTGTCTCTCCAGTTAAATGTCATCTTCTTTAAAGTAGGGCATCATGTCTTGTTCTTTATATCTATGCTGCTTTATAGCCATTCAACAAATATTTGTTGGTGTGGATAGCATTCAATGATTTTTGTATAAGAAAACCTTCTTTTAAGATGGGTTATGACAGTCTCATGTACCAGCCTTACCCTATTCGTGTTTCTCACTTATCTACATCATTGTGTAACCCAGATGTCAACTGTGTGCTCCTGGCCCTAAGAGGTCTAGTTGAGGTCAACTTGAATCCTTGCCCTCGCCAAGACTTCTGCCAAAATCCAGGAGGGGTTACATTCTCATAGTCTCGCTGGCCACTAATGTCTTGCTTTCTTATTAGTTCATGGGCTGTCTTGGCACTTGGCAGCTTCTGTAGTACTAAGGTAGGAATCTGATCCTCTTCCTTAATTTCTATCCTCCTAGCTACATAAATCAATTTATATGTTTAATATACTTTATTAGAGAATGGTTGAGGGGGAGGATAGAGGAGGTGGTTAGATTACAATTTCAAATTGCACGCTAATAATAGCAACAATGAAAATAATACCTCCACCAAGTGCTATTCTTGGTGCTTTCTGTGTAATAACTTGGTTAATCCTCACAAACAACCTGTGCAGGAACTTGTGTCCTATCTCATCTTAACAAAGAAGAATCTGAGATATACCTAAACTCACATAGCTAGTTAGAGATCGAGCTAGGATTGGAACCCGTGCAGACTGGCTCCCGAGTCTGTGCTGTTAACCACTGCAAACATCTCCTTTCGAAAATACCCTTCTATCGCCTCACTCCTAGGAAGTTTCACTGGCTGATCACCCTGCGTCAAACCCTGGTCTTACTTCATCTCTCTGGTTCCTCACTTCATTTCTCTTCTCTGTCCTCTCATTTCTAGTCTCCCCCACCCCCTTCTTGGGGGAAAGTCCTTCCTCTGTCACATAGATCTGTTTATCGATCACCCGTGGCTCCCCCCAAAAATCTTAGAGTTTCCTCTTATACTCTGAAGCTCATGGAGGTGCTTCCCCAGTCAAAGCCCACCTCTTTTGTGAGGTAAATCGTTATGCTACCTGTTGAGATTATATACACATATAAAAAGCATACTGTTTATCTTTATTAAAATCATACTGTTCAGCGTTATAGAGCCCTGGTTTTTAAAAGTCTGTGTAAATCATCTGATATTTTGAGCTTAAGGGGTTCTTTTATAAATTTAGTGATTTAGAGTCAGAGGATCTGGATTTAAATCCTAGCTCTACCCACTTACTACTTATATAATATTGGGCAAGTTGTCTACATTCACCAAACCATATTTTATTGATCTACAAAATGGAAATAAGAATACCGTGTTCATCACACAGTTGCACTGAAAGAATCAATGAGATAATAATATATGTCAAGGAACAACATAAATTATAAAACTTTGTTTTAATAGAACCACAAAGTTCTATAACTTCCTCATTAATATATAGGAATCCCTTTCTACCTTCTAACGCCATTATTTTGAAAATATTAGGGTTCAAGCATCAGCTTAATTTATGAAACCACAGAGGTCTCTGAATGCTGAATTTATCCTTTGAATTAACAGAACCAGCTTGACTGTTTCACTGTGGTTGCTATGGTTACTGTGGCTTTTGGGCCTGCTTTCTTGAGTTGCTGCTAGCCCTCTGCTTAGAGCTTCCCCCTTGTCGGTATGAAGCCAACTTGTAAGACTTCATGAAACACTTGGAGAATATGCATCGCCCACATCACAAATTGCAGGACGGGCATCCATTTCAAGCCCTGATGTCATTAGAGTCTCACCTATAAGTTCCAGGACCGATGAGTCATGGTTTCAGGCATTCTTTCAGGAAAGTATATCTGCAGGAGCCAAACTCCCCAAAATTGACTGTTTAGATATATTGGATTATGGTCAATTCTAGTTGATCTGGAAGTCATTATTTCTTCAGATGTTTTCTTCCCGTTGTCTCTCATCAAGGTTATATAACTTTTTTATCAGCACAGTTCCTGGAATTATTATCTTTATTAATTTTTTTTTACTTTCTCTTGTTTGTGTTGCATCTATTCCAAGGTTTTAGTCTTAATAACTTACAATTTCCCCACCCACCCTGACTTCTCTGGAGTGTACCACCTTTCCCATCTCCTACCTCTTCGGTTACTTCCTGAAGTCATTAAGCAGACCATGATTAGGGCAGATATTCTCAAGTTTCAGTATTTCCACCTCTCCGTGAGATATGTTTTATCATACTTCGGGTGTTGAATCCTTTCTACATCATTATTTACTCTAAAGCAGAATTCACTTTATACATTTTATGGTGGGCTTGCCCTAGACCCCATGCAAAGCAACGTATCTAATAAAGTACCAAAAGAATTTAGTGCCTACTTATCAGTGGGTTCCTGTGAGTGAGGCTGCCATGGTAACACATTCTAAATTAAATGTACTATAATTTAGACAAAGAGAAAAATAACTCTTTATAGACTCACATTTACCATCAGATTAGTGGTTGTTTTCCATGCTAGATTACAAAGTCACAAGGGCAGAGACTGTAGTTGTTTCCCCTGTTTGTTCTATCCCTTCATAGCATGGGACCCGGCACATAGTAGACCCTCAGTAAATATGTGTTGAATCAAAACATGACTTCATAATATATAAAAATCAAAGCGCTCTTTGCATACCCCTTCTTACAGTACCTTTGTAAAATTTTAAAACAAATAATCAGTAAAGATGAATTCAATAACATGAAATTATGTTGGATTTTAGTGGAAAGTGCTAAGCAAATACAAGCTATTATTAGGACACAGTAAATAGTACAGGAGACTAGCAAAGCTGTCAGTTTATGAAATAATCATGGGCAGCACATTAAATATAGACTTTTATCCATAATGCTTATGTTTATTTCAAACGTAAAAACATTATTTTCTCCCCTTGGGTATAGATGTCTTAAAATATGTTTTCTTGCAGTATTCCTTCTACCAGCAGTTGCATGAACAAAAAAAGTCAGAAAAATTCTTCAAAGTTCTCTATGACCGAATGAAGGCTGCTCAGAAAGAGATAAGATCAACAGTGACAGTTAATACCATAGACTTAGGTAACAAAAAAAGGGATGATGACAACGAATTGATGACATCTGGCCCACGAATGAGAGGTAAAGAAATAGTTGAGTATTGGGGAGAATAGAGTGAGAGAAAAGAGGGGTAACACAGTTTTTAGATCTCTCTTATGTTTTTTATCTCACTTGTCTTAGTCTAATTATTCCAGCTGTGACTCTGTTTATGGAACTCCACCCTTGAATTTTTGTGGTCATGGGGTTGACCTTGAAAGAGCTCTGTAGGGCCAAGCTCAAGCAAGGAGTTATCAGTGCAAAGCAACAAGTGACATGAAAATGTTTGATTTCAGTGTGAAATTTATGGTAAAGAACAATTGCCCAAACCTTCTGAATGTTCATGAAATTTAAACTGTAAGAACAGGAATTACAGCAGTAAACTCTATGAAAGATTTTTGGTATTTGGAATAATGAAGTCGTCAGTGTAGTAAATACAAATCATCTAAATATTAACATTTTTGAAGTTTGCCCTATTTTCCCACCTTCTCGTATTCAAGAACTCTGACATTTTATATTTATCACAAAGACAGGAGCCCTTCTAAAATTGGCTAAGCATTAAGACCTTTTTTAAATATCCCAGTGCAAAGTTTATTTTTTAGTTACTACCTCTCAGATTCTTTTTGGGAAATTCTTGCACCTCTTGTCAGGTGATTTTAAATTCAATTGTTAGAGAATTTGGATAACTGTCTTTTTTTTTAATTAGCAAAAGGAAGTTAATTCATAAATGTAAGAATACTGCTTTATTTTCAGTAAGAGATTCACCATTACATTTAAAAGAGGGAATGAAAGGGCAATTAACAGAAGCTTCTTCGGCAACATCCAAAGCATACTGTGCGTACAGAAGAGAAATGGATCCAGAAATAGACATCATTTGCACAGGATCAGAAGCGGGAAACGCTGAGGAAAAGTCTGCGGAGGAAGTAACAATGAGTCCTGCCATTGCCATCATGCAGCCGATTCTGAGATTTCTTCAGTTACTCTGTGAGAATCACAACCGGGAACTGCAGGTATTTGTTCTATTTTGTGTGAAAGCTGAGCATACAGTCTATGATTAGAGGTAGTTAAATTCAAATAAAACTAACAAGTAGTTTTGGAGAGAGTTTGGGAGAAATAATAAAAACAATAGTGCTCTTCTGAAATGGAAGAAACTTTGGTATCTAAGTGAAGAAAAGTGAGAGGAAAATTCCTTTATGCATGAAAAAAAATCAGGCTCCTACGGTATCATTCTTTGCATTTTCAACTCACATCTCTTTAGCCTCAGTGGGTATCATCTAACCTTAGGACTCCGGGATTTGTTAAGTAAGGTCACATTTGCCTCATCTGTATCTTTCATGGTTTTATAAGACTGTAGAGGTTTTCATCATTCCCGACTCAGTTCATATTCCTTGAGTGAGGTTACAGAGTATCTTTGTATGTCTTCATTAGAAACAGAGTTAATAAAGAGGATTTTTTTTCTTTCTTTTGAAGTGTAGTTGATTTACAATATTGTTTTAGTTTCAGGGGCACAGCAAAATGATTCATATATATATATTTCCTTTTTTAAATTATTTTCCATCATACCTTATTATGAGATATTGAATAGTTCCCTGTGCTATACAGTAAATCCCTATTATTTATCTACTTTATATATGGTAGTGTGAATCTGTTAATCCCATACTCCTAATTTTTCCCTCCTCCTTCCCCCTTCCCCTTTGGTAACCATATGTTTGTTTTCTGGCTGTGAGTCTGTTTCTGTTTTGTAAATAAGTTCATTGGTACTGTTATTTTAGATTCCGCATATAAGTGGTATCTCTCTAGATCCATCCATGTTGCTGCAAATGGCATTGTTTCAATCTTTTTTATGGCTGAGTAATATTCCAGTGTGTGTGTGTGTGTGTGTGTGTGTGTGTGTGTGTGTTACATCTTCTTTATCCATGTGTCTGTTGATGGACACTTAGGCCTCTTCCATGTCTTGGCTATTGTAAATAATGCTGCTGTGAATATAGGGGTAAGTGTATCTTTTTGAATTAGAGTTTTTGTCTTTTCTGGGTATATGCTGAGGAGTGGGATTGCTGGATCATATGGTAACTCTATGTTTATTTTTTAAGGACCATCCATACTGTTTTCTAAATTGGCTGCACCAATTTACATTCCCACCAATAGTGTAGGAGGGTTCCCTTTTCTTCACACCCTCTCCAGCATTTATTATTTGTAGACTTTTTGATGATAGCCATTCTGACTGGTGTGAGGTAGTTTGGATTTGAATTTCTCTAATAATTAGCAGTGTTGAGCATCTTTTCATATGCTTGTTGGCCATCTGTATGTCTTCTTTGGAGAAATGTCTCTTTACGTCTTCTGCCCATTTTTCAACTGAGTTGTTTGCTTTTTTGATATTGAGTTGTATGAGCTGTTTATATATTTTGGAAATTAATCTCTTGTCGGTTGCATCGTTTGCAAATATTTTCTCCCAGTCTGTAGGTTGTCTTTTCGTTTTCTTGATGGTTTCCTTTGCTGTGCAAAAGCTTATAAGTTTTATTAGATCACATTTGTTTATTTTTGCTTTTATTTCTTTTACCTAGGAAGACTGACCTAAGAAAATATTGCTACAATTTATGTCAGAGAATATCTTCCCTATGTTCTCTTCTAGGAGTTTTATGGTGTTATGTCTTACATTTAAGTCTTTAAGCCATTTTGAATTGATTTTTGTGTATGGTGTGAGGGAGCGTTCTAACTTCATTGATTTACTTGGGGAAGAGGATTTTTTATAGCAGTGAAGGTTGATACCTTTGTAAATTAATATAATCCTGGCCTTACATCTTCTTTGGTACATTTTTTGTTGTCAAATAGATGAACTTAGGTGTGCCTAGGAATTTTGACCCCTTTGTTTTGGGCATCATTTGTACATGCTGCTTATGTCACCATAGAAAAACCACATGAATGGTGACGTCATGTCTAAGAGCACAACTCCAGTATTAGAGCGACAGCAGAGTTTGAAGCTGTGTTTTCTAGTAAGCATCTAAAGTGCAGGTGTTCTGAATTGGTAAGAGAGGGTAGATTCATATTAATTGGATTGAATATCCTCCAAGGAGATGAGACCCTCAGGAATTAATGAATGGCGGAAGCCATGACTCTTGTGGACCACCCCACCACAACTTGGAGAGAGCTGCTGCAGAACTGTCAGCAGGAAAAGACCAGAAGCTTTATTTGCAGAGGGGAGATATTGAATATGTGCCTGTGCACTTATCCTGACCCATGTGGTCTGTCCATGTGGGAAGTGGATGTGTAGTATCTGATCAAACATTTTACTGATAGGAATGTGGGATCAAACAATTTGGAAAATGCTACTTATAAAAGAGTTTTGTTTTATTATGAATCAGTGTTAGAATTATTCACAATATCTAATATGTAGAAGCAGCCCCAGTGTCCATTAACAGATGAATGGGTACACAAAATGGAGTGTGTACAAAAAATATAATATCATTCAGCCTTAACAAGGAGGGGAGTTCTGACATGCGCTACAACATGTATGAAACTGGGGACATTATGCTAAGTGAAATAAGACACACAAAAAGACAAATATTGTGTGATTCCACTTATATGAGATAGAGTAGTCAAAATAATGAAGACAGAAAGTAGAAGGGTGGTTGTCAAAGGCTAGGGAGAGGGAGAATATGGAGTTGTTAATAGGTGTAGAGTTTTAGTTTTACAAAGATGAAAGTAGTTATAGAAATGGATGATGGACATGGTAGCTAAACATTATGAATATGTTTAATACCACCAGACTGTGTACACTTAAAAATGGTTAAGAGTAAATTTTATGTATATCTTGCCACAATACAAAAAATTGAAAAAAAATCACAAATGCAAACTAAAAGGAAATAGAATAAATGGTAGAAATGAATTCAAATGAATTAAATAGTAAATTAAATTTGTGAAAATAAGTAATAAAATAAAATAAAAGTTTCCATCTTTGCTTACCCTTTCACCAGGTTTATTCCCCCATGAAATCACTTTTTTTTTGTTTGTTTATACAGCAGGTTCTTATGAGTCATCAGTTTTATACACATCAGTGTATACATGTCAATCTCAATCTCCCAATTCATCACACCACCACCCCCATCCCCCCCGCAGCTTTCCCCCCTTGGTGTCCATACGTTTGTTCTCTACATCTGTGTCTCAACTTCTCCCCTGCCGACCGGTTCATCTGTACCATTTCTCTAGGTTCCACATATATGCGTTAATATACGATATTTGTTTTTCTCTTTTGGACTTACTTTACTCTGTAGGACAGTCTCTAGATCCATCCACGTCTCAACAAATGACCCAATTTCATTCCTTTTTATGGCTGAGTAATATTCCATTGTATATATGTACCACATCTTCTTTATCCATTCGTCTGTCAGTGGGCATTTAGGTTGCTTCCATGACCTGCCTATTGTAAATAGTGTTGCAATGAACATTGGGATGCATGTGTCTTCTTGAATTATGGTTTCCTCTGGGTATATGCCCAGTAGTGGGATTGCTGGGTCCTATGGTAATTCTATTTTTAGTTTTTTAAGGAACTTCCATACTGTTCTCCATAGTGCCTGTATCAATTTACAGTCCCACCAACAGTGCAAGAGGGTTCCCTTATCTCCACACCCTCTCCAGCATTTGTTGTTTGTAGATTTTCTGATGATGCCCATTCTAACTGGTGTGAGGTGATACCTCATTGTAGTTTTGATTTGCATTTCTCTAATAATTAGTGATGTTGAGCAGCTTTTCATGTGCTTCTTGGCCATCTCTATGTCTTCTTTACAGAAATGTCTATTTAGGTCTTCTGCCCATTTTTGGATTGGGTTGTTTGTTTTTTTAATATTGAGCTGCATGAGCTGTTTATATATTTTGGAGATTAATCCTTTGTCCATTGATTCGTTTGCAAAAATTTTCTCCCATTCTGGGGGTTGTCTTTATATTTTGTTTATGGTTTCCTTTGCTGTGCAAAAGCTTTCAAGTTTCATTAGGTCCCATTTGTTTACTTTTGTTTTTATTTCCATTACTATAGGAGGTGGATCGAAAAAGATCTTGCTGTGATTTATGTCAAAGTGTGTTCTTCCTATGTCTTCCTCTACGAGTTTTATAGTGTCCGGTCTTACATTTAGGTCTCGAATCCATTTTGAGTTTATATTTGTGTATGGTGTTAGGGAGTGTTCTAATTTGATTGTTTTCATGTAGCTGTCCAGTTTTCCCAGCACCACTTATTGAAGAGACTCTCTTTTCTCCATTGTATATCCTTGCCTCCTTTGTCATAGATTAGTTGACCATAGGTGTGTGGGTTTATCTCTGGGCTTTCTATCTTGTTCCATTGATCTATGATTCTGTTTTTGTGCCAGTACCATATTGTCTTGATTACTGTAGCTTCATAGTATAGTGTGAAGTCAGGGAGTCTGATTCCTCCAGCTCCGTTTTTTTCCCTCAACACTGCTTTGGCTATTCTGGGTCTCTTGTGTCTCCATACAAATTTTAAGATATTTTGTTCTAGTCCTGTGAAAAATGCCATTGGTAATTTGAGAGGGATTGCACTGAATCTGTAGATTGCTTTGGGTAGTATAGTCATTTTCAGAATATTGATTCTTCCAATCCAAGAACATGGTATATCTCTCCATCTGTTGGTATCATCTTTAATTTCTTTCATCAGTGTCTTATAGTTTTCTGCATACAGGTCTTTTGTCTCCCTAGGTCGGTTTATTCCTAGGTATTTTATTCTTTTTCTTGCAATGGTAAATGGGAGTGTTTCCTTAATTTCTCTTTCAGATTTTTCATCATTAGTTTATAGGAATGCAAGAGATTTCTGTGCATTAATTTTGTATCCTGCAACTTTACCAGATTCATTGATTAGCTCTAGTAGTTTTCTGGTGGCATCTTTAGGATTTTCTGTGTATAGTATCATGTCATCTGCAAACAGTGACAGTTTTACTTCTTCTTTTCCAATTTGTGTTCCTTTTATTTCTTTTTCTTCTCTGATTGCTGTGACTAGGACTTCCAAAACTATGTTGAATAAAAGTGGCGAGAGTGGACATCCTTGTCTTCTTCCTCATCTTAGAGGAAATGCTTTCAATTTTTCACCATTGAGAATGATGTTTGCTCTGGGTTTGTCATATATGGCCTTTATTATGTTGAGGTAGGTTCCCTCTATGCCCACTTTCTGGAGGGTTTTTATCGTAAATGTGTGTTGAATTTTGTCAAAAGCTTTTTCTGCATCTATTGAGATGATCATATGGTTTTTATTCTTCAATTTGTTAATATGGTGTATCACATTAATTGATTTGCGTATATTGAAGAGTCCTTGCATCCTTGGGATAACCCCACTTGGTCATGGTGTATGATCATTTTAATGTGTTGTTGGATTCTGTTGTTAGTATTTTGTTGAGGATTTTTGCATCTATATTCATCAGTGATATTCGTCTGTAATTTTTTGTTTTTGTTGTATCTTTGTCTGGTTTTGGTATCAGGGTGATGGTGGCCTCATAGAATGAGTTTGGGAGTGTTCCTTCCTCTGCAATTTTTTGGAAGAGTTTGAGAAGGATGGGTGTGAGCTCTTCTCTAAATGTTTGATAGAATTCACCTGTGAAGCTGTCTGGTCCTGGACTTTTGTTTCTTGGAAGATTTTTTATCACAGTTTCAATTTCATTGCTTGTTTTTGGTCTGTTCATATTTTCTACTTCTTCCTGGTTCAGTCTTGGAAGCTTATACCTTTCTAAGAATTTGTCCATTTCTTCCAGGTTGTCCATTTTACTGGCATAGAGTTGCTTGTAGTGGTCTCTTAGGATGCTTTGTATTTCTGCGGTGTCTGTTGTAACTTCTCCTTTTTCATTTCTAATTTTATTAATTTGAGTCCTCTCCCTCTTTTTCTTGATGAGTCTGGCTAATGGTTTATCAATTTTGTTTATCTTCTCAAAGAACCAGCTTTCAGTTTTATTGATCTTTGCTATTGTTTTCTTTGTTTCTATTTCATTTATTTCTTCTCTGATCTTTATGATTTCTTTCCGTCTGCTAATTTTGGGGTTTGTTTGTTCTTTCTCTAGTTCTTTTAGGTGTAAGGTTAGATTATTTGCGATTTTTCTTGTTTCTTGAGGTAGACTTGTATAGCTATAAACTTCCTTCTTAGAACTGCTTTTGCTGCATCCCACAGGTTTTGGATCGTTCTGTTTTCATTGTCATTTGTCTCTAGGTATTTTTTTATTTCCTCTTTGATTTCTTCAGTGATCTCTTGGTTATTTAGTAACGTATTGTTTAGCCTCCATGTGTTTATGTTTTTTACTTTTTTTTCCCTGTAATTGATTTCTGATCTCATAGTGTTGTAGTCAGAAAAGATGCTTGATATGATTTCCATTTTCTTAAATTTACTGAGGCTTGATTTGTGACCCAAGATGTGATCTATCCTGGAGAATGTTCTGTGTGCACTTGAGAAGAAAGTGTCATCTGCTGTTTTTGGATGGAATGTCCTATAAATATCAATTAAATCTATCTAGTCTGTTGTGTCATTTAAAGCTTCTGTCTCCTTATTTATTTTCATTTTGGATGATCTGTCCATTGGTGTAAATGAGGTGTTCAAGTCCCCCACTATTATTGTGTTACTGTTGATTTCCTCTTTAACAGCTGTTAGCAGTTGCCTTATGTATTGAGGTGCTCCTATGTTGGGTGCATATATATTTATAATTGTTATATCTTCTTCTTGGATTGATCCCCTGATCCTTATGTAGTGTCCTTCCTTGTCTCTTGTAACATTTTTTATTTTGAAGCCTATTTTATCTGATATGAGTATTGCTACTCCATCTTTCTTTTGATTTCCATTTGCATGGACTATCTTTTTCCATCCCCTCACTTTCAGTCTGAATGTTTCCCTAGGTCTGAAGTGGGTCTCTTGTAGACAGCATATATATGGGTCTTGTTTCTGCATCCATTCAGCAAGCCTGTGCCTTTTGACTGGAGCATTTAATCCATTGACGTTTAAGGTAATTATCGATATGTATGTTCCTATGACCTTTTACTTAATTGTTTTGGGTTTGTTTTTGTAGGTCCTTTTCTTCTCTTGTGTTTCCCACTTAGAGAAGTTCCTTTAGCATTTGTTTTAGTGCTGGTTTGGTGGTGCTGAATTCTCTTAGCTTTTGCTTGTCTGTAAATCTTTTGATTTCTCCTTCGAATCTGAATTAGATCCTTGCCGGGTAAGAGTAATCTTGGTTGTAGGTTCTTCCCTTTCATCACTTTAAGTATATCATGCCACTGCTTTCTGGCTTGTAGAGTTTCTGCTGAGAAATCAGCTGTTAATCTTATGGGAATTCCCTTGTATGTTGTCATTTTTCCCTTGCTGCTTTTAATAATTTTTCTTTGTCTTTAATTTTTGCCAATTTGATTAGTATGTGTCTCAGTGTGTTTCTCCTTGGGTTTATCCTATATGGAACTCTCTGCGCTTCCTGGACTTGGGTGGCTATTTCCTTTCCCATGTTAGGGATGTTTTCGACTATAATCTCTCCAAATATTTTCTTTGGTCCTTTTTCTCTCTCTTCTCATTCTGGACCCCTATAATGCGAATGTTGTTGCGTTTAATGTTGTCCCAGAGGTCTCTTAGTCTGTCTTCATTTCTTTTCATTCTTTTTTATTTATTCTGTTCCGCAGCAGTGAGTTCCACCATTCTGTCATCCAGGTTACTTATCTGTTCTTCTGCCTCAGTTATTCTGCTATTGATTCCCTCTAGTGTAGTTTTCATTTCAGTTATTGTATTGTTCATCTCTGTTTGTTTGTTCTTTAATTCTTCTGGGTCTTTGTTAAACATTTCTTTCATCTTCTCGATCTTTGCCTCCATTCCTTTCCCGAGGTCCTGGATCATGTTCACTATTGTTATTCTGAATTCTTTTTCTGGAAGGTTGCCTGTCTCCACTTCATTTAATTGTTTTTCTGGGGTTTTATCTTGTTCCTTCATCTGGTACATAGCCCTCTGCCTTTTCATCTTATCTATCTTTCTGTGAATGTGGTGTTTGTTCCACAGGCTGCAGGATTGTAGTTCTTGCTTCTGCTGTCTGCCCTCTGCAGAAGTTGGTTCTTTAAAGAAGATCGGTAAGATTCTTATTCCCTCAGCAATACATATGGAAACTCCTCTATGCTGTCATATAGTTTGCTGTAACCTCTCACCTCTAGCAGGAGCACTGAGACCGTGGGGATGCTTATCCATGGCATTGAGTGGACAGAATGCATAATCTCTCGATAGACTTGGTTCTAGAGAGGGTCCCCCCGCTGGCTGCCGATTCAGTTCCTGCGGGGCCCCAGCTGCTCCAGCTACTGGACCGCATCTGTCAGCAAGCGGGCAAGGTCTCGAAATCACTCTAACAGGTTGTGTTTCCTTCCAGACATTTTTATGCACATATAAGCATACTGATCTGTACATGTAAACCTTTAAAAAAATACACACACAATATAATGGTCTTCCACTTACTTTTATCATTTACTAATATATCTTATTACTAAATTACTTATTACTAGATTATGTTTATATCAGTACATATTGAAGTACCTCATTCTTAGAGCTTCAATATATTCCAGTGTTTGGATGTACATTTATTTATTAAATCAGTCACATTGTGATGGGTATGGTGCGGTTTCCAGTTTGGGCTGTTATAAGCAGTATGCGGTGAACCTCTTTGCAGTCGTATGTTAACTGAAAATATTGATAGATGCTTCCAAGTTGCCCTCCATAATGGTTGCATCATTTACTGTTTGAAGCTACACTGTTTATAAGGGATCATTTAGTTGAATATTTGATTTCTTCTTTCCCTAATGAATTTCTTTCCAGTTTCTTTTTCCTTCTTTTCCTACTACCTATTGTTTTTGTCCTTTGTATATAGTTTTAAGACAATGATGTTGAGAAATATTTGTTATGAACCATACTGATAAATATAGATGCTTGGGAAAAAAATGCATCTTTTATTTCTTAAACGCAGGAGAAATTTAATAAATATAAATGCTTCCATATAAATAGCCATTCCATTCCACATTACCACGGGGATCCTCTCGAGTTAGAAAAACACTCCTATGGAGAGAACTAAAAACAATTATCACAGTGATTTTTGTTTTAATGCTTCAGGTATGCTTTCTTTTGCCTTTAGAATTTCTTGAGGAATCAAAACAACAAAACAAATTACAACCTTGTCTGTGAGACCCTTCAGTTTTTGGACTGCATTTGTGGAAGTACAACGGGTGGCCTGGGCCTCTTGGGTCTCTACATCAATGAGAAGAATGTAGTGCTGATCAACCAGACTCTGGAGAGCTTGACTGAGTATTGCCAGGGCCCGTGCCATGAAAATCAGGTAACTGTGAAAGCAGTCCTTCACGCACAAGTATTCTGACCAGTCAGCAAAAGGATCAGATTGGTGAAGGAGCCAAGCTTTGTGTGCCTGTAAAAGACCTTTCTTCTTGCTTTGCCAGATAGTTTTACCTTCCTAACAAAACATACAAAGACTGAATTATGGACTAACAAATACTATGCCATATTTTAATTTAATTTCACCTTAAAAGGAAATTCCCATGAAAATATTCCAGATAAAAATCAGAGTTATCAAAAAACGTTAAATACGTTTTTTTCATCATTGATCAGTTTTCATCTTTAGTCAATCTTTCTAGGATTTGTGGCATCAACTCCCATTGGTTTCTTCGGCTCCACTGCAGTGGGTTGTGTATGTTATCTCCTTCATATTCACAGTAAACTTATGAAATATGTAATAGTGCTTCCATTTTGCTGATGAATAGGTTCTGACTCAGAAATCAAGTGGTGTTCCAGAGTCTCAGAGTAACTGAATCTGTACGTTGTAGGGCCATTCTTAAAACTGAGGACTTGGGCTTCCCTGGTGGCGCAGTGGTTGAGAGTCCACCTGCCGATGCAGGGGACATGGGTTCGTGCCCTGGTCCGGGAAGATCCCCCATGCCGCGGAGCGGCTGGGCCCGTGAGCCATGGACACTGAGCCTGCGCGTCTGGAGCCTGTGCTCCGCAACGGGAGAGGCCACAACAGTGAGAGGCCCGTGTACCGCAAAAACAAACAAACAAACAAACAAAAACTGAGGACTTGTGGTTTAGTCTAGAGTGCGCTTTTAACTGTATTACATTTTCCAGGGCAAGGTTTCGACTCCTTTTTCCAGAATGTTTGTCTCTGATTCCATTTTCTTGGATATCACAGTCACATAGAAGGAGTAGACAGTAGAACACTTGGACTAGTAAAGTGGGGGGCACCCTGGAATTTACTGACTGTTCACATCTACACAGGTTGTTACAGGGCTACCATCACAAGCATGGATCCACCCTGGAAGAAAGAGTTTTCAAGTCACAGACATTTCTGGATATTAATTTTAAAGAAGCCATTGAGACCAAATATCAGTGCTTAATATAGAAAAGTGAAAAAAGTAATTTGCTTTTCTATTGTGAATTATATGATGTATATGTACAAAAATGCACACACACATACATGTAAATGCATAGGTATGTAGAACAAAAACGCAATTATTGATGTAAATAATTTGTTAGGGGCATACTTCTTCCCCCCCCATAATATGCACGTGACATGGTGAGAGAGTTTGTGGATTTTGCTCTGTGTTATATTTCCCTCTCCTAGGGCAACGATACAAGAAAACCTAACTGTTGATTTAAAGTTAAGGAAATACATGCAAATTCAAAGATTTGGTTTTGTTGTTGGTTAAAATCATGTATAACAGAAAACAGGTATTCTCCACTCTTGGTTTTTTACTAAATCAGGTAAGCTCTAAAAGTAGAAATTAATAATAAAATAGTGTGAATCCTGTATACTCTGGAAATATACTTACTCTGAACCCCGTGCTCTGGAAGTGTGTGGAAAGAAAGAAAGTGGCTAGCAAATTCCGGACACAGTCTGCAAATTGATTCCCTCTAAGTTTAGCAAACATTTTAACAATCAGAAGAACCTCCGGAGATGTAGAAGACAGATGGAAAACACCTCTCTTGGGTGTCAGGGGAGTAAAAATTTACTTATATGAAGGGAGAAACGAAGCCCATTCTGAAAAATAACAGTCCTTTCAGAGTCACCTTGATTTTACTCTTTCTCATTTATCTTACCTGGGTTTCAATTTTTCAGACACCTTGACAGTGGGTGCTGTGTGGTAAGCTGTAGTTCCACAAACTCCAACCCACAAGTTCCTGATTTTCAAGTCCTATAAAATGAATTAAATTCGGAGTCCTAGCACAGTAGACCCTAACCTTCAAAATACTGACATTTATCTCTCAGGATTTTTTTTTTTTTTTTTTTTTTGCGGTACACGCGGGCCTCTCACTGTTGTGGCCTCTCCTGTTGCGGAGCACAGGCTCCGGACGCACAGGCTCAGCGGCCATGGCTCACGGGCCCAGCCGCTCCGCGGCATGTGGGATCTTCCCAGACCGGGTCACGAACCCATGTCCCCTGCATCAGCAGACAGACTCTCAACCACTGCACCACCAGGGAAGCCCCTCTCAGGATATTTTATAAGCTTTTCTCAAGTCAGATTCCTCTGTGAATCACTTAAGTTTGAGGAATCTTCTGACCTTTTCCCTCAACCACCATAATTGACAAGATGTCTCCAAAACATCAGGAGGTGCCTGTATTCCCTGTCTGCTGCCACAGTGATCAACAGCATCACTTGTTACTCATTTAGCATTAAGTAGCAGATAAATGAAGTTGCTACATCATTTCCAATAAAGTTTACTTACAAACCTTGGACATAAGGGGCGCATTCCTTTTGTAAATAGGAATATTCTCTTAGCCTGGATAGATCAGATCTTAAAATTCTAAATTTAAGTAATTCCTCTAATGAAGGGCATATTAAAATTTAGTGACTGAGTGTTTTACTTAACCATTGTTTTTTGAAATTCTATTAAAATGGTTCATTGAAAAGATACCTGTTTCATACAATGTCTATCTCTATGTTCTTCATACAAAGCCATTTAGCTAATACTAATCAACTAATAGACTCTATGCAAAAGAATAAGTTAAAGTTAAACCTTTGAGTTATCTTAGACTTAATCTCAAAGTTAAATTTTAATTATATTTTAAAAGTCGAAAGGCTAAGGTGATTCTGTAATTTTATGTCATGGCTTCTAGCGCACTTATGTCGTACATAGAGTGTTATTTTATAAACATTTTTTTTTCCTAGACATGTATTGCTACTCATGAATCTAATGGGATTGATATCATCATTGCTTTGATTCTAAATGACATAAACCCTCTTGGTAAATATCGAATGGACCTGGTGCTCCAACTAAAGGTAGAGTAAATCCACTATTTGGGGGGGGAAGTGACATTCTCTATATAAAACTCCCTTTCAGAGTTGACTCTAAATCTTCAAGTAGGTCTTGTAAAAAGCAAGGTATTATCGTATTTTCAACTAATGAATTGGCAGAAAGGGATAGTTAAAGCACCGTGAGCGCTAAATTCCTGATAGTGTCAAATAAGATTTGAGATAATGTTAGTTGGAGGGTACTTTACTGGAAGTTTTTTTAAGCAGCCACTTTGTTTTGCTGTTTTTCTTCTGCTTTTATTTTCTATTTTTCATTATATAGAGGAGGAAAAGGTTCTGAACATTCACTATCCCATATATTTTTAAGTCGTCTTGACTACAGAATTCTATCTAGCAAGTCACGATTAATGAGACTATGTCAGAGGAGGGCTGCATTTTAGTTTTATGTCTCTCTACTTTCTAAAAGTTGTTTTCTTTTATTATATCTTAGAATCTTATTTTTTTCCCCAAATAAGCTAAGCCATTTTCACACTCCCTTTGAGGAGGTGCTTCAACTTAAACCATGCGCATACTTCCCAGCAGTTCCACTGATCAGAGGTCAGGAGCACAATGGCATTTTGAAAAAAATTTCTTCAACTTTTTGTTCAAGTAGAAACAGATAAATGAATATACACAAGAAACAATATAATCCCAAATATAAAGGCATGCTATTCAATTGAGATGAATTATTAAAGACCACATATGTTTAGTGTTAAACAGGTTTAAAAATCATTGGTTAAATAAAATTTTTCTGTAAAGACAGGTTGATCCAATATCATAGAGAGAATAAAGTTTAACTTTTTAATGGGTAAATTTATGGCCAAGAAGAATAGAAATGACATTTCTATAATTATGTTTCTAAATATAGATTTAGATAGATAATGGAATATATATTATATATACATCCTACTTATGTGGAGATTGTGCTAATGGCTCTTAATAAGCAAACAAAGAGATAACTATTTTCATTTGCAATATATATAATCTTTGGGTATTTATCTTCATAGATTAGAAAGAAGGTGATCCTTATGTAGATTGAACGTGTGTCCTTTTCCTAATTAGCTTCATGCTTCACTTAGTAAAAACAGCCTAGGCCTATATAACAGACAGCTTAATTTGAATTACTAGAAAAAAATTATTATATCTTGAATTCATTTTTAACCATAATTCATAAAGAAACAGGCTTTTAAAATCCTTTATTTACCTAGAGACTATACCTTTAAATCTCTCTCTCTCTTTTTTTTTTTTGGCCATGCCACGAGGCTTGTGGGATCTTAGTTCCTCAACTACTAGGATTGAACCTGGGCCCTCGGCAGTGAAAGTACAGAGTCTAAATCTAACCACTGGTCCTCCAGGGAAGTCCCTAAGTCTCACTCTTAATTGACATAACTTAATGGGGAAAATACTGAAGGATTTGTCAAAGTATAGGCATACAGATTATTTACAAATCCAGACCTATGTAAAAAAACCTAAATTAAATGATGGGGTATGACTTAACAGTACAAAGATACTCTTGGCTATTCAAATGGAAATCTTTTTTGAAAAAGGGTCATTTAAAATTTCATTTATGTTTCTAGGCATAATTTATATATACCTTTTCAAAATATGACAGTTGGATAGATCAAGGTATGTATAAAATACAAAATGAATGAATTTGACTTGAAATATTCATAGTTTTCTACTTAAAGAAAGAAGTGAGTGTACATTTCTAAACAATCCATGAGGCTTTGTACATAATGGCCAATATGAGAACAATGTTTGTAAGACAGAATGATATAGTATATCGGCAAATTTTAGAAGGTATAGGTAGTGTGCTTTTAATTATAAATTCTCCAGAACATTATAGAGATTCCATATTAAAAATGTTAAGGTTTTATTTTATACCATCCACCCTTAAATTTATACTTAACCAGTTATAATTTTAAGTATATTTAACTTTACTAATTTACTATACCATTTTATGAATTTTCTGATACATATATCTTGTCCCTTTTAATTTATATTTCATGACTGATCTGGGACTATAAAGTGCTAAATTTATAAATAAGTAGGTTTTTTTGTTACTATTTTTGGTTTTTTGGTTTTTTGGTTTTTGTTTTTCTTCTAAGGACTCCAGCTTCCTTTGGAAGAAAATCCTCTATTAACACACATGAATTTGATTTCTAAGCATATATAGGCTCTTGTACTTTCAAACTGATTCAAATTTCAGTAAGTCATTTACAAGATTTCTGTTCCTCCAACATAGTACGAAAAAGATTGGTCAGAAAAAATACCGTATTGCCAATAGCATTCTGAAATTGGATGTATTTTTAAGCTATTACGTATTGGGCCTGCTGAGTGAGGTTCATTAGAGAGTACTGTTAGCGTTGCCAGGGTTTTAGTTTTCAATTCTATGGGGTCAATTAATATTGCTCTAAGGATCTAAGCTCTCCACTAACACTGGAGCTTTATTTTTTTAGGTATGTTGTTTATATGGGATGCTAGGTTATAAAAAGGGAATTTTAGGATTAGTACAAATCTGTAAAAATTGAAAATGGAACAGAAAAAATAATGCTACCTTTCCCACAAAATCCTAACATCTTTTTAGGATGGGTTAGTGACGTTGGTATCATCATCACCATCACATTATCATCATCGTTACTAATATTAGCCATTTAATCAATAGGCTGTATTTCTGAAAGAAAAATAGTTGGGTAGAATTTGGTATTAAAAATACCCAGTGTAATTAATTTGCACAACTTTAACAAAATTTGTATTGTGAATGCCTGCATCACCAAACAACTGATTCAATTTAAGTTTTCATCCCGTAAGATGTTAATTTTGAGTCACTAAGAAGCATCTTAGAGCCATTTGGCTCTGCGTGTGTGGAGATTGAGATTTTTATCTAAGTGAATATTACAAAAACACTATAGAAATATCTCCCAGGTCGTGTTTATCATCTTGCAGTGTGCCACAATTCTAGGGCAGTGCTATTGAAAACACAGTATAAAGAAACATCATTCCAGGGACTTCCCTGGCGGTCCAGTGGTTAAGACTTCACCTTCCAGTGTAGGGGGTGCGGGTTTGATCCCTGGTTGGGGAGCTAAGATCCCACATGCCTTGCGGCCAAAAAACCAAAACTTAAAACAGAAGCAATATTGTAACAAATTCAATAAAGACTTAAAAAAAAGAAACATCATTCCAAATGTCGAGGATATTGTACTTTGCGTTGCAAGATGGTGTATAACTATGTTGTACCCGTTTTGGATAATAAATTGGCTGTATCAGAAACATTTCTGATTTCAATATGTAAGCGTGTTTGAGACAATATATTTATAAACTAAATTAGAAAACACCAAAGACAACATAAGCTGTTTTTATTCTCTGTTAAACAGAAATAGAAAATATTCTTCTTCTACAACCCAGATGGTAAAAATGTTGCATATATGCTACCATGTAGGGAGACTAGTAAACTGTTATCAATAAATATTTTGTTTCTAACTCATGAATTTAGAATTTTATAGATTACTTTTCACTAATTATCGCTCAAATTTATTTAACATTTTGATTTGCCAGTGTGTGTTAATGTTTCGTGTTAAAACAATTATGCTAAATTCTTTGTAAATTATATGCCATTTTTGTGGAATATGTCGTTGATACTGGTGTCTTGTTAAAGTTTCATCATAGAAATGCCTATTTAGGAAATAGTCAAGGAAGATATGATTAGATTTTAATGCATTATATATAAACTCAATTTTGTGTTTAAAATTCCTTTTCACCGATATTTAAAATATCCTTTGTAACATATCTCTCATATTCATTATTTTTATTTTGTGTTAACAATAAAGTAAAATACTCTATTTTAAAATGTTAATAAGCCAAACTAAATTAGCAGTTTAAAATTCTGCTTGATTTAAAAAAAAAATAGTCCTGATAATCTCAATTAAAACAAATTGAGGGGATCCTTAATCCATGAAATAGACCTTTCATGTGTATCAACTCGATCTGTATCTCTAGAACAATGCCTCCAAGCTTTTGCTGGCCATCATGGAAAGTAGACATGACAGTGAGAATGCAGAAAGAATTCTATTTAACATGAGACCCAGAGAACTGGTAAGAAAACTTTTGAAAACTGTGTTAATAATGTGTAACCTAAAAGGGACAATTTATAGTGTGCATGTCAGGGGAAATGTCTGCGGGCTTTCACTGCTCTACCAAGGCACCATGGCACATCAAGACCTGCTATTACAAGTACCTCAGAAGCCCCATGATAGCAAAGGCCTGTGTGATTTGGGTCCTGATTTCTTCATTGGCTTTATCCACTTTAAGTGCTTTTCTTAACTAGATTTTCACACTTGCCTAAACTATCTGCAAATTATTTTTTGCCAGAAAAAAATTCTGCTTTAGTTTTTGTATTGGAATATAGGTGAGGAAGGTATATAAAAATGTTTGTACCCCTCAAAAATTTGATTTATACCTCTTTCTGAAAATAAAAACAAAATAAATCTCTTTGGTAATTGTTCTTATTAATAAAATGTTACACAGTACTCAGCCTAGAGGAAACTGTGTGGAGACCTGCTGGGAATTCCACAGAGATCATTAGTGTGTCTTCCTATTGTAGAAGTTACATTTTCCTCCTCACTTGTGACATGGAAATTATGAAGAAATATCACCATGCTTTAAAATCATTGGGTTTCAAAAGCATTGAGAACATTCTCGAACCGTATAAGCCAGTGCCCCAATGACTAAATCCCAGTCTTATAAACACCATTGTTGGTGCTATGGGGAAACCTGTGAAGGCACTCTTTTGTTCTCTTTAATAGTAAGGGATGGATTCAAAGAAGGCAGATAAAGAGAAAGATAAGATGCAGTTTGATTTAACATACATTTAATGAGAGCATAGGACCTGCAAGAAACAAAAACAAAAAACTCCATCCATGGAAGGCAGTGGGCTAAGAGGAGCAAGGCGTTCCTTATTCTTATGCTTAAATGGAGCGGTGAGTTATATATTCATTCGACAATATCTCTGCACAATAGCCCTTTGAAAATACCATTTCCTTTGCCTACAACATTTTTATCCCATCATCTACTTCTTGCCTGAGTTAGTGCCCCTGCCCTATGCTTGCTGAGTGTCTCACAGTTGTGTTGGCCTCTTCATTTGCTGACAGTAAGTTCCCTGAGGGCAGATACTCTGTTGTATCCACTGTTGGGTCCTCAGGGCAGAGAATGGTGTCTAGCACCATGTGTTCTTGTTATTAGTGGGCCCTTAATAAATAATGGATGTTTATCAGGGTTCCAACATCTCCCAGTTGATGGGAACTCTGGCACAGTCAACATTAAAAAATCAAAGCCAAATTTCGCAAAGAAAACAGGGAATATTGTAGGAAAATACTTCCATATTCATTTAAATACAGATGGTTTCCTAGGCTGTTTTCATTTAGAACTCTTTTACACTTTTCAAGTCTTAGGAAGCATTCCAAGTTTTAATTACACCTCATAGATGATGTAAATGCATGTTGTTTGTGGCATTTCAAGCCTTCTTGTTCCCCTTTGTTTTTTGATAGGTGGATGTGGTGAAGAATGCCTATAACCAAGGACTGGAATGCGATCATGGGGGTGATGAGGGCGGAGATGATGGTGTTTCCCCAAAAGATGTTGGACACAATATCTATATTCTGGCCCATCAGGTGTCACATTTTATATCTTTATATTGTTTTGCTAATCTTATCAATCATGTCTTGTGTCAACGCTTGCTATCATATTTTCAAGTTCTGGTCCCTCCATTTTTTCAGCACTTGCCTTCCTTGCTCTGGGTCAAGGAAAAGAAAAAGCTCCCGGAATGCCTGATGGTGCCTCCAGGGCTGTGCTAGGGGCTGGTCCACAAGAAAACGATACTTGGTACCAAAAACTGGGCCAGCAGGGAGGAGACAATCCCATGTCAGAGCCTGAGGAATAGGGAAACCATGGTAGCAGGTGGAAGTCTTGAAGGAGAGAGGAAAGAGGCTACTGAGAAGATAGAGAGTATGAAGTAAGGGATTGCATTCAGATCAAAACAGGCTTCTGGCCTCTTTGAATTGTAGGTTGGCATGTTTCCTGCAGAAGCTCTAAAGTGACAGCCTCTAACTGGGTTTTGTTGGACTTCTAATAAATATAAGGCTAAATTTGCAGTCTTTTGAAGGAAAACCATTTCTATTTTATAGTAACTTGTGAAAACAGGTGCTTGATAAATTTTATTTGATAAATTTAATTTCATTAACCTGAAGATCAGCTTTAAATTTGCATCTTCTAATGCAGAGTTTTTAGAAGTTAAAAAATTGAAATGACATATGCCCATTTGATTTTATACATATAGCTCTTATTTTCTTACAGCATGAAGTCCAGACTTCTAGACGTTGCCAATCTCTCTTTCTAGTCATTTTCTCCCACTGACAATCTCTTCCTTTTCCTGCTTCCCTGTACATCTTACCAGATAATTGAACAAACATTGGTAGCTATAAGTAAGACTCTGAGTAGGTTAATCTTTTTAGTTTTTAAATTTTTCCACTTTTATTGAGATGTAATAGACATACAGCACTCTGTGAGTTTAAGGTGTTAAAAGTTTCCTCTTTTAGACAGTTATTGCCCTTCTCTGTCCTTTGTATAACTCCCTAATGTGTGTAACCATGAATATAATTTTTACAAAAAATTCAGGGAAGGAGGGCTTCCCTGGTGGCGCAGTGGTTGAGAGTCCACCTGCCGATGCAGGGGACACGGGTTCGTGCCCCGGTCCGGGAAGGTCCCACATGCCACAGAGCGGCTGGGCCCGTGAGCCGTGGCCGCTGGGCCTGCGCGTCCGGAGCCTGTGCTCCACAACGGGAGAGGCCACAGCAGTGAGAGGCCCGCGTACCAGAAAAAAAAAAAATCAGGGAAGGAGTCAAATTCTAAAAGATACTAATACAAGAAGCTGGTATCATTTTGTAATATAGTTGCACCATTGAGAAGATTTTTAGGTCTCTCACAGTATAGCGAAATGCACAGATAGAACAGAAGAAGGTGAGGGCACATGGGTTATAGCTAGGAAGACAAGAGAGAATTTTAGTTATTGAGGAACTGAAAGTTAAGGTGAAGGGCACACTGAAGGAAGTAGAACACAGAGATTTAGGATGTGGAAAAGAAAGGGAGAGAGAGGGAGAGAGAGGGAGGGAGGGAGGGAAGGAGGGAGGGAGGGGGAGAGAGAGAGAGAGAGAGAGAAAGAGGAGGGATAGAGAAAGAGAGACAGAGAAAGAAAGAAGGAACGAAAGAGAAGGAAGGAAAGAAAAGAAAGAGAAAGAAAGGAAGGGAGGCAGGAAGGGAGAAATAAATTGGGTGACAGGAATTGAATCAAGCTGGAGAAGGACTGTCCAGAGTCTGAATGAGTCTGAATGAGCCCGAACTGAGAATTAAAATCATATTGGTTTCTAGGGCTTCCCTGGTGGCGCAGTGGTTGAGAGTCCACCTGCCGATGCAGGGGACACGGGTTCGCGCCCCGGTCCGGGAGGATCCCACATGCCGCGGAGCGGCTGGGCCTGTGAGCCATGGCTGCTGAGCCTGCGCGTCCGGAGCCTGTGCTCCGCAACGGGAGAGGCCACGGCAGTGAGAGGCCTGCGTACCGCCAAAAAAAAAAAAAAAAAAAAAAATCATATTGGTTTCTAGAATGAATATAGAAATACAGTGACACAGCATGGGTACATGATCAAGGAGTTATTTCAGAAGCTGTAGCATTGTGGAAGGAAAACAGCAAAAAAGAGAAGGGCAGAATGAGCAGTAATAAATTTTAGAAGAAGGAAGTCAGGGAATACAGCCACCCATGTCCTTTTGACTGAAGCTAGTGTTGCTCTGTCTGGAAAGATTATCCCAGCTACACGAGCAAGACCTGACCCTGTGTCTTTTAAGTGGGAAATGAACAACCAGACCAGCCAAGTCAGACCTAGAACAAATAGAGGAGTAGATGTTGGAGTCAGATCACCTCCTACCCATGAAGAAAAAGTTTAAAAATGCAGTTTCATGTTACTACTTATAATATGAGTAACAATAAAAAGATCAACGTCAAGAAAAGACCTATGTTAGGTCAGTCCAGTTTTAAGCTGGATTAAGTATAAGAGTAGAGAATACAGATTTTTAAAAACAGGTTAAGGTGAAGGTCGAGAAGAGTGGAGAATAAGGATAAAGGATGCAAGTGCTAGTCATGGATTGAAAGATAACGATTTAAAATGTGAAAGAAGTTTAAAATGAAGACAGCATAAGGTCAGTGATTTTGATGGATTTGAGTTTATGAAACTGCTAGGAGAGAACAGATTAAATTCAACGATGATGGTGGAATTGTCTAAGGAGTGGGAATTCAGAAGCAGTTAAAAAAAAAAAGTAACAAGGGGTTAAAAACAACTTACTGAAATTAAGAGATGAAACAGTGGATGTGCAAATGGTCTGAATGGTTGTCTAGAGGTTTCTGAATTTCTGAAAACCAAAATGTTAGAAAAGTGGTAGTTTGCAGAGCTGGGATGGTACAATGTAGAGATACATAAATAAAGCCAGGCTTCAGGAAGAGATAATGTCAGACTGAGTGAGGGGAAGAAGGAGGTTCAGAATTGCTGAATACTTAAGGGCTTGTGGTTAAATTGTAAGAGTGTAAACACGAAACGAGAGTCCATGGGAGTCCCTTCTAGGAACTCAAGGAAAGGACAGGAATGGCAAAATATATGCAACAGTATATGTAACCAGCAGTGTAGTTAAGCAAAGGTCTGCTCACTTTCTTCCAGTGACACAGGAAGTTGTTGCCTTGCCACTTTATAAATGTGTTCTCTGTGAGGTGACTCCTCCCACCAATTTTAATGAAAAATTCAGTTTTCACCCAGAAGAGAGCCCGCTGTGCTCTTTTGATCTTTCCACAAATGACTCCTTTGGCTTTCTCTAGGCCAGCATATTGTGCTGGTTTCTTAGGAGGCCAAAGATGGTTGCTGAGTTCGTTGTGAACCTGTTGTCCAAATACCCCCATACTGAGACACAAATGCCAAAGACAGTGGTTGTGAACACTGCTTCAGAAGTAGCCATGTAGCTGTGCTCCAAGAGTTTTCTTGCATCCAGGTTTGGCTGTTTTCATCGCGAATGCAGAATCGTTTGGCTCCAGCGTGCTAATGACCATGCAGATTGATTTCTGCCTTTGCACAGTTCAGTAATTCCAAAACTGAGGTTCAACTTCCTCCTTGTTTTACTATAATCATCTTTTGTACAGACAGTTTATTTTGGTGCCCTCAGACTTTCAATTTTTGTTGTTATTCTTTTCATGGTAGTGAGGTAGTTCTGCTTTTTCCACCATGACATCCTTTTGGCCCTTCCTGTGGTTGGTGTTACAAGAAAAAAATAATGCTTCTTGTAAGTGTCTTGTCTGATCTACATAGAACTATAAATACATCAAAAAAGGGAATTTCTTAAGTTCTAATACCATAGTGTCGTGCAGAGAATTTCCTTAAAATTCAGCTGTGTGTCCGTTTTAGACTTTCTGTCCTCCACATGCCCTTCTCATGCGTCTCTGTCTCCTCTGTCTGCTCTAGTTTTGATCTTTTATATTCTGCTTTCTTCCTGTTCCTTCTCTTTACTCCTGTCTTTCTATAGAACAATCGCTGCCTGCAATCTAGAACATTGCTCAGTACTTTAGGTTACGTTTAACATATAAGTCATATTGTTTCTTTGATTCCATGTAGCGATTTCTGTTTTTCCAAGACTTTTAGTTTAGCTTCATTTCTTCCTCAGTTGTCCTGAGATATAATTGACATATAATATTGTATCAGTTTAATGTGTTACAACATGTTGATTTGATACATTTATATGTTGCAAAATGATTACCACCATAGCATGAGTTAACACCCAATCCAGTAACATAATATCATTTTTCTTTTGTGGTGAGAACATTTAAGATCTCCTCTCTTGGCAACATTCAAGTTTACGATACACTGTCATTAGCTATAATCACTGGGCTGTACATTAGATCCTCAGAATTTATTAATCTTATAACTGGTAGTTTGTACCCTTTGACCCCCATATCTCTCCCTCTTTCCCCCACCTCCCAAACCCTGGTGACCACCACTCTACGCTCTTTCTCTGAGTTTGTCATTTTTAGATAGCACATCTAAGTGATATTATACAGGATTTGTCTTTCTCTGTCTGACTTATTTCACTAAGCGTAAGGCCCTCAAGTTTCATCCAGGTTTTTGCAAACAGAAGGATCTCCTTTCTCATGGCTGAATAAGATTCCATTGTATATCTATACCACATCTTCTTTATCCACTTATCCATTGACAGACAGCTACATTGTTTCCATACCTTGGCTATTGTGAATAATGCTGCAATGACACCCTTTATTTCAATACCTACTAGAATTAAGCCTAGGGAGAAGTGTTATGTGCTTTTCAAGATGAGGAGAAATATTATATAGCAAGCCTGTGGAAAGCAAAAATAACTCCTGGCTCTTAAGGCAGGAAAGCATGGATCCCTTTCATTGGATATGTGAAATTATTTTTTAAATATAGGCTTTAAATTTTTTCATCAGCATTTCCCCATGTCATTAAATAGTCTTTGAAAATGTAATTTTAATGTCTGCATAATTGTTCATCATTTGAATATACCATAATTTATTTAATCACTCTTTATTGTTAGACATTTAGGTTTCTAATGTTTTTGATATTATAAATTACGCTATGATTAACATCCTCATACATTAATCCTTGTCTGCTACACTGACTATTTGCCTAGGATAAATTCCAAGAAGTTTAATTACTAGGTTGCAGGGTAGTAACTATTTTATGGTTCTTGATACACATTATAAAATTGTTTTTCACAGTGTGATGGTAGTCATCTTACTGAATCTTAAAATTATTACCATTTAAAAAAAGCTTCACCAAGTTGATAGTGTCAGGAACATAATGACCACTCAACACATGTTTGCTGAATGAATTAATGAGATAGATGAAAAGGGATCTCATTTTAATTCACATCTTTTGGATTAGTAATAAAATGGACTTTTTTTGTTTGTTTGTTTGTTTTGCGGTACGCGGGCCTCTCACTGTTATGGCCTCTCCCGTTGCGGAGCACAGGCTCCGGACGCACAGGCTCAGCGGCCATGGCTCACGGGCCCAGCTGCTCCGCGGCATGTGGGATCTTCCCAGACCAGGGCACGAACCCGTGTCCCCTGCATCGGCAGGCGGACTCTCAAGCACTGCGCCACCAGGGAAGCCCTGGACTGTCTTTTAATATGTTATTTGGTCATTTCTATTTATTCTCTGAATTACTTGAAAATGTGTTTACCCATTCTTCAGTTGGGGTTCATTTTTGTCTTAGTGAACTTTAGTTAAGGTTAATAAATCTTAGTCATAGTAGTTAGGTCTACTTCATCCTGGTTCATTTGCTTTTTAATGTTTTAATGATAGTTTTCTTCCACCACCTTGAGGTCTGTTAAACACTTACCTAGATTTTCTTCTAGTGTATAATGAATTCAGTTTTTGCTTTTAACTATGTAATTTTTCCGTGTCATAATGCAGGAATAATAAAAAGGTAAGTTCTTGTGTTAATTTATCTCTAAAGACATAGTCCAAGGTTTAGTAGTAACAGCGGTCCATGGGGGAAGGGTTTGTAGTAGTTATGTGAGTGTGGTGTAGGGCATGTGCGATCTTTACTGGAAGAGATCAGGGTCCAAATCCAAACCACATTCAGGGCCAAACAAAAATGAGTGATATGGGGGCAGGTGAGGCTGGGTCGATGGGGTGATATGGTAAACCTGTTGCTTACCTCTTCCGACTTTCCACCTGGGCTTGTAGGCTCTGAATTTCTTCTTCTTTCACTATTTCAAAAAGTCTGAATTTTGAAATTTAAAAAAATGTGAAAGCTCCTAATTTTTAAAAGTTGGCAACTCATTCAAAAATTTGTAAAACACTGAGCAGTCGAAGCAAAACTCACCAGCAGGCAAAATGCAGCTCATGAGGCATAGTTTGCCACTTGTAGAGTAAAGGATCTAAAGTTCTCATTCCTTTTTTATTCAGTTGCATGGACTTTTGAGTGCTTTACCAGATGTCAGGCACTGTACTAGATACTAGGATACAGTAGTGAAGGAGACCAGCAAGAGATCAGCTCTCAGGACCTTTACATTCTGACTGGGAGCAGTGACAAATAGACGAACCAGAGAGAGCAGATAGTGACACAGGCTACGCAGTGAATGAGAAGAGGGTGTGATGAAAGACACTCAGGAGGTGCTGTTGTAGATTGGCTGATCATGAGGGTTTTCTCTGGGAAGGTGAAACTGAAGTTAGATCTAAGTGAAAAAGCAAAAGTCAGCAGTATATAATGGTGCAGAGTGTGGGGGAGCATCCCACAGATGGCTGGAAAGTGGCAGTGAGCTTGGCATGTTTACAGGAATAAAAGACCTGTGTAGCTGGACCTTCAGCCAGCCACCAGCACTTGAACACTATAATACTCACAAACACTGCACCTGAGGCTCATTTATTATAAGATAGTCATTCAAGAACATTTATTGAGCACCTCTTATGTCAAGCATTGCTTCAGTTGCTAAGATAGAAAATGAATAAAGGTGCCATCAAAAAGCTCACAATTGAGTGTGTGTTGGAGGGGGGAGAGGGAGACAAATAAGTCATTATAACTGAATGTACTTAGGTTAAAATGGAGGTGTGCGCAAGACACGCTTCCCTTAGGAGTCAGGAGAGAATTCATGGAAGAGGTGACACTTGAACTAAATCTTGAAGAATAGGGGGAAGGGGGAGAACATTCCAGGCAGAGGTAATGACTTATGCACCATAGATATTTTAGAGAAAGGAACTTCTTTGGGGAATATTGGTAAGGATTTTGTGTGGTATCTACTTATGTGTTTATATGAAATCAATTACAATCATTTGAATTGAGTCAACATCTTTGATAACTGTAATGACCCTGATTGTAGGCATTTAACAAATATTGCATGAATGAGTGAATGAATGAGTAGGACATGATACACTTTAAAAATTTAGTATTTTATAATTTAAGTATTATAATAAAAAACTGAATAAAAATATTTTACTGTTATCATCATTATCATCGAATATCATAAAATTAATGATATTTTTCCCCACTGGAGTGTAAATCCTTGTGCACAGTTATTTTTTTCTGTTCCTGTGTCAAGTACATACCTAGCTATGGTAGACACTCAAGAAGAGTTTGGGGGAATAATTTCTTGTAAAAATGCATGTGTGCT
The DNA here is from genome assembly GCF_963455315.2 of Globicephala melas. Lineage (NCBI taxonomy): Eukaryota > Metazoa > Chordata > Mammalia > Artiodactyla > Delphinidae > Globicephala > Globicephala melas. The sequence goes on from NC_083323.1 coordinate 81,198,251, forward strand.
GAGAATATTTTTATATAATGAAGGTACTCTGGAAGATTTATAGAATCCTACAAAATTGATATTAGCATTCTGGCAATCAAGGATCTTATTCAACTGCTATGGACTTCCTTTTTAATTTTGTAGTTTATTCTTTGCTAATCATGTCAGCAAACCCTACATAGGTAGGACCCTATGATATCTTCCCTCGTCAGGAACTTTTCTTATTTTCATTCATGATGCCACCTTTCTGCTGAACTAATATCTCCTCCTGTTCTTAAAATTCACTTAGTATTACCTTAGTTCCTTTAAACTTCAAATTGAAACCTACTTACCCTATTTCCAGTCAACAATGATCTTTCTTTATTTTGAGTTCTTATATCTATTATGTTCACCCCAAACTGCATACATTCTTTCACACTAGCTTATGCTGTGTATAATTCTAGAGTTGTTCTTTATTTCATGTATATAGGTCTAGGCTACATAATTAGTAGCAGATTCACAAAATCTGGGTACCCATAAGGCCTCATTAAAAAACAAAACAAAACAAAAAAACTTCCCACAAAGAAAAATATCACAGGGAAAAATGCTTAGGTATTTAAATCCTCAAATAGGCACCTACATATCTTTCAACAAGCAACAGAGAATCTTGGGATTACAGCCATTTATATGACCTCTCAGATTCATGGTGAGTGGGAGCAATAAAAAAATATAGTCCAGGAAATGGATCGAAATTGGACTTCTAATTGTTAGTTTGCCGTGAGGATCTTGAAGCCAAGTTCAGTGGAAGCAGATATTTTTCTGCTTAACATTTCATGTTTGGTAGATTTATATTTATTTCTGAGTGACATAATTATTAGAGCATCAGTCTGAATTCTAGCAACATAAGAGGCCTTCACAGTGTCTTCAGCTCCTCCTTAGGTCTGCTCTAATTTCAACTGTATTCATTGAATTCAAAATCTACTAGGAGAGCTAGAGATACCAGGCAGGGCTGCATCTATATATATTTTTTTCCATGCAGGGAAATACATACATCTCCTAGCATATTTTAGACCTTTGGTTTGTTACCCTGTCCCCAGCCAAAGCCAATATCTCTTTCTTTCCTTTCAGGGGAGAGGATGGTAGGAACTGCCATCCTGTTTCAAGGACTGGGATGCTTTCTGTCATGCTGACAGAATTTGCTAGATATCTTGATAGTCCTCATTAATATGGGTTTTTTTCCTTAGAATTTTGGTCTCATAGCTGCTGTTGCTTGAGCTATATTCATTTTAAGGGATATGCATATACATTACTCTAAGTAGCTAAATTTTAATTTGTACTGAAGTCATATGAAATGTATGTATTGCTCAAACTACTTAAAATGTTTTCCTTAGAGACTTAGGCTGCTTCACCTCTTTGCCACTTCTATTTTCTTATGCTTATATGTAGTAATCAGCATTGCTTCATTTACTTTATTTGTAGAAATAGAAGGATGAGCTTGTAATTGGATACATAACTTCCATCTTTAATATCTTTGAAGGGTTTTAACTAACAATTTCTTCATCTTTATTATTGCTTGTAGTGCAGAGAGTAGAAAACACAGCTGGGTTTTCAGCTCACAGAGGCACTTGTAGCTCAGCAATTTGCTGGCTAGAATATAGTACAAACAGCTTAACTATTATTCACCCCGAACCCTGTACTTTCTCCATTAGCTGATTACATCACTCAACTTCTCTGACTTCAGCTTTCTCTAAAAAAATATGATGAGTATCCATGAGCTATGTTTGCAGAGCAAACTTTCAGAGACCTATTGGCCACTAACTAGAGAGTAGTTGGACCCTGATGGCTCTTTTACTGGAGTAGATTATGTTTTAAATAACATAACAAAGTAACTAACCAGCTACTGGATATTTATGCATTTATTTATACCTTACCTACTTATAAAAGGAATTTGAGATTGAATAAGAAATACACTTGTAAAATTAGACTGTTAGAATACAAGATCAAAGCCTTGAGAAGGAAAAGAATCTAAGTGTGCTAACGGTCTCGGCCAATATCCTCACTGTTTATCAGTGGTAGCTCTGAGCTTCTTGGTAACCAAGAGTAAAAAATAATGGGCTGAGCCTGTGCGTCCGGAGCCTGTGCTCCGCAACGGGAGAGGCCACAACAGTGAGAGGCCCGCATACAGAAAATAAATAAATATATAAAATAATGGGCCATACAAGTCATACCTATACTATTCATTTATGACCAACTTATTACTGGTATTTAATTCTCAGATAAATGTATACAAGGGCAGAGGACAGCATGGTAAACAATGTTTTCTAAACTGTTCTGCAGAACGTACCAGAAAAAAAATGAACATAGCTGTTTTTAGTCCTCAGGGATAAATAATGATGTACACTTCTGAATTATAATTGAGTTGAATGTAAATAAACATGAAGTGTGTATGATACAACAGTCATTCGGAAAATAGATATGTAAGGTCACTTCATAGAGAGACTTTCATAATGTAGAAACTTTACAATATGTGAATTTAGTTGGAATAAAACTTGTTTAAATATCAAGAGATAGGGCTTCCCTGGTGGCGCAGTGGTTTAGAGTCCACCTGCCGATGCAGGGGACGTGGGTTCATGCCCCGGTCCAGGAAGATCCCACATGCCGCGGAGCGGCTGGGCCCTTGAGCCATGGCCGCTGAGCCTGCGTGTCCGGAGCCTGTGCTCCGCAACGGGAGAGGCCACAACAGTGAGAGGCCTGCGTACCGCAAAAAATATATATATATATCAAGAGATTATTTTATCAAATCGCAAAAAATAGGCTTATCCTAATTGCCTAGCTACGTGAAAAACCTGCAAATCTTGGCAAATAGATATGTAGAAATGTAAGCAACTGAAGGAACTTTGCCTGAAAACTTAACTGCAGGTTTTCTTTTTTGAAAGAAATAGAAAAATCAGGTTCAGCTATTTTCCCCCTACAAGAAAGATATTTTTCTGTGTTGCTATCACAAGGCAGTTTGATGTAATAAAATAGGTTATTACAAACTAATGTTACTTTGAGCATTAATTATTCTATGTTTCTTGGCAACCAAGGCAAAAAAAGAAATATTTAAGTTACATGATACATACATAATGCAAAAAAAAACTCACCCAAAACCCAATCCTCCCCCAAAAACAACAAACCCATACTGATTATTAGTGAAGCACAACACTTCTTTGTACCTAAGGCTAATAGGAATTTACTGAGGGAACCCTCACTAGTAGTATTAATTACTGGTGATGTGATAGAGGTTTAGATTAATACAACTTAGTAATTTAAAAATGTCTGTCAGATACTAGATTAAAAAAAAAAAAGCTTAGCTGTATCCTGTTGCCGTGCATACTCTGTAATAATAAAAGGCAATTGAATTTTCAATAAAAGTTTTAACATGATGCTATATAGACAATTGTCTCCACAAATATTCCTACATACACAATCCAGCACGTGGACAGAGCCTGGTGCATCAGAAGTGCTCCATCAGTGTTAAGGCTAATCAGATTTATTTTCATGACCTTCCTCAGCTAAATTCATTCTCAGTTCGTTCTTAATTCAGTGTAAATTTATTGATCACATAGTATAACCTGGCTGTGTTCTCAGCAAACAGATCTAAATCCCTTGCTCAATGAGCCTGTATTCTTGTGGGGATGTCATCCTCCTTGAGATCACATTGCCTGTTCCTTTTGGGACAGGTATGCTGCAGACATCAACTGTGCCACAGATGGGGAATCCCGAGGGTGTGAAAATGAGAAATAGTCTCTACCCTCATGGAATTTACCTTTTATTACCGGGAGACATAAAGACAATCACAGCTCAGCAGCCCTGTGGAAGATGTGTCCCTGGGATGCTCTGGGATCTCAGGTTAGGGGTGTGCATGGGAAAATGAGTGTGTGGCTGCGACAGAGAGGGAGAGAGAGAGTTAGAGGAACAAAGATATAACTTTCCCCCGTACTCGATCATTTGCTCAGCGTTCAAGCAGGCAAATCAGCTTCTCTAAAAAACCCCTAGGCCATTGACCCATAGCTCTGCTCCCTTTTTTAGCAAAACGATCAAAAGTTGTATACAATCGCTACCTCCATTTCCTCTTTCTATTCTCTCTTAAATTCATCCCTGCCAGCCTTTCATCCTGACCATGCCACCAGAACAGCTCGTAACGAGGTCACCAGTGACCGCCACCTGGATAAATCGAACAGCTTGTCCTCAGACTCCATCATTATTTGTCCTGTCACTAATATTTCACACAGTCGGCTGCTCTCTTCTCGAAATACTTAGCTTTCATGCAGCACGATTGATTTTCTGCTTTCTGCTTCCTCTCAAGCCCCTTATTCTCAGTTTCTGTCACTGGTTCCCATTCCTCTCCTGCTTCTATCAGAAGTGTTCTAATCAGAGTGTTCTAGGACCCATTCCATGGCTCTCTCGTCCTCTCAGTCGACACTCCCTCCCTAGATGATCTCACTCAGTCACGTGACTTTAAACTCCAGCTGTACCATAATAAATTCCCAATTTGTATCGTCAGCGTGAGCCTCTCGTCTGAACACCAGACTGGTATATGCAGCTGCTTGTTTGAGATCTGCATTTGAATGCCTTTTTAGGCCTCTCACACTTTACATATTTGTAATGAAACTCTTGATTCTCCCACCGTCTTTTAAACTTAGATACAGAGCCAGACCCTGTGACTCCAGAACCTTAGTTTCTTCTCATTACTCTAACCCAAGGCTGGGTTGATGCCTGTGCTGTGTGCTCCCATCACACACTGTGCTTACTCTGATCACGGAACATATATCACTGAATTACTGTGGCCTGTTTACTTGTTTGTTACCACTAGACTCCAAGTTCAGCAAAGTCAGGATTTGTGTTTTATTCATTAATGTGTTGCCTAGTGCATAGGACTGTGTTTGATACAGTAAATACTTTTGATTGAGTGAGTAAATGAGTGACTATTACAGTTAACAGGTGCCATAGATCACTAGAAAGGAAATAGGTTAATATTGGTGTTGCTATAGAGGGCTTTGTGGAGGGGCTAACATTTTAGATGAACCTTATGTATTGATAAGATTTAGATAAAAGGAGAAAAGAGGAAGGCATTTCCATCACAGGGAAGGAGAGAGCAGAGGAAGAGGTAATAGTCATCATGATATGTGTATGGAGGTGAGGAACTCTGGGACGCCACAACAAGGGATATGGAAAGCAGTGTGGTGCAGATGTAGAGGGAGAATGGAGGGACACATCTTAGCAAATTCTGGAGGGTTTTAAGCACCAAAAAACAATTCAGTCAAAATATTTATTGAAATATAGCATAGGACTTCCCTGGTGGTGCAGTGGTTGAGAGTCCACCTGCCGATGCAGGGGACACGGGTTTGTGCCCCGGACTGGGAGGATCCCACGTGCCGCGGAGCGGCTGGGCCCGTGAGCCATGGCCGCTGAGCCTGCGCGTCCGGAGCCTGTGCTCCGCAACGGGAGAGGCCACAGCAGTGAGAGGCCCGCGTAGCGCAAAAAAATAAAAGATATCCACCAACTCAAAAGCATTATTACAAGTCTTCAAAAGATCTTTTAATGATTATACTTTTATTCATGCACTAGTTTATAACCTGACATTACTAAGCAAGTATTTAAAGATAGGTCAATTAAAAAGGAACCCAAGAGAAAATAGAACTACCATATGACTCAGCAATCCCACTACTGGGCATATACCTTGAGAAAACCATACTTCAAAAAGACTCATGTACCACAGTGTTCACTGCAGCACTATTTACAATAGCCAGGACATGGAAGCAACCTAAGTGTCCATCGACAGATGAATGGATAAAGAAGATGTGGCACATATATACAATGGAATATTACTCAGACATAAAAAGAAACGAAACTGAGTTATTTGTAGTGAGGTGGATGGACCTAGACTCTGTCATACAGAGTGAAGTAAGTCAGAAAGAGAAAAACAAATACCGTATGCTAACACATATATATGGAATCTAAAAAAAAAAAAGGTTCTGATGAACCTAGGGGCAGGACAGGAATAAAGATGCAGATGTAGAGAATGGACTTGAGGACACGGGGAGGAGAAGGGTAAGCTGGGATGAAGAGAGAGAGTAGCATACACTACCAGATGTAAAACAGATAGCTAGTAGGAAGCAGCCGCATAGCACAGGGAGATCAGCTCGGTGCTTTGTGTCCACCTAGAGGGGTGGGATAGGGAGAGTGGGAGGGAGATGCAAGAGGGAGGGGATATGGGGATATATGTATACACATAGCTGATTCGCTTTGTTATACAGCAGAAACTAACACACCATTTTAAAGCAATTATACTCCAATAAAGATGTTAAAATTTTTTTAATTTTAAAAAGAGAAAATATAATTAGTAAACATGTAAGCCAATATGAAAACACTTATTTCAGAGCACAAGTAGTACTCTGGATGTATGTGTTTGTGTGCGTGCTTGCGTGTATCTGCCTGTGTTTATTGGTTAACTTGTTTTTCCAGCTCAAACATAAGTGAAGAAAGGTTAACTATATAGCTGACACTTTATTCCGATGATACATTGTAGAAGTATGAGATGGGATGGGATGGCAGGACATAGGGATCCACTTTACTCTTTTGGTCAATAGATCCAGTGGTAGAATATTAAGGTTGTGTATGAAAATACTAAAATAAAAAGATTTCTGATTTAATAGCCAAGAGACTTTTGTAGGTATGTGCGTCTTACTAGTAATGTAATGAGCTTGCTCAGCCTTTATGTTTTGTGCCTGTTGGTGCAGAATTACTTACAGAGGCACAGAAAAGTGAGACACCATAGTGACAAAATAATGCTTGAAGATAAACTGTTGAACTAAAAAGTCAGGTTTCAGAAACTGAAATAGTTATCCTCAGCCAGACCAAAAAAGTCCCCCATCTACATCACAACCAAGCAGTTATTTGAAATTATAAGTAGGGGAAAGTTCTGGAAAGTCCCTTGTTGGGATTCATGTTATCAATGAAATAATATCGCTTCTAGAGATATAAAATGGTTTGGTTCAAAATATATCTTTTTTCCTATCTGTCTATCTATATCTAACATTTTGTCAGCTGTATGAGATCTGCAAAGTATTTGCAAGTGTGTTTTACTTTTCACTTTTATAGGTAACTTTTTGCAAAGGGCCGCGTAGTAAATATTTTAGGCTTTTTCAGTTATACAGTCTCTGCTGCAAACATTTAACATGCCATTCTAGTGCCAAACCAGCCATAGACAATACATAAAGAAATGAGCATGGCCATGTTAAAATGAAACTTCATCTAAGAAAACAGGTGGTAGGCCAGATTTGACCCACAAGCCATCGTTTGCAAACCCTTGCTTTAGATGATTTTTAGAATCTTCACAATCAGAAGTTTCTCACATTTGAAAAACCTTTATGAGTCAGAATTGGTAAGTCATTTATTTGCAAGTATCTTTCGTGTTTATATTTATAACATTCAATTCACTTTGTATATGAGTGTAACACACATGCGTACACACACAACAGAGAGACGTACACTTAGAGCGTCTGCCTGGGTAAAAACGAACTCACTGGAGGTTCTTTCTTTCCATTGCTATGATTCTGTGATTTCAGTCTTCTGTGAACAGTGGAAGCCTGATCCTAAATGACAGTTGACTCTGACCAGGCAGCGTAGGTTGAATCGTCAGATTGAGAGTATGAATGAATCAAGTATGAAACAGGAGTGTGAGTGAATCGAGTAGAACAGAAGCAGAAGAGGGGAACATGAAGGCACAGGTACTTGAAATGACACAGATCTAGGGGTGGAGATTAGAGGTCAGAATAAAGAAACTTCGCTGGGGAAAAGGTAACATTCTGCTTCCATCTGGTACGTAACTGGGGAAACGCTGTGTATTAAAGTGGAGGTCAAAGCAGTGGTTCTGCCATTGTAGTGGGCATCAAACTCCTGGACCCCGTCCCCAGATACTTTGATTGAATCGGTCTGGGGTGGAACCCCAAATTGCCTCTTACCGTACATCCTGGGTATTTTTATTCAAGTTGTCCGCAGGCCACGGTTTCAAAGAAGCTGCTCCAGAGGTTTGCCCTCATCATCTTCCTTCCCTAACTGTCCCCGGGGCTGGTCACCTGACCCAGATCCAGCCTCTTTTGAACTTTCTACCTTCCTGCTATCAAACGAATCTGATTATCACCTAATTTTCTTTTATGTGAAATTAAAGGAATTAATCTGAGCTATTTGTCAACAGAAAGAATCTTTTTAAAAAACTCGCATCAAAACAAGCAAAAACCATAACTCTGTCCTCCCTGGGCATGTATTCTTTGACCCCCTACAGCAGTGTGAGAATCCTGACACTCTCACTGGTTTATATGTAAAATTCCTAAGGACCAAACCAAAAGAGAAGGCCAGAATGGCTGGGGCACAAGGTGGGAGAGGGCCAGAGATGAGGCTGCAGAGGTTGGCAGGGTCAGGTCAGGGCATGTAGAGCCTCCTAAGGGGTTTGGCCTTTATCCCTGGAGAAATGAGAAGCCATCACCATCATATAAACGCAAACTCCACTTCATTTCTGGGAATGGCATGAGGAGAACCGGAATGTGGGAGAGTCTTGGATAACTGCCAGGGGTAGAGTCAGTGGCTGGTTAGATGATGATGCATTTCACAAGACTGGAGATAGAGAAGGCTGGGAGGTGGAATGGGGGGAGAAGAAGCTTGGTTCTAGACCTCTGGTGTTTGAGGAATTTATGGGATATTGGGTCAGAGGTGTTTAACCTGGTGTTGATTATAGGTACTTGATTCTCAGGAACGAGAGCTGGGCTTGGAACATGGATGGACAGAGACATTAGTATGTCGATGCTATTGGAAGTGCTGGGTGTAAATGAAATTTCTCAGGAAAAGCAATTGGAATGAGAGGAGGAAAAAGATCGAGAATGGAACACTTTAAAGGAAAGGAGGAGAAAGAGAAACGTATAGGTTGAGAATGAGAGATCTGAGCGAATGGGACATGAAAGCAAGATAAGAGAGAGACTCACAAAGGAGCCGGGGACCAGGGACTCCAAGGAACTCCATACACAAGGTGCAGCCCTATACCCAACCCCAGGACTTGGCACTTAGCAGGTTACCAACAGTCTCACTAAGAGCAATCCATACTGAGCAGTGGGGGCCGTAAACAGACAGCAGTGAGCAGAGGAGGCTGTGGGATTAATACCTAAAAAGGAGGTTCACTCCAGGTGCATGTTAGAGTCAGAGAAGCAGTGAATCAAAACAGCTTAGTCAGTGTATCCTCAGCAGCATGAAAGTGAAATATCAGTTCTAAATCTTAGAGGGGAGGGAGGATGAGATAAACACTGGTGGCATTACAACTCAAATTGTCTCGCTGTCACTGAGCAACTTCATTTATACCCTTAATACACTGCAGTTGCTCTTCAGAAGACGTGGGTGTCTGCGTGTGTGTGTTTTGTTTAAAATGTCCATCCAAGATTTCCGCAGCCTCCTCATGTATGTTTGTCTCTGCTCTTAGCACATTACCCAAAAGCACTACCAGTAAAGGGCTAATAGGAAATATAGGTTCTCCATTGCACAAGCAGATCTTTAGCTGCCAGACAAGGGATTTGTTTCAGCCGGTACCCACCCCACGTGATGCTCCACGGTTCCCATCTGGCAACGCACGCTATGGGATCACAGCAGTGGTGCTAATTAAATGTCAGCGGGCTCAGGAGGTGCAGCAAGGCCTTCGCGCTCAGATTCCTGAGACAGAAGCAGGAAGGAGAAGCACGTCAGCCTTCCTGAAGCTCATTAGGGTTGGGGAGGGCTCGAATTCAGACAGCTGCCGTGTTCAGATCCTAAGTGGATGCTGCAAGAGGGCCCACAAATGAGCTCCAAAAGGAATAAACAAACATTTGTCTATATGGTATTAACAGGAAACACTTTCTTTGGGCAAGTTTTCCTTGACATACTCCATCACCCCTTATTTTATGGACTGCACCCCTGATTCTAGAAGTGCGTATTTAACTCATTTTTGAAGTTGATCACTCCCACACGTTCAACACTGACACAAATGAAGGGAGAAGTTTTCCAAAGTAATCAGTTAAACACACATATCAAGAAAAGATCAGTGCTGAGGCTGCAGGTGGTGAGAGGCAGCCAGACCCTTCTGGCTTCTCCTGAGGGCCCTGACCTTCTCCTTTCTTGTGTGTTGCCGTCTGCGTTTACTGTGGCGCAGGGAAACAGTCTGAAAATCATCACCGGCCTCTCCCCGGAGCTGTGCTGAGGTCCTTTTCTCATTGAGTGGCACGGTCCTCTAAGCAGTTACCCAGCTAGTAAGCCGGCATTCATCTTGACCCTTCTTCCACCCGACGCGGACAGCAAGGCCCACCAGTTCTGCCCTCTGGGCAACCCTCAGACCTGCCCGGTCTTCTTCCTCTTCCTGCCCTTCTGCCTGGATAGCTGCTGCAGCAGCTTCCTTTCTCTTTGCCTCCAGTCAAGTCCCTCTTTAATCCACTTTCCACAGGGAGGTCAAAGGGATTGTTTTAAAATGCCAACTGCTCGTGTCTGTCTCCTGACCAAACTTTTCAATTGCTTTCAGTAGAACAGGGCACGCACTCAGGAACAGGGCTTGGGAGACCTTTGATGATCACGTGCCTGATTACTTAAAAAAAAAAAAAAAAAAAGCTGGCTCATAGTTATCAAGTACTAAGTGCTGTCTCTCATGTAATCATCACCATAACTCTCTGAGATAAATACGAATGAGGTACTGTTATTGGACAGGGTCTGTTCTGAGCCCCTGACGCTAAGCACTGTGCAATCCCACTCTCTAGCCGTCTCTATCAGCATCCTTCCTCTTGTACTTTATATTCCAGAATCTGTCGACATCCTTCACTACCACCTAGTCCAAATCACCATAATCTCTCACCTGAGTTATTCTAATAAGCGTCTAACTGTCCTCCCCGCTCCATTTACCCCTGCATTCTTCAATGTCTTCTCTAACAGCAGCTGCACTGAACCCTTAAAAATGCAGTGCAGATTATGTCACCTCTCTGCTTACAACTTTCTGATACATCTAGTTTCTAAACAAAAGTCAAATCTTGGCACTGGCTTTATAAGCTTCTCAGTATGACCTGACCCCTGTGCCCCCTCTACCTATATCTCCAGCCACCCTCTTCCTCCCCAACTTAAGCCACACTGGTCTCATGGCTGTGCTTTGAAGCCAGCAAACATAATTCTGCTTTATGTCATTGAATTTACTGTTTCTTCTGCCTTTTACATTTCTGTTACAGTGTTCTGACCATTTCATTTGAAATGGCAGCCTCCATCCCCCCTAGTGTTCATACCTCCATCCTCTGCTTTATTTTCTTCTTAGCACTTTCCCCTTTTGGTAGACCATAGATTTGTTTGTGTATGTCTCCCCCATGACCAGAAAGTCCACTCCGTAAGGGCAGGAGTTTTGTCTGTTTTGTTCACTATTGTAATCCATCATGCTTAGAGAATTACTGGGCACACACTACAGTTTCCTGAAGTATTTTAGAATGAACACACAAGGCATACACCAGTCATAGCACTTAGCTCATGATTGCTTACCTGATGAAGAGAATTTTGTTGTTGTTGTTTTGGATTGGGATAAGTGGGTCTTTGTGTTACGTTAAAATTGCATATAACGTGCTTTATGGATCTAACAATATTTATGGATAATTCACGACCTCGTCATGTAGTACCAAAGACGCTTAAAATGCAGGCAGTAGCTTTGTCCATAGTATCTATATGTTTGTGTTCAAGGCGCGTTTCTTTAGATGTCTACCAGTTAGCTGTGTATTTTTTAAGAAAGGAGAGCAAATCTTCCTAAATGAGTTTGTCTCTAAATTTTCTTTCCTCTTTTTCTCTCTTTTCTTCGCATGCCCTCTCTTTGTCTTCTCATTTGCAACCTGGGTAATTTAACTTCTCAGTGACTAGATAACATTGAAAAGGTGTTGGGTGTCACAGAATGAACAAGTAACAGAAGACATCTGTTTGCAATTCTTTGTCTCTTTTCAGTTTGATTCAACTGATCTGAATCCTGACTTAGAGCTGAAATTCACCTTGCCTTCTCATTTCCTCCTTCATTAGGTTTGCCTTTGAAAGGCAGAAGTTCACTTGAGCAATAATTCTCTCACTTTTGAGAAGCGCTCTATCTAACAAAAGCTGACCTTTTTTTTAAGCAGCTGTTGATTAGACAGTTAAACATAGAGATGGCACTAGCATGGTATTTCTCAGTCTGATGTAACTCAGAAATAGAAAGCTGCAGAAACCGGAGGTTGCAACGCTTTCAAGCAACTGAGCTTGAAGTTCCTGAAAATGATCTCGCAGTGCTTCCTCTCGTCTCCCCACACTCCACCCCTGATTTTACATCTGGCTCGTCGGTGCACTTCAGATTGGATTCCTGAGCACACCGCAGGGTGAGGACTGTTGTGAAAATCATCATTAGAATTCCAAGCCTTTAATTAGGCCACTTTCAAATGGCTTTGTCAAGACTAAGAGCAAGAGAAAAGCAACTGGCTCATTCTTAGAAGAGGTTTATCAGAAAGGAGAGTAGAATAGTAATACTGTGCTCTTCACTAAGTCTGTTTGGTTGAGGAATGTCAGGGGCATTAGAAGCACAGACCCTCCAGTAATTCTCTTTGATATGGTATTGTATGTATTATTGTTATTTCACAGCCAGGTAAATCAGACATAAAAAGGTCAAGGGATGTGTACGTGTTCCCATGAAAGGTCAGGGACAGAACCAGAGATAGTCCCTTAGTGTGAATAATAATCCCACTTACTCCAACAATTACTGTGAGAGCAAGAATTCTCTAAGTTTTCCCAGCCAACTATAAGACCTACTTTAATATGGTCAAACCCTCAAAACGATGGCTTTCTTCACCTCTTGGTGCTTTCCTTGGGGGGGAAAAAGATCACTAGAAACAATGAAAGAATCAGAATACTTTTGAAGAGATAAGCAATGCTATAATTCCTAATTTCTTTATGTTGTAAGTAAATGACTGCTTTATTCCAGAAGGAAATTAGAACATCTTTCATATACACAAATTTTAATTCAATATTTTCTAAAAATCAATCTCTTTTGGAAAATTAAACACATTTACCATTAAAAATTGAACAAAAACTCTCTATGTCTGCCATCCACGCGTCCATCCAGCTCTCCATCCATCCAATAAATATTTATTAAGGAGCTGTTCCATGCTGAACAGTGTTCTAGTTACATAGGACACAACTGTGAACAAAGCAAAATTCCTGTCCTCCTAGGACTTATATTCTAGGTGAGGGAGATACACTAACATCAAATAAATAATAATTCACACTCACATTTCATTATTTTAATTGTCATGGAGAAGGATCCTTCTGTTCTGCTAGTGTTTCCCAAGCCACATTTGAAAAATCACTAAGGAGGGGACATAATTGTAAATATCCAGCAAATTTATTTCTATTATTATTTCTAGATAATAATACTAAAGTATTATTATCCTCTTATCTCTGCGTCTGAAGAAATGCATTACTTCCTCTATGGGAATAGTAAGACCCAAATTTCAAAGACGTGTCTTGGGCTTCCCTTGGGTGGCGTAGTGGTTGAGTCCGCCTGCCAATGCAGGGGACACGGGTTCGTTCCCCGGTCCGGGAAGATCCCACATGCCGCGGAGCGGCTGGGCCCATGAGCCATGGCCGCTGAGCCTGCGCGTCCGGAGCCTGTGCTCCGCAACGTGATAGGCCCGCGTAAGAAATGTCTGTCATCAATTCTACAAAACAAAAGCAAAAACCCGAATGTACATCATTTTGGGGGTTTCCTAGACATCAGCTGCTGCTTTCTTTGTCATATTAATGTTTATCTGTATTTCGAGTAAGCTCACTAAACATGTAGAATTCCTCTTTTTTTCTTGCTCTTCACCATGAAATATTTTATTTATTTCGACTAGGACTGCCAAAATGATTAATATAGAATATTTTTGTAAAATACAGGTTTCAGAGAAGATGACTTACTTAACATACAGTTTATTTTCATGTAGTTTTTAGTCATTCAGAAAATACTGATGTACCTTTTTACATTGACATCAGAAGCAGTTCAGATTTATACTTTGCTAAAGTTTGCATGAAACAATGTAAAATGGCAGGTATTTTCCCTTAAAATGATAAATTCTTAATAAAATACTAATATATATAGCTTCTAAGTATTAAGGTAGGAGAAAGTGTGACCTGTTTCAGTTGAAGAAATGAAACTAAAGAATAAATATGACAAATAATTGTAGGGAAAAGCTTGCTTTAGAAGGTAATTTTGTTCCTATTCATGAAAATACACTTATAAACTAATTTTATAAACTAATATATTTATTATATAGTATAATTATGTAAACCTTCTAATAAACTTCTTTTTATTTGAATGGGATTTTAGTATAGAAGTCTTTTTATTTATTTTTTAAAATTTTTATTAGAGTATAGTTGATCTACAGCGTGTGTTACTTTCTGCTGTACGGCAAAGTGAATCAGTTCTACGTGTACATATATTCACTCTTCTTTTAGATTCTTTTCCCATATAGGTCATTACAGAGTATTGAGTAGAGTTCCCTGTTGCTATACAGTAGGCCCTTATTTGTTATCTACTTTATATACAGTAGTGTGTGTATGTCAATCCCAATCTCCCAACTTATCCCTCCCCACTCATTCCTCCCCGGTAACCATAAGATTGTTTTCTATATCTGTAACTCTATTTCTGTTTTGTAAATAAGTTCATTTGTACCATCTTTTTTAGATTCCACATGTAAGTGATATTATACGATATTAGTCCTTCTCTGTCTGACTTACTTCACTCAGTATCACAATCTTTAGGTCCATCCTTGTTGCTGCAAATGGCATTCTTTCTTTCTTAATGGCTGAGTAATATTCCATTGTATATCTGTGCCACATCTTCTTTATCCATTCCTTTGTCAATAGACATTTAGGTTGCTTCTGTGTCCTGGCTATTGTAAATAGTGAACACAGAAATCTTTTTAAAAGAGCAAAGTGAGCTCAGAAATTGGAAGCCATGAGTGATAAGTGACCAGTTTTCTTTTAATTAAGTGGAATACTTTTGATATGTCTGATCCCAATTTCAATTTTTTTTGAAAAATGGATTCAGTAAACTACTGTTATTAAGAGTATTTAATAAATGTTTACATTTTTCTTATAGGTTTTTAAAGGAAAAAACTTCTTTTAAAAAAGTTGCTTCTTTTATGTTTTAGATTACAAAAAAAGGGGATTTCCTGTCAAGAATATAAGTTGGTCATGGTGATAAAACATATTAAGGACCAGGATTCTGTTAGGAGGATTGGAATCTCCTAGAGGGTTGGTTAAACCAGGTTGCTGGGCCTCACCCCCAGAGTTTCTGAAGGTGAGGTGGGACCTAAGAAACTACATTTCTTATAAGTTCTCAGGTGATGCTGATGTCGCTGGCCCTGGACCACATTCTGAGAACCTTTGTATTAGCATGAATATTAGCCATCAGTAGGAAAGCTAGATTCTTCATCACAATTTGTAATGCTTTCTGTCACAACCTTAGTACCTAGAAAACTTACTACTTTCAATCATTTAAAAATGCATTGTTTCTTGCCTTTTTTGCCCCCTCTCCTTCTTTGCCCTGCTTCAAGGGTTGAGCTATCATATTTATTATAACCATTAAAGGTCTTTTATTGATTTTACTATAATTTTGGACAGACCCTCATGAATAGGAGTCTAGATCATCTGGAAATTAGGAGTTTTAAAACTTTTCACAAATTTCTTGTCATTTTGCATGTATCTTTATCTTAGTTTGGCCACCGTTGTAAAATGGAAATAATAAACTGACCCCTAAGAACCATAAAGAATTTATTTTAGATATTAGTTAAGTAAAAGCTATGTTTTTTAGACTCCTTGGATAACGATGCTCTACCGTAGGGTAATGCTGGCTTTCCAGGGTCCCTCCTTCAGTCCTGCAGGGGGAGGGAAGGGACCAGTTCCTTACTTCCCTGTGGTGGTGTGTATGTGGCAGGGATGAGAGAAAACAGTCTTGAGATCTCATGCTTTCCTTCGGGTCTGGGGTTCTTTGGGCTGGTGGTTTATGAATTCTCCACAGCTGCCTGGCAAGGTGCTCAGAAGTTTGCCCCATCTCTTTCCCAGGGTGCCAAACCGTATTTCTCAGAATGAACACCCCCTCTGTTCTCTCTCTGTCCATTGCCAGCTTCCTGGTTGGTCACGCTTTCTTTGGGGCTTTCTGTTGGGATTCTCAAGAGCCTATTTGGAAATCCAGAAAAATGAATAATTGCCTTTTTTCTCTCTCATTCTGGTTACAGTCCAAATTCTGCTCAAGATAATATGGATAGCTGTGTTTGACTAAGGAACAGGGAAGCTTGAGAAAGAGAAAAAGGGATTTTTTAACTGACTTTTTAAGAAAGACTGAGATTTGTTACTTTTCCCAGCTAATCCATTCCATTACACTGGTTGGTGGTGAATCAGTACTTTCCTCTGCTTCCCATAGCCCATCTATAATACTCTTCCCACTTCCTCTCATCCTCATCTGACCCCTCCTCCAACTCTCTAATATTATCACCTCCCTTCTTTGGGAAAGGGCATCATTTCCTCCTTGGAAAAGGAGCCCTTCACTACTTAACCTCAGACATGAGCTGAATATTAATGGGGGTTTCCTGCAGCCTGAATTCTGCTGCCTGAAGTGGGAAGGGGGTGCTCCTGTCTACTGGGGGGCCTGAAGCTGATTCTCTTCTAAAGTATCTTAGTGCAAACACCGCCTGCCACGGTGACTGTCTTCTTGTCGAGACCGCAGGGCTGAACTGCCTCATGTGAGTAAACCTTTTCTTCTTCTGAACATGGCTTTGACCCTACTCCTAACAGAATAATAATTCTGGCAACCACATGCTAGAAGAAGAGTTATTTCTTCTTTGATCTATTTTCTTTATAAAGGACCTCACAGTCCTGAGAGTAGCTCTGACAGATGGCACCTTTCCCAAATGAATTCTCTCTAATCCCCCAATTCCTTTTCCAATAGAAGCAAAAAGAATAGGTAAGGATCTCAGTTTATCTTGCCACAGTTAATAGAAAAATTTCTTTATGGTTTGTATTAGCTTTTGCTATAGATTGAATGTTTATGTCTCCCCAAAATTCATATGTTGAATCCTAATGCCTAATGTGATGGTATTAGGAGGTATTAGGAGGTGGGGCCTTTGGGAGGTGATTAGGTCATGATGGTGGAGCCCTTCTGAATGGATTAGTGCCCTTATGAAAGAGGCCTGAGAGAGATCCCTTGCCTTTTCCACCAATGAGATTATAATGAGAAGACATCCGACTGTGAGGAAGTGAGCTCTCCTTGAACATTGAATCTGGGGTGCTTTGATCTTGGACTTCCTAGCGTCCAGAAATGTGAGAAATAAGTTATGTTTATAAGCCACCCAGTCTATGGTATTTTTGTTAGCACAGCCTGAACAGACTAAGACAGCTTCCTCGGGCTGCTGTAACAAATTACCACAAACTTGATAGCTTAAAACAGCAGGTTTTTATTCTCTCACAGTTTTGGGGGCTAGAAGTTCTAAATCAGAGTGTTGGCAGAAAAGCAAAATAAAAAGTGTTGGCAGGGCCAAGCTCTCTCTGAATGCTCTAGGGTAGGATCCCTCCCTGCTTCATCTTAGTTTCTGGTGGTTGCTGGCAATCCTTGGTATTCCTTGGCTTGTATCACTCCCATCTCTCCTGTCATCAGTTGGCATTCTCCGTGTGTGTGTGTGTGTGTGTATGTATCCAAATTTCCTTCTTCTTATAAGGGCACTAGTCATTGGATTAGGACCCACCAATATCCAGTATGACCTCATCTTGATTTCATTATACCTGCAAAGACCTTATTTCCAAATAAGGTCCGTTTCACAGGTCCTGGGGGTTAGAAATTGAATGTTATCTTTTTGGTGGACACAATTCAACCCACAGAAGTAGTCTCTATTCAGACTCCTCACATGGGCATTTAGTGTGACTCCAAATTCTAGTCCCATCTCCTACTATCCATCCTCTATGACTTGGTTCATGCAGATCCCTCTCTACTTTAGAATGGCTTCCTCATGCCATCCTCCTTCCCCTTTATCATTTTCTCTATTCTTTAAAACCTTTATCGGATGCATTTCTTACATGACTCCTTTCCTAGTACCACCAACCAAATGTGATTCCTTGTATTTCTGCCCTTGTTTTCCCTCTTTTAATTACATTTCTGTAGTTGCTTTAATTCCTCCAACTAGAAAGTAGGTTGCTTGAAAGAAGAAAGTGTCTACTTATCTCTATATTCCCACAATAGTTCTATGCTTTGCACATAACAGAATCACAAAATCAGAGAAAAATAGATGTCTTGAAAATACAAGACGTGTATTTTAAGCCTGTTAGAATATAGTTTATATATTTATATATATTTTATATATATATAATATAAACTATTTATATAATATAAACTATTTATATAATATAAACTATTATATATAATAGTTTATATCCTCTTTTGCTGATTTCTCTCTGCTTCAAACAAGAAGAGTGTTTGGTATAAAAGCAGTGTACCAAACCTAAGCAGATAAAGGTAATTATTCTGACTTCAGGCTGTGGCTCACTTTGTGATCTTTGGAAAGCTGGTAGCCATGTCAGTTTTACCAATTAATAAAAGTGGAGCTTACATGAAAAAGTTCACAGATGAGAGGTTCCAAAGAATAATTATCGTTGAATAATGTTCAAGTGCAATTGCTTGTTTTTTTTACTCCAACCTTACTTGGACCCAAACTGAAATGAACACTAAAATCCTAATGATAAGAAGACAAATGTGAAATGGTTTAATAAGGGATGCTGCTAAAAATGAAAAGCCCAAGTCTGTCATCTTTATTCCCCAGTCTTGGATTTTAAAAACGGAACAATGTTAGTCAAAGACCCTGCTGTAGGTTATACGTGTTTATGTGTAAGGTGTGTGTATATACATAAGTATGTGTATATACATATACATATGTTAATTTCTATTCAGTGTTGTGTATGTATTTAACTAAATTACAAATATGTCATAATTAATAATGAGGTACATGATTTTCACTTTTCTTTTCAACATATAGTGAAAGAATCGCTAGCCCTTCTTGGTAGTCCTTTGCTTCATAGGGATGTCTTTACTGTTTTATAAGGCTGACTGTCCACCAAAGCTTTTGATCCCTTCCTGACTTATATATGTGCATATATCTGCCCATGATTACATTGCATTTTGCTTTAAATTTTTTCTGTTATGATAGACAACAAATTATCTCGGGGCTAGTTTTTCTGTTTGTAATAATGAGCTAATGAGAGTTGTTTATTGGTAAAATCATTTTGGCATCCCTTCCTAAGCAGGGATGACAAATGTAAACCCACATCATATATAAAACAATTGCTATTTTGCCTTACAAAGATCGTTGCGGATTACAAGTTTTTCTAGAACCCAGAGATTTCCCACCTATGACATTATCCCTTTTGGCCTTCAGTACTGTTGCCCATGTTCAGAGTCTCATTATTACTAATACTGATTGCTGGTTGGTTTTCCAGACTATGTTGTGTTGTGACATCAGCTGATTTCGAGTACTGTGGTAAGGGTCTCTGTCAAGTACAGTTGGATATTGTCATATGGCTATCCTTGATTATTTTAATTAGCTGTTTTCCGGTTTTTCATTAGGATTTAAATTAGATTTCTTACTATGATGGCTCTCGACAGATGTGCTATACTTGTCCAGAAACTTATCAAGTGTTTTCACCTTTAGTTTCCAAAGCATGTAATACTAAATGATGCCATTGCATCTTTGGGTGCTGGGGTTGTTTTTCTTTTTTTATGTCATATAAAAAGGTACATGGCAGGTATAGCGGACAAAATGTGGCCAGAGTGAAGACCCCATCTCTAAGGAAAAACTGATATCTCTGGTTGGCAGTGTGGCCATTCTACATGATAGTTTTTATAGAATTGCATAAATAGTGGACTAAATCTTTCTTTAAAAAACAGTTGGGCATATGTTAATTGGTCTCTGAGAATTTGTACTGTGCTTTTTAGTAAACTCTAAATTTGGACCAAGAGAGCTCTATACTGATACCAGTCATTTTCACACATTTCAGAATCAGTGAGATACTCTACTTCTTTTGTATTTTGTCTGTATAATAGGAATGCTATCCTTGCTTCATAAAGGGTTCAATTCAATTCAGCATTTTTTGAGTATCCAGTCCCTTCCTCTCCAAATAGTTTACAATCTAGCAGAAGGGATATAAGTACATGAATAACTATGAGACAAGAAAAAATATTAAAATATTTTATTTCTGTAAACACTGGGAATTTTATCATCATCTGATATCTAATCAGATTTCTTTGGCCTTTCTCTTTTATCAAGGAGAAAACAGAGAGATAATTTACTGAGATTTATGGGTACTTGCTCACTTAAGTGCATAATGAATGTCATTAATTAACCCATTTCTTTACTGATTCGACAAATATTTATTTTTATCAATTTGATGTACCAAGTTCTGTTTTTGACTCTGAGAATGTAGAGGTGAGTAAGACCAGGCACTTTTCCTCAAGCATGTCACAGCCTGTTGGAGAGTCATAATAGTTACTAAGATACAGTATGAGAAATTATACTATCTAGATATGTACAGGGCACTATCTGAACACAGAACAAGGAAAAAGACACTAGGTGACGTTAGTCAGGAAAGGCCATCAGTTACAAAGAATATAAAAGACATCCAGGTAGAAAAAAATGGTACAATTACTTCTATTTTTTTTATTTAAAAAAATTATATATTTCAAATTTTCCAAGATTTGTATAGATTGCTTATATAATCATGAATGAAAATATTATTTTAAATGTTTGAACATGTGAAGGGAGGCCTAGGCATTTTTTAAAATGCCTTTTAGAGTGCCCCTTATCTACAATCCACCAAGACAAATGTAGGATCATTTCATTAAGCCTGAAGGAAAGAGAGAGGCCTTGTCATGTTTCTGTTGAGCAGGATGAAATGAAAAGTATTTGTATAGATTTGTACTATGAATTATATCACATAAAATAGCATTAGTGGTTTCTTAAAATAATTATAGCAATTTTGACACTGTAAAGTGACCATAAAGAGGTAAAAGCTTTTTTTTTTTTTTTTTACAAATGAATTTATTTACAAAACAAAGATAGACTCAGACATAGAAAACAAACTTATGGTTACCAAAGGGGGTGGTGGGGGGGGCGATAAATGAGGAGATTGGGATTAACAGATACAACTACTATATATAAAACAGATAAACAACAGGGACCTACTGCATAGCACAGGGAACTCTACTCAATATCTTGTAATAACTTACGATGGAAAAGAATCTGAAAAAGAATATATATATATACATATATAATATATACACACACATATTAACAGTCTCTTTGTTGTACACTTGAAACTAACACAACATTGTAAATTAACTATACATCAGTTGAAAAAGAAAAAAGAGAAGGAAAAAGAAATAAAATGTTTTAATAAATAAATTTAAAAGAAATTATTCAAATTAATGTCTCACCTTGGGAAGCTCTCCATAATTTAAGATTGAAAGACTTACATTCAGTCGATTAAACAAGTATGTATTGAGCATCTAATATGTGCCAGACACTGTTCTAAGCCTTGGAACAGTGAACAGCAGTGAACAAACCAGATGAAAACCCATGTCCTCTAAGAACATACGCTTACTTTCTTCAGGGGGGAGATAACTAATAGATCAATGATAAAATATGGTATGTTGTAGTGTGTGCCATGGAGAAAAATAAAGCAGGAAATGGAGTTAGATGTTTTGGGGAAGGTGAGGGAGTTGGTCTCTGAAAGCATGGTTATTGCTAAGACAGTATTTGGAAGGAGTCCTGAAGTAGGGTTAGGGAGAAAGCCATGCAGGGATCCAGAGGTAGAGAATCCAGGCCAAGGGAACCGCAACTGTGAAATCCCTGAGATGGGAACGTGATTCTCGGGTTGAAGGAACAGGCAGGAGCCCAGTGGGGCTGGGACTGTGGGGAGGGTAGCAGGAGAGGATCCAGAAAGGGAGCGGGGCCAGATTCTGTCGTCCTTCTTGGCCACGGTGAGGACGGGGTTCTGGCTCTAAATGAGGTGACAGCCACCCGAGGGTTTGGGGCAGGAAAGAGGCATCACCTGATCAAAAAGATGACACCAGCTCCTGGGTTAAGGCGACTCCGGAAGACAAGGGTAGAGCCAGGAGACCAGGTATGAGGCTATTGCAGAATTCCAGGCAAGAGGAGATGGTGACTGGGACCAGGGTGGTGTGGAGGTGTGAGAAGCAATGAGATGATAGAAACTTCTGAAACCTGGTCCTTGCTGATCACTGCTCCCTGCACCCTGTCAGTAAGCTCCATTCCGAGTATCTCACTCTGACTAGCCCTCCCTAACTAGGACTTCCTTCTCCCACCTAACTCCCAACACATTTTAAAACCATGTTAGAAGCTACAATTCGTTGATCCTGTCACCTTTTCATTGTCCCTCCTGACTTCCTTTCCTTCCTTATTCAGCTTGGATTCCATGGTCCCATATACATTCCTTGCATAGACTCTTAAATTCCACCTCTCTCTGTTTCTTGTACGTTGTTGACCTCACCCAGCAAAACCACAATCTCATTAATTACAACTCTGCTTACTCCATGTCTGGACCCTGACAAATAAACATCAAGGGAGAAAAACACAGAGATGCTTCTTGCCCTCACTTTGACCATAGCAGAAGGGGGACCCTTGGGGTTTCCCGACAATCCCATTTTCCAAGTCCATTCACTTTCCCTAGCCGACTGTTCCATACCTTCTCTTCCTCAAATTCCCAAACCTCTCTCCTCCTTGTCAGCTTTTTACTCCACTGAGAAAATAAAAGTAACCAGAAAAGAACTACTCTGTGTATCCACCACAACTGCCCACCCGTATTCTCTGCTGTCACTGTGGCTGGACTTGTTTCTATCTGAGGCAAGTTCTTCCATTTCTATACAAAATCATTGCATTCTCACCTAGTCAAGACATTGCTTTAGCAAATGTTCCATCTCTCTCAAACAAACATGACGCTATAATTGCCATCTTAAAAAAAATCCTCCCTTTTACCCTGTCCCTTTCTCTAGCTACCACCCTATATCTTGCCTCCCCCCTTAGAGCAACGCTCTTCAAGATCTGCCTACACTCATCATTTGTACTTCTGCTCCTTTCATTCTTATTTAAACTCACTACAGCTAGGCGTTGGTGCCCACCATTGCCTGACCTGCTGTTGTCAAGGTTACCATGACCTCCAAGTTGGTAAACAAGTGACCACTTCTCAGTCCTCATCTGATTTGATGCAGACGATTGCTGCCTCCATTTTTTAAAGTTCTTCCTTCATTTGACTGCCAGGACACCTGATTTCACTGGTTTTGCTCCTACTTCACTGGCCCAACTTTCTCAGTCTGCTTTGCTAATACCGCTCATCTTTCTAGCCTCTGTCAGAGTTCCTTAGATCTCCTTTCTCTGTCTAAGCTTACTTTAGGTGATCTCACTAAGGTTCATGGTTTCAAATATCAATCATATACCGATGACCCCTGACATTTAGCTCCAGCCCCAGCCTCTGCCCAGAATTCCTGACAAACATCAACAACCTGCTCGCCATCTCCCTTTAGATGACGTCTAAAGCTTCATGTGTCTAAAACCAAAGTCCAGATACTCACCCCCTGAATATGCTCCTCCTGCATTTTCCCTTAGTAAGTGGCATTTCTAAACTTTCAGTTGCTCAATAATTTGGGAGTCACCCTGAACTCCTCTCTTTCTCTCATGCCCCAGATCCAATCCGTACACAAATCATGCCAGTCCGTGCTTTCAAGAACTGGCCGTTTCTTAAAACATATGCTAATGTGCCTAAATGATTACCATAGTTTTATCCTTTGAAACTCATTTAGATTTTTAGAAACACCTACAAGTCACAACAAGTTTTATGACTGTGGTTTGTAATAAAATCTGTATAATTCACATTTCAGTCAAAAATAAAATGTAAATATAAAACAGGAAACGGCTTTCTTGAGTGATTTATAAATATCCCTGAAAGGCTATTCTAAAATAATAGTTTCAAAACTGAGCAACATCAATGGAATGAATAACTTATCAAATCATCACTAACAAGGATGCTGTTTATTTACTTTTAGTTTTATAGGTTCTGGATTATTGTTTAAAATTTATCTCCATTCTGTATACTTACAATTAACAGTAACATTTCACGAGTAAATACAAAGACTTATTTATTGCTCTTTAACGTTGATAAGAGTATTGACTCTGCAACCATACAGCTTGGGTTCAGTACTGGTTCTGTTATTAGCTGGAAAGCTGCATTCTCACAGGCAATTTCCTTAAGTGCTCTGTGCCTCAGTTTTTCTATCTGTAAAATGAGGATAAGAGTGCTTACCCCAGGATTTCTTACTAGGATGAAATGTGTTCACGTACTTAAATGTTTAGGATAGTACCTGGCACAGAGTAGGAGATAGGAATGGTACTAGCAATAAAAGAATTATATGGCAGATTCTTTGTTACTAGAAGCCCTCAGGGAACTTGAGGCTTAATAGAAAATCTGAAAGGTTAAAGACGTTATGGGGTTTTAGAGATTGTTCAAGAAAACCATAAAAGAGATATCTGAAGGCAATAGGTATTCGTTATCTACAAAGTGAGAGAACTGACCAACAAATGCCATAGACATTCAAGTGAGAAAGATTACTTCTATCAACAGCAGGTTAAGATAATTTATGGTGAAATTTTTGTGTTTTAAATGTTCGGTTTCAATTACAATAAAACTGAGATCTGTACTCATAAAGCACCAATACTGACATATGAACATGTAGAAGCATAGGATTTTAGTACAAAGTGCTAATTGTAGAGCTTTGATTAGATGCTGTAGGAAACATAGATACCTATTTATGTGTCTATAAGAAGCTTCCATTTATATTGGTACCACTACCACTGAACTATCACAGTGTTCATCAAGTTATTTATTATGAGTATCCGTTATATATCACTGTGGGCTTTTCTTCTTCCTGGCACAATTATACATTATTGAAGATGTGTATTTAGTCAACAATTAGTAAGTGAATACCTACTCTGGGCAAGACACAGTCTTCTCATGCTAAGAACCTATATCGCCAAATAAAAATGTAAGATTGCTATAGTGACGTTGTTATTTATGCCTTTCAAGTAGACATGCTTTCCTGAAATGGAATTAATTGCCATTAGCCCCAGAACTGTGAAGCTTTGTATAAAGTGGACAAAGTATTTTCAAAGTTTGTCCCCAGGACAGGGGAAGAAAACAGTCCTAACGCATTGCTTCCCTCTTTTCCCCTCTAGTTGGCACGCCACAACAAACTCCTGCAGCAGATGCTCAAACCAGGATCCGATCCAGATGACGGAGATGAAGCCTTAAAGTATTATGCCAACCACACTGCACAGATCGAGGTAACCATCTATATTGTTTCTTGAATGGGACCAACTGTGAAAAGATATGTTTACTTTCTCTTTCAGACCATTTTCATGATTGTTTCCTAGAACAACGAAGTCGAGTTGAGTGATGTAAACTGTAAAAGTATATATACCAAAAGAATGTGAGCAGTCACTTGTGAGAAATTCATGTGCACCTCTTTCAAAGTTGTCTTTATTTTTTGACCAGAAATATATGTAAATTGTCTTTTATAATTAATAAGGTTGTTTTTTTGTTTGTTTTGTTTTGGTCCTGGAAGAAATCATTGCAGAGCAGTGATATTTTAGAGACGGGATTATTACAGTGGATATTATCATTCAAGAAATGGTTTCTTTTTAAAAACTATAGAAAGCTTATTAAAGTAGAGATCTCTGTGTAAGAAAGTATTCAGAAGGGTGGGAAAAACGGAAGGCACTAGTAGAGTTTTCATATTGATAGCATGAGCTTGAAATGGTTTAACAATGTCCATTTCACTTTGCAGCGATTCAGTCCCACCCCCGTAAATGAGACCTTATTGAAGGGCTGGTGGCAGTTCAGGAGGTGCGGGTCAACATGGCCTTAATCATTTTGTGTTGTGAGACCCATCTGGCTGTCATTTACTAGCTGTGGTATCATTTTGACACTGGTTGGCAGAGCTAATCAGGCAGAAGTGAGCAGAGTAGTTGACGCCTGTCACTCGTAATTTACATTCACACATGCATTCACTTTGGCAGGTAGTTTTAGTTTTCAGCAGAGTGCATGATGGCATCACTGCTATTAACTCGCAGGGTACATAGTCACTGTACCTTCTTGTTTACTGTAGCCAAACCTCTGCAATAATGAGAATCATTACTTTGTGTCTCGAAATGAATCCCTCGCTCATGTGTATAAGCATCAATAGCTTTGGTGGTAGACTTGACTTAGTGCAGTGCGTGAGCTGGACCAGCAGCAAAAACATTGCTCCCTGCATCAGGGGCTTAGGAACTGGGAAGCTGGCGAAGTCAGCAAGCCGGAGGAATTGATACGAATAAATCATCAAACCACCAAGGTTCTGCAGAAGGTCCCAGAGGCCAAAGTACAAAGCCAGGGATTAGCAGAGGCTATCAGGAATGATAGACAGAATGGGCAGGTAGAATAGCAGGTGGGCCAGAGGTAGAGGTTGGGTTAATACTTGTGTGTGAGAGACAGAGGTTGTTATTGAAGTTGGACTTCTATTGGTTCCCAGCAGTGAGGAGAGATTTAGCTGTAAATACATATATTTGGTAAATGTTTACTGAGCCTTTACTCTTTACCAATTACATACACATAGAGAAGGTCATTCTGTGTAGTAAATGTATAATAAAGGCCAACGAAATTTGGAGAAAATAGTAATTAACTGTGCCTGGGGAATTTCAGGATGGATTTCACAGAGAAGGTTGTCATAAAGTATATATTAAAAGAATAAGTAGAGGTTTCTCTCTACTAAAATTTGGGCGTGGGATTTCAGGTAGAATTAAATGAAGGGAAGGTGAAAGAACATAGGAAGGGGAATGACTCTCTTCAAAAGATTACTGAAGTTGCTGTTTGGAAAAGGGATTGGAAAAGGGAATGAGGCAAAGAATGCAGGTAGAGGAAATAGGAAGATAGAAAAGGGAGAAATGGTTGTACTGAAGATGACTTGATTGGAGAGAATAGACACACATATATTATAACACACACACACACACACACATATACACATGTAAACGGCTTGATGCTTGATGTTGGACTGCACATGTAAGGTGAGGGAAATACTGGGGAAAAGGATGCCCCTGGGGCTTCTGGTTTGAATAAATGGACAGAAATTGGGGTTATGCATGGAGATCCTAGCTTTGGCAGTTAAAATGTACAGGAAGATCATTTGTTGATTCTTGGATAAATTGAATTTGAGGTGACTTTGAGGAATGCATTAAGTTGGATATAGAAGTTAAGGGTTCAAAGGAGTAGTCTGAGTTGATGATCTAAATTCTTCCCTTTGACCAATCCTCATGCCCTCCTTCCTTCAGGCATTCATTAATTTCATCCCACTATGCTCCCACAGCAGTTTGATCATTCTGTTAACGTGTCATGTTGGAATACTGTTAGCTTCTTCTGGGTAACTTGTTCCCTATTTGAGGCAGAAGCTAGTCTTGATCATCCTTTTATTTCCAAAACTGAACACTGTTCTTGGAGCCTAACCATAATAATGAGTATTGTTGAAAATAATAGTTTGTCTATATGTTATAGACTCAAAGACCCTGGGAAATAGGAAGGACCTTGTGGGTTACCTAGTCTGTTCACCTATCCAAGGAGGAATTGCTTTATAAGGATCCTGTTTCTGCTTTAAATTCTTCCTGTGATAGTGATCTTACCACTTCAGGAGGAAACATCCAATTTGGAATAACTCCAATAATTAGAAAGTTATTTTTTGATAAAACATGCAGTCTAACCCACTTTTATGTTTGCCTACTGTTCCGAATATTTGCTACCCTGTCAACACGACAGGCTTACCTCTAACATTTGAAGAACCATTGTGATTAGTAAGCAATACAAGCTTTTATAGATAGGGATTCATGTTGTTTTTTCACTTTGAATTTCCCAGGACTCCTCGCCTAAGGACTGAATAAGCATTTGTTGAATAAGTATATTTTAAAAAGTATACATTTGTGGCTTTTTACAGTTAACGCATTCCCATCTCTTTCAGTAATCCCTCCAGTCTGTCAATGCCCCTTGTAAAATGTAACAACCAAGATCAAACATGATGTGTCCTAAAGGGGCTGAAAAGCTTGGCTTATAGTAATCAGAACATTATTTCTTAAATGCACCCTGAGTTTTTTTTAAAATGTTTGACACTGTTGGATCAAGTAAACCTTTTTTTCCCCACACATAGTTGCTTACCATACCAAAGAGGTCCAATTCTTCTTTTGTACAATTGATTTTTTTAGCCTATGTTCAAGAATTTTATTTACCACTACAAATGTCTTCTTTGTTTTATGATAGTATTCTAGTATGTGGTCTGTGTATATAACATATCATTTAAGGTAGCTTCAGTTACAAGTAAAAGAATACCAGACTGACAATTTTTTAAACAATAAAAATGTTTGATTATCCCGCATAATGGGAAGTCTGGAGGTACCAGTAGTTCTATAATTGATTAAATGACTCAGTGATGTCTTCAAACACTCAGACCTTTTCCATCTCTTCTGCTAAGTCTTCCTTTTTATGCTGGTGATATGTCACTTCATGGTGGCAGAATGGCTGCCAGAGTTTTAAGTATCATCACCACCTTTTGTTCTAGGCAGGAAGAAAGACGGTACAGCAAGAAAGAGCTTTTGTGTTGTGTATTTGATTTTTTGTTGTTATTTTATTTGTCTCATGTGGCTTTCTGCCTTTTCAGGAAGCAAAATCTTTCCTGGGAGCACCTTGCAACCCCAGGATATTTCTCCTTATGCCTCATTTCCCAGAGCTAGGCTATTTGCTCCTCACCGTACCAGTCAAAGGGAAATAGAATGACTCTTTTGCCTTAAACCAACCCTGTGATTCATTCTTGAGGGCTAGGTAGAGTACATGAAGCTTGGGACTTAGTCTACACAAACCCTTGTGACATAGGAAAGCTGTATGAAAACATTTACCCTGGGTTTCGCTGTTGTTGTTGTTGTTTAAAGTTAAATTCTTACAAATACCAAATAAGAGAAGTACAAAATAATGACTGTTCACATCTGGGTATATGCTTGAATGGAAGTTATACCTACAAAAATATGTCTTGCCACATTTTAATGACATAAAGCATTTTTCTCTGTAGAACTCAGGGCACATCATGTTGTATATGTCATTTGTTCCCCAACAGCCCTTTTTAGGAAGAACAAGCTAACAGCAGGTTAAAAATATACCAAGCGCTGTGCTTAAGATTACATAGCCAGTCACTTGCCAGTTAAGACCCTCTTAGTTCTCTGATGTACTTCATGAACATAAAAATGCGTGGCAAGAGTTTAATGCTAATCCAGAAAGAATAAAGATTTTCTTTTGTTATTTATAACAAAATATAATACTTATAATACATTAGTCCAGTTAACTTCTCTCATTTAAAGAGAAAAATGTAAAGGACTATTTCAGATACTTCAGGTTGGTACATTTTTTCATAACTGAAGTCATAAAGTATCATTAATAAAGTCATGCTAAAAACAGAAAATAGTTTAAGACCATCCAAAGCCTGAAAGAAATGCAAATTAATGTTTTCAGATTGTTCGGCATGATAGGACAATGGAACAAATAGTGTTTCCTGTCCCCAATATATGTGAATACCTCACGCGAGAATCCAAGTGCCGTGTGTTCAATACCACGGAAAGGGATGAACAAGGAAGTAAAGTGAATGACTTTTTCCAGCAAACGGAAGATCTCTACAATGAGATGAAGTGGCAGAAGAAAATCAGGAGTAAGTACAGTAAACTGAAATGGTTCATTTTGAGCATAATGTTAGATACCTTGGTACTTCGGGATAACTGACAGCATTCGTTTCAATTGGTTCTTAATTTCTTGCCATCTGATGTTACTGAAATCGTTTATAGGCTTAAGATTGTAAGCTCAGTCTGCAACTGAAGCCAGGACACCTGTGGCTTAAGGAAAACAGAAAACTCTGACTAATTAGATCATCTTTTAGTGCTGATCCTATAGTTTTATAAATATTATGACATCCAAGATTGCAGCTTGGATTGCAGATTGGAACAGCTGCAAGTTTGAAATGCATGAATAGGCCCTGACCGGCCTTAACAATCAGTGAACGGGGTGGAGAGATGTCGGCACCAGCACTTTTGTCCTCTTGTGTTTCCGATCTCATGATTGAGTAGATTGTTTAATATTTTCTTCTGAGAGTCATTCTATCTTTCAACATATCTGTACCTCAGCAAATCAAAGTAAAAATTGTGTGACACTTGCATTCAAATAGGGCACGGTTACAACGTCACAGTTAAAAGTTACCATAATACAGTTACCATTACTTATTTCTCAGGTCTCCAGTCTATTTGGAAATATTATGTAACCACCTAAATGGGGAAAGAATTTGGAAAAGAATAGATACATGTATATGGATAATTGAATCACTTTGCTGAACACCTGAAACTAACACAACATTGTTAATCAACTATACTCCAATATAAAATAAAAAGTGAAAAAATAAAACAAAAAGTTTACCAAAAAGTTGAAAAATTTTCAAGTTTAAAATAAAGTTTATTTTCCCAGATGAGAAATATTATGAGTTTTTAACAAAAATTGATAGGGGAAAACTTTTGATTAAGCCTTTTCTGACTTCTGGGAAGGTTTTCCAGATAGGCAGCCATATGTTCTCAATACCTCTACTCAACAGTGCTTCATCAGTTTAGTTTCCTAGGAACTTCAGTGATTGTGGTTTATGAACTTGGTTGAGCTTGAGACATAGCATCTTCGGATAAAGATTGTAGCACGCGTTGTCACACTTCTTAGCAGGATATTTGAAAAAATATAGAAATTACTCTCCCTTAGCATTTTACCATGTAGAACCTTATGGAATTCAGAGAAAATTTTGGGTGTCCAGAATACATATGAAAACTTAATTTGATAAGCATACTTTTTGTTCTTGACAAAAAGTAAATTGAATAATGAGCCAGTGCTTGTAGGATCTGTGCTTTCTTAGATAAATGTTTTGTCATTTATCAAAAAACAAATCTTGGGACTTCCCTGGTGGTCCAGTGGTTAAGACTCCGCCCTCCCAATGCAGGGGGCCCAGGTTCAATCCCTGGTCAGGGAACTAGATCCTGCGTGCTGCAACTAAGAGCCCTCATGCAGCAACTAAAGGAGCCCACATGCCACAACTGAAATAACCTGCCATGCCGCAACTGAGACCCGGTGCGGCCAAATAAATAAATAAATATTTTTAAAAAAAACAAATCTTAAAATAATTTCCAACATGCAGTTTACTTTTAAAATTTGGAAGCAGCTTATGATCAGGTTATAGACGGATCTAATTCATTTGATGGATTTGTTATGACAAATGTATGCATCAATATCTTCTGATTTTGTCTCAATATTCTGCTTTTTAAAATGAGGACTCCTAATTCAGGAATGATGGAGATGCAGATGTTTACAATTTATGACACATTAGTCAACTAAATCCCATGGCTAATCATAGCCTACTCCAGTACTGGAATGCTCCATTCCAAGAGAAGGAAAACAAGAAGTACTGAAGGGAAGTGTAGTTTATAAGTAAGGAACAGACTTGAGATTGGAATTCACAGAACATAATTTGAAAAGCTTAAAATTTCCATTTGAAAATTGAGATGTCTTTCCCCCTCAATTGACTCCAATATTTTAAATCTGATGTTAAGCTATTAAGAGTTAGAGAATGGACAAGACTTGAATAAGTCACGTGTCAAACTTATATGCATGACGTATCTGTTCAGTTCTTTAGGAGAGGTGAAAACAGCTGAGTTTTGGTTTATGTAAATGTCAGTTGTGTTCAGTAGATGCATCTGCTAATTCATTTCTGACGACAGATACAGAATCCCGTTTCTGAAACTATTCAGCAAAGCCTCTCCCACTTATTGGTAGTTCTTGTTGTATCTTTCATTTACTTCTGCTGTTGCAAACCCAACAAGTTCTCGGGAAGCCTAAAGGTTTAAAACTTAGTGTTATAAATCACTAGTTCCCAGTAAACAATGCTATGCCGTGCTGTTAGGTTTCAGAGTTTCAGGTAGCTGTGACTGTGATTGGGAGTTTTCACCAGAGATAAATCTGTGCAAGGGGTGGGGGGTTTTATTTTACTTTGAGACACGGGAGTGAGAACAATTTATCAATATTACTAAATTACACAACAATGTATACCATTCCATTAAAAGGTGCCCCAGGCGGCTGCTAAACTCTCTTCCCCCATAATCTGTTCTAGGGATAAATTAAAGAGAATTCATATAGAATCATCTTTTCTGACCACCTTTAGCAATTGCGGAATTACTCATCCTTCTACAATGGCTTAGATGTAAACTGGCTAAAGGAGAAAGAAGGAATCAAATAGAAGACTCCTTTTTGGTATCGATTATAAATGTTCTAAAATAAGTCGTAGTTTTATGGTAGTTAACAAAAATGCATTTAGTAAAATGTTATTTCAGTAGGGCTCCTGTGTTGAAATCAAAATTCATTTTCTGTCCTGTTCCTCTGCACTTCTTTCCTGCTAGGTAATCCTGCCCTGTTCTGGTTCTCAAGGCACATTTCTCTCTGGGGGAGCATCTCCTTCAACCTGGCTGTGTTCATCAACTTAGCTGTGGCTCTCTTCTACCCATTTGGGGATGATGGAGATGAAGGCAAGTGCTTGTCTATCTTTAAATGATAAGTATTTTTGAGTCTGAAACAATACTCTTGATGCATGCCCTAACTATCTAGACCTTCCCAATTACAACAATTACAATCTTGTTGAACAGATTCATTGGAAATAGAGAATGATGGTAAGGAGAGTAGGCAAAAAACAATGGTCGATATAAATGTTTTTTTAGAAAGCTCATATACAGAAGAGCTAGTAGAGCTATATTATATATTGACAAATAAGGCAATGAAAAAATTATTTGTACATAATTTTTGTGACTGAAAGCACTTTTATACTGTATTGTTTCAATTACATAAATATATGGGAAAAATGAGAGGGATGTATGCCAAAATGTTGACTGAGATAAATAAGTAGAATCTCTATTTTACTCTCTTCTCTTTGCTTTCCGTGTTGTCTGAGGTTTCTACAAGGAGCAGGCAAGTAGTCTGAAAAGAAGTTTTTAAATGTACAGGGTAAGACCAAATACGATAATAGAACATAAAAGATACTGACTATGAAGTTAATATTATTAAACGAACAATACATGAGGTTTTGCAAAAGCAAGGACAGGAGAAATTATCCCATGTTAAGTGAAATGGGAAATAATAGGAGAGGTATGCTAAAGGGTGGGACTGTGGGAATTAAGTTTTGTTTAAATCTGGCAAAAGTGCATATGGGAAAGTATGTCACAGGCTTGGGATACAGTCCGGTCAATAACTTTGGAATGGGTGTTGAAAGAATGGCTTGAAGGACAAGATGGGAGAGGCCAGCAAACAATCACCACAAGGTGCTTTTGTATCTCATCTGTTCATAGGATTATGTGAGAATCTAATGAGATGCTGTAGGTACAGCGGTTAGAATAGCGGCTGGTGAGCGTGCCGTAAAGCTTAGCTGTCGATGTTGTTTGTTGTTACAAGATAAATAATAGTACTACAAAGGGAAGCTCAGTGAAAAGGATGGTATGACACGAGCAACAGGTGTTTAAGCCTATTTCAGATGAACTGGAGGTGAGCAGGAAGGGAAATGGGAGTGTGCTGGTAATTTATTATTTCAAAGGTCCTTACAGACAGCAGATATCAAAGTTCTAGCCTTTGGGTATAATCTGAGTGGTCATAAAAAGTTTGATTCTTTTAGAAGGTACGCCAGTGCTAACAAAAGAAGAATATTTGGCAGTGGAGTGGATGTGTGAGTTAAATAGCAATGAAAACATAGCAAATATTTGGCCGCCCTATGTAGGGAAGTTGCAAATACAGCAGGAAGTGGAAACAGCTTTCTCTTCATTGTGTTTAGTCTCATTTAGTGATGATAGCCCTCTTGGCGTAGAAGAATGTAACTCTTGTTACGGGGAGAAGTCCAGCCGGAAATGATAAATTAGTATCATCTGCACAAGGAATGCTGAGAGTAGATCGTAGTGTCCCGGTTAACAGAAGCATAACGTCTTAGATATGGAAGCAGTTCTGGAATCATCTAATATCAAATCATCATTTGACACATACAGAGATGGAAGCCCAGAGAAGCTGAAGAATGGCAGATCTCAGAGTAGAAGGTTAACGCTTTTGTTTACAATCTAGGACCTTTCTCCGTGGATGATTAGGTTGGGAGTGTGTAGGTAGCAGGTACCCCTTTATACAGGACATCATCTTCCCTGAGTTCCATTCCATGATATCCCTTACAAGACCACCAGAACCAAAGTATACAGCCTCTGCTGCCACCAATTGTACATGAAATATCATGGAGATGGGCACTGCCACCACTCTGGACATCTACTCTTTACTCAGCAGGAGAAAGTAGAACACCTGCTACATATTTTCATATTTGCCTGACTAATAACAATGATGATAGTAAAACTGATGAGGATAACAGCAGCTGTTATCGTTTACCGTTTAGATAGGCTCAGGCAAAATGCTAAGCACGTCACATACATAACTTCATTTAATCTTCCTGACAATCCATAAAGTAAGTACTTCATCCTCATGGATAAAGACTTAGAGGCTTAGGAAGATTTGCCCAATAATTCGGGAGTAGAGTCTGGAACTGTGTATTTTTTTAACAAGTTCCCAGGGTGTTGCTAATACAACTGGTCCTTGAACAAGAACTCGAAACCACATGCATAGTAGAATTTGGAATGAGGCTGCAGCCTCAGAAAGAAATAGGACTAACACAAACAAGGCAGGAAAACATGCCGTGTCATCATCAGGTGCAGATGCAGACTTCACTCTTCGAAAGGGACTGAATAGACGTTAACAGTAGTAACCAAGATGGACGCTCACTCTTAGGTATCTGGGTGTGGGTGTGGCCCTAAGAGGGAAGGGGAGGCATGAGCTGCCATTTTGGCAATGTGGAATCCGCAGATTTTTTGCGTAATCTGATTACAGTTCTAGAGGGGTTATTTAATTATAGCTCCATGAATAAGGTTACAATTTTGGTCAGGATTAGCTGAGCCTCCAACCTTCAGTTACACGCTATGCATAGCTAGGAAGGCTGAGGAAGCAAAATTAAGACTGACTGGCGCACTTGGCCATCAGAACTGGCTGGAGAAGGTAAATTCTGTGCTGGACGTGCAAGTCTCTAACCCTGGATTTTGTCAAGCACAGGCCAGATGACTCCATGGCTGGAGCACTTTGAGGCAATTTAGAGATGAATTAGTTGATCATAAGATTCCTTCCAGGGCTTCCCTGGTGGCGCAGTGGTTGAGAGTCCGCCTGCCAATGCAGGGGACACGGGTTCGTGCCCCAGTCCGGGAAGATTCCACATGCCGCGGAGCGGCTGGGCCCGTGAGCCATGGCCGCTGAGCCTGCGCGTCTGGAGCCTGTGCTCCGCAACGGGAGAGGCCACAACAGTGAGAGGCCCGTGTACTGCAAAAAAAAAAAAGAAAAAAAAACCAACCAAACAAAAACAGATTCCTTCCAAAAAGTGCTAAAAAAAATGATGGGAACATGTCGGAGAACACAGGATTCAACTTGAAAGGTCTCCCAGTGGCCACATCAGTGGAAATTTTGAGAAAAAATATTGACAGTAATATGTAATAACCCATAGAATAAAATAAGAATCCAGCAGTCCATATTGATAGAAGAGAAAGTATTCCAATTAATCAGTGTAGAAGGAATAATGGAAACAGAATGTCACCATTTGGCGAACGTCATATGGTAGTAAGAATCATCAGTGGATGCTAAAATTAATAGGTGAGTGTTAGATGAAAACGTATAATGAGAAACAGGACACTGACATAGTCAAAGTATATTTCTCCATAATATGCTTATTATAAAAGAAACAAGAGTGACTTTAAAGTGGGGAAATCACTTTAATTATGTGATCAATGTTAATGTCACCAGTAATGAGACACAGCAACATCCAGTGTCTCTTGACATGATGTGCTGACAAGGACATGGCATCATTTGCCAAAAATGCTTAAACTGAGGAAATTTCAGGCAAATCCAGAATGAGGAACATTCTACAAAATAATTGGCCCATACTCTTGAAGCTTATGAAAGTCAAAGAGATATTGAGGAATTAAGAGACTAAAGAGACATGACAGCTAAAAAGAATGTGTGATCCTGGTTCAGAAAAAAGACCTTATTGGGGCAATCCATGATCTTTGAATAAGGTGTATAGATTAAAGTGGTATATCATATTCATTTCCAGATATTGATCATGGTAATGTGATTATGTAAGGTATTGGGGGAATCTAGGTAAAGGGTATATGGGAATTTTGTATTGTATTTGCAACTGTAACATTGTCAGAAAGTTTTGAAATAAAAAGTTAAAAATGAAAAAAATAAGTAAATATGAAGACTCCATCCAACTCTGAGGTTCCTGGTTTCTGGGTATAGAAGTTGATCACAAAAATCACCTAGTGAATCTTGGGCCGAAAAAAGACCTGTGGTCAAAATGGGCCACCTTTCCCACCCCCAGATCCTGATGCAAACTGCTCCGGAGCCACTGTGGCTGATGCGGCACGGGGAATGGGCTGAGTATGCTTCCTCCAAGGGTATTTTCCAGCCTAACCACACATGAGCTACTGGCAATCAGTTGTGCCCAGATCTCTGCTTCACACTTGGGTTGTAATATTACCTGAGAGAATGGTGTCACCCTGCAACCAGGGTAGTAGTGTACAATAATTAAAGGGAGATACTTAGTGGGGAAGGTGATTCTCAGAGGATCAGCTTAGAAGGCACCCACCCTCCCAACCCCTACTGCGGATAATCTCCTTTCATTGCCAGGCTTTGTAGAGCTCTGAATTTCTTCAGGAATCCAGGGCTTATTATGTGGCTGTAGGTTTTGGTCTGGGTTTCCATGTTTGGTAGATTGGTTTATAGGTTTAACATGTGCTTCTCTAAAAGAGAAACTTGTGCCAAAGTTGAGGAATGATGCTATGCTTGTTGTGGCTGAAGCCACAGCTGTTGATGCTAGGGAATCTCCGAGATGTCCACTCAGAAGTTGAGCGTTGCCATGCCAACCATCCCTGCCCAGTTTGGCAAAGGCAGACCGTTAGCAGAGAAAAGTGCTGCCATGGGAATTTATTATATCCAGATAGCATGTGATTTTTTAAGAATATTGTGTTCGAATTTTGGGTGTCATTCTTTTTTCCCTCAAGTGCTTTGTGTTAAAGGAAATAAGTTCCTCAGGGTGGTTTTAATGCATTCATCTTAATAGCAACCATTGATGGAGTGTGGCTGGGTGCCAGGCACTGTGTTAGGCCCTAGAGATACAAAGGTTGGGAAGGTTGTCCTTGTCCTCAAGGAACTTACAGTCTAGTTAAGGGATGAAGAAAGGAGTGAGGCACAATAGTAAAGAACCCATAGATTTATCTGGTCTACTTTAGCTGGACTGAGGTGGGGGAAACAGGAA
The DNA here is from genome assembly GCF_963455315.2 of Globicephala melas. Lineage (NCBI taxonomy): Eukaryota > Metazoa > Chordata > Mammalia > Artiodactyla > Delphinidae > Globicephala > Globicephala melas. The sequence goes on from NC_083323.1 coordinate 81,235,848, forward strand.
ATTCTGAGGCTCTGCAAGAGGCAGAGCAATGAAGAGAGGGGAGTAATAAGCGGCAAGCTCTCTAAGTAAACGTATAAACAAGGCAGCTGAGGTAGATAGAAGAGGTGAATTGCCTTGAGGTCTCCAATTTTTCTATTTGAATTTTTTTATGAAGGACAAACTTTATACTTTCTAACACTTAATAATATATAGAGGGAATTCTAAAAATGTTTTCTGTTACAAAAGTAATACATGCTCATTATAGAAAATTAATATCAAGTATTAAGAAGACAGTCCCCCCTTTCGACCCTTAAGGATAAAAAATGGCGTTGACAGTCTGTACTGTCTTCTCTAAAGTTTGTCAGAGAGTTTCAGTTTATTCTTTTAGCATCAAATCTTCAGCTAGAAAACAGTATGATCATTCATATAGAGTATGATTACAAATTATTGTCAACTGTCAAATGACAAAAGTGTAAATTAATAGCTATTTTAAGAAACTTGTAAATTTATTTACTATTCACAAATACATATTTAACACTAAACTTTGTGCAAGGTACTAGGCTAGACACCATTTGAGTTCTCTCTACAAAGGGATCAAATACCCAGTTGTAAGTTCATGGTTATAATTTCATATTTAATCAAGGGGAAACCTCAGCAAGCCAGATACTGTCTGGGAAAGAGTGGTCAAGATGTGGTTAGATGATCAGGCATTAGTGACAGTGCACGGTGTGACTAGCAGTGCCAAAGCTGAGACTTTTAAAATAAGCATGTCACACCGAGTCATTGCTTATGAATTACGCTGAAGAGTCCAGTGAGTGGCTGAGAGTTAAGTGTGCAAAGATGTTGGCAGTTTTAGTAAACTTAACAGTGAAGCTCCACAACTTGGGGAATTTATAACTGGAGGCTTAGTTACTTATTCAAAACGAGCTCACAGGTTATGTTTCTGTTTATTCATCTAGTCAGCAAATATTTATTTGTTACTGCCTGCCAGGCACTGGGACGGGCCCAGAGGTGGTCCTCACGCTGACAGAGCTCACGTTCTGATGGCGCCCCAGTAAGCATGAGAGAAGGTGGAAGGCATCATCCTCTCTGTGGCTCTTTCAGATCTGTGAAACCCGGGCAGCTGGTGGTCAGGCTATGTTTTGGTAGACATAGACGGCTCACAAGCCAGCGTCTTAATACACATGAGTTGGGTACCCATTTTGTTCGTGTTGCCAGAGACCAGGAATCGAAGGTAATTTCCAGAGCAAGCAGCTTACCCCTTTTTTTCCCACCATCTTCAAAGTACTCTTATCAGATCATAAATCTGGTAAGGGGGCAGATCAGATCTCTGCTCCCAATCCTCTTTCATCACTGCTTGCTTTGAGAGATAACATAAGAACAACCTTGCAAGAGTAAACCTGTCTAAGCCAATGCTGCTCATTATCTGACTTTTGTTTTGTTTGTTTTTTAATGACTGACAGGATCTTCCTGCCTACTTTGGATCCATTAGCACTCACTATGAACTAAAGGCCTGTACAGAATTCACTGACCGAATCCAGATAATTCCATGGTGTCCATGATAATACAGAAACTCTGCACATCAGAGCACTCGTGGTGTTTGCATTCAGAAGTGAATTTTATAAATAATAAAAAGAGGTGTGGCCCAGAGAAATCACTAGTGGAAAGTCTCTATTTTATTCTTTCCCCTCTGCCTTCATCAGCCTAAAGACACACGTCTGAGGTCTAATCAGCCCAAGAGTGTTGCCCTTTAATTTACTTCTGCAAGTATAGCACCACATGACCTTCAGAGGAGGATTCTTTGAATCCCCATGTCAGAGCAAACGTCAACGAATTGTCCTTTTTAAAAAAGGAAATGTATTTTTGAACCCGTTTTAGGGCCATTTCTAAAGAAATTTTTGTCGTAATGGAGTTTAGTTTTGAAACATTTGGGACTTCTGTTTTCTGATGACATAAATAGCTGAACATTTTTTTTAGATGTTGATTTGGCTTTTAAATACACACATATACATATGTATTCATACACATAAATACAGTTGTATGTTTTAACAGTTAAAGCTTAGGTCTATTTCATTAAAGACTGGATATTCTACATTCTGAATTCTTTAGAGGAATCTATAACATAAAAACTTGATAATAATAAAACAGGACAAGGTATGAGTTCACTGCCTGATTCCATATGATTTAGCTGAACATTTAGTGGTCATTAATCATAAATTTTGAATTAAGACTCCCAAGTGAGATACCTCTATCCAAAGTATTTAGCATGTAACTCCCGTAGGAGAGAAAGATGAACAAGTCTCAGACTTAATGAAAGGAGCGTTGACTAGTGAGTATTTAAGCAGCCTGGAATTCATCACAAACTTTCTGGAAATGTAATAATGAGTAATGTGTACAGAGACATTTCCTCTAAGTATACAGTGTGTAGAGTGGGTTATTTTGAAATTCACTGTTTTAGGGCTTATCTTGCTGTATTATATAAAGTAGACTGTTCTAGTTTTGTTCTTAGTAAAAATAAACTCCTTCCACATTTTACAGGTACACTTTCACCATTGTTCTCGGTTCTGCTTTGGATAGCAGTTGCAGTCTGCACATCTATGCTGTTTTTCTTCTCCAAGCCTGTGGGTATTCGGCCATTTCTTGTGTCAGTAATGCTCAGATCAATATATACAATAGGTCTTGGACCTACGTTAATACTTCTTGGTGCAGCTAATGTAAGTATTTTACTTAGCTTTCTACTGTTCTGGATGAATTAAAAGTGTACTAAATATAAAACTGTAACTCTATGCTTTAACTCTGTATATACAGTAAATTCTAATTCATTGTGAGTCCGAGTTAGTCAGAGTTTAACTTGTGCCTTTTTTATTGACTTTTGAGAGAAAGGAAAAATGGCAAGTGAGGGGCTTCCCTGGTGGCTCAGTGGTTGGGTTCGTGCCCCAGTCCGGGAGGATCCCGCATGCCGCGGAGCGGCTCGGCCCGTGGGCCATGGCCGCTGGGCCTGCGCGTCTGGAGCCTGTGCTCCGCGGCGGGAGGGGCCGCAACAGTGAGGGGCCCGCGTACCGCAAAAAAAAAAAAAAAAAAAAAAATGGCAAGTGAAAATTTGATATATTTAAGATGGTAGCATTTGGGGCATGACCCAGCTCTGCAGTCAATTTAATCCAATTCAGTTTTAATGCCTTTGGCATCCTATATGGGCAGCTATTGACAAAATTAACTCTGAGCCACTGTTAACATCCTAAAGTAACTTCTAAATCATCCGAGAAAGATTAAATTATATTCAGCAGAATTTTAGAAGTGAATAATACCTTTTATAAAATGACCAAAAGAAAAGGGTTGCTGTAAGAGAAAATATGAAGTTGGACTCTTTTTATGAGAACAAAACCTATTAACTTGTGAAAGGCATAGATGAGACTTTTTTTCCACTAATTTTTTTTTTAATTTTGAAATATTAGAACAAGGGCATACATTTCACAACTTGAGCTAAGTAAGTTTAGAATAAGTAAGCCAGACTACTATTGCAAATAGCAGTAATTTTGCCCAAGAGATAAAATTTTAAAGGGACTAGACAACTTTTTGTATGGCACAGCTAAAAAGGGATATTAGGAAATGGTAAATCACCAGGTTGATGAAAGAACATGTGGCAGGTAAATAAATCTTGCTAATATGTCTGCTCAATAGCTAAGCACTTTCTATATTTTTTACTGGGTTTCTAACATAATATCCTATATTCTGGTGTCTGTATATCTGTATCTGGTATCTCCCCTACTACATTATACAATTCATAAGACTAATGCTTGATCATTCAATGTCTGGAACATCATTGGTATTCAACAAATATTTCTTAATTAAATTAACTAATGAATGAGTGAAAGATTATCTTTGTATTCTTATACATTTACAGTGCCTTGCACATAAAAAACAGGTGGCAAATATATATTGAAAATGAATAAATGAAATAATCAACCAAACTTTGGAGAACTATAAAGCCAAGCTAGTATGGCCGAATCTATGTTTCTGACCCCTATTATAATATTACATATAATATTATACATTATAATATTATAATTCTTCAAAAACTGGACATGATATATATGACAGATATATACATATATATGTGATGGTTACATATATGTATACATATATATATGTGACAGATATATTTATATGTTTATATATATTAAATGATTACATTCAGGTCACCAAATTACCAATTATTCCTCAATCATTGTGAATAAGGGGAAGTATACTATACATACAAAGGGCTCTATCAGTAAAGAATTCCGTAAAGTACCAAATATGTTATTCTGTAAGTTTCTTGAGGGCAGGGGTTGTCACATTCATAGATATAATCCTATCTACCTCACTCACTCCCTACCCCATTTTCCTCCACCTTAATGCCTAGCACTTAAACATTCAAAAATTGTTTACGTGAACTGAAGTAGTACTTTCGGTGCTTTGGAAATAAGATAATTTTGCGAAATTTCCAACCGAGTGAATTAAGGAATCTTCATGAATTTATCTGATTTTTTCTAAGCCTATTACTGCATCCAGCTTATTATTTTTTCTTTAAAAAATACATTGACTATTGAACCCAATTATTTGAAGAAACAAATAATATTTCTAAACTGATAACTGATTCTCAATAAGACATTAATCCAAGTGAGAAAATCCAAATTTGATAAATGAAATAATAGCTAGACAGAATTAGACCAAAATAACAGCATTTATTGGGTCTCTGTTATCTAATAGACAATGGTAATAATAGAGGATTTGTGGTTCTTGCCATCCAGAAGCTTTAAGGATATATAAAGAGGTATGGAATAACATTTTAAAATCTATTGGGAAAGCCAAAAACATTGGGAGAATTTTTCTTTTGCCCCTCATGGGACAGGATAAAAAGATAACTTCTGCCTGGTTTGGTGAGAATAGTTCCACTATAAGTAATGACTATTCATCACCAGAGGGCAGACAGCAGAAGCAAGAAGAGCTACAATCCTGCAGCCTGTGGAATGAAAACTACATTCACAGAAAGATAGACAAAATGAAAAGGCAGAGGAATATATACCAGATGAAAGAAAAAGATAAAACACCAGAAAACCAATTACATGAAGTGGAAATAGGCAACCTTCCCGAAAAAGAATTCAGAATAATGATAGTGAAGACGATCCAGGATGTAAGAAAAAAAATGAAGGCAAAGATTGAGAAGATGCAAGAAATGTTTAACAAAGACCTAGAAGAATTAAAGAACAAACACCTAGAAGAATTAAAGAACAAACACCTAGAAGAATTAAAGAACAAACACCTAGAAGAATTAAGAACAAACAGAGATGAACAATACAATAACTGAAATGAAAAATGCACTAGAAGGGAATCAATAGCAGAATAACTGAGGCAGAAGAATGCATAAGTGACCTGGAAGACAGAACAATGGAAATCACTGCCATGGAACAGAGTAGAGAAAAAAGAATGAAAAGAAATGAAGACAGCCTAAGAGACCTCTGGGACAACATTAAATGCACCAACATCCAATGCACCAACATTCGCATTATTGGGGTTCCAGAAGGAGAAGAGAGAGATACAGAACCTGAGAAAATATTTGAAGAGATCATAGTTGAAAACTTCCCTAATATCAGAAATGAAATAGCCACCCAAGTCCAGGAAGCACAGAGAGTCCCAGGCAGCATAAACCCAAGGAGAACCACGCCGAGACACATAGTAATCAAACTGACAAAAATTAAAGACAAAGATAAATTATTAAAAGCAAAAAGGGAAAAATGACAAATTACATACAAGGGAACTCCCATAAGATTAACAACTGATTTCTCAGCAGAAAATATACAAGCCAGAAGGGAGTGGCATGATATATTTAAAGTGATGAAAGGGAAGAACCTACAACCAAGATTACTCTACCCAGCTAGGATCTCATTCAGATTCGATGGAGAAATCAAAAGCTTTACAGGCAAGCAAAAGCTAAGAGAATTCAGCACCACCAAACCGGCTCTACAAAAAATGCTAAAGGAACTTCTCTAAGTGGCAAACACAAGAGAAGAAAAGGACCTACAAAAACAAACCCAAAACAATTAAGAAAATAGTCATAGGAACATACATATCAATAATTACCTTACACGTGAATGGATTAAATGCTCCAACCAAAAGACACAGGCTCGCTGAATGGATGCAAAAGCAAGACCCATGTATATGCTGTCTACAAGAGACCCACTTCAGACCTAGGGACACATACAGACTGAAACTGAGGGGATGGAAAAAGATTTTCCATACAAATGGAAATCAAAAGAAATCTGGAGTAGCAATACTCGTATCAGATAAAATAGACTTTAAAATAAAGAATGTTACAAGAGACAAGGAAGGACACTACATAATGATCAGGGGATCAATCCAAGAAGAAGATATAACGATTATAAATATATACGTGCCCAACATAGGAGCACCTCAATACATAAGGCAAATAAATGCTAACAGCTATAAAAGAGGAAATCGACAGTAACACAATAATAGTGGGGGACTTTAACACCTCACTTACACCAATGGACAGATCACCCAGACAAAATATTAATAAGGAAACACAAGCTTTAAATGACACAATAGACCATATAGATTTAATTGATATTTATAGGACATTCCATCTGAAAACAGCAGATTACACTTTCTTCTCAGATGCAAACAGAAGTCCAGGACCAGATGGCTTCACAGGTGAATTCTATCAAACATTTAGAGAAGAGCTAACACCCATCCTTCTCAAACTCTTCCAAAAAATTGCAGAGGAAGGAACACTCCCAAACTCTTTCTACGAGGCACCATCACCCTGATACTAAAACCAGACAAAGATACTACAAAAAAAGAAAATTACAGACCAATGTCACTGATGAATGTAGATGCAAAAATCCTCAACAAAATACTAGCAAACAGAATCCAACAACACATTAAAAGGATCATACACCATGATCAAGTGGGATTTATCCCAGGTATGCAAAGATTCTTCAGTATACGGAAATCTATGTATGTGATACACCATATTAACAAATTGAAGAATGAAAACCATGTGATCATCTCAATAGATGCAGAAAAGGCTTTTGACAAAATTCAACACCTACTTATGATAAAAACTCTCCAGAAAGTGGGATAGAGGGAACCTCCTACCTCAACATAATAAAGGCCATATGCGACAATCCCACAGCCAACATCATTCTCAATGGTGAAAAACTGAAAGCATTTCCACTAAGAACAGGAACAAGACAAGGATGTCCACTTTTGCCACTCTTATTCAACATAGTTTTGGAAGTCCTAGCCAAAGCAATCAGAGAAGAAAAAAAAAAAAAAGGAATCCAAGTTGGAAAAGAAGTAAAACTGTCACTGTTTGCAGATAACATGATACTATACATAACTAATCCTAAAGATGCCATCAGAAAACTACTAGAGCTAATCAATGAATTTGGTAAAGTTTCAGGATACAAAATTAATGCACAGAAATCTCTTGCATTCCTATACTCTAAAAACAAAAGATCAGAAAGGGAAACAATCCCATTCACCACTGCAACAAAAAGAATAAAATACCTAGGAATAAACCTACCTAAGAGGTAAAAGACCTATACTCAGAAAAACATAATACACTGATGAAAGATATCAAAGATGACAAACAGTTGGAGAGATATAGCATTTCGTGGATTGGAAGAATCAATATTCTGAAAATGACTCTACTACCCAAAGCAATCTACAGATTCAATGCAATCCCTATCAAATTACCAATGGCATTTTTTACAGAACTAGAACAAAAAATCTTAAAATTTGTATGGAGACACAAAAGGCCCCGAACAGCCAAAGCAATCTTGAGGGAAAAAAACAGAGCTGGAGGAATCAGACTCCCTGACTTCAGACTATACTATAAAGCTACAGTCATCAAGACAATATGGTACTGGCACAGAAACAGAAATATAGATCAATGGAAGAAGATAGATAGCCCAGAGATAAACCCATGCACCTATGGTCAACTAATCTATGACAAAGGAGGCAAGGATATACAATGGAGAAGACAGTCTCTTCAATAAGTGGTGCCTGGAAAACTGGACAACTACATGTAAAAGAGTGAAATTAGAACACTCCCTAACACCATACACAAAAATAAACTCAAAATGGATTAAGGACCTAAATGTATTAGAACACTCCCTAACACCATACACAAAAATAAACTCAAAATGAATTAAAGACCTAAATGTAAGACTGGACACTATAAAACTCTTAGAGGAAACCATAGGAAGAACACTCTTTGACATAAATCACAGCAAGATCTTTTTTGACCCACCTCCTAGAGTAATGGAAATAAAAACAAAAATAAACAAATGGGACCTAATGAAACTTAAAAGCTTTTACACAGCAAAGGAAACCATAAACAAGATGAAAACACAACCCTCAGAATGGGAGAAAATATTTGCAAACAAAGCAATGGACAAAGGATTAATCTCCAAAAAATATAAACAGCTCATGCAGCTCAATATTAAAAAAACAAACAACCCAATCAAAAAATGGCCAAAGACCTAAATAGGCATTTCTCCAAAGAAGACATACAGATGGCCAAGAGACACATGAAAAGCTGTTCAACATCACTAATTATTAGAGAAATGCAAATCAAAACTACAATGAGGTATCACTTCACACCAGTTAGAATGGGCATCCTAAGAAAATCTGCAAACGACAAATGCTGGAGAGGGTGTGGAGAAAAGGGAACCCTCTTGTGCTGTTGGTGGGAATGAAACTGATACAGCCACTATGAAGAACAGTATGGAGGTTCCTTAAGAAGCTAAAAATAGAACTACCATACGACCCAGCAATCCCACTACTGGGCATATACCCTGAGAAGACCATAATTCAAAAAGACACATGCACCCCAGTATTCATTGCAGCACTGTTTACAATAGCCAGGTCATGGAAGCAACCTGAATGCCCATTGACAGATGAATGGATAAAGAAAATATGGTACATATATACAATGGAATATTTCTCAGCCATAAAAAGGAATGATACTGGGTCATTTTTAGAGACATAGATGGACCTAGAGACTGTTATACAGAGTGAAGTTAAGTCAGAAAGAGAAAAACAAATATTGTATATTAATTCATATATGTGGAATCTAGAAAAATGGTACAGATCAACCAGTTTGCAAGGCAAAAATAGAGACACAGATGTAGAGAACAAATGTATGGACACCAAGAGGGCAAAGCGGGGTGGGGGGTGGTGGTGGAATGAATTGGGAGATTGGGATTGACATTTATACACTAGTATGTATAAAATGGATTACTAATAAGAACCTGCTGTGTAAAATAAATTAATTAATTTAATTAAAAAAATAACTTCATAAGAGCAGCAAGTGTTATACTTTAATTTCTTCCTGAGAAGAAATCTACATGGAGATATAATTTTCTTATTAACTATGTGAATCTGTGGGTAGTCTAATAGCCTTCACAGCATAAAACACTCGTTTGCACAGTCCCCAAATGATACATTATGATCTGCCTGTCCAGGGTATTTTGACCAAAGAAAATATTAGCTTTGATTTGGGACAAGTTGAATGGAATAATTGTAATTTTGTTATGATAGATATTGATAGAAGAGTTTTTACCTATAGTTTTGATACTGTACAGATTAATAAAAACATTTTAGCAAATATCATTTACCTTAACGTTTAACATAACAGGCTCATTACAGAACTGTCTATGGTTTACCATTTCCTAGGAGGTAGGAAAAAAAAGAAAACATAAATCAATCATGTTTTTCCCTTAGATTTTAACGTATTTATTAACTTAATTTACACTTAAAACTTTGCATTATGTAACAGGTGGAACTATAATTGCTAAAGTTATAGGTATCAGAAACAGGGAAAAATCGTCTACCTGAGAGTTAAGCCTTAATGAGCATCAGAATTCCAGACCTTAGGTAAATAGCAAGCCTCTGAATTTCATTCTTGTCATCAGTGAAATGAAGATATTAAAGCCTAGTCTGTCCTCATCAGGTTGTTGAGAAGATCAGTTCAGAAGATTAGTATGAAGATTTAGAAAAGAACAATAGTACGATAATAATAGCAATAAAGGCTGCCATTTACCAGTATCTAATACATGAAGTAGGATTTAATTATAAAACATTGCTGTCATGATCGTAAAAGTGTTTGTATTTTGGTTCACAGGGACTTGTTTGTTTCTGACTCAGTGTCTTTCACGGTGTTAAGCAAACACAGAAAGTCCTTTTTTTGGTAAAGGAATCAAGTGGGAGGAAAAAACCTCAATCTATATTCTGAGCACTTAGTATTATCAGTTTCTGTGTATTATGTTGCTTCATCTTTATCATCTTTGCTAGTTTCTAAAAAATTTGTATTTAGTTTGCAGCTCGCTTCTCTGTCTTGTCACGGGGGTTACCTCAATATTTGAGTTGTTTTTAAAAATTCAAATGTTCTTCTCTGTTAGAAAAGCATATCTTATAACCCAGTACAGTTTTCTTCCCACCTCTACGTTACATTTTTAGTTATTGCTAATGAAAATTAACATTATTTTGGCAAATATAAACACATTTTATCAGTTTGGGATCACTTAATATGTTTTCATACCATCAAACTTATTTATAAATCTCATTTTAATAATGATAGTATTAACCAGTTATATGGATGTTATATAATTTATTTAACCATTTCATTAATTCTTATTGTTTAGATTTTTATAATAAATAATACAATAAACACCTGTGAAATATATTGAGTCAAAACATTCATATTCCCGTCCTTTCTTTCTCACACACACACACACACACACACACACTCCCTGTTTTTCATATAATACAGTCACTGATGTTCCCACTTCTGATATTCAGTTGCAGAAACAGAAAACTGCCCCAGTGCTGGGAGAATACTAGCATGTGTTGAATTTAGTAAGAGACACTACAGTTTACACCACCCTCGTTTACTGTACTGTTTCGCTGGCAATTTAAAAGATCTCTTGGGTGATTTTGACTACATGACAATTTTGCCTCACGCTTTGACTGTAGAACCTTATCCTGCCCAAGATGTAACATCACTGAAATGGAGATTTTTGAATCAGATAATCTGATTTTTTAGTAAGAAGGTTGATGAATATATAGTAATATAGTTAAACTGCAGTTCAAGACAATAGATTCAATTTTACTTTTTAATAAATAGTAGACAATCTTTTTTTGCTATAATTATTGTTGGAAAATAAATAGGAACAGTGTAAGATGGGGATAGGATTATTGATCAGGGACATAGAACCAAGTAAGACAGAAAGGATTATATAAAGGCAGCTATAAATTTCTGTGATCACATAAAATAGCAAACTTTAAGGGACACCACATAAAATTCTGGAGCTGTGAGGCACCTTAAGGCTTATTCCCTTCTAGTCATTTCATTTTAGAAATGAGTGTATACATCCTATAGACACCAGGAGGATTTACCTAAGTAATTAGTGGCAGAGCCAAGACTGGAACCCTGATGGCCCAACTTCTAAGCCAGGGTCTTCCCACTATATTGCACTGTTTAAAAAAAAAGTCCTGCAAAGACATATCAATGAAATATAAAGTATCTATGAAAATATTACTATACTGTATAATTAATTTACCTAGTTAAAATTAATGAATTTGTTTTAGTATACATTGATTAACAAATGAACATTCATTTTTCTGTTTTGGAAGACCATCATTTGGATTATGTGTTACTTTTAAAAGGCTGTACAGAGAGCTTACATTGCTGCCGTTTCCCTCCCCCACCTGCCACTTTTTCCCCCAACCTTCACACAATTTATCCCATTCTCAATGAAAAATATATCAAGGGCAGCTTTGAAGAATAGATGGAGAAAGAAAAAAATATAAGGGACGGTTGTGATCATTTATATCGGTATTTGTGTACTGACTCGAGGGTCCTTCCAACACCAGTTCAGAAGATGGCCTTTTAACCACCTTGCTCAGTTCCCACACCCCCCGTTTATTGTTGCCCACATGAACGCTTGCCACAGAAGTAATGATCGCCTACGTAATGGTATTGACAAACGAAGGACTGGTTAGACAATGTCAAGTAAGTCATGACATGAAATGGGAGAATGTTTTTGTAACTTCTTCATTTCCATAAACATTCCCAGCTTTCATGGAAAATGCTCAGTAAAACTAATTTGCAAATTTCCAGATCATGCATCAGGAAAAACCAGCGTTCAAGTTTTTTCCTACCCAAATCATTTATACTTACACTTATTTCTTCATGGTATGAATACTTCAACATTAAAAGACAGCAGTTTCCTTGTTTCTGATCTCTGCAGAAATAGGTGGCTGCCACTACCAGCATTGGCTCCATCAAGAGAAAAGGAGCATATTCATCAATATGAAGCTTTAGGTCAAGGTTCAAAAAAATTAACCTGAAACAAATAAGGCGAATCTTTCTTTTTCATGCAAGAATGGCAGAGGCCCTTTTAGGCAGAAGTGTGTCCTTGCTTTTGCATTATTTGAGAATTGAACTATATTGCTCTTGAGAACCTGAATTCAATGTATCCCTTTTCCTTTAAGTATATAGGACTTATAGTTTTCCTGCATAATTTTTTTATGACTCAAATACACAACATTTAAACAATTTGTCTTCAACATATAATTCATCCTTCTGAAAAGTCATAGTTTTAATTTTTAATTTTATTTTTTATAGAACTTCTTATTTCTATTTCATATTGATGATATGGGTGAATGAATTAAACTTGCTTTTGGATAGTAAACATAAAGACATCCATTAATACAGTAGCTATATTTAATAGTAATGTAAAGGTGTGATGATGTAACACTAAATAGTGAAGTAAGACTTTCTATTTAACATTATTCAAGTTAACAAGATGATGAAATTGATAATATCTATTATTGAGAGGATATTTAATTAACATGGGGCAAACTTAGGAAAGGTTTGAAGTTTTTAATTGCTATGTTGTTGACTTGGTTTGGTTATCTTCACAACGTGCAATGATAAACCATTTCTCATTTTATCTGTATTGATTTGGATTTTAGAAAGTGGAAGGAAAAGGTTTTTCCAACCTCTCAAATTTTACTTCTGCCCAAAGTGTTGTGCTCCTTCTTATGTTATTTAAAATCATTCCATAAGGCAGTTTCTTTCATATACATGGAAAAAAATCTATGATGTTGCAAAGAGCAAGCTGTCTTCCCAAAGTTAGGTTTGGACATATAAAAACAAATATGATACCATTGCCAAAGAACCTCAGTATAAATTTCTGTATTTAAATTTCTGTACGTAAATTTCTGTATTTAAATGTATTTTTAATTTGAATACTCTACATCAGTGGTCCCCAACCCTTTTGGCACCAGGGACCGGTTTTGTGGAAGACATTTTTTCCACGGACCGGGGTTGGGGGGAATGGTTCAGGCGGTAATGGGAGTGATGGGGAGCGATGGGGAGTGGCAGATGAAGCTTCCCTCGCTGGCCTGCCGCTCACCTCCTGCTGTACCACCCGGTTCCTAACAGTCCGCAGACTGGTACCAGTCCACAGCCTGGGGATTGGGGACCCCTGCTCTGTATGGTACCAAGCATAATAAACACTCCAAAACGTTTACTGAATAATTACCATACATAGGACTTAGAAGATACATCCAAGTATTATATTTATTTTAATCTAGGTAGAGAAGTATATTTATATTTTTTATGAATGTAGAGTAAATTAAATACAAAAATAATTTTTAATGGCCTACTTGTTTAAAATAATATTCAGAAGAGAAAGTCCAGGATAAAAAAATCGAGGACAAATCTATGGATGTTTTCTGAAAATATATTTTTCTATTTCATTTATAGTATAATAATAAAAACATTGCATTATTACTTTTAATATGGAAAATATAATGAGTAATATTTCAAGAGTCATTGTACTAAGGGCTTCATATTCATTATGAATTATTTAATTCCTTGAAGAGTTCTATGAGGTGGGAATTCCTTTATTCCAGTTTTTGAGAAGAAACAACCAAGGCCTCCAGTTGCATGGCCTAGGTCAGATAATAGCAGTGGGAAAACTAGCATTTAAATTCACGTCTGTCTTGATTTTAGAGCTGCGGCTCTTAATCACTCTTCCTCTCTTTTCCTGGAACTGCAAAGAATACAGGGTTTGTCTCTATGGTGTTTACATGCAGATTTGTAAGCAGTGCTGAAAAATTACAAAATGAGAAATCATAAAAGAAAACCACAGACTTTGTGAATAATAGGTTTTGTCAATGACATGCTGTTTTTGTGAGTTTCAGAACAAATAAGACAGTAAAATCGAATCTTTTCCTCCCTTTAGCTTTGTAATAAAATCGTATTTCTGGTGAGTTTTGTCGGAAATCGTGGCACGTTCACCCGAGGGTACCGAGCGGTCATCCTGGATATGGCCTTTCTCTACCATGTAGCGTATGTCCTGGTTTGCATGCTGGGCCTCTTTGTTCACGAATTCTTCTATAGCTTCCTGGTGAGTACATCTCTATGTGGATAGTCACTGCTGAAAAAAATACATAATGCTGCTGCTTCTTATGCTTCTTCCTTTGATTTTTTTTTTTTTAAGCAGAGTCTGGCATTTAGGACAAATTATGTTATTTTTAGACTTGCCTAGGAAAATCATGCATTATTATTATTTTTAGTCTTTATCTCTGAGAAACGACATAGGTGGTACAATTCTTTATTTTATCTCTGAGACCCACCTCTTGACCCAGGCTTTGTATAGCAGGCTGCTTTGGGTTTCAGCCAAGTCATATTTCCCTTAGAGATTCTTCAACAAGAAAAGGGATATACTTTCTTGGTACTGAATTCATTGCATTTATTTATAACAGCAAATATTTTGTGTATCTTTAGAATGGCATATAAATAAAATGAAGGGGAAAGCCAACTTAGCAAAAAGATGATGAGTTGTTTTAAGGGCAGTCTTATAGTTTTAGATTTAATATGTTGTTGTTGTTAAGCTGATTTACATATATCTATTCATTAAGTGGATTTTCAGATTTCTTCTAAAGCCGCATTTTGGTTTTGGTTTTGTTTTTTTGCTGGTTATCAGTTTTCCTTCCTACATGTATGTTCTGTAGCTATAAACCAGGAGAGGAGTCAATACAAGTATATGGTAATGTTTTGAAACTTAGAGCATTACCAGGTTAGCATCATGATGCCAGAGGAACAATTTATTCATATCTTCAGCTCACAGTTGCTATGCAGAGGAGAACACTACCCAATAAAATAATCCCTGAAAACAAGCTGAAGATCTAAAAACATTATGCTGACCTGGTTTTCTTGGGTCATGAGGGGCAAATTCATTGCCTCCTGCTTCCCTGTGACCTAGCTCACCCATGTAGGAAGATTAAGTAAGAAACTAATTTTCTGTTTACCCTAAAACACTTGAAAGAGCCACAGTGAAGAGCGGATTTGTCCCTTATCAACATAAGGATACAAAATTATCTTCCAGGCAGCTAAGTTAGATTAGTATTCAGCCACTTAAGTTAGATTAGTATTCGGCCATCAAAAGTAGACTTTTTTTTCTGATCCGAGGATCCTAATGAATTCCTTCTTTGCTCTAATTCACCACAAAAATTGCATTTTTTAATATCTGCCTGTGATAGGTAAAGGTCTATTATACCCAGCTCTTTTCCCTGACTGTAATAAATATGTAATATTTATTATGTTTTTGTGCTTCAACCTCCTTGTCTATAAAATGGATAGGGGTAATATGAGAGCCTAGTAATATCAAGACCCATTAAAGAAATAATATGAAAAACATGTGAAATGATACATGTAAAATCTTTGTTATTTAAGGAAAGGTTTTTGAAAAAATAAAGGTGTATTTGAATTATTGTATGAGTTATTAATAGTAATGTTACTTTTAATTTATGTTAACCTTAATTTCCAGTTGCATTTTTCTCTCATGTTTTTCAAATCATACAACACTTATGCTAATTTGTTTTCATTGGGTTGGTTATAAAAAGGATATATTCCATTTTCATGTTTAGAGGACTAGAAGAAAATTTTAATGGACATAATGTCAAAATGGTATTTAAATGTATTTTTAAAATATTTTTATGTTTTAAAAAATATATGAATTTGCATTCCCAGTTGTGTCCACAAATGCCAATCCTTTAACCGGTAATAGAAACCACACTCTAGATTTTTCCTTTGAGAAATAAATGGAAGGAACCGTTCACCTGTCCAACATCAATACCTTTGCATTCTCAAGATTCTGATTCCATGGGTATGGAATAGGGCCCAGGAATATGCATTTTCATCAAGTATCCTATGGGCTTCTGAAAACTATAAACTTTCATAAACTATCCAGAAATGATCTGGAACCATTTCCAGACCTTTTCTTTAAGCCACTGTTCAGCTGAGGGAAAATCTCCTTTCTGTCAACTAAATGCTTAAATAAGTTAAATAAGCCAGGTCAGTAATGTGGAAGCTGAACTTGCATTACTTAATTTGTCTTTAGGGAAGAATAAGGAATTTGCTTCTAAAGGTTGTATCTCCCTCCAGGAGATAAACAGATAGCAAAATAGTTAAACATATGTTTTTGTTTTTGACCATCAAAAAACATCAGTGTCCTAAGGTGAGCAAACAAGTTAATATATTTACAGCAATTATTTGCAAGACTATAATTAAATTGGAAAGTAACTGTATAAGCCTCAAAACTCTGAAAAACAGAGTACAAGGCCCTGGTGTTTCTGAAGGGATGAGCGACACTGGTATTAATCATTTCAACCAGCTCAGAGATTTTAATCACTCCCCATAGATAGCAGAAAACAAACCCCAGTTATTCTAATATCAAAAATACTATTCATTTCTAAACTGATACTTATGCCTTCATTAAAGTAAATGTTAATATTGCTTTTAACCAGCTTTTAATAATGAAACATGTAGTTGCGAATGTATAATTTCAACTTTAAATATAGCAATAAGTAAAATTGTTCTTAAAGTTGACTGCAGATAGCAAACACATACCTAGATTCTTGACCAGTGCATATGGATTGTCAACTACTAAACACAAAATGGAGAATAACCCATTATCCATAGAGGAAGTGAATTAACACTTGTGAATTATATTTCTGTTTATACTTCTGTTCCCAAAAGCATCTACTAAAGTAATAGGTTTTGCCCTCAATCTACCTGTTTAGTAAGAAAGATGTTTGCATTTCTCAAATATTTTTAAATTTCATACCTTTTCTATTTTAGTGGGCTCATAAAATTGAATTCATGTCATTTCACCTCTAATCCCTTGATTAAACAATCCGTTGAATGAATCCTTCAATTATTCATCACTTAGTTCCCTAATTCAGCATTCTCATGTTAGCCATTTTACATATTCTAGAAGCAACTACAGAATATCGGAAAGGCTAAAAATAGGGAATAAGTAGCTAAGTTGGTTATGTATCGTATTACAATTTTTCTAAATTCAAATTTGAAGCTGTGCTATTACCATGTCTTAAAAAATTCATACTACATTGGTTATGAAACCAACAGATGCACATTATATATTGTGTTAGAGTTATCTTTATTGAAAAACAGTTTATTAACACATTCAAACTGGAGAAGAAATACATATTTTGGTTCATTTTTAAGTTGTTATTTATACTGTTATTCTCTCACAGGTAAATTAAAATGGCCTGCATTTGTATTTGTGATTACCTTTGTATTTATTCACCCTTTGCTTCATTGCCTTTTTTTCCTTGTTTTTGTTCTCTTTGGTTTTGTAGCTTTTTGATTTAGTATATAGAGAAGAGACTCTGCTCAATGTCATAAAAAGTGTCACACGGAATGGCCGCTCCATTATTCTAACTGCAGTCCTCGCCCTCATCCTTGTCTACCTGTTTTCCATTATTGGATTCCTTTTTCTGAAGGATGACTTCACTATGGAGGTGGATAGGCTGAAAAACAGAACTCCCCTTACAGGTATTGCTGTTACCACTAAATGAGCTTGCTCTGATGGCGGCTCTGACTGGTACATCTCTTGCTAAGAGGATCACAGATGAATGATGATGGAGGCAATGTTTTCTTCCATTCCTTTGAAAACATTTTCTTGTTCACTAAGAGCTCATGAGTGTGAAATACCCCTGCGCTGTATGTTAGCTGACAGTGTGCATAGGAAAATCTTCATACAAGAAACGTCACCTGAGCTCAGTCTCAGTACAGAAGTTTCAACAGTGTTGACTGTACTCCCGGGGACAGCTGACAATTTCAGTGCAGGGTAATAATAGCTTTGGGATTCTTTCTCTTGGGGGATGTCTCCCCCAAGAACTTCCAGCATCATTCACAACCATTATTTCATACATGTTTGCTCACAGTACATTATATTATACTTGAATAGTTGGAAAGCATAAATGCTTTGATTTGGAAACCATCAGATAGTCAGAAAATATGCTATAGAAAAATGCTCAAAATATTGTCATTAAGGGGCTCTGTCCGTGAATATGTGACTGTCAGAATTTCTGCATGATATTTGTTTTTATTGTCTGACTGGTTAGACATCACCCATTTATACTCACTGTGATTCTTGTGGTATGAGGGGTGATTCTTTCCATCTCACTTTGGACTTTTTATTTATTATGCTCCCTAATGGTTTCTTCTTTCCCCCTTTCCTACATTTTGTTGTTTTGGTTAAATTTTGTTCTTAAGTCTCTTTCCTCCTCTCCTGTTTTGCTGCATGGACATTGCAGTTCTGCACTTTGCTGATAGTTTCTCTGGGTGATTCCACTGCCTATGGGTTGCAGAGAAGGGAAACCACAAAACGACTCTCTCTTTCTTCAAACCATCAAATTTAAAAGTAGGATTTAATTAGTGGTGCTTTTAGAATATGGGATAATTAAGTGGCATTTAGATCTATTATTTAGTCTAAGTAATCAAGGCACGGAATAGAAACATCATATACATAGATGGAAAGTTATTAAACTTGAGACTGAATTTCAGACCTAGGTAGTAGTCTTTATTCACAGACACATGGTATATTTTCTGTTATGGCCTTTCTTTTTCTCCCTTAAATGTTACTTTGTCTAGAGTTTTATAGGTGTAAATATTTGGAGGAAAAGCTCATGTATATAAATACCCCCAAAACTCCACTTGTACTAAACTATCTGTGAATCATAAACTATCTGTTCTCAAAATTCTTTGTCTCAATTATTTACTAGGCATGATCACATTGAGTTATTCAGTACAGAGTGAGTCTGACACTGAAGCGTCACAATTTCTGAATCCAAACGTGTACAGTCGTTATTGTTTTATGAACCTTGTAGTAAATAATTTTAATTGTGTTGTTTAAAAAGTAAATTAGTGTCCAGAGGAATGGATAAAGAAGATGTGGTACATACATACAATAGAATATTACTCATCCATAAAAAGGAACGAAATGGGGTCATTTGTAGAGATATAGATGGACCTAGAGACTGTCATACAGAGGGAAGTAGGTCAGAAAGAGAAAAACAAATATTGTATATTAACGCATATATGTGGAATCTGAAAAAATTGGTACAGGTAATCTTATTTACAAGCAGAAATAGAGACACAGATGTCGAGAACAAACGTATGGATACCAAGGGGGACGGGGGTGGGGGATGAATTGGGAGATTGGGATTGACATATATATACTATTGATACTATGTATAAAATAGATAACTAATGAGAACCTACTGTATAGCACAGGGAACTCTACCCCGTGCTCTGTGGTGACCTAAATGAGAAGGAAATCCCCAAAAGAGAGGATACATGTGTACATATAGCTGATTCACTTTGCTGTCCAGTATAAACTAACACAATATTGTAAAGCAACTATACTCCAATAAAAAAAAAGTAAGTTAGCGTCATTATATTATGAATATATTTTCTTTAGAAATATAAAAAAGTCTTCTTTCCTGTCTTCTACAAAATAGGAAGCACGAAAACTAAAATGTCAAGATCTTCACTAAAAATATTTATACATATTTATATAAAAAGTTGTTAAACAAGAGAAAGCATTTGTAAATACTATAAAAATATGGCATACAAGAACAGCTAACAAAGTTAAACTCTTGATTCTTCATAGACTGAGAGTTTTTGTTTCATAGAGAGTGTATGTGGTACCATGCCCTGGAAGAAGCACTCATATTTTCATAACATTTTAAATTTAATTCCTAATACTATATATTATGTCTGTGGATATGTAGCATAAAGTTTATTCTTTCAATTATTGAAAACTATTTTCTCCCAAAGTTGAGTGAAATTATCAAACATAGCACATCTAGGGAGCAAGTGAAATTGGGTACACAGTTCTTCAGTGAATGTGAAGAAATCAGTGAACAAAGAGAGAAGGTTGAGGTTCTAGAGCTGAATGGCAGGTGCACCACAGATGGATATGAGAGCAGAGGACCAATAATTTGCAAATGGCCTTGGGAGTTTAGGACAATGCATATCCCACCTCTGACACCAGTGGAATCTGACTCTGTAGATGCAGGAGCCTGCACTTGACGGTGTTCAGGGGAATCCATGTCTTAGACAAGCCCAAGGAGTTGGCGGGAAGGTAGTGTTGACAAGCGGAGGTTCCAGTGTCTCTCCCACTGCCCCCTATTCCCCATCCTCAGTGCTGCCCTCCTGTTTCTACCCTCATTTCCTCTCCCCAGAAAATGGCAGAAACTTCCCAGGTGCTTCCCCCCGCTCAGCCTCTCTTCTGCTTGTGCAAGTCATTCATTCCTACCACGGTTCTGATTCTGTGTCTTATGGGTTTGAAAACTTTGCTGGGCCCTGGGCTGGCTGTGGGATGCTTGGTTTAAAATCATTAGCCTAGAAGCTCTGCCTTGTCTGTGCCTTTGCTGGCCTCTGTACCTTTTGTCATAGGATTGTACCTGGAATTGCCCCCTTTACCCTCTACCTCATCTTCCTGTGTGTAAATCCTGTCTCCTCTAGATGGATCCTTCTCCAAAAACCTTTGTTTTTTCCTTTCTAGAATTCACCTCTCCCTCTCTGAACGCACTACCTCACTTTACGTGTACCCCACTCCCTCCATTCAACTATAATTATGTCTGTACCTCTCTGTATTCCCTAATTGATTGTGGGTTCTCCAAGGCCCTGACTCCGAGTCCTCAGAGCTTAGCACGAAGTCAGTAAATATTAATTAAGGGAATGGCTCCTGGGGAACACTCAGGAACCCCACCTCTCTGACCACTTGATGCTCACTCCACCCCGTGATATACCCGTCCTTTCTGCCATGCTGCCCCAGTCAGGGTGCGGGGAGGTAAAGTTTGCGGCTTCCCTTCCTCATGGACCCGAGCTCTCTCAGCTCCAGGGCTTGTGTTGGTGGCAACTCCAAGCCTGGTCTCTCTCCTCATCACACGTCCAAACTCCAGCCACCATTCCCCACTTCTGCCTTCGCCTCATCAAACAATCAGGCTAACCTCGGTGGGTGCTGCCCCGAAATGCACGTGAATATTTCCTCAGTATATGAAAATGAACTTAATCCTCTCCCTCCACCTTCTGGACTTTCCTTGGTGGCTCCATGTGAAAAACAGGTTTGAGAGGAACGAACCTCTTCATGTTGTATTTGGTACTAACAACAAAATTTGTTATATGCAACTTGTTTTACACAGGTAAGAAGGTTACTATTTACTTTTCTATCGGGGCCAGGGAGATAGGGGGTAAAGATGGATCCTTGGGGACTAAGGAAGAAAAGATTCTGAACAGGGATCTGGCAGAAGATTCTTGCTTCCCTGAGATGTTTGATGGCCTGTTCCCAGGAACCCACAGTTTACCGTTAAGAGATGCCACCTCCTGCTTGCTCTACCTCAGCCATGGGCACCAGTGGCTGAGAGCTCAGGGTTACCAGCTACACTGGGGGAACATGTTTCTGGCATTTCCAAGCCAGAGCCCTGAATGCATTTGGCCATGGGAACATTGTTACACATGGTGGTTAGGGCCTGCAGTATTATTAGTCGTTTATCTCAGCCACTTTAGAAAGATAGAAAAGGCTTTTAGTGGGTTGGCCCATGAACCTATTCTCTGTTTATAAAATTGATTCAGTAGGCAAGACTGCGTGCGGAATGCTACACTAACTTAACTAAAAACTTTAGGAACACAGCTAATTTGGAGTAATAGCACCTTTTATTTATGTGCCTTTGTAATGTGTCTGCTCATTTCTTGTCACTTGCATATTTGTCTCTATACCGTGTCTCCATTGTGTGTTCTCAGGTAGCAATGCAGTTTCTGCTATGACTTTAACTTCAATCCTGGGAACATGTGAAAAGGACAACTGCTCACCCACAATACCGGCTTCAAATACAGGTCTGTAAAAAGGGCTCCAGGACAGCATGAACTCGATACTTCTGAAGTTATGTTTATTTGATTAAAGTTATTATAGGTTAGAGAGTTACTCTAAAAATTTCATGGTGAGTTGAAATAGAAGAATGGAGGGTAAAAGAACCTAAAAGTTTCCAACTAGAGAAAGGATTCTCACATCCGTCATTTTGTATCCTCACCCTGTTCCTTGCGTTATTTGTAATCATGAGAATTTATCAAATTTACCCTGTGGTACATGCTGCTAAAAATTCTGTCACCATATTGCAAAACCATACCACACTAAGCAAGACCCTTTCCACTGTATAGCCTTTAACTAAGAATATATTGCCTTTAACAGAAGAATCCATCCTTTAACAAAGAATGGAAAAGCATGGGTTTAGAACTCAAAAAGCTTGGTTATAATCCCTGACCTGCCACTTTCTAGGTCTATGTCTTGCATATGTTATGCAAATTTCCTGGACCTTGTTCAGATGGCTTGTCCTGAAAGAGAGGGAGGAAGGAAGGAAGGGAGGGAGGGAGGGAGAGAGGGAGATCTATCTCGGTACATAGGTACGTAGGTAGATAGATAGATAGATAGGGCATATGATACTTTCCCTGCCTCCAAAGGAACAAATGGAACCATGCATATAAAAAGAATTTTTTAAACTCTAATCTGTTCTCGAAGGATGTGGCAGGAATTTGGAAACTATGGCATGTGTGAAATTTAATGAACTGTAGAAGGAATTAGTGATCTGTTTCCAGAAGCAGCAAAGATTTAGGGAGCATTTAGATATTTCAAGAGTTCTGTATATAAAAAAGGAATAGATTTAGTCTCTGTTATGTCTACAGAGGGCAAAATCAGACTCAGAGAAAATGAAGGAAGCAAGAGTTAATCACAGCGTAAGGATGGATTTCTCCACTTCCATCTGGAAGCACATTGTTTGGTCATAATGATAGAGCCTTTTTCCCCAAGTTGCCTTTTGCCTTAAGATGCTGGACTGTTGCTTGAAGTCCAACAAAAATGGACAGTCTCTTCTACTGACTAAATGCTCTATGACTTAAAGGGAGAATTAAACACATGCATATGGTCCATTTCCGCGTCCCAGCAGCTCAGGCACTGTGAACAGCTGCCACTCAGACTTCTTTCCCCCCTGACCTCCTGGGTACCCAGTTCAGGCCTGTAAACCACAAACCAGCTCCTTCTCTACTTGTGTAGCTTTGCTGTGCTCTGAAGTTTCTAAAATCCCGTTACATGCATCCCCTGGCTTATATACCTCCAATTTTTTCAGCTTCCTCACATATTACAGCGATGACTCTTCATGTAACACTCCGAGGCAAGAAGCTGAGTGGTGTGACCATGTTTAGGATGGTGCAGTTTGCAGTCACACCACACGCTTGACCCATATTTGACTGACTCTTGGCTAAAATGCCGTTCTTCCCTGGTTCAGCTGTCAAGCCATAAATGCCTATTCTGTGCTCACATAATTGGGAGTTTGGGATTTCAAGTATAAAATCATGCACTTATGTCTATATCTTTCTGCCAGCGCATAATCCCAGGTTGTCCCAGTTTGTCCTGTGAATAGAGGAGGGACTTCTTGACAGATGATCTCTAGGTTTCAGGTCCCTTCCAGTGCTCACGTGCCATGAGGCTCATGGTATCTTTATGGGTCCTGATTCTATTAAGCAGAATATTCATTCTCTCTCACGTCATCCTCAAGTTTGATAAGCTCTAGAACACGGTTGGCAAACCTGGGCCGTGGGGAAATACGAATTGTCACCTGTTTCTCTACACCCCTCGGGCTAAGAATGGTTGCAGCTTTTTTTTAAGTTTTTTTTTTCTTTAATGAAAAAGATGCAATGGAGACTGTATGTGACCCACAACGCCTAAAATATTTACCATCTGGCTCTTAACAGAAAAAAAATTCTGCCAACCTCAAAAGATTTTCATTAAAGGTGCTAGAAGTGCTGCACGGGGACAGTGCTAAGGACAGAGTCCTCTGGTGTGTGGCCACCAGAAATGTGCTTTCAGATTAACATAGTCATGTTTTGTGCATTATTCACCCACAAAGAAATCTGCCTTAAATAAACGACCACTTATCCCATGTTCCTCCTTCTTTTAAAAAATATCTCATGAGGCTCCTTCTCAAAGCCTCCTTGCCAAAGCCCAGATACATCATGTTTGCCAATATTCCCAATGTGAAGTTCGTCTGAACCCGTTACTGGCTTCTCTTGATTCTGACTCCTTCCCACACTAATCCCTTCAATGACGTATCTTATCTGGGGGAGCAGATCAATCTCATTTGTCAGCGGTTTGCAGAATTTGTCATAATCTCAACTTCAGATCTGCAGACGTTTTACTCTTCCCATTTTCCACAATTCAAAAAATCACAGAGAGCTATTTCAAAAACTCAGACATGGTTTAAGTAGCTGGCTAGATTTAAATAGCTCTTAGGATCTGTTGGCCACCTTGAGCATCAATTTATTGTTATAAGTACTTATCTCTTTTTTAATTCAACATTCTTTCTCTGTGACAGAGTATGAAAAAGAGTATGTTAAAAAATTTACTTTCTTGTTAGCATGAGCATTTTAACAACATGGTCCCAAGTAGAGTAACCCTATTTCTGCCTTGCTCTTCTAAAAATTATTTACTTTTTTAAAAGAACAAATACACTGGGTTTCCCTGGTGGTGCAGTGGTTGAGAGTCCGCCTGCCAATGCAGGGGACACGGGTTCGTGCCCCGGTCCGGGAAGATCCCACATGCTGCGGAGCGGCTGGGCTCGTGAGCCATGGCCGCTGAGCCTGCGCATCCGGAGCCTGTGCTCCGCAACGGGAGAGGCCACAACAGTGAGAGGCCTGCGTACCGCAAAAAAAAACCAAAACAAACAAACAAACAAAAAAACACTGTAACAGTGGTTTGATTTTAAGAGCAAAATATTGGTTTGCCAGTGAACCAAAAACAAAGCTAGTGTTCCTCCTGCCGGAGTCTATAAAGGCGGCTGACCCAGGGGCCCAGCACAGCAGCTGAGCCAGCAGTGCTCATCCAGCCCTAAGGTACAGTGAGGGAGCCGCTGAAGCCCCCCCTCCGAGAATGAGATCCTCTCTGTCATACACGTATGGACACATCCCAGGATGTTGCCGCCCAACCCTGTGCAAGTCTGCAAAGCTTAGGCTTTATACAGTTTCCCAGGCATTGTTGTAGATGCTCAACCAGGTATCCTAGTGTCATTGTTTCATACAGTCTTACTCATGGTGACATTTTGATCTTAACATTCAACAGAATGAAGTGAGTGTTTTTGTAAAATAGGAATTTAGTTAAGTCAGATCAGTACAGGTCCTCAATGATGATGACGATGATGATATTAATAATTATAAAAACTCTGTGTATTCATTCATTCATACAGCAATATTTGTTGAGCCTCTACTGTGGGCCAGCCACCATATTCAAGACAGTGTTGAATAAAGAAATAATCCTGGACATTATGAAACTATAAAATAGTGAGGGAAGCATAAAAAGTTACAAAATACGTTACTGCAAATGGTGCTATGATAGGTAATCACAAGAGAGCCTAGCTGTAGATAAACAGAGAGGCCCTTCTGGGGAGGGATTATTTAAACTGAGACTTGGAGGGTGAAAGGCCAAGAGAAAGAAGGAGCCGTTCTGAGCCCAGGGAACAGCATGAGTGAAGGCCCTGAAGCATGTCCAGGGATAGATAGATTCTGCTAACTATCCTCATATTATACGTAAAAACACTGAAGGACAGAGACATTACGTTCACAGCTAGTAAATCTAGATCTCTGATTCCAAGGCCTGTGCTCCAACCTTCTAAATTTTATTGCCTCCTAATTAAAGGATTAATCTCTATAAATTATTTCTTTCCTAACCAAAATCTAGAGATGGTTAAAATTCTGCCTAATGTTGCCTTCCTCATAGAATGCTTGGATAGATGTTCGTTATGCGTATTGTCTTCTAAAGGCAATTTCTTAAAAAAAAGTAAATCTTCTCTATTATGTATTTATCAACTGGAGTTGACTCTCTCCTCTCTTCCCCAGACATTTGACAATGTCTGGAGACATTTTTGGTTGTCATAATTCTGGGAGGAGTTTTACTAGCATCTAGCAAACGAGTAGGGGCCAGGGATGCTGCTAAACGTCTCACAATGCAGAGGACAACTCCCCCCCAACCAAGAATTATTCAGCCCCAAAGGTCTACAGTGTTGAGGCTGAGAAAGTCTGTTCTGTCACAGAGTCTGTTTGGACATTGATTTATACCTCCGAATGCAAACGCATTAAAGACTTCCCATAATACTGCTATCACCGTCATTTTCACCTAATACATTACACAAAGAACAGAACTTCCCTTTTCCCTGTGGACAAAAGGGGACAATTCTTCCAGGTGTATTGCCCCAGGGGCAAAGTCTGCATTTTTTTTTTTTTAGGCTGACCTGAACTGGGAGCTGTGGGTATGATTTTGCAGGGAAAGCTCCCAGAGTAAGGAGGAAAGAATCCTGGAGGGATTTCAGCACTGGAGGTGTGACAGGGACGCTGGTGGGATCCAGAGATGGTGGCAGTAGCTTTTCACGATTGGGGATCATTTGTAAATCAGTATTAAAAGCTACAGGAAAGCCTGTATTAATCTGCTCTTTCTTCTGTGACCTTCTTACATTTGACATGGTAAGTGATAAAATCCATTTGATTGAAAACTCTGCGGATCTGACCTTGTAACCCCGCCACCTTTAAATCTTGGCCACGTGTGTCTAACTGCAAAAGTAGAATGAAAGCCAGAACCTGGTGTTTGTGGGGCAGCGTGTGTCGCTTAGATGTAAAAATAACTTTGCTGTGTCTAAGACCAGGATGAAATTTTTTTTTAATTTACTTATTTTATTTACATTTTATTTTTTGGCTGCATTGGGTCTTCGTTGCTGCGTGCGGGTGAGCGGGGGTTACTCTTTATTGTGGTGCGTGGGCTTCTCACTGCGGTGGCTTCTCTTGTTGCCGAGCACGGGCTCTAGGCTCACGGGCTTCAGTAGTTGTGGCACGCAGTCTCAGTAGTTGTGGCTCTTGGACTCTAGAGCACAGGCTCCATAGTTGTGGCACACGGGCTTAGTTGCTCCATGGCATGTGGGATCTTCCCGGACCAGGGCTCGAACCCGTGTCCCCTGCATTGGCAGGTGGATTCTTAACCACTGCGCCACCAGGGAAGCCCCAGGATGAAAGTTGAATTTGCAAGCCCTAGCGTGCATTTGTGAAGGCCGTGGTTTGTTACCGAGTGGACAGCAGGTCCGCATTACAGAAGGCCCAGACACGCGCAGTAGCATGGTAACAAGCCTCGGGGAGTGGAAGGCTGAGCAGCCAGCTGCTGCGGAGGCTCCATAGGTGCGGGTAGAGTCATCCTCCCAGAGGCAGCGAATTCTCATGGCAACTGGCAACTGACTGCAGTTGAATAAAAAAACAGAAATCTTTTATTTCATTTGCTGCAGACTTCCCTGACTTCCTAGACAAAAATGTTCTCCTAAAAAAAACCCCAAAACTGATTTGCTAGAAAAGTAAGGATTTTTTGAGGCAAAAAAATTATTTGCAATTATTTTCTAAGTAAAAATCATTTGAATGTACGGGAAAAAAGAGGTTTACAGATGTCCGACATTTATGAGTTATTCAAATTGAATATATTTTTGTATTTTACTTTAGTAAAAATGATTGATGTCTAGCAGAACCGGTCAGTCTTTATGTCACACTACCTTTGACTTCCTACTGGGTGCCCCGTGTTTTTAATTTTTTTTTCCTAAAGTTTTTTAAAATCAGCAATTCCATATTGAGGTGATTGTGATTAAAGGGTAAGGCCAAGAAACAAGAGGTTCTCAGTTGTACTCAGAATTTCAAATATGTCTCAATGACAATCTATTGCTTCTACGAAACCATTAAAAAGGGAATTATTTAATTGTTAAAGCAGAAAAAAATGGCATTAATAAATACTTTTATTTATGCATGTCCATAAAAATTTATAGACTAACACCTCAGATCGGGGGAAGTATTTCAGAGTCAATAGAATATGTTTTTATTCCTTTCCTCATATGAGACACCCCTATTATGAATTAAGAAAAAATCCTTTCTAATACTCCTAAACTGAAAATGAGGATAATTTAACCTCATATTAAGTATAGAATTTGTTGGTTATATTAAAACTATAACTTTGCATGAGATTTGACAGCCATCTATCAATAATAATGCTAATTATGATACTTGGAATTTATTACACCCCTAAACATATGCCAAGCAATGTTCTAAGTTCTTTACATGAATATACTTAGTTCCTTTAAAATGTCTTCACATTAAAGTCTATTTCCACTAATTGTTCCTTTATGCATGTAAACAAGGACGTGTCCTCTCACTTCTTTTATAACCACCTCTGTTTTCATCCTTACCCCTTTGCCACCATTAGCTAGATCATTATTCTTGCACCTGAAATCTTTTCCTTGCTACCATCTGTTCTCTTTCTTCTTATATACACTCTTGGGTCCTAACTGAACCTTCTTCTGCATTCTCTTATCCCCTCAAACTAATATCCTCTTAATCTCCTTCCTTTCAGTACTAAATTTTTCTATAAAACAATTGACCTACACTCTCTCCTTCAATTTCTGAATCAACCATCTTCTCTTAAACTATTTGCCATCTTCCTATGACATCTTCCTATGCTTTTCCTGATGACCTAATTGTTAAATCCAGTGACCTTTTCTTGTTTCTCATTGCCTTTGACACTTCTGTAATTCTGATGTTTTTTGATACTCTCTTCATCTTTAAATTATTGTCTTCCTTAATTCTGGATGACAGTACTCTCCCAGCTCTTGTCCTCTCTAGCCTTTTAAAAGTCGTCTTGTCCGATAAACGTAAAAATCATCTGAGATTCTTTCCTTGTCTTCATCAAAGCCCCGGCATCCAGTTTTTCCTTCCAGGTGGTCTGTTTCTGTGGTTTAGTGAGACCATCCTTTCCCAGGTCACCGCTGGCTGGAAGCTTCAGTCTGATACTTCACGTTGCCGTCTCCTTCATACCGAGTCCCGTCAGCTCCCGATCTTTCATCCTTTCCATTCTCACAGCCATTACTCTGGTTGACGCTCATAGCACATCATGCCTGAATTATTGCAACTGCCTCCTAAGTGGTCTTTCTACCTCCAATTATTCTCTCCTCCTCAGTTTACCCACTATATCACCACTAGGCTACTTGTCAGAAATCACTGCTTTGAATATGTCCTTCCCTACCCACAACTCAAGGTGTCCACGATGCTCCATTACCTGCCAACTAAAATCCAAACTCCCTAGAGCTTTTCAGAGAGCTGCCAGTTTATCTCCAGCCATATCTTACACTCCTCTACATACTGGTATTATTGGCTCTTCATCATATAAGCAATTTTTTTAACTCCGGGGCTCTCTGCCCGTGCCATGTGAAATGCCTGTCTACTGCTGTCTTAGTCCATTGAGGGACTCCCCTCTCATTATGCTTAGTATTAAAAGTTCTCTCTCTATTCTGATCTCTTTGCACCGCCCTTGTGGCTTTTATCGTGTGTTAATTTGTCTTGTTATTTGAGTTCATGTTTTATCTCATACTGCTTTGCCAACTAGATGCTAAATCGCCTTTCTTCTGTTTAAAATTCTCCAGTGACTCCCCATAGCTTTCAGGATAAAGTTTAAACCCTTTAGCTTGGTGTATGACTCTCTCCATAATCTGGCCCTACCTACTTCTCTTCCTACAACTCCCGCACTCATCTGCAGATCCCAGAGGCCCTGGCATCCCAATCCACCTGCCATTCCCCAGACACTCCAGATGTTTTTTCATGCCTGTTTGCCTTCGCTCATCCCATTTTATCTGCCTGGAATGTCTGCACTGATCCTACTGGCCAACCATGCCCTCTTTCAATATTCAGCCCAGGTGCCCCCTCCTTTAGGATGCTACCCCCGACACCCCAGCCCATGAGATGCTTATCCATCCGGCCTCCTTAGTACCCATGGTACTGCACTGCCTCTGTTCATCTGCTACCCACATTTCCTAGGGGACCATAAGTTTCCTGGGGGCTGCAGCACTTTCATCTTCCCACTTGTATTTCTAGCACCTAATGCAAGGGCTCTTGATATATTAACATGAAGCAGGTTTGGCTTGGGGAGAGCTGGTTATGTAGATAGGTCTCCACAAGGTGGCATTTATTTAGGTGAATTCATCGTGACTCAGGGCCTGGCTCTCAGCCTGAAGGCCTGGGAACTTGTCTTAACGTATGATGAGTAGATCCGTCTCACAAAGGTAAAACCTTGTTAACCGAGCTCCTAGAGGCTACTGTGTAACTGGCATGCCCAAGCACTCGTTATGGAGTGAGTGGGCTGGACTATGGCTGACATTGACCCTGACCTGGGCACTCTCCCGCTGTTTACATGTCACACAGAAAGCCAATTCTCTTTATGTATTTGCAGCCAATCTATTTTATTTCACAATGGCTAATCGTGTGAATTGTGTGTGGATTTTACTAGCTCAGCTCTTATTAAAGAGCAGACAACCTCACTTCTGAATTATTGGGGAGAGATGGGAGCACTTTCCTGTAGCTTCCATAAACTGATTAATCTGGTACTTAATCAGTCTTTAGTAAACATTGGTGTCATATGACCAGGTAGTTGCTGATGAAATAAACGAATGCAGATCCTGCCACTAGATAGAAGATTGATTGAACATCTGACCGTGGCAAAGTAGTATATAGACATACTGCACGTGACTGCATTGCTGGAAAACTATATTTCTCTTCAAAAATTCCTTTAACTCTCGTACACATGTCTGACTATTTTCTTCTCATTCTTCCTAGCCAGCACCACCACCAGGTGTCGGGGACCTAACCAAGCACTGTGCAGACTGCGCTTTCTCACTGTCTTCTCTGCCCTTCTTGCCTCTTCTGCTGTTCTGACAGCTGGTACCACAAGCTTTACTTCTTCCTCATTTCTCCTGTCTCCAAAAGCGGTTTTATTTCTTCTACTTTCTAAGTCAGAATGTGCCTTGGTGCTCACCTCTATGGGAAGTGGTCCAGCACAGACCCTGCTGGTATCTTTGATGCTGCATTTGATGCTTACCCTTCTCTGACTTCCGCCCTCCTCTTGAGGAGTATGTTTTAGAAAGAAGCAGCTCTGAGTAAAGGGAAAATGCCGGATCCCTCGTCCATGTGATGTTGAAGTCAGCTTACAAGAAGAAAATCAACCTTTTCATAACAAAGTACCAGACAGGCTATTTGTAGTGGATCAGGTACACAAAATTATCAATAGAAGCGTTCTCTTTCTTTTTCCTTTGGTGGTGGTTGTTTTTACATTCACGCCGTGACATGCAGACTGGCTACATCATTCCAAAATTCAGTGCCACTCTGGTTCTTTAATCTTGTAACAAGAAAAGTACATTTCTGCTTACTTAGTTTAGGAAATCCTGATTCTAGTATCCAATTTGGTGTGAATTTTTTATTATTTTAAATGACTGAGAGATTACTACCATATTTGGTAACTTTATCTTTAAACAAAATAAGACTAGGAACTTTTCTGTCACATTATACTTTGTTATCTCTCTCCGTTTGTCCCTAAATATTTTCACATAAACACATTCACATAAAATAAATTATTTACATGAAATAAATTGTTTACATAAATGCATCGTGCTTCTTACCTGTAGCTCCATGCTGGTCATTCAGAAAAATTTAGACACTTACTAAAGAAGTGAAATAGCATTTGCCCCAATTTGTGAGCCCTTAACTTACTATGGATGTGCCAATCTCTGTACAAAGTGTTTTACATACCTTAAATATAATCCTTAAATAACCCTCTGAAGGGTTTAATCCTTAAACAGACCCCCCCCCCCATTTTACAGATGAGGACATTGAGATTAAGTAACTTGCCCAAGTCACAGTTCTGGAACAGAGTAGAATTTAAAGCTGGGTTCACCTAGCTTCCTTGTACAAGCTCTTTCCCCCCCCGCCAATACTTTTGCTTCCTGGGTGAGTTAACGGTGTTTTCAGAAGGTCTCACTGAAATCTCCCCACATCACGACAATGCGCAATGAATATTAGCTTTCTTATATTCTGTCCTTTTCATTCTGTCATTTTCCACCGATGGAAGAAAAAATGATTTGGGGATATTATATGCGTGCTTTCTGAATCTGTGTCAGTCACGGGCTTCACGGGCTGCCGCATGGAAAATAACGTGTTATATCCCTTCAGAAAAACTGTGTCCTGACACAGTTATAAAGAAATAGATCTTTGACAGTACATAAGAGTGTGTTTTAAAAGCATGAGGTTGCTGTACTGTTTGACTTGTTTGTTTTTGTAGCTGCTGAGGAATATGAAGATGGAATTGAAAGAACGTGTGACACCCTCCTTATGTGCATTGTGACTGTCCTGAACCAGGGCCTCAGGAACGGTGGCGGCGTGGGAGATGTGCTGAGAAGACCCTCAAAAGAAGTAAAAGCTGGAGAAAAATGTTTTTTCAAGAAACACATGATCTTGTTTTAACCTTTCTTAACAGCATTTACAATATGGTTTTTATTTTCAGGGTACTGTATGTTATGTTGTTTG
This sequence comes from Globicephala melas, assembly GCF_963455315.2. NCBI lineage: Eukaryota > Metazoa > Chordata > Mammalia > Artiodactyla > Delphinidae > Globicephala > Globicephala melas. Next base: position 81,268,690 of record NC_083323.1, read on the forward strand.
CTTTAACAGTATCATGGTGGCCATTGAAACCAATTCGCTGTATACTGGGATTACATAGAAACAGCTAATGTCCTAGAAATCTATGTATGTTAGTAGGGTCATGAACTCTGACCACCTTTGAACTGTGGACAGAGTTATATTCGACTATATATATTTCGACTATAGTCTTTATGGAGGAGTTGATTGTTACGTAAATAACAGAAACCAGGCTGCCTTTTGTCTGTCAGGTTTCTCAGGCATGAATATTTACTCTTTGCCTCTGAATAGGAACAGCCTCTATTATTTATCGACGAGGAATATCAAATCTGAACAAATTCTAACAGGATTTTGTATATTCAAATGGCAAGGCTGAAAAATTTCTCATTGGCTACAACGTCTCAAGGGCCACGCTGGGAGCTTGAATAATCTCAGTCCTCCAACAGGCCAGCCGTATCACGTTGTCCGTTCATCTCATGTTTCCTCATCTATGAAACACCTAGGCTATCTGATCTCTAATGTGTATTTTAATACCATTTGTCAAGTAGAAATAAGCCTGAGTTGAATGTACTTAACTCTATAAGGCCAAGAACAAAATCAACTCCAGAAATGGACGGATCATTATATCCTCCTCAAATCTCTGATCTCTGACCTTTGGGACTGGTATTTGTCTACCTTTCGTGCAGCTTCTGGGATAGGGGCCCACTGCACCAAAACGCATTTAGCACAATGACACGTAAAGTGGTTTTTAATACACAGTAAGTCCCTCCCTTGGAGAGGAAAAGTGCAAGTCCTAGGGAATGGAAGGGGTCTGGGGACAGACTGGAAAATTTTCCTCACAACACTTAGGAAAACTAAGATAGAAAGTGGGTCTTATTTTTCCAACTTGGAATACTATTCATATTTAGCAAACAATGGTTGAATATATACTTTCTGCTAGACAATATGCTAAATCAACATGCCTCCAAAATGTGTGTGTGTGTATATATATACACAATGGGCTTTTTTTTTAATGTTTTAAAATTTTTTATTTCAGGAGCCCTTGTTTGCTGCCCGAGTGGTGTATGACCTTCTTTTTTATTTCATTGTCATCATTATCGTTCTTAACTTGATTTTTGGGGTTATCATTGATACTTTTGCGGATCTCAGAAGTGAAAAACAGAAAAAAGAAGAAATTCTAAAGACAACCTGCTTCATCTGTGGTAAGTGTTCTCAAGATACTAAAATAATAGAGAAAGAAACTGCCCAGTAGAAAGGAGGGACTAGAATGATTTTTGTTTGCCATACTTTGGGAAAAATTATTTCAAAATGAAAGCTGGACAAAATTCAGTTTATGTAACTCAGCATTGGACTGGGATACTCTGCTTCCAGAAGAAGCAGAAGAATTACATCCCAAAGCTAACTTGCCATTATTTCTGCAATTTGTATGATTCTCTGACTATAGTATGTGTTACAAAATACCAAAAGGTTCCACCAACTGGCAAACAGATTTTTAATCACAATAACATATTGATTAAACAATAGAATGATTTTTATTGTATTTTGTTAGGTTATGAATCCACAGATGATTTTCCCAGCAGCTTGAACTTCTACTCACTGGCAGTACTTTGTTTTTGATTCTGAATTGTGGTTTCTCTCAATTTCTGCCACTCTCTCCCTCCCTCCCTCTCTCTCTCACATCCTGTCCTCCTCTTCTTCTATCGTTAGCTCTCTCAGGCCCACCCAACCCTCTCTTTGTCCTCATTATTTCCTTTGGCTCTATCCTCTGCTTCATAGACCTTAGCCCTTTCTGGCTTTAGTCATCTCTGTAGCTGGCTTAGTCACCCTAGGATCCTTCCCCCTCCTTGAATAATCACCAACTCCTGGTGATACTCACCATCTATTTTTCCACGTCAAGCTGAAGAATCTTTTTGATAAAAGTCACAAAACAAACATAAGGGCCTCACTACGATGTTTATTCTATATAACTTAAACTGGACCCGCAATAAATCCCCTTCCTTCCTTGGTTCACCTTTTATCAACTGTCTCATTTCCCTGAATGGTTCTTCCAAGCCTTTCCAGCATCCCTCCAACAGGTGGGAGTATGCCAGATATTAACCTCTGATCATGAGCTCTATTCCAAGGAAACAAACACAAATTAGACATGCCCTTCGGGGTGTCCACGATCTGTTGTGGAATACAGACACAGTAAATATCAGTGCTATCTAATGCATTAAAGGAAATGATGGAGAAGTTTACAGGTTGTTAACATCTCGTTGGGTTGTGGTAGGGGGCAGCAGAGGAAGAGTCAAGAAAGGTTTCTTAGAAGAAATGGTGATGGAGCTGATGGTAAAAGATGGAAGGGAGGGACTTTCCTGGTAGTCCAGTGGTTAAGACTCCACGCTGCCAATGCAGGGGGCACGGGTTCGGTCCCTGATCAGGGAACTAATACCCTGCATGCCACATGGCGCGGCCAAAAAAAAAAAAAAAAAAAAAAAAGATGGAAGGGAGAGAGCCATATCCAAGTGGGCAGAAGCAGAGTGGCCAGCAGAAGGAGGAAAGGCGTGGACGGGTGAACAGCATGAGTAGAGTCTTCATTTCCTGTAAACAGCTCAATGTTTCTGGAGTGTAAGTTTCAGAGCAGGGCAATGCCAGCAAAAGAGATTGGCCAGATCATATGTGGCCTCTTATATTAGAAAGCTTGGACCTCATCCTATGGACTTATAGAAGATGGCGAACAATTAAAGAATTTTAAGTAGAGGATGCAGGGTCTAATTTTTATTTTCGAGCACTGTGTCAGCTATGGGAAGTTGTTCATCAGGGGACAATATTGGAGGCAGAGTAACTAGGTAGAAGGTTATTGCCATAGTCCATGAGAGGTAACAAAACCTTGATCCGGGAGAGGTAGTGGTGGCAGTATTCAGGATTAGAGGACAAAGTTAAGAAATACTGGGGAGATAGAATTTTTAAATTTCAATGGTTTGGTTTGGAATGGATATGAGAGAGCGTGGGTGCCTGGGTGGATGGCAGTACCAACAGCTGAGTCTGGGAATAGAAAAAGAAAAACAATTTTACATAGGCATATACTGAATTTGGCTTTGGAAGTACTGAAATTGAGGTATGTACTGAACAGCCCAATGGGATACACTCAGCACAGAGGTCAACATATCTGTCTGAGCCTCAGAGAAGGAGACAGTATCGGGGAATCCTCAGCCCGTATGACAGAAAAAGCTGGAGTGTGGAGCAAGGCTTCCAAGTGAGAGGAGGAGGTGATGGGAGCTCACATGGAAAACGTCAGCATTGAAAAGTTGAAAGAGAAAGGGGATCACACACTCACAAAACCTTTCCAGTCCGAATGGTGTGAGGACAACCGGACATGTGTGGCACGTGGAAGTGAGGGGAGAAAATACCCTTGGGAACAAAAGAATTGATTATCAACTGTGTCAAAGCAGTAACATGAACTGAAGCAGAGCCTTTGAATTTCTCGTTTAGGAGGCTTTGGAGATTTTAGAGAGGAGTTTCCAGGAAAGTAAGGGCAGATACCAGATTGCACAGTGCTGGGGAGGGACTTGCTGGAAGGAAATGACACAAAAAGAAGAGTCTTCTCTTCATATGTCTAGATTAGATGGAGGAACACAAGATTGACGTGGCGCCAGAAAGATGTTGTGCAATAATTGGGAGATCTGGGGAAGAGAGTTATTATATAGAAGGGTGAGTCCCACAGAGGAAGAAAGGTAGTACCTTTGAAGATCTTCCTGTGTCTCATGGTCTTGCCTTTACACTGCTTCCTCGAAGCCTTTTTCTTCACAATCGTAATAACTGTTATGTCAGCACACTACCTCCGAAACATGAGTTCTTTGGAAAAATCTATCGGTAGACTGAGCTTCATTCTAAGACATCATCCTGTCCCCCCTATTATAACAACAAAAAAACGTAAACAGCAAAATAAGCGTGTCACTTCACCCCTATTTCTGCTCCTCTGAGCTTTCCCTTCAATGTCAGAATTCTCTCTGGCTTTTCACGGTTATCAAAAAGCCTGTAGCCTGTAAATTCCTTAAAATATCACAATAACCTTCATCACCAAGTTGAAATGTTTGTCTCAAATCTCATCATGAACTTCCTGCTGACCTTTTCTTCTAGCTCAGATTGCATGTTCTCTGGGTCTATCACAAGGCCCTAGTCCTTCTCCCAACCCCTGATCAGAGGTTCTGATTTTATCATAGACGCCTTGTCTCTTCCCTCTGCCCTTATGTAGATTATTGCCAAATATGCAGCCTGGGCTCCAACCTCTCTCCAGGCTTTTGTTCTTTATTTTCCATGGTTGATTGACATTTAAAAAGATATGGCTTCCTGGAAGCCAATTTTACCATATCTGCAAACCAGTGCATCATGCCTTTCCATCTCCTTCCTCTAACCTGGCAACTTCTCTTGTCTTCTGTATTGCAATTAATGATACCCCACTGGGCTGGGAACTTCTCCATCATTTTAAGCATCTCCTTTTTCCTCTTCCAGGTGCACTAGTTACCACGTGGTACTGAATCTGCTTTCACAGTCTCACTTCCTTCCACATATTCCCACAGCCACACCTTGGTTTTTGAGGCTCACGCTGGCTCATACACCCCAAATGGACTATTCAGTGCTGCCAGACAGAATTTTCCACTTTGAACTCATTTCCTTACTCAAAAGTCTATCAATAACATTGTACAGTCTATAACTCTAAAATTCTGATTTTCCTGGCATGTAAGCTGCCCCACAATTGGGCCCCTTCTTTTTTGCCTGCCTTTTCCTCCACTGTTCTCCCATTTATAGCTCAGGTTCTGGTTCAACTGCATTACTCATCTTTAACTCTCTCTCATGTGTTCTCAGTTATGGTGTTTCTGTTTGGAATACCCAAACTCCTAAGCTGTTGAACTACTGCCCTGTCTCTAAGACCCAGATCTAAAGCCGTTGTTCCATGAATTCAGCTTTCTCTGGTCTCACTAACCAGAAGCAAACACATCTGCTCCTAAATTTGTCGATCACGATTAGCTATATAGTACTGTACATATTTTTCATTGTCTCATCTCCTCTGTTGTATACTATGCCTTACCATCTTATAGAAAGTATATGAACTTTACCATCAAGTAGACATGGGTCTACACTGCTTCCACATCCTGGCTATGTGGTCTTGGTCAAGTTTCCTTTCACCTTGAAAGTGAGGAATATAATGCCATGTTTTGGGGTTGTGGTGGGTATAAATGAAATCCTGTATCTAAAAATTCTTAGCTCCATGCTTAACTGAGAGTAAGCTCTCAATACATGATAACTTCTCGTCTTTAGGAGATCCACATCTACATCTTATCCATTTTTATGCTTCCATAGTGTATATTAGGGATCATTCATAAATATTTGCTTAATGAATGACTATCCAATTAGTCACCTCCAAATTAACATTGTCTCTATACTTATGTGGCTTATAACCTATAAAAGGAAGATAAAGCAAGTAAGTCCTAAATTGCTATATACTGCAGACAAAAAACTTAGATGCACTAGTTCCAAGTTATCCCAAGTTTTGTCACATGTATGGTATTGTTTCTGTGGCACACACATGTCCACAGGGATATAGGGTGATATGTCAGAAGGTATTAGATCAACATGGCCTATTTTTCAGAAGCTTCACATTTATTAACAAATTTGAGAGACCACTGAGGTGAGTCAACCTGAGAGCAAATTCAAATAGTATTTTTATATTAGAACAAATACTTCGTAAAGTAGAACAAATTTAGTGTGAACGTTTGAAATAAAATAGAAACTTACTTAAATATTGAAAAGTGTTTTCAAGCTCTTTTAGCTGCTAATCCCTGTGACCTCAGTAACATAAAGGTTCTTTATTCTCTGCCCTCAAAGGGCAGAAACATGTGGGAAGTGTTGTGATAAAGTATATCTAGATATGCATTCATTCCTGGAATCACTTACCACATATAAGATCTAATATGTACCATATATATTAGAAGAACTTAATTACAAGAATAATTTAAACATTCGGGATATTTGGGGGTTGTATTAGTAGGCTATCAAATAGTTGTGATTAATCTAGAAACGGTTCTTGGAGGAGTTTGGTGTTAAATTGTGATCCAAAGGGGGATATAGTATCAAATAACAGAGGAGAGATTCTCCACAGTAGGAGCTGGCCCCAGGAGTATTCCAAGGATGCCCATAGTAGCAACAGAAGACGTAGGTACTGTGACAGGCAGTGAGAGCAAATGGGACTTTCCTAGCCTTGAAGACAGTGAACCAGGTGTTTCAGAGTTGGGATTCAGAAAACAGTTGCTAGTGGTCCAGAAGGTGGTCATGATGAGGTGATGATGAGCACATGACAGAGCTGAAGCAGTAAGCATGGAAACAAATCGACTCTGTTGTCCACATTAACTATTAATTTTGAATTACTAGAGGTGAAAAATCCAGTGAAAAGGAGATGTCGACAGACCAGGTGTGACAAAATAACAAAATGGAGAAAGGATTTGATGATAGGTCAGAATTCCTATCATAGGAGGGTCAGGTTCCTAGAATTAAAGATCTTTCTAGATGATTTAATAGGAAATAAAGGCTAAATTGTGAGGGGGGGCATCTAGGTTCTTCTCTTGGTAATTAGTCCCTTCTCTATACTTTGCGCATTATTTTATTATCTTTATTGTCTATACTTATGCGTGAAAGTCATTCATTCACCTATTTGTTCAACCGTTACTTACTGAGCATCTACTAAGTGCTAGGGTATTGCAGTGAACAAAAACAGACAAAAAACACTTCCATCATGGAACTTATTTTCCAGCATACAGAGAATGTCAAATGATGACTATGGAGAAAAATAAAGCAGAGAAGAGGAATGTGGATGCCTGGCTAGTGAGTGGGTATGTTCCCTTACCTTAGTCATATTGGGTGGGAAACACAACATAAGTGTAGCCTTAACATTTTTCCTGAAAAGTTTGTATTGAGCACACAGAGCTCCTCTTACCCTTCCTTTCTTTCTCCCTTGGTTGTCTCATCTGATGCTCTGGCTTTCATTGTTCATTTTATGTCATTTATCCTTGGACTAGTGGAGTTATATCTTGAATGCTGTTTGGAATTTCCAGCTTCCTACCTAACATCCCAACATTGGTTGTTCCGTAGGCATCTTAAACTCAACACATCCAAAATCAAATACGTCCTCCCTTTAAAATCTCTTCCTTCTATTTTTTTTCCTCTTGATTTAGTGATATTACCTTAAACTTGGTCATTCAAGTCAGAATATCGAGTAGTCCTAGATTCCTCCTAAATTGGTACCTCTAATCGGACATCAAGCCCTCTTCAGTTTCTACCCCAGAGTCCTCTTCAATCTTTATTATTGATACATTCAATTATTCTGTGAACTTTAGTTGAATGCCTACTGTTTTCCAGCTACTATGCCAGGTGCCGGTAATACAAGAATAAATCAGACAAAGCAGTAGAGCCTAAGATAGAAACAGACAAATTTTCATAACAAAGACACAGAGAGGACCAACCAAGGGAGTCAGAGCTGTGGCAGTGGTTGAGTTGGCTCTTGGAGAAGAAATTCCTGTAAAGTGGGAAAGAGACTAGATGGGGGCGTAGAGTTTTCAGAGGAGTTGGTGTGTTTGGAGAATGGTGAGAAAGTCAGGGTGACTACAAGACGTGCACAGAATGGATAGTCAGTGCATGAGTCTGAGGGCGACCTCAAGTTCACTGGTGGACAGGGATTTCATTAACAGAGGGGAAGAAGAAGGGCTAAAGAAACAAATCTTTGATGAGTTGAGTTTGACATGCCCATAAGTTATCCAGGAGGTAGCGGGAAGTAGAATCTAAAGTTGAGAAGAAGGGTCAGTACTGGGGATAAAGATCGAGAACTCATCAGCATGATGATGGTTGAAACCATGGGAATGGATGATCAAGCTTAGAGAGCAAGACCCAGTGAAGATGAAAGACAACCAGTTTCCCTCCCTTATATCCCTCCTCCCCTGTCCTAGTCCCCTGGACTCCTACCCTTAGCCTCTTCTCTCACAGTCTTCCTCTAAATCCTGGCACAGGGAGTTATTTAAAGCACAGCTCCCAGTATGCCAGGCTGCCTCAAAAATCTTCAGCATTGGGCTTCCCTGGTGGCGCAGTGGTTGGGAGTCCGCCTGCTGATGCAGGGGACGCGGGTTTGTGCCCCGGTCCGGGAAGATCCCACATGCCGCGGAGCGGCTGGGCCTGTGAGCCGTGACCGCTGAGCCTGCGCGTCCGGAGCCTGTGCTCCGCAACGGGAGAGGCCACAGCAGTGCGAGGCCCATGTACCGCAAAAAAAAAAAAAATCTTCAGCATAAAGCACAGACTCCTTAGCTTTGTGTTTAATACTTTCCATGTTTTGTGCCAAATGTACCATTTCATCTTAATTTCTGAGTGTTCCCTCCTGGCCACACCAGAGGAACTGACAGTCCCCCTAAACAGGGCATCTACGCTCATCTCTAGCTTTGCTGTGCTATTTCCTCAGCCCAGAGGCAAAAGAACATGGCTTTGGAGTCAGGAATATTTTTATTTAAATACTGGCTGACTTTTCCACTAAATAGAGGTGTTAACTTGAGCAATTAATTGAATCCCTCTGAATCTCTTTCCTCACATGCTAAAAGGTCAGATCGGATTATTGTAATTATTATAGCATGTTTGGACATCTTTATAGTTGTCAGCATAAATAGGTGCTCAATAAAAGTACCTTTTCTTACCATTCGTCTCTTCTCCATTTGCCATGATCATGTTTCATAGGCCAGACATTTAAAGTTTTATGCCTCTTTGAAACCTTTTAAAGTGTGCCTGGTCAGAACTCATTTTGTCCTCCTTTATGTTTCCTTGGAAGATTGTATCACTTCAGAATATAAACAAGTTGTCTGTTTCCTCTCCCATATTGTAGGTTAATTGATGGTAGACATTATCTTTATAGTCCTGTGTATCTTGCAACAGGTAGGGAATTGTCTGAATTGAATTCTAGGAGAAAGCTACTTTAAAATTTTCTCCTTTTTTTTTTTTTTTTGGTAATAACTCTGTTGAGGTACAATTCACATACTGTATGATTCACCCACTTAAAGTGTATAATGCAGTGGGTTTAGTATATTCAGAGTTCTCCATCCATCATCACAATCAATTTTAGAACATTTTCATTGCCCTCAAAAGAAACCTCATACCCTTTAGCCATCACTGCTCCCTTCCTTCCCATCAAACCTTCCATCCACCTCAGCCCTAGGCAACCATTGATCTACTTTCTGTTGCTATAGATTTGCCTATCCTGGACATTTCATATAAATGGAATCATAAAATATGTGGTCTTCTGTGACTTGCTTCTTTCACTTGATATGTTTTCAAGGTTCATGTTATAGCATGTATCAGTACTTCCTTTCTTTTTATTGCAGAAAAATATCCACTGTATGGATATACCATATTTTGTTTATCTTTTTATCAGCTGATGAACATTTGGGTTGTTTCTACTTTTTGGCTATTATGAATAATGCTGGATATTCATGTACATGCTTTTGTGTGGACATATGTCTTTCTTTTGTGTATATACCTAGGAGTGGAATTGCTGGTACACATGGTTACTCTATGTTCAACCTTTTGCAGAACTGCCAAGCTCTTCTGTAAAGTTGCACTATCTTACATTTCCATCAGTAGTGTAGGAGGCTTCCAAGTTATCCATGTCGTCATCCACATTGCTATTATCTGTTTTTGATTATAGCCATCCTAGTGGAACAATATTTTATGAGTGACATAGTCTTTTTTTTCTTAAAGTAATGAGAATTTATTGAAACAATACATGAGCCGTTTAAGATAACAGGTGCAGTAAGCAAAGAGCCATCATGGAGAGCCAGATGCTATTCATGAAACTAAAGCAAGACCCTCAGCCCCACCATACGCTATTACCCAACAACTTTTTTCTCAGCTTCCCCTTTCTTTCTGTCTAGAATGGCTTCCCTGTGCTAATTGCTTCTCTCTACTTGCCGCTCTACCTCCTGGTTTCTGCCAGTTCACAGCTTCTACTGCCTCACTGCTTTCTGCTTATATCCTACTCTTTCTGCATCTCTTCAGTTCTGTTATATTCTTAGTGACATATTCTTAATTCACTCAATTAATATTTTATTCAGTGCCGACTATGTAGCAGGCAATATTCTAAGCTATTGGGACCATTGGTGAAGAAAAGAGACACATATATCTGCCCATGGACATGCAATAAGTAATCAACGTAATAAGCTCATATCTAAGTTCCTGGATAAAATGATATTCCTCTTTTCTGTGCCAGTTAGCAGGCTGGATTTTTCTTGCACAATCATTTTTACCTCTGTAATTGAGACTTGTGGTCCAGTTTAATAGAACACCTTTGATATGGCTATATTCAGTCTGTTAAGAGGTGATAAGCACTCTAGGAAAAGGAAGGGGACAAGGAAAGAGTGATCGAAAGTATTGGCAAAACGGAAGAGACAGGCTATAGGATTAAATAAAGTGATCAAGGTAAGCCGCATTGAGAAGGTGAGATTTGAGAAAAACTGGAAGGTAAGTGAGTTAGTCAAAGAGATACCAGAGAGAAGAGGGTTGTGGGCAGAGGAAACAGCCAGTTCAAAGGCCCTGGGGCAGGGGTCTGGGTGCAAGGATCAGCAGGGAAGCCATTGTGGCTGGAGGAGAGTTAGCAAGGGAGAAGATAGAGGGAGACAAAGTTAGAGAGGCTGGAGGGCCACATCACTTAGGGCTTAGCAAAAAGATATTGCGTGGGATGTAGTTAAACTCAACAATTATTCGATGTTTTTCCAAACTTTGAACTTAACTGGGCATCCTGTATTTTCCCCGGCAACCCTACTTGTAGGGCACTGTAAGAACTTTGACCTTTATTCTGAGGAGGTGAGCCGCCGCAGTGTTGGGAACAGAGGAGGGACACCATCCTGCTCGGGTTTTTAAAGAATCACTCTGGCTGCTGTGTTGAGAATAGGCCACAGAGAATAAAGGTGGAAACAGGGGGTCTGGAGATTATTTGGGTAATCCAGATGAGACATGATCATGGCTCAGACCAGAGTGGTAACCACGGAGGTGGTGAGAAGCAATCAGATTCTGGGTATATGTTGAAGGTAGAGCCAGAAGAATTTCAACATGAATTGGATGTGGCATGTGTGAGAGAGAGAGAGAGAGGATTCAGGGTTGACTCCTAGACTTTTGGCTTGAAAACTGGAAGAACGGAGTTGTCATGGAATGAAAAGAGAACATGGGTGGAGCAGGTTTGGGGGAGAGGATTGGATTTTATTTGAAGCATGCTGAGCTGTTGATAGGTCAAGTAAGATGAGGCATAGCCATCTGCCAGCCAAACTTTATGGTATTTCCCGTAAAAATATCCAGTAATATAATTTAAAGGGTCACGCCTTCATTGGGGACAGGTTTTTTACGTATCGTACTTTGTTTTGCATCTTATTGTTTAAAGGGTCGTCTTCATGCCTAAATGGCCAAATGACCTTTTTTTTAAAAAAAAAAAAAATATGTTTAGGAAAAGAGTAGCCAGGTTTGGAATTCAATTTCCAGATTTCTCCTCCAGTATCTGAACTGCAAAACCAGACTGAATCCCAACATCCCATTTTACTTGGCAGTATAATTCATTTTTCCATAGATGTTTTTCTTCATCCCCATTCATTTCCTTTCATCTGCGCTTCAACCTTTGAGAGAAAAGAATCTTACTACCCAGTGAGATTACTGCTCCGTGTCCTTCCAGAGGCTAAAAATATGCCCTAGAAATTGAGCAGACCTTCCCCTCCCCAAAATGCCTGGAACACAGTAGTCTAAGGGGTGGAATGAGCCTGTGAGTCCTTACTGCGCTCAGAGCCCAGATATCTGTGGACATTCGTTTGCCCTTCACTGATTACAAGTGGTTTTGAAGAGATGACTGTTAGCTGCCTTTTCTCCTTTTACCCAAGTTTCGGTTAAAATGACACTTTCTTTCTGCCCTGATTAGCAAGCGTGCTTTTTCTTGCACAATCATTTTGACTTCTTTTTCTTAGACTTGCGGTCCAGTTTAATTTGACAATTTTGATACAGCTATATTTAAAATTGTCTGCAAATTTTACATCTATAATAGGACTGTGCATTTCTAAGGATCCACAGGAAAGAAATTAAAAACTCTATGACTTTTTTTTGCAGGCCTTATATACTGCGTTGTTTTTAATCATAACATTTTAAATTGTCATGGTCTTTCAGAAAGCGTTTTTTCACAATAATTATTATGTTCTGTTTTTATGCCAAGAAGCGAGTGCTGATTAAATTACACACATTGTGTCTCCTGTGATTTGCAGGACTCGAGAGGGACAAGTTTGATAATAAAACGGTTTCTTTTGAGGAGCACATCAAGTCAGAACACAATATGTGGCATTATTTGTACTTCCTAGTCCTGGTGAAGGTGAAAGACCCGACTGAATACACCGGACCTGAAAGTTACGTGGCTCAAATGATTGTGGTGAGTGAGAAGAGGGTTTGCATCTGTGACTATGTTGCATTTTGTCTGCTTTCACCTTCCCTACCCTACCTTTCTCCCAGAACATAAAGTTTCTAGCAATCATTTTGTTAACTTTTAAATAGGACTGGCAGTCATTGGAGAGCCCCTATCCCGGCTAAATCATTGGTTCCTAGTGGACTTCTTGGTTATACACACCAACTCTAAGCCTCAGGTGTGCAGATGGTATTTCCTGGAGAATTCTCTGTGCAGTGAATTCAGTCCTGTCTGTCATCCTCTGACCTCATGCCTCCTGTCATCACTAATGTCTCAATTCCCCAAACCTGGAACTTTGCCATTGGCAAAAGGAGATTCATACTTTAAGAAATTCCTTGAGTTGCAGAGATTAGGGATTTAAGCAATTACATTGTGTTCGGGGAGAGGATAATGCTCGGGAGAGCACTGGCTTTTTGTCAGCACACATTTTGGATAGATTGACTGGTGTTGGTGATAGATTTGCACTGATCTTGCTGCATCCAGTTGCTTGTAACTCCTCCTTAAGATCAGTAGCATTGCACAGAGGGCGTGGTTGTCCATGATTTGAACTTTCTTCTGCTTCATAGTAGATTAAAACTAACAGGGTTAAAGAGAAGTCAAAGTTACAACTTTCTTGTATCCATGATACACAATTCGGGAGTGAGTATCATTGAATCTGATATAAATTCTTGTGTATAAACATAGCCATATATTGGATATCTTCTCAAAAATCATCCTCCAAAATTGTGTTAATAACTCTTTGAGAATGAGACCTTAGAAGAGTCATGACCCTCTTTGATGCTCAGCCCCAAGGATAACATTTAGTAAACACCAAAGTGTCAGAAGAGCCGGGTAACAGTGGGTCTATGTCTTCCCCTCTGTGAACTTACCATCCACTTAGGAAGACATAAACTACAATATAGGGAAAAACCAAAGAACATTTTCAGAGGCTAACATCTCACTAAGTACAGGTTAATATTGCAGTAGTTTACCTTACCTGACAATATTTATGTGTCACAGGAGAGCTACACGTAAATTGAATTTTTATCATTCAGCGTTTGCCATCCTATCTTATCGACGTGCATTCTACCGTAAGTTATTTCCTCTCCATTCTTCATATGACAGTGGGCAGAACCTAACGTTGTTTCTTTTTCTCCACAAATCCTTTTCTGCCCTCTCTCCCTGCTACATTAGGCAAAAAGGTAATCATTTTGAGGCTATGCACTCCTAGTCATCATTTAAACAGTCTTGATCTCAAGATGCTCAGAGACCGTGTGAAACATTTTGTTTCTTCTTGCTAGGGGAGAATCGTGTACAGCATTGCATTTAAAATGTGACCTCACGCTGCTAGATTTTACCAAAGTTTGACTAAATTGAATTAATATGTATTTGGCAGGCATCCATTATGTCCCTTGGACTAAAAGATTGCAGGGAATACGCTGAGGAGTCTGAAATGTCCCTTCTGTGCCAAGGGATTTAGAGCTTACGAAGAAGAGGAGGGGGGCAATAAACCCAAAGAAGAACAGGCTAAGTTCCCCAAGAGTGGAACAGATGGAAATCTGGGAAGGCTTAAAGATGTAAAGTGACATCCAACTGGAAGGTGGTGGAGGAGAATCGGTGTGTGTGTGTGTGTGTGTGTGTGTGTGTGTGTGTCTGCGCGTGCATTACATGAGACGGGGTAGAGTTTGTGCAGATGGGGAGTGGCTGCTGGATTCAGAGTGAGTTCCTGTAAGAAGGAGCAGCCTGAACAAAAGCATAGAAATGGGACATTCAGACACTCAGGGGATAGTTAGTTGCCCGGTTTCACTGGTACACAGTTTACGTGTCAGGAAGTTCTGAGAGATATGACCCAAAAAGTAGATTGGACTTTTGAGCAAGAAGTGGAGGTATTTGGACATTATTTTCTCCCAGCAGTGGGAAGCCACCGAAGATTTTACCTAAGGGAAGAATGTGGCCTGGGGAACGGTGCTCAGGAAGTGGTGTGTCGGCTGGTTGGGAGAAGGGAAAGATGAAGTCAGAGGTAGCATCTGGCAGCTGGTGAGATTAGGAGGTGGGTATGGAGAAGCGGGGCAAGGGGAGGACCGCGAGATGAGGCAGAGACTCCCGCCACTGGGAGCTGGGTCACTGGGAGAAAGGTGGTGAATGGTTTCAGAAAGTCTCTGTTAGGAGGAGAAACCAGTCAGAGAAGAAGACCTGTGGATTTTGAAATGAGACCGGAGGCCGAGTCATGGGTTAGGAGGGTCGGTGTAGTGACAACAGTGTGGGCCTTACAGCCAGAAAGATCTGAACTCCAACACTGGCTCTAGCACGTCTGCTGTGTGGTCTTGATGTCTCGGGTGAGTCTTCATACCTCCCTGAGATTCTACCTCCTCACCTAAAAGGCAGAAAATTGGTGTGAGATCAGTGAGACGACATGTAAAAAGTGTCCAGCTCGGGACTTCCCTGGTGGTCCAGGGGTAAAGAATCCACCTTCCGATGCAGGGGATGAGGGTTCGATCCCTGGTCGAGGAGCTAAGATCCCACATGCCGTGGGACATCTAAGCCCGCACACCACAACTACTGAGCTCGTGCGCCTCCACGAGAGAGCCTGCGTGCAGCAATGAAAGATCGCACGTGCCTCAACAAAGATCCCGTGTGCCTCAACTAAGATCCTGTATGCTGCAACTAAGACCCAACACAGCCAAAAAAATAAAGGAAATAAATAAGAGAAAATAAATATTTTTTTAAAGTGTCCAGCTCATGGTAGATACTCAGTAATTGACAGTTTTCAGTGGCATCGTCCACATGGAATGACAGTTGAAGCCTTCAGGTTAGCAAGAGGTGGGAGAAGGGAGAAATGCAGAGAGAGGAGAAGAGAAAGCCAGAGACAGAACCTGGGGGAATCTCCCATTTAGGAAAAAAGAGAAAGACAAGTAAAATAAGTAGAAGAGAAGACACTGAAAAGGGTAGAAGAAGAACCAGGCAATGGAGCGTGTTAGAAGCCAAGAGATGAGTATTTCCGTGTCAGAGTTCACAGCATCAGTTGCTGCAAAGAGGAGACGGGTCCAAGCCTTTGGATTTTGTGATAAGGAAATCACCAGGTGACTTTCACCGTGAGAGAAGACTGCTGCAAAAACGTTGACCCGTCTTTAGCTTTCACATTAAGACCCTCATTTTGCCGGGCTCTCGTGCTTGAATTTTTAAGACATACTGATCCGTGTGTCTATCCATCCTCTCCTGTCAGAACTCTCTCCAGAACCAGGACAGGAGGGAGGAGAGCCCACAAGCTTATTGCAACATGAACTGTCTCATTCTCATCCAAGCAGTGCACACCCAAGAGAACAGGCACTGGTCCTGGATTTTAATGGGCAGGAGAAGAAAGAGAGATATTAAGCTTTGGAAGGATGGAAACAAAAAGTCACTTGCCGGTAAGAGTGTTCATTTACTGAAATAGCCTTTTTGGAAAACTTCTAAAAATCTGTAGTTGATGAACCCAGTTTGGAAAATCTGTTATTCCAGGCTCCTTGGAGATCATGGCCTCCTAATCTTGACCCTCCTAGAGAGAGAAGATTTTAGAGCACATGGCAAGTTGAAGCCTGTCTGTAGCTCAATCCAAAGACTACATTTTCTCTCCCTCCAGGTCAGAGGTAACTACTCTTAACAGTTTGGTAGGAAAACTTCCATTTTGCTCCCACTTTAATTTTTGGTCCTTAAAAAGAGGTGCATTTACCAAGTTGATTTAAGTGCTTAAACCAGTAGAGCTTTAGAAGAAGTTTTTAATTCCTCATAATTGACGTAGCTTTTACCCTCAAGGATTTATGCAAAATAAAATAAGGAAGTTCTTCATACTTGTTCACAAAACAACTCATCTGGATTCTACACACTTTAAGCCTGGTTTGTACCTAGAGGCCCTTAGAAAATGCTTCCTGTCTTCTGGTGAAATGAGAAAAACAAGAATATAACAAGTTTGGGGATGTTTCTCCCTCTGTATATTTTTTCGCCTCCAGTACTTCAACTTTATTCTTTACTACTAGGTCCCATAAGGAATATTTATACTAATGTGCATTACAACATACATTTTAAATAAGTTAATATGTAGCTTCTAGGGGTTAGAATCTTAGGAAGTACATTTGTGCCTCTACATCCCTCTAGTGACAGGATCAAGACCCTGAAATATTAACAGAAGCTTAAAAATTCCTCACCCCTGCCTTCAAACCCTACACCAAGCTGTTGGACTATCCACTGTCTGAGTCTTTGAATTAACACAAAACCTCTTCTGGGATATTGTTAGGGGAGATGTGAATAGATCAAGGTATTTGGGTAATATATTTTCTTCTGGTAAACAAACGCTCATTTTTGATAAGAGAATGATATTTTGAGCTAGTATTTATTGGGGACAGAAAGTAAGAGACAGAAAAGAAAGGATCATGCAGAAAAGTAAAAGTAATGAAAGAGAATCCAATAAACTAGGAGGAAAGGGTCTAAGAGGATAAGTCCCGCAGCCTGTGCTAGTAATGGCCTGTGAGCATCACTAAGCCCTTTTGCTTCTCCCATTACTCATAGGATGATATTGAAGAGGAACAAACAAAATAGAGATCATTAGAAAAAATGCCCAAGGCTTTTAGAGGTTTCTCTAACACTTTGGAGACATTTTCAGTTGTTCGTTTGCTGAGGTATGTTCAGGACCTTTGGGAATATTTAGTACTTAATTTGACAAACAGTGGGATCAAAACCAGAGGTACCTGGAAGGACAGGTACCACATGTGTGTTCAGAGAACTGCCCACGTGTTCTGGTGTACTGGGCTGTGACCCAGACCCTGGCTGACCGTGCCCCATGACCATGGCTTTGTGGGGACCAGTTTCTCATTTTAGCACGTGGCACTTTTAAGCTCTTCTACTTATTTGACTCTTGACTAAAAATTCTTTGTGGACATCATAGTGATGTCAGCTGGGACAATTTAACTCATGTTTTTGGAGGGGGGTTGTTTTTTAAATTTTTATTAGAGTATAGTTGCTTTACAATGTTGTGTTAGTTTCTGCTGTACAGCAAAGTGAATTAGTTATACATATACATATATCCCCTCTGTTTTAGAGTCTTTTCCCATATAGGCCATTATAGAGTATTGAGTAGAGTTCCCTGTGCTATACAGTAGGTCCTTATTAGTTATCTATTTTATATATAGTAGTGTGTTTACGTCAATCCCAATCTCCCAATTTATCCCTCCCCTCCCCTTCCACCCTGGTAACCATAAGTTTGTTTTCTAAGTCTGTGAGTCTGTTTATGTTTTGTAAGTTCATTTGTATCATTTTTTTAGATTCCACATATAAGTGATATCATATGATATTTGTCTTTGTCTGACTTACTTCACTTAGTATGATAATCTCTAGGTCCATCCATGTTGCTGCAAATGGCATTATTTCATTCTTTTTATGACTGAATAATATTCCATTGTGTGTGTGTGTGTGTGTACATATACACACACACGTGCGCGCGCGCACACACACACACACACACACACACACACACATATATATACATACCACATCTTCATTCATCTGTCGGTGGGCATTTAGGTTGCTTCCATGTCCTGGCTATTGTAAATAGTGCTGCTATGAACATTGGGGTGCATGTATCTTTTCAAATTATAGTTTTCTCTGGATATATGCCCAGGAGTGGGATTGCTAGATCATATGGTAGTTCTATCTTTTAGTTTTTTAAGGAAACTCCATACTGTTCTCCATAATGGTAGTACCAATTAACT
Source organism: Globicephala melas (assembly GCF_963455315.2). Lineage (NCBI taxonomy): Eukaryota > Metazoa > Chordata > Mammalia > Artiodactyla > Delphinidae > Globicephala > Globicephala melas. The sequence goes on from NC_083323.1 coordinate 81,286,879, forward strand.
CATGTTTTTGTTAACATAATAATTGTCATGACACAAAAAATAATTGTAAGTTTCTTGAAGGCCACAACCAGGAATAGAGTAGCTTTTGTTCTGTGTAAGACCAGGGCAGATGATAGCTATAGTATATATTGAAAGCAGTTCGATAGACACTGAGTGCCTCTTATATGCTAGCAGCTGTGCTGTGCGTTTGATACGTAAGGATAAATAAGAAGTAATCTCTTCCCTCAGGAAGCTCAAAACGTTTATTCAATGAGTAAATAAAATAATGAGTGAATTAACAAATGAACGGTTTATTCTTAGCCCTCTGGTAGTTGGACATAATTTACGGAAAGATACACCAAAATAGCTGCAGGAGTTGAGAACATGAATTTCTCATTAGGCAAATGTCATCTTTCCCCTCTTTTAAAATCGGAAGATAAAGACGCAGCAGGGATGTTATGCCACCTGAACCAAGTATAATGAATGCAATATTAAAAGTCGGGTGGCTGATCTGAGAGACAGGCAATTTAATCCCTCCTTCGTCTCTCAGTATTTCTGAAGGCTGACCCATCCCATATATGCACAAATCCTCAGCAGTGCCCCTGAAGCTGCTGTCCTAGCAGAGGGGCAAGCATGCGCATTGGTGGGTTGTTCAGCGTAATTCACCCTTCAGAGTGAATTCTTCCTTGCATAATCTATTAAGGCCTCAGAAAGAGAGGGATTGTCCTTTTAATGAGATAGAAAAGAAATGTAGTCACCCAGAAGGAAGGAAAAGAGCTAAGAATTTTCCAGATGTTGTTTTCTGTGTCTGGAACTCAAAATCAATCTCGTTTAGTTAAACCGTATTTTTGAGCCGTAACTATTGGAGGGAGGGTATATTTGGGCTCATGAAAGACATCAAGTCTTCTAAGGTTTGTATGTACTCCTCCTGCATTAGCACTGTTGGCCAGCTTAATGTCTGCCTTATTGTCATGTGCCATAATTATGAAATTATATGTTCTGATCCTGTTATTTCCAATTTACGCTAATTGTGTAATTGAATCTAATTAAGCCAATTATGTAACTGCTCAATCTTGAAAACCTATTTTAAAGACGTTAGAACATAATAAGACACTTTTAAAATGCTTACATTTCAAGGCAAGCTGGGGGCGAGAGGTTGTAGCTTCAGAATGTACAATTAAGAAGGAAATGTCTACATTCAAGGAGATGCCACCTCTACTGTCCACATTTTAAATCCAGACATGTGTCTTCAATTTAAGAGGGATCTTTTTCCATTCCCAACTCTGGATTTCATTTTTGTTGTGGGACCTATCCTATACATTATCCTAATTTCCTATTTAGTATTCGTACTATAATCCATGAGTTACCACATATGTGTGCACGTTAACGTCTTTCTAATTCTCTTCTTATTTTGAAAATAGAGATAGAAATGGTGACTATTTAACGGTGTGGCTGTACACGGAGTCTTCATCTCAAAGACTGTCCTCAGCGCCGGAAGTGAGGGTGGAAGGATTTGGGCCAAATTGTTTTAAATGAGATTCGGATGGAAGTGGGGTGGGGAATAAGGTCGAGGGCAGGCACTTGAGGCGGGGACTCTCAGATGTCATTGACTGCTTCCTGAATTGATCAGAAACTGAATCTGCTGGTGTCCGGGTAATAGTCCTCCAAGTTCAAGAAGCTAAAGTGGCTCTTGTTAGTTTTTCTAATCAGTGTCTAAGGAGAAGCTCAGCGTCAGGGAAGGCACCGGGGCATCAGATTCTGAAGTCTGACTTCCTAGGATTCCCATTTATAAGATCGAGGACGACTTATTCCTTCTGTACTTCACATTACCCATCAATGAAGGAAGTGTAATCAGACAGTCAGCACTCGGAATAGAAGAAGGGGAATTGTCTGGAACCTGGAGGCCTCCTGCTGTGCCAGACCCTGTCCCATTAGCTGCCAGGTCATGGGGAGAAGGGGGAGGTAGGGATCCCAGGGAAAGAACCTGGGCAGAGAAGGCTGCAGGGTCATGGAGTCGGGGAGCGGGATTTAGAGGGCTTGGGACAGCAGGTAATTTGGCAACTGGGAGATACTGCAATAGTTTTAGCAACTAGTATAGCCATATCTATGCAAACCAGCTGAATATTGACCCTGTATATAACAAGACTTCCCTTGCAGAGTTGCTACTAGGATTAAATCAAATTGTGCATACTAACAGTACTATGACTAATGGGACTTCCCTGGCGGTCCAGTGGTTAAGACTTTGCCTTCCAATGCAGGGGATGCAGGTTTGATCCCTGGTCGGGGAGCTAAGATCCCACGTGCCTCTCGGCCAAAAAAACAAAACATAAAACAGAAACAATATTGTAACAGATTCAATAAAGACTTTTAAAAAATGGTCCACATCAAAAAAATCTTTAAAAAACAAAAACAGTACTACGACTAATATAAATTGACATTCGATGAGTGCTATCTGCTGGATGCTGTGCAGTTTGACATGCATGATCTCTTTAAAGGCCTTGTATCAACCCCGGGAGGCAGTCTGTTGTGATTATCCCCATTCTACACATGAGGAAACCGAGGCTTAGGGAGGACACAGCCAGCAGAAGGGGATGCTGTGTCGGTTACGTGCAGGACACATGCAAGTGGCCAGCGCGCGTGCTGTTGTTCTACGATGATGCTGTTAGTCGTGTAAAGCTAGCAGCGATGCTTCCTGTGAGGGCGGGTGCCCAGCACAAACCTCACGCTCTACAGAAGAGGGACCACAAACGCGCCCTGCAGGCCGGGGCTGGGAGTAACCTGGCTGGGAGACAGGAAGTCAGCAGAGAAGCCTACAATGGCAGGAAGGCCTGAGAGGAATACAAATATGAAAGCTGTCCTCGTTCAGATCTAGCTGGCAACTGCAAGTTTCCTGCAAAGATTAGAAGGGTTACAATGACAATTACTACAGTTTCAGGCAAGAAAGAAGGAACAGGACATTTCCATTTAATTTGACAAGCATTTACTGGGGAGACTATGCATGAGGCACTGATGGAAACAAGAATAAAACATCATCACTGCCCTTACAGAACCACAGTGTGATAGAAAAGACAGGTACATTCACCAGAAACTATAGTGCAAATCAGAACTCCCATGAGAGAGATAATAGACGTTCAGACACACAGTAGCTGGAGAAATCTTAAAACAAATTATACCAGTACACCCCTGATTTATTAAAACCCTTCAGTGGTACTTGGAATAAAATTTAGACTCTTCCCCGTAGCCCTCTTATGCCATCTGGCCTCAGCCTACTTCACCAATTCCATTCCATCCCACCTTCCTTAGCCCACGACAGTTCAACCACATTGGCCCTTTTCTATTTATCGAAAACGCCACACTTTTCCCTGGTCAGTACCTTGGTGTGTGGATGCCTTCCATTTGCAGTTGTTGTCCCCAAGCTCCTTCCATCATGCCTGGCCCCCTCCCTGACACCCCCATTCTGGTTACTTCCTTTCCTGTTACCCATTAGAGCACGTATATTCATCTGACCTAATATTGTTTTTATACTTTTTGACATGTTTATTCCTCTCCACTACGACTCAGGCATTTACACATCTGTTTCGTTCACTGCTGATTCCCAGCCCCTAAATTAATGCCCAGCACATAGTAGACACTCAGCATAGATCTGTTGAACAAAGTAAATAAGACATTGAGGCACTGGAACCCAGGTGACAGCACAGCCCTTTCTGGCTGAAGGCTCCAGGGACAACTACACAGAGAAGATTAGGAGGAGAGTTGGACCTTAAAAAATGAGGATTTTGTCAGAAGGGATGGAGAGGAATATATTCCAGGTGAAGTGTGTATCTTTTTTTTTTTTTTTTTTTTTTCGGTACGCGGGCCTCTCACTGTTGTGGCCTCTCCCATTGCAGAGCACAGGCTCCGGACGCGCAGGCTCAGCGGCCATGGCTCACGGGCCCAGCCGCTCTGCGGCACGTGGGATCTTCCCGGACCGGGGCACAAACCCATGTCCCCTGCATTGGCAGGCGGACTCTCAACCACTGCGCCACCAGGGAAGCCCTGAAGTGTGTATCTTTAAGGGAAACTAAGCAGAGAAAAAGAAAGAAAACTAATTCAGTGTATACTATGTGCTAGCAGCTTTGCATGTTATCCTATTTAATTATACCCATTTTATGTTAACTGAGGCTCAGAGAAGCTTATTACTTATCCAAGGTTCTCAGTAAATAGGGCTTGAACCAGGATCCAAACACACATTTTTCTGGCACCTTTGCTTATGATTTTACCTTTAGCTATTCCATCTCCTAGTGAAGAATCAAGTAGAACGACTAAAGTCAAATATATGTAAGTTCAGTGTTGGAGAAAAGGGAGGGCAAAAAAACCCAAACCCCAACCAAAAGACATCCTTTGGAAGGAGGAAATCTCTTTCTGCTTCTCCAACATGTATTTTAAGGAATTAGAATCCTTAGTTTTTAAGCTGCAATAGTTGAGGTATGATCCAGAATGCCTTAAAACTGCAAACCAATAAATCTTTTTCCATCAGTTCAAGATTTGTTCATCCAATAAATGCAGGCTCACAGTCTGAGTGCTTACTGTGCTCCAGGCACTGGGCTGCCTAGGGATTCAAGGTTGAGGCAAATACCGTAGCTTCCTTCAAAAAACATTGGTGAAATACAGCAGAGAAATCAAATAAAGGGTGGTGATGGCCCATTGCAGCTGTGAAGCCTGCTGCAGAGCAGACAGCCTGGGCAGGGAGGCTTCACAGGGTCAGGCCTGGATGCTTGGGTGAGTCAGTAAATGAGGAGGGAGCAGGTGGAGGGAGCAGGTCAGCCTGTCTAGGGAGAGAGTGAGGCTGTCCAGGAGGAAATGTAACTAGGAACCTGATCACAAGGTCCTTGTGTGCTCGCAAGTCTTTACCCTGAAAGCTAAGGGAAGCCCTTCAGAGATATTAAACCAAAGAGACAAGGTCAGATGTGCATTTTAGAAAGTATGTTCCATAACAGTGTAGGAAACGTATTCAAGGGGGCCTTCCTGGAGCAAGGAAAAAAAGAAAAAAACGGGTAGAAAGATTTCATTTCCTAGCAACAGTGATGAGAGCTGGTATGAAATGCCGCTGCGGATTGAGAGGAAGTGATGAGTATGAAATGATTCAGGCAGAAGACTCACCGAAGGCAAGAGGAAAGAGGTTTCAGTCTCTGGCCTTAGATAGTTGGGGGTGCTGGGTTGAGCAGTGGGGCCCAACGCAACTCCTAGGAGTTCCTCAAGGGCCAGCTGAGGAGATGTGATGATATCAGTGTCCAAGTGCACAGGAACAATTTGCGTGTCTAAGTGCATATGTCCAATAAGAAACTGAATAGATGGGTCTCCAATTCCCACAAGGAGTTAGAAAAGATCAACTACCACATGGGGAAGATTTCCAGAGCATAGAGCAGTGGCTGGTTTATAGTAGATACTGACTAAAAATTTGTTAAATGATCATAAAATTTATACACCACTGGAGTATACTTGATAGCTGAAATCACAGATTTGGATGAAGCGCTCCAAGGGAAACTATACAGAGTGAGTAAATCAGAGAAACACGCTCTTAGACAGACGGACACGAAACTGTAACTGTTATTTAATACTGATAATAACAACTAATGATAATAATAATGTGTAGGTCCTACCACCCAGATTTTACTCATCAAAAAGTAGAACCAGAAAGGAGAAAAACAATTTTCATAGGAGGGCTCCGAAAGACGATTTTAACTTTTCATCAGCCAGCGAACCTAGAAGTGTTTTGGTCAATATGTGGATATCCTGTAACCCAACACTGATTAATAAGTTTTAGTGTGGAATTATGCCGCAAACCCAAATGTTTAGAGCAAAGTGATTTGGGCTTTGTTCAAGCTATAGAGGCCTCTCTGAAGTGGTGACCCATCCTAAGGCATTTATTTGAAGCTTCTAAAGGGATGCTCACATCTCTGATTCTCATAACCTTGATAAAAAGATTTCTTCCCACTGTGCCAATGAAAATTCTTGTTTCAAAGTTCTAGTCATTACTGTAAGATCTTGTTCAATTCTCAGTTGGCTTTCTGGAATAATAATGTTCACATTGTTAGGACTGATACGTTTTACTCAGAAATTCTGGCTTTCTTCCAGAGAGTAACAGATGCCATGAAAATGTAAGTTGTGGGAATGAGAACTATATACTGTAAAGCCACACAGTTTCTGTCTACTGGTTTTTAATAGGCCAGCATAGCCTGTGCCACATCGTGAGTAATTAGTCAAGATGGCAATTAAGCTGAAACACTACTCTTGTGTTAGGTAAGGTTATCAGGCAAGCTAGTTTCCATAGGCTTTTGGACTAGTTTTATCTAAGGGAATTACTGAAAAATAATTGCTGAATTTTACAAAAATGATTTAGCACTTGTATTTCAAAGATGAGTCACGTAATGTCCTGTTTGTGGAATCAGTTACTTTTAAGGGGATTTCAAGATCAAGGTGTTTTGAAATAATAGCAACTAAGGTAAGTCACCCCAGCTCTGAGTCTTGTTTCCTCACCTGTAAATGGGGATCCTACCCCTCTTTGCCAGGATCCCTGTATGTATTCAACAAAACCACCTCCATCCTTGGGCCTAACGTGGTGTCTGGTTCCTGGTCATTGCTCAAGAAATGTTTGATCATTCCACTTCCACTTAAAGTATTGGCCTCTTAAAATAATATGGCTACATTTAAATACTGTTTTGCAGATTCAGAGCATTCTTAAGCCTTTTAATGTTCAAACCCTTTTCTGATTCAGCATCATGTTTCTCTTAGAGGTCAGGCAATGGTCAACTTCATTTGTTCAATAAATACTACCTACCGTGCCCTAGGCACTGCGTTAGCCCCTGGAAAGGTGGGCAGAGGAGAGCAGGACAGGTGTGGCCTGTCACGGAGTTTCCTGTTTAGAGCAGAAGGCAGACCCTAAACAAGTCACCACAGTTTTTACATAGTGAGTGTTACCACCAGGACAGGCCGTGCAGAAGGACCTTCCTATAGCTTGTGGCCTGACTCAAACTCAAGTCCATTTGCATTTGTTCCTTTGTTAAACTGAAAGTCAGGAGCTCACTTAAACATTTGAATGGCTTGAACCATTGAAACCATTTGAGTTCAACAAGTGATTTTAGGAGAGATCTTGCCACAAAGAGGTATGGTGTGATGCCAGCAGGAGAGTCCCAGAGAGGACACGGGGCAGGGCTGTTGTGGAAGGAGTGCAGGAGCTGCCACTGAGTCAGAACAAAAGTGCTGGGAGAGGCTTCCCTGGTGGCACAGTGGTCGAGAGTCCGCCTGCCGATGCAGGGGATGCGGGTTCGTGACCCCGTCCGGGAAGATCCCACATGCCGCGGAGCGGCTGGGCCCGTGAGCCATGGCCGCTGAGCCTGCGCGTCCGGAGCCTGTGCTCCGCAACGGGAGAGGCCACAACAGTGAGAGGCCCGCGTACCGCAAAAAAAAAAAAAAAAAGTGCTGGGAGAACAGATTTTGTCTAGCTTACTTCAAGTTCCCCCTGGGGTTGGGGGGCGGTGCAAGCTTTGCCCTTATCTTGTCTCTGTGGAGGGAGCCACAAAGGAAGTGTGTTTCATTTCCAAAGGCTACATTTTAGGCTTCTTCAACTGAAGAACTAACTTAACAGCATTTTGCAGTCATGTAATTACCTTTTTAATTTTTTCCCAACATTTGAAAAAGTTCCAATACAAAGCACACATTTCACTTTAGAAAGAATATCCTTCTGCATTGGTGTCCTGCTGTCATTATTAACTCTCAAGAAAGAATTCAAATTGTTCATGTCATTCTGTGAGATTATTGATTAGCATTTCAAACACAACTGACATTAAAAAAAAAAAAAAAAAACACCAGTTCACCAGGATCTGAAATTCAAAACTAGCCAAATTCAGGGGTGGTTTATTTGCAGAGGTACTTACAGCTTGACAGAGAGATAATTACCCAGGAATTTTCTCTAGCCGGCTGGGTACCATGCTGTGATATAAAGGCCCTTGGCCCTGGTTCTACCTGTGACTTTGAGAAGAGACTTGACTGCCCTGCACATCAACTCCTCATTCACAATGAGAATCTAAGTGGTTTCCAAAGTCTCTTCATCCTAGTTCTAAAATTCTGACAACTCTAATATTTAAAATATTTCTTTATACTAAATTTTGAGTATGTTAATGTTTGTTCTCTATTACAAGCCGGAAGCAGTTGTGGTAGGAATTTTGGAGTGGTCCGAATTTGACTGTTTCCGTGTTATTCACTGGGAGGACTGTGTGTGGCCTGACCCCTCCCCCAACCCTGGCTGGAGTCTGGCTGTTAATTGGTAGTTGGTCTACTGTCCACATGATAACACATCCATGCTGCTGGGATTCCCCAGAGGACAGCACTGGTTAGGACCAGACCGTGAATTTTCCTCTAAGACTTGGAGCCTCACCTCTGAGGGAAAACTCAACTGTGGTTCCAGTGGGGGGTTGGGAAGTTTCCACTGTCTCAGCTGCACCTGTGCCGCAGGGCCTCGGAGAATACCTGTTTCCTGAATGAGCGCCTAGTACCATTTGGAAGCACTAAACCCAGTTTGAAATATCATTTTAGCAGACAAAGACATAGTGCCAACAGATACATAACAAGATAACTCATTTTACTGGAGGATGATAAGTTGTATTGTTACTTAAGAAAGTCATGCCTTCCTCACTTTGTCCTCTAGTGTCTAACTCATTTGTGCCCAAGTACCCAAGAATGAAATAAGAGTGGAGTGTTCAAAGGGAGTTACTAGAAGGAGGCTGTGTGTGAGAGAGACACAGCATGGCATGGTGTTTAGACACGGACTTGGGGGCTTATGCAGTTACTTTAACCTTCTTATGTCTCAGTTTCTTCATCTGAAAAATGGGTAATCATCCCTACCACTAGGATTTTTATAAGATTAAACAAGTTAATATTATACAGTATCTGACGCAGAGTAAATGTTACATGAAAATTTAAAATATATATGAGTGAGGATCAGAATAGCATTTCAAGGCTCAAGAAATTATTATTTATTTAACAACTTTTATATTTAGTGCCTACCATGTTGGTTGCAATGGGTTCGATCATATAGGAGAGCACAGATAAAGGACGGATGAATTCCCAGCCATCAAGAAGCTTGGGCCTAATTCCGAGAGCATAATATGTGATCATGAAGGTTGGTTGATGACACCACGTAGCAATGTTTGATGAGCTGCCGATGAGGAGCTCTCCTGCAAGTTAGGGAGAGAATGTTGTGTGTAAAGGAAAGAAGCAGATTCGAGTAATGATATCAAAGCCTAGGTGGACCCATATCTGGATTAGGTTGGGCTAAATGATAGCAGTAATTCATTGTTCAGGATGAGGAGTTTCCGCATGATCTTGCAAACAAATGAGAGACGTCGGCAATTTTTAAGTAGAGGAATTATATGACTTTTTTAAATGGGTTTCTTTTTAATGGAGTGTCGTATAGTTCATAGTAGGATGTAATGAAAGGGCAAAGGCTGGAGGAAGGGAAACCAGTGACCATTGCTCTGATGGAAAATGTGATGGAAGGAATCTGGAATAAAAAGGAAGGGTGTGGGGCTTCCCTGGTGGCGCAGTGGTTGAGAGTCTGCCTGCCGATGCAGGGGACACGGGTTCGCGCCCCGATCCAGGAAGATCCCACATGCCGCGGAGTGGCTGGGCCCGTGAGCCATGGCCACTGAGCCTGTGCTCTGCAACGGGATAGGCCACAACAGTGAGAGGACTGAGTACCGCAAAGGAAAAAAAAAAAAAGGAAGGGTGTGGTGGGACAAAGATTGGACCAAGAGTGAGGATGGGCTGTTGTCCTGTTCCACCACCCAGCAACCGGCCGGTCTTGGCCCCCTACACCTGCCTCTCTCCCTGTGCCCAGCCTCCCTGACTTTTCCCCTGAGCTTTCCAATTCTGCCAACCTTGTCTCCTGCTGTTCCCTTCACCTGGAATGTTTATCTTCAGGAACTAAGATCATCATTCCTGGCCAAGCCCACTAAGACCCCAGGCCCTTGATAAGAGTACCCGGTTATATCTTTACAAAGTCCTCACCACTATCTGAAATGATTTGCCTTGTGAATGTGCTGACTTTCTTTGGTCTTTGTTTCTCTGGGAACTGGACTCTTGACTGTGCTGCTCGCTGTTTTCCCAGTACCCAGAACAGCTTCTGGAATAAAAAGGTTCTCAACAAATATCTACTGAATAAGTGACTAAATCACTGATCTCTGAGGCCCTTCCAGACCTGAATTTTCACTCTCTGATTCTACCTGACACATAAAAGAAGAAAACTATTAGCTGACAATGGATTTAAGAGAAAGGAAAAGAAGACTGAGGTTTCAGGTTTGGGTGACTAGAAGAATACTTTTTTTTCCCCCAAATCATGCAGGGAAACGGTAATTTTGTTACCACCTCATTCCATGTATGATTACAATGGACCATCCATCCAGAAGTTCCTGATGATAACAAAACTGGGGTCCAGGAGAGTAGGCTGACCAAAACTGAACATGAGTTATGGAACTCATATGTGAAATTCATGTTTTCTAACTGGCGGTAATAACAAAGATTGATTTATTTGAAACTATTAGTGTAGCTATTGATATTTGAATGAAAATCCTACATTTTCATTCAAATAACCTAAAGGAACATGTTAAGAGCTTTTAGCATGGTAAATCAGCGTTAACATGTAATAGTTACATGAATTTGCTCACTGTTTAGTACCGAGTGCTGGTGAGACTAAAGGCCTCCCTTTTCGTTAGGACCTGACTATGGATAAGTCATTCTCCTCAGGTCTGTTCTGTCTTGTACAGCCATGGTGACCTGGGGTGCTATTCTGATACCAGTCGTTATAGCAATACAGTTCTGGTGGTAACCACCCAGAGTTAGCTCAGACCCCACAAGTTACGGGCCATTGTCCCTAACAAGGCTCCCCTGACTTCAGATGCCAGCTGCACTTTGGGTGTTCCCAGGCCACCTGCACTCTGACCATAAATTCAGAGTTTCCCATGAGCCCTTCATGTCTGATAGTTCACTAGAGTGACACACAAAACTCAGAGACGCACTATACTTACAATTACAGTTTTATTATAAAGGATTTAGATTGGAAACAGCCAAATGAGATTTGGGTGGGTTTCAAACACAGCGCTTCTGTGCCCTCCCTCTGTGGAACAGGGTGCATCCTCCTTCTAGAACAGAGATGTGTTCACCAACCAGGAAGCTTCACTGAGCTGTGGTGTCCAGAGTTTTTGTTGGGGTTTCAGTAGATAGGCACAGTTGACTTTTTGTGACATTTGTCACATGATTGAACTCAATCTCCATCCCCCTTCCCCTCCCTGGAGGCTGGGCTGACTCAAAGCCCCAACCCTCTAAATCACATGGCTGGTGTTTCTGGTAACCAAGCCCCATCATGAGTCATCTCATCACTCAACAGACACTGAGGTGTGACCCAAGGGGCTCATGAATGACAAATACACTTCTATTAGATTAGAACCGCCCTGTCTGGAAGAAGAGATAAAGACCAATCACATTATACAGCAGATGTATTCCCCATTTTCTGCACATGCGTTTGTTGCTTTTTTTTTTTTTTTTAAGCAGTTAATTGGAAAGGAGTTTTAAACCTTAACTGGAAGTTAGGACTCCTCATTCCTCTATCTCTCTTATACACAGCATACACTCCACCAAAGTACTTCATCTACACTATCCAGTGAAACAGATACGAATCTACTATTCCCAAAACTTCTAACACTCTAGTCCAAATAACCTTCCACTCTCACTTAGACGGCTGCAGGTGCCACTGAACGAGTCTTTCTGCTTCCATACTTGCCCCTTTACTGATTATTCCTCAGAGAACAAGGTAATGATTTTTAAAATGTGATTCGGAATGTCACTCCTCTGCTCAGAGCCCTCTGCTGGCTTTCTAAAGTACATAGAATAAAATGCAAACTTCTTCCCCAGGCCTATACACTCTGACACCTGCCATCCCCTGCCCCTCCATCATTCATTGTCTTCAGCCCCACTGACCTTGCTCTTCCCACAATACGCCAAGCCTGTTTCTACCTGAGGGCCTTTGCATTTGTTTTTCTCTTGGCCCGCAGCACTCTACTTATTCTTTCACTTCTTGCGTGTTTCTGCTTAAACGTCGCCATCTCAGAGAGTCTTTCTCTGGTCACCTTTTCAAAAGGGGTCCCTTCTCCTGTCTGTATCATTCTTAATCCTCTTACCCTTCTTATTGACTCCCCCAAACACTTATTGCAATCTGACATTATGTTGCATATTTACTTTTTAATTATATGTCTGCCTCATACATACATAACATAATCTGCATTAGGGCAACAACTTTTTTTTATTCATTACTATATCATCAGGACTCAGAGCAGTGGCTGGCACGTAGTAGGTGCTCAGTAAATATTTGCTGAATGAATGGATGACTGAGTGAACAAACAAATGAATAAGAAATAAGTAACGATATGTCTCTAGTGGCTTAGCTTAGGTTCCTAAGAATGCAGACGATAGCTAGTGAGCAAAATGGGATAGTAAGAAGAGCACAGGGATTAGACTATCTGAGTTCACATCCCAGCTTGGCTGCTTCCTAGCTGTGTGACTTTTGGCAATTCGCTTAACCTCTCTGCCTCAATGTACTCGTCTGTGAAAAAAGAAAAGAAAAAACTATTATCTACCTTAACACTTAAAACTGTGTTTGAAGACCTCTAACAGTGAGGAAACTACTCCCACCCAATACTTAATAACTCTCCAGTATGCACACATTCAAGTAGAACCTGGGATCAGAGGATCCAGCAAGTCTAACATAAACCTTGTGGACATGGAAGACTGAATTAGAGACTAGGAGACATGAGAGAGCTTGGCCATGTTTCTTAACCTCTTGCTCCCTTGTATGAAAAACAAGGAGTTGAGTTAAACTATCAAAAGACCCTTCGAGCCCTGATGTTCTGTGGTTTTATAATCAAAGCCACGAATCTGGGCAGACATGGAAGCCGGAGATGGATCAGAGAATCATACACCAACCTTGAAGAAAAGCAATGGCACTCTCTTTCTTATAAGGTCCTGCGAATTCAAATGGTCACCAAGTAGTCCTACAGTGTCAATTAAATTTTCTTTGTGAGACATAAACAGTCACTGAAAAGCATGCTTCCATTGGTTATGATTAGGTTGCCAGTTCCGGTCTGTCTAGAGAAATGGCAACAAAAATGGAGCTGAAGGTGGAGTCAGATTGAGGTCAGTGCCCACGTCAGCATCTCTTTCCTCTCTTACTGTTTCTCAGATAAAGTACTACCTAAGAAGGAAGAGAGATTAGTTTATATCATTAGTGAAAGGGCACTGTCTAGATAGAAACAGTGATAGAAACATGGGCTAACACATGTGAATGCAATTTCTCCATCTGGCAATACACACATTATTTGATCTGTTCAAATCATAGTAACATTGTCTTCTCAGAGCACATAAGTGGTTCCCTACTGCTTATTCTTAATTTTTGCCAGGTATGTGTCTTAGTTTGGTTCACTTGCCAGATTTCTTCTTTTCGTATAATATCATTGTTTCATTAATCTTCATCTGCATTATGAGTTTTTGTCAGATTTCTATATTTGGTTGCAATCCTATCCTTTCCTATCTTCATCTTTGCATATCTCTCTTTTTTTCAGTAGTTTTGTGGATGCGAATGTGGTAGAAGCTAAGATTACATCATCTTTAATAAAGGAGAAAATATATAATATGTAGAAGTCAGGTGAGCTACACAGAAAGAAATCAATCCGGTTGGCAAATTGCATCTATGAGACAAAGTGCAAAATGCTTTTTTCATGCAGTATTTATTAAAGAAGTTTGTGGAGATGGTTAAAATGTATATGGAAAAGTAAAGAACCATTTTGTTCAATTTAAATGACACTGATGTAGTTTTTACATTATGAAATCTTTCAATATTTCCAACAATCCTTGATATAGAATTTTACACAATTGCCTCAGAGGGCCTTCAGATATAAAAGTCTATATCTAAGGTTGTAAATTGGGCGCATCCAGTCTATGTATAATAGGCATCTCTACAGTTACTCCACAGAGTTCAATAGATCAAGAACTGCATTATAGCTTGGGAGTTTGGGGGAAGTTGTGGTTTCAAATAATCCTTAAAGCCCACAGTTAGCTATCAGTGTTTTTAATCAGTCCTAGTTTAAATTGTCATATGGTTTTCTGTAGGATGAAGTGTCATGTTATGCCCTTTTCTGTTCACTGTGAAAAAGAAGTCATAGTGTTGATTTTATAGAACCAGAAAATGTATTCTTCCAAAATGAGCAAAATGTCAAAATGACTTTTCTTTCCTTATGGTTACGGCAACTATTAATATGGGCATCCTTTTTAGAAGTGACTGCTCAATAGATTGTTTTTATTGTTTTTTCTCAAAAGGAAACATTTAAGCAAAGTACACCCCCCCCAGATAAGTGGGTGCTTTCCTCCTGCCATGAATGTAAACAGGGGTGTACAAGAGGAGGAAGAATCCTCTCATAGAAACTTGCATTCTCTTTAGTGTTCTTAGCCTGAAAGATATTCTAAAACAATACTGGAGAAGAGCATGGTAGATTGTATTTGAGTTATTCCAACAACAACAGAAGAATGCATTTTATTTTGAAGATAGAGCAGAGGTAGGACTGTAGTTGAGTGGATCCTGATAAAAACATCCCTGCTAATGAAAAAACGTAAGCATAACCCCGTATAAGTGTAATCCAACATAAGCATTAAGGCGCTTTCTGTAAAACAGATACCTAATAAACATTGAAATATCAAACTAAAATTAGCAAAAAGAGTTGTCTCAACAGAGGCTTTATTTAAAAACAGGGTGTGAAACAGTTGCAACAGGGTGTGAAATTGTAGTTACAGCTCACATAGCCATTCATGACTTAATTTGCAATCTAGTTGGATTTTCCTATCTCCCCGTTGTTCCTGTAATTAGCCATTAAACCAGCAGAAACTACATTTTCTGCATCACATGGGCAATGTCTTTAAAGTCTGCAAAGAGAACAAGGAAAACAGACTAAACTGTTTCCTGAAGAGTCCAACTAATGTAGGAAAATATTTGTTGCATAAATACTGAAACCTTGTTGGCAAGCAGAAAGAGGATATTGGGCTGTTAATTAATTTAAAATAGATGTCTCTTGTATCTTTTTAAAGAAATCCTCTGTATTATTTTTATTTTCTAGTTTCATATAATTTATAGTTTTCATGGTAAACTAGACAATGTGCAAGAGTAATACAATATTACCTAAAAATACTCAACTCAGAAATGGTTTCTGTGCCGGCAGCAGCTATAGGGCCAGAGTCTGTCGAAGATTTCCTCTTGCACACTCACTCTTGTGCCTACATCCCTTAGCTGCCCTCATCACGTGACATCATCTTAATTAGATGGAATTGTTTTTTTAAGAAGTATCCGATTTAGGGCTTCCCTGGTGGCACAGTGGTTGGGAGTCCGCCTGCCGATGCAGGGGACACAGGTTCGTGCCCCGGTCCGGGAAGGTCCCACATGCCGCGGAGCGGCTGGGCCCGTGAGCCATGGCCTCTGAGCCTGCACGTCCGGAGCCTGTGCTCCGCAACGGGAGAGGCCACAAGGGTGAGAGGCCCGTGTACTGCAAAAAAAAAAAGGAAGTATCCAATTTAAATTCTTGAGGTGACAGATTTGCCTTTTAATTAAAACATTTTATTCCTTTAAGTAGAAGGCATATATTTTTCACAACTTATTTTCCATAGAGAACATCTTCTTTTCTGCTTCTCACCTTCTAGAATAAATGCACAGATGAGCAAATTTATTTTGGGATTTAAAACTGTAAAGTTATATATATAATGGTAAACAAGCATGAACAATCTTACGTTTCAGGGATGTCATGTGTGCTTAATGAAAATTCTGATCTCTTACCTCTGAATTCCCATGTCTTAAGTCTGGGGATACAATATGTCAAGAAAAATATAACAGTTTCATAAAAAAATGATTCATGTAATTAAAGTTGCAGGAGCCATTTCTTGATTTTCTGCATGTTTGGGGAATGCACAATGCCTTATTCTTATATTAAAAATATTGTTAGTTACTCAGGCTACAGGAATTACTGAGCTTTAAATTTAATTTACATTCTATATAGTGACATGGTTCATTTTCCTTTCCTCGAGTCCTCTGTGTTCAAGCATGAAAATCCTCTGACTTCCTTACAGTTTCCAGTTTAACCTTGCTAGGAAACCCCGCAATAAAGTTGTGGCTTGCTTTTGTCCTCTTAGTGTGATACCAATAATCGTCCTTTCACGATTACTGCTTATTGCTGTCATTCCCAAATTATATCAGATAAGTGTACTTAGAATACTGCTTTACTGAAAATGCTTTATCCCTTATCCCGGATCCGATGGGAATGCAGTGATATAGGGCCACCACCTGGGGAGGCTGACCTACAGCAAGTCACCAGATGGTGTCTCAGGGACCGAGCTCCAGACAGGCCCTTTCCCAGGTGACAAAGTTCTAGATCGTGTGCTAAACTTCACAGGCTCAGATCCTAGATATCATCAGGACACACAGAATGGATTGGGGTGGGAATACGCTAATCAGAGTCAAAAAGCAGAGCTGTGGAGACATCAGACTGCTTATGCATTGATTTAACAAGATAAATTATAATTTCCAAGCAGAACAGACACGTGTGCTGGCCGGTCGGTGCATTTTTTTCCTGCGAAGTCAGATTATAATCAGAAGGTTGCTTAATGAGCAGAGGTGTGGCGCAAAGGGAGTTAGTTGGATGCATGATTTGAATGCTTAGTGGGTCAGATAAGCTGATACAGCCTCGTCATTGCATGCAGCTGTAGCCTAGAGTGTAAAAGAGAACTTGAATCCCATGGGTAAGTCCTGGCTTTACCACCTACACGCTCTGTGACCTTGGGAAACAATCACTCTGTGTAACAGTTTGCTTCTCTGTAAAATGGGATAAGACTAGTGCCTACCTTAGGGTTATTGTGAAAGCTCATTCATTTATTCATTCATTACCAAGTATTTATTAAGTAATTATAATGAACTGGGCATTATCTTAGGCACTGGGGAAGCAGCAGTAAACAAAACAGACAAAAATCCCTACCTTCATGAAGTTTACGTTCTGATAGCAGGCAATCAACAACATGAATAAATAACATAATATGCTAGATGGTGATGGATGCTACAGAGAAAACTAAAGCAGGGAAGGGAAAATAACCAGGGCAGTGTAGTTCCTTTTAAATGCAATGAAATAATGAATGTAAATGTGACAGCACTTGGACCATTATATTTTTCATTCTGAGTTATTATTATTACTGCTTTTCTCGTTTTCTCTTCCATGAGGAACACACAGAGCCTAGGCACATATCCCCAGGAGAGTGCTAGGGACGCAAGCCAGTTCTGCCGACTTCTGCCCGCTTTGTCCCAAGCTAACTACCTTCCTCCCCACTGACAGAGTTGCCTTTCGATGTGTTAATTCCATTGATGAATTAAGAGTGGGTCTTTCTTTGTTCTGGAAGACATTTTATCCTTAAGTTGTGAGAATACAAATTTCTTTTTTCATGAGTTCGTTTTTTTAAGTCTGACTTCAAGCATTTTAGAGGGATCTACATACTTAGAGCGATTTGTAGGATCTCTTCTAAGATAAGATCATGAAAAGGCTTCTGATACTTCATGATCTCCAGAGAAAGGATTCGGGGACCTGGGAATCAAAAGCCTGTATCCTAGTTCTGACTTTCTCATCATCTGTGTGACACTGCTTAAGCAATGACAGCTGTGAACCTTAGTTTTCTCTCCTGTGTCTTGGGGTGCCCTCCACAGAGTTTATGTGAACTATTTAAAACACCTATTTAGAGCAATGAACTATTTAAAGTAGTATGTGATTGAAGTAATACCGATTTTAATAATGTTTTTAGTGGTTTCTCCTTCACTTTTCCTTTCATATCAGTACCAATATTTTGCCCACAATCCTAAGCAGGAGTTAAGATGATGAAGCGTAGGCTTCAGGAATCTTAGGGCTGCAATAACTAGTCCAACCTTCCAGCCCAACTCAGGAATCCCTCTCCCAAGAGAGGATCAGAGAACAAAAGTACTCATCCAAGATCGGTTGCCAGTAGGTTCCCTATCTTTGTCCCCCAGTTAAGCATTCTTTCAACTACATTACAAAGAGGTGATGAGGGAGAGTGAAGGTGCTGACCAGGATACAAGGGAAGATACCCGTACATGCGGCTGGGTAGCTGCCTAGCAGTTAGGCTTTAATGTTATAGCAAGAGACCAAGCAGTTTCAGTGTGATAGGTTAGAAAATGATTGTGTTTAAGCAGATAAGGAACTTATTACAGTGGTTTAAAGGAGTCCTGACAGCACTGTAGTAGATAAAAAGGGTCTGAGGACAGACAAAATAAAAATGTAATTATAAGTAATCAGCGACTAAGTAGCAGGTGGAGGGCATGATGATAGTAAAAAAAAAATTCTCGCATGTGTGCATCCGGCCCCAAGTATCTGAGTGCTTGCTGGGCTTGTATGCCAGGCATAGGCAGAGAAAAATCTAAGTGGTCGTTAGGCGCATGTGACGTCAGGAAAGCATGGAAAGGCATGTTTTCTAAAATGTCACGTTGACGTAACATAGGCTCCAGAAGCGCTATGTAAATTGTTTTATTTTTAATAAAGAACACATCCTTGGGAGCTCTGGGTTTGATCTTCAGCTCAGGCTGGAGATAAATTGCCAGTGACCAGCTCTGAGGGAGAGCCTGTACAGTGCTGTCAATGAACTTGGACCAGGTGGCGGGCACCCTGCTCTGTGCA
Source organism: Globicephala melas (assembly GCF_963455315.2). Classification (NCBI taxonomy): domain Eukaryota; kingdom Metazoa; phylum Chordata; class Mammalia; order Artiodactyla; family Delphinidae; genus Globicephala; species Globicephala melas. The sequence goes on from NC_083323.1 coordinate 81,305,649, forward strand.
CCATCCCAGGCAGCTGCATGTGACTCCAGCCTGTTAATGGAACTTCAGCACTTTGACTGAAACCGGAAGCCAGGGAATGCAGTGCCCTTCAGCTGCAGGATCCCAAGCCACTTGGAAGCGGGGCACATCAGAAACACCTCATTGCCTTGCTCCAGTTGTCACAAGTGTATTTATTTTAATGGGATTCTGTGCAATAAGGTGGTGATGCTGTGACTCAGGGAATAGCACAGGAGACTCTGTATTAAACGTGGGATTTGGCTGGTAGAAAGCTTATACTGCGCATCGCGTCAACTGCTTTCATCCTATAAAATTTGACTTTGCAATAAAATGGTTGTCAATATAAATAAGAACTTGCTAAATTAGCTGCTTAACCTTATGGTACACATCAAAAAATCTTTCCGTCACTTTTTACCCTAGATGCTTCATTGGAAGATTACATATAAATGTATTTTGTGTTGAAAATTGAAACATACTTCCAATGTACCTGGGGAAGTTGATACTTAAAGAAATCCTGTGGTTATTCCTTTAGGAAAGAAGCCTTATGAAATGAATAGTAAATAATCTAATATGTTTGGTTTTGTAAATCTGTTTTTTATATATCACATTAACTTAAAAGACACCTGTGTCTCAGGTTAGAATAGATTATTTTTTTCCAGTAGTTGGTCATTGTGCACAATCTAAACGAATACAATCTGTATTATATAGTTGTATTGCCAAATCATTCCCCATGTTTTTCAGCAGATTAAAAAAGAGTTATGAAGCAATGGGGCTAGGAGTACAAGGATTACTCTGAGGAACAGAAATGCAGGGAAATTATGCTAAATCTTATATGATACATAAACCATGGCCAAGGATATAAATCATAACCAAATACCATAAGTAATGTTGAATAGATGTTGCTGTAATTCTAATAGATAATGTAATTTCCAACCCAACACAACACAGTTAAATGTGAGGCTGAGAAAAGACAGCCTCTTCAATAAGTGGTGCTGGGAAAACTGGACAGCTACATGTAAAAGAATGAAATTAGAACACTCCCTAACACCATACACAAAAATCAACTCAAAATGGATTGAAGACCTAAATGTAAGGCCAGACACTATAGAACTCATAGAGGAAAACATAGGCAGAACACTCTATGACATAATTCACAGCAAGATCCTTTTTGACCCACCTCCTGGGGAAATGGAAATAAAAACAAAAATAAACAAATGAGACCTAATGACACTTAAAAGCTTTTTCACAGCAAAGGAAACCATAAACAAGACTATAAAACCATAAAAAAGACAACCCTCAGAATGGAAGAAAATATTTGCAAAGGAAGGAACTGACAAAGGATTAATCTCCAAAATGTACAAGCAGCTCTTGCAGCTCAGTATCAAAAAAACAAACAACCCAATCCAAAAATGGGCAGAAGACCTAAATAGACATTTCTCCAAAGAAGATATACAGATTGCCAACAACACATGAAAGGATGCTCAACATCACTAATCATTAGAGAAATGCAAATCAAAACTACAATGAGATATCATCTCACACCAGTCAGAATGGCCATCATCAAAAAATCTACAAACGATAAATGCTGGAGAGGGTGTGGAGAAAAGGGAACACTCTTGCACTGTTGGTGGGAATGTAAATTGATACAGTCACTATGGAGAACGTTATGGAGGTTCCTTAAAAAACTAAAAATACAACTACCATACGACCCAGCAATCCCACTACTGGGCATATACCCTGAGAAAACCATACTTCAAAAAGAGTCATTTACCACAATGTTCATTGCAGCTCTATTTACAATAGCCAGGACATGGAAGCAACCGAAGTGTCCATCAACAGATGAATGGATAAAGAAGATGTGGCACATATATACAATGGAATATTACTCAGCCATAAAAAGAAACGAAACTGAGTTATTTGTAGTGAGGTGGATGGACCTAGAGTCTGTCACACAGAGTGAAGTAAGTCAGAAAGAGAAAAACAAATACCGTATGCTAACACATATATATGGAATCTAAAAAAAAAAAAGGTCATGAAGAACCTAGGGGCAGGACGGGAATAAAGACGCAGACCTACTAGAGAATGGACTTGAGGATACGGCGAGAGGGAAGGGTAAGCTGGGACAAAGTGAGAGAGTGGCATGGACATATATACACTACCAAATATAAAATAGATAGCTAGTGGGAAGCAGCCGCATAGCACAGGGAGATCAGCTTGGTGCTTTGTGACCACCTAGAGGGGTGGGATAGGGAGGGTGGGAGGGAGGGAGACGCAAGAGGGAAGAGATATGGGGATGTATGTATATGTATAGCTGATTTGCTTTGTTATAAAGCAGAAACTAACACACCATTGTAAAGCAGTTATATTCCAATGAAGATGTTGAAAAAAAAAATGTGAGGCTCTTTGGTAACATTCTTTTATATGCTAAATAAGTACCCCAAAGTTTAATTTATTAAACTTTGGACAACTACAATGTCATGTAAAAGTATTTAAAACTGTCACATGAAGACATAGTCAAATTCCATTAAAATCATCATAGAAAGAAAACTATGTATTCATATCTGCCTGGTGAAATGTATAAGATGTAACAGAACATCTACTGAGGAACTAAGGATAAATTCGAGTTCAGCAGGACCTTGGAAGTCTTGGCTACTAACACAGGCAAAACCATCAGTTTTCCATTCCTGGTGATAAATTTTAAATCCAACTAAATCCTGTTAGGGCAGTAAAAAGCCTTGTCAGCTCAGAAGTTAAGTAGGCACGCATTCACTGGCAGCATATTGACACCACAGACCGGGCCAAAGTGCAGACATCTCCTGTAATCGAATTTTCAAGCACAAAGTTAAGGCAAAGCCAAATATGGCTCCAAGGGCAAGGCTTCTTTAACACAATTCATAGCATCACCCTGGGCTTTGGGACCAGGCAAAGCCAAAGGTCAACATCACTTGTTTCTCTAAATCAGTGAGCCTTGAAGAGAGGTGACAAGGAGGTCAGAGTGGGAGAGGGAAGAGATAAACTTGATGTGTGGAAGGGGTTCTCTGTGCCCCCTTGGGTTAGACAAAGAAGGAGGAAGTGGAAGAGAATTAACAGTGTGTTTTGTAAAATGTGGAAGGGCTAAAATACCCTGGAAAAAAGCCTCGTCACTTTCTTTCAAAGTCACAGTCCAGATACACCAATGCTGTGGTCTCTGACTGTGTGGCACCATTCCTGAGAAGCCTGACCACAGGCTTGCAAAGAAACGGAAACAAAAATAGAATTCTTCCACTCTGAGGTGGCCTCCCTCTTCTCTGTGTGTCAGTGATTTTCAAACAGTAGATTTTGAAATCCATGGTGACTTGAGGAATTTACATGTTAAAAACTGGGAAGCTATAAGCAAAAGCTGCATGTGGGGATCTGGAACAAATGAACAGGCTCCTCTTTCCCACAGGGTTACGAACAGTGGGGTGGGACAGAGTGGAGGGAATACCCGCTGAAACTCCCAAATAGCATTTGACATGGGAAAACGTTAAAACTCAATGTCAGGGTGACTCCTTGTTCTTGTCCCTGAAAATTTGTTGATTTCAGTGATGTCATAATCTCATGAGGCCAGTTACAGACCAGTCCTCCCACTCTCTCCCATCCGCTTTGCCCCAACCTTATGCTCCCACATCCTGCACCTACTCTGCCCTGCCTGGCTCCCATTCGACTCTCCTCCCACCAGAAACTTGTTATAAATATTATCTCTCGTTCCCCACAAGACAAAATCATTGCACCAGTTCATCTACATCATTTCTTAATCCTGACACAAATCCTAAAAGATAGGTATTATTATCCCCATTTTTAGAGGGCAAAACTTGAGCAGTAATCTTCTCTGATCACACACCTAATGGGAGGCAAAGCTGGGATTCAGGCAGAGAGTGGACTGCCTGCAGAACCCCTGCCTTTTCCATCACAGCCTGCTGTACTGGCTCCTTGCTCATCGAAGCATCCTCTCATTTGGGGACTGTCTTGAGTGGTTTCACGTTGGTTAGTGCTAACACAAAGTCTGCACCTTCCCAGCACAGAACAAGTCACTTCACCTTTTCCCTGAATATTCCTCACCTCTGCTGCTTGAAAAAGTCAGAGCAGTGGCAGAAGACTTTTCTTCCTCTGCATCCTTCATCGTAGCCTCTACACTTATTCAGCTAGCATCTAGTGAAAGCCTACTGTGTGCGAAACACTATTCTAGGCTCTAAGAATAAGCGAAACAATGCCCACCCTCCTAGAACTTACACTCTATTACTGGAAACAGACAAATAACTATATAAGGGAGGCCATGTCAGGGAATGATGAAAAACACATGACCATCTCAAGAGACACAAAAAAAGCATTTGACAAAATTCAACATCCGTTCATGTTAAAAACTCTCATCAAAGTGGGTATAGAGGGAACATCTCTCCACATGATAAAGGCCATTTACAACAGACCCACAGCCAGCATAATGCTCAATGGTGGAAAGTTGAAAGCCTTCCTGCTAAATTCAGGAACAAGACAAGAATGCCCACTCTCACTGCTTCTATTTAATAGAGTATTGAAAGTGCTAGCCACAGCAGTCAAACAAGAAAAAGAAATAAAAGCTATCCAAATTGGAAGGGAAAGGGTAAAACTGTCACTATTTGCAGATGACATGATACTCTATGTAAACAACTCTTAAGTCTCCATCCCCAAACTATCAGAACTACTGAATGGATTCAGCAAGGTTGCAGGACACAAGATTAATATACAGAAATATGTTGCATTTCTATACACTAATAATGAAATATCAGAAAGGGAAAGTTTAAAAAAAAAACAACCCTGTTTAAAAATGCATCCAAAGAAAATACAATACCTAGGAATAAACTTAATCAAAGAGGTGAAAGACCTACACTCTGAAAACTATACAACATTGATGAAGGAAATTGAAGATGATTCCAAAAACTGGAAAGATATTCCACACTCTTGGATTGGAAGAGTTAATATTATTAAAATGGCCATACTACCTAAAGCAATCTACAGATGTAATGCAATTCCTATCAAAACTCCCAGGACATTTTTCACAGAACTAGAACAAACAATCCTAAAATTTATATGGAACCACAAAACCCCAAATTGCCAAAGCAGTCCTGAGAAAAAAGAACAAACTGGAGATGTGACCCTCCCAGACCTCCGACTATACTACAGAGCTTCAGTAACCAAAATAGCATGGTATTAGTATAAAAACAGACACATAGACCAATGGAACAGATTAAAGCACCCAGAAATAAACCCATGCACCTATGGTCAATTAATCTACAACAAAGGAGGTAAGAATATATAATGGAGAAAAGACAGTCTCTTCAACAAGGGGTGCTGGGAAAGCTGGACAGCTACATGTAAAACAATGAGATTAGAACATCCCCTCACACCATATACAAAAATAAACTCAAAATGGTTTACCTACATGTAAGACCTGAAATCATAAAACTCCTAGAGAAGAATATAGGCAGAACACCCTTTGACATTAATTGTAGCAATATTTTCTTGGGTCAGTCTCCTAAGGCAAAAGAAATAAAAGTAAAAATAAACAAATGGGACTTAATTAAACTGGTGAGGAAAAACAAAGTAAGCTAAAGGAGTAGAGAGGGATGGAGGTACATTCTACTAGAGTGAGTGAGAAAGCCATGAAAAGCTCCAGGGATCAGCAAAAGCTAGCCCCTGACAGCAATGGGCTGGGCATGAGGGAGGACCAGCAGGGCAGCCACGTGACCAGAGCTAGTGAGGAAGGCAGATGGCAGCCAAGGATGTGGGAGGGGAGAGGGACAGAGACTAGATCATGCAGGGCCCCTGGGCTGGGAAAGAATTTTACATTTTATGCTAGGAAAATTTATTCTAAAAACTTTATCAGTGCTTTCACTTTTTGGTTCAACATTATCAATTATTTCTCATACACAAAATTCACTCCTGACAAGGAAATGGGTAGAACATACTAGGGTAAATAGTTCAACTCACAGAACATTCACAGGCTGGTAGATTTCAAATTGCTCCTAACCCCTCAGGCAGAAGATAGGGACTAAAGAGAGAACTTAAGATGGCAATCCAACAGCATCCTTTTCACTTTATTCTTTTCCCATAAACACACCCTGGATAAATCTTTCTGCCTTGCATGGTCATATCCTAAGTATGTATATAACTGCACATTTCTGGGTTTACTCTGTGCTTCTGCAGCTCCCTTTAAAACAGTCCAATCGAATATTTATATATATATAATGTCTCAGACCAGCAACAAGTTAGCAAAAACTGATGCCTAGCTAGCCCAGTTTACCTGCACTGCTTGTCCTGCAGCTTCTTCACCATTGCTTCTAGGGCACCCTGCCCCTCTGGCCACCTGCAGCCACTGATGGCCACACAGCCCACAACCAGAGGTGGTGAACAGGGTTGGTGCCTATTCTAACACCAGCTATCCCATCTAGGGGCGCTGCAATCCAGTTCTGGCATTAACCACCCAAAACTATCAGCAACCCCATAAGTTAGAGAGCATGATCCGCAACAAGACTGCCTAGATTTCAGACGCCAACTGCACTTTGGGTGTCCCCAGGCCACCCACACTTCCGACAGCCTACATATAAGTTCAGGGATTCCCATGACCCCCCTCAGGCTCAATAACTCACTATAACAACTCACAGAACTCAGGAAAACACTGTACTTATGATTACAGTTTTATTATAAATCAGGAGGGCCAGCAAAATAAACAGACATATGGACAAAGTCTGGGAGGGAACACAGAGCTTCCATGCCCTCTCCCCACGGAATAGGGTGCGTTACCTTCCCCGCACATCAGTGTGTTTACCAACCGGGAAGTTCCACAAGCCTCAATGCCCAGAGCTTTATTAGGCTTTCATTACATGGGCGTGATTGAATCATGGACTTGAACTTGATCTGCAGCCTCTCTCCCCTTTCCGGAGGTCAGGCTGGCTCAAAGTCCCAGCCCTCTGTTCAGGAGCGCTTGGTCTTTCTGGTGCCTTGCCCCTGTCTTGAAGCTTTATAGGGGCCCACCGGGAGTCACCTCATTAGCATAAACTCAAGTGTGATCCAGGGGGGTTGTGAATAACAAAGACATTTCGATCATTGGGGAAATTCCAAGGATGCACGGTCTCCCCCTAGGAGCCAGGCAAAGACTAGTCTTATTTTTTATTGTACAGCAGTGCCCCAGCCAAGGAGAGTGACAGGCCTGGGAGTGGCCAGTTGGCGGTGGGAAGGAAGGTAACGGGGGTAGAAGCAAGTCAGAGGAGAAATGTGAGATCAGAAATTGCCTATACTGCTCGGGGGGCCACATACATATGGATTTATCCATGGTTTCAACTCTTAAGATGTGTACCACCTAAATGAGGAGGCAATTAAAAGTCAGCCGGTGTTCATTATAAAACGTCTCAGGACAGCATCGGAGTTCTCATCAACACAGAGCACCTGTGTACAGCAGCCAATCATCACCAGGCATCACAGTGTTGCACCGACTGGCTCCATCATGTGTCAGAAATGAGTTTTACACGTACACATCGCTTCAACATCTGTTTCAGTTTCTTTAAGTTTTGTGTCAGATTGACATTCCATAAAAACAAATCATCAGGCAAATGTTTCAAAAATAGAAAAATGGATAAAACGCATAAAACCCGAACAGCCTCAGTTGGAAAAATAGGGAGTTTATTTGTGAAGCTGCACAGAAATTAGAAAGGCAACACCTACTGCATGTTCAGCGCCTGTTTCCACATTGCCTTTGTGTCAAACTGCTCTATGACCTATGGTTGCAATTCCTGTTCACCAAGACGCTGTGCCTTCTGTGACTTGGCATCTTATTATTATAATGAACCAGGGGTCATTATTCAAGAAGAGCCGCCATGCTCTGGGGTTTCGGTGCACCCTACTCTTCTCCCAGCCTCACTTGTGTCCTGGGCAGCCCATACCTCTGCTTTGTCTTTTGAAGTCTCCCGTGTTCATCCCGCTTGAGATTACCTCATTTCTTCTCACATTTAACAGCTGCTGCTTGGCAGAGTTATGTGTCATCGTCTACGGCTGCTGGGCTCCTTGTGTTCAGGACTACATCATCTTTGGACCCAGCTGGCCAGCTGTTGATGCATTGCCAGCCTTGGTAAAATTCTTTTCAATCTGTGCACCATCCTACAGTTGTTCTAAGTCCCAGACAGTGGCCACTGCTATGCTCTGCAAAGCTATCATCCAACGTACAGTTCAGTCCCATGTTGATATCACACCCTGCTTGCCCCTATGCCAGAAGAACGTATTGGTTTGGACTCAATTCAGAGTTTTTTATACAGCATCCCTCAATCCACATGATGTCCTATGCAGAAAAATTTAGTGAAGAAATGTTAGCTTGTTGATGCTAATGAAAAAGTTTGACCTGAATGTAAGATTTCTTTGGTACAATGTGGCAAATCATCTTGGTCCAATTCTGAATTTATTTTTAGGTCTCTGTATTGTGCTAACCCCAAAGAACCACTCCAGATCTTTTTTATTCTTTATTTTTTAAATTGAAGTATAGTTGATTTACGATGTTGTGCTAATTTCTGCTGTACAGCAAAGTGACTTAGTTATACGTATATATACATCCTTTTCTTAATATTCTTTTCTATTATGGTTTATCCCAGAAGATTGGATATAGTTCCCTGTGCTATACAGTAGGACCTTGTTGTTTATCCGTTCTAAATGTAATAGTTTGCATCTATTAGCCCCAAACTCCCACTCCCATCCCTCTCTCTCCTCCCATCCCCCTTGGCAACCACAGTCTGTTCTCTATGTCTGTGAGTCTGTTTCTGTTTTGTAGATAGGTTCATTTGTGCCATATTTCAGATTCCAGATATAAGTGATATTGTCTGGTATTTGTCTTTCTCTTTCTGACTTCACTTAGTATGATAATCTCTAGTTGCATCCACGTTGCTGAAAATGGCATTATTTCATTCTTTTTATGACTGAGTAGTATTCCATTGTATATATGTACAACATCTTTATCCACTCATCTGTTGATGGACATTTAGGTTGTTTCCATGTCTTGGCTATAGTGAATAGTGCTGCTGTGAATATAGGGGTGCATGTATCCTTTTGAATTATAGTTTTGTCTGGATATATGCCCAGGAATGGGATTGCTGGATCATATGGTAATCCTATTTTTAGTTTTCCGAGCAACCTCCATACTGTTTTCCATAGTGACTGCACCAACTTACATTCCCACCCACAGTGCAAGAGGGTTCCGTTTTCTCCACACCCTCTCCAGCATTTGTCATTTGTAGACTTTTTAATCATGGCCATTCTGACCAGTGTGAGGTGCTACCTCATAGTAGTTTTGATTTGCATTTCTCTAATAATGAGTGATGTTGAGCATCTCTTCATTTGCCTACTGGCCATCTGTATGTCGTCTTTGGAGAAATGTGTATTAAGGTCTTCTACCCATATTTCAGTTGGGTTGTCTGTTTTTTTGTCGTTGAGCTGTATGAGCGGTTTGTATATTTTGGAGAGTAAGCCCTTGTGGGTCGCATCATTTGCAAATATTTTCTCCCATTCCGTAGGTTGTCTTTTCATTTTGTTTATGGTTTCCTTTGTTGTGCAAAAGCTTGTAAGTTTGATTAGGTCCCATTTGTTTATTTTTGTTTTTATTTCTGTTGCCTTGGGAGATTGATCTAAGAAAAGCCACTCCGGATCTTGATCGTGACCATGCCCCAGCTCCTGATGATAGATTTTTGAAACAATTCAGGGACTGGTAGAGAGGCCAGTGACAATAAAAACTAAAGGAAAAAGTCTGGATTTTTTTCAGGAGAAGGTCATTGGAATCAAGGACAAATTTCAGGGAAGGATTAATATCCATCCACTTTATAAGAGAAAAAGAGAGAATAGGAAATAATGAAAATAGAGTAGCAGGTATAGACTACTCCCATGAAAAATAAGTCAAAACCTATTTTTATAGGCAATTTACAAGTGACCAAAATACATATGACTTCATAGTAGATAATACCTCACAATCATCCTTTCAGCAATATATGTACATAAATGCAATTTTCTAATCTACAGCCTGCCCAGATACGGAACTCTTTCATTCTCCTAATTGGTCCAGATACTATAAATGATAGTCCAGGTTTCAATGGAAACCAGAGGGACCATAGTTGTGACGGGAACAATCCTGGTTATGCCATTGTCTCTGCAAAAATTTGTTTTTGGAAAGCAGAATGTTTTTATTTGCATATGATAAGACTGTGCTGATACAGCATCCTAAGGAATCCATAAAGAGTTACTAGAACTAACATGCGAATTTAAAGAGGTTCAAAATTATAACGTATACACAAAATAATCATATTTCTATATATTAATCAAAACCTGTTGAAAATTAAAATTTTAAATGCCAAAAACATGGAATAATTACAAGGAGATTTAACCAACTATAGGTGCAAACTCTGTTAAGAAAAAAAGAACTACAAAATATTGCTAGGAGAAAGAAATTTTTTTTTATTGGAATATAGTTGCTGCACAATATTGTGTTCGTTTCTGCCACATGGCAAAGCAAATCAGCCATACTGTGCAAAATTTTTAATAACACTGCTTTCATGCTCACATGTGTCCCTATTTAGCCTACAAATTAGATGATTTGTAACAGGAGTATAGTTAATAACAGGAGTACAGTTAAGGATTTCCTTTAAGGTTCAGCCAAAGGTTAGCGATGTTGAGATATCACTGGTTAGGTCCTGAGTTATTTAAAGTGGTTGTTCTCAGACTTTAGTGTACATCAGAATAACCTAGAGGGCTTGTTAAACACAGATTACTGGGCCCCAACCTTACAGCTCCTGATTCTGCAGGTCTGGGTTGTGGCCTAAGAATTTGCATTTCTGTTTCCCATTTGATGTTAGTGCTGCTAACCCAGGACAGACAGCCTTTAAGGACCAACAACTCTTTTCCTCTGCTTGGGTAGTGTTTTGAAGACAAGGGAAAAGACTTTAGGATAAACCAAACAAGTTAAAGGAGCTATTTGATAAAAGGTCTTAACGTCAGGGGCTGGTATAAGAACATCAGCTGGTGAGCTGGCTGACTGCAAATTCAGTCTAGTCAGATTATTACAGGTAAAGCCCCGTGATGATAACCACGTGCTGGATCCTTCATTGATTTTTGTGTGTGATTTTGAGATTTGCTGACCATTCATACCCCCCCGGCCCGCCCTCTCAAGGGGGGCGGGGCGGGGGGGGAAGAGCATTCTTTTTGTTGTTGTTGTTCCAGAGAAGGAATTTAAGTAGTCTTTTAGAAGATTTACTCATTTTTTGTTCGAGACAAACCTGTATGTGCTGTGTATATACATACATATACATCTATGTGAGGTATAAAAGGCAGTGAAGTTCAAACAGTAACAGATGGAGTTACTAAAACAGATTTTAATTCCACTTGTTATTGTGTTACGTTTGACTCTGGTGTTAAAAAAAGTTCTGGAATGTTTTTTCTCTAGATCTGTGTTTTCTGTACAGACATTTTGTATGTGTGTGTACGTAAATTTTTCCTTGAGCTCTCTATATAAATTTACTATGATTTTTTAAATAGATGTATTATTCTTAATTCTCCTCTTAATAAGTCACCTACAGTGGAAATGAATACGATGATGATATTCGAGAGAAATTTCAGGAGAGTCCTGTCAAAATAGCAGAAAAAGATGTTTTGATTTACATTTTACTGCTGGTTCACCACTTGCTATTTTTTCAATAGTATTGAAATATAAATTGCCCTTTTTGTTTTCATTATTGACTTTTTTTGATTATAAAGAACAGGCTGATCTTGATCTAAACATGCTTGTCATTTTCATAATGGAGGAGAGGTCTAGCCAAAGTACAATGTAAATACCGAATAACTGAAAGATTCAGAACAAAGATTAACCCGTGAACCCCGTATAGTAAAAATTCAGTTGGTGACACCTTCTAGGGTCAAGAGACTTTTAAGGTCAGGGATGTCTTTGATGTATCAGGAGTCCTCCATTGTCATCCTGGTTCTGCCAATGATCTTCTGATTTGTGACTCAGGGGTTAGTGGTTAAATTTAAACTATCTTTAAGGCTTCTTCCATCTCTGTTAGAAAGGGACATTCTCCAGTGGTGTGCTAATGTTTAACGACCAGTTCTGGCGGTAACGAGAAAGCCCTGATGGTCGCATTGCCTATTTCCACGGTGTAAATATTCCCACCGTGGCTGCTTTCAGGCTGCCAACGTGGTGTCACTGAACTCAGAGGTGGAACACAGTGGCACAAACCAGCTCTCTTCTGTGGGAGAACAGCTGTGGAGTTCTGGCCCAATAATCCATTTAGGGGCCCAATTATCCAGTCTATCTGTTCACATTAATCATGCAAACAAAATATTTTGAGCTCTGTGAATGCAATCTTATCCTCCAGGAAAAGGTGTGGTCTGTCAACTATGCATTTCCAAACATTTATTTGCTGACTTCAAAGCCCCCCGGGGCTGACATTATTGTGACAGCACACCCTTTGTCCCACTCCTGCCACCCTTGCCAAAGTCCCCATGAATGCCCACCTGGAGATGGTGGTCTCCAAATGGGAGTCTACTATGTCTGTTCTTCATGCAGCAGCCAAAGTGTTCTGTTTCATTTTATTTTTATGTGTACATGTGTGTATGCATTTGCTGTAAACCAGGAATAGCCATTCCTCCACTGGGAGCCAGAACCCTCCTTGGCCCCCATTGCTTCCAGTCCTCCCCATAACTGGGTCTGCTTCTGGTACCTCATCTCCTACCACTCTCTGTCTCTCACTTAGTACCACACTCCAGGTCAACCTCCTTTCTGTTCTTCAAATATGCCAACCTCACTTTGAGCCTTGGGGCCTTTGCCTGACTGTTCCCTCTGCCTGAAGCTCTGTCCCATCACTTCAGTGCAGAGCTATTTCCTTCTCATCAACCAGGCATCACCTCCTCAGAGTAACCTGTATGGCCTATTCAATCTACATAGCCCCCTCTCCTCCAAAGACAATGTTTCAAACCACCGTTTTCTTCAGAGTGTGTAGCCTTATCTGAAGTTATTTCATTTATTGTCATTTGTTATCGTCTCCCTGCTCTTCCTTCACCTTCTGTTAGACTGTAAGCTCTATGAGAGCAAGGACCCTTTCTGAGCTGTTCACTGCTTTAGCCAGAGCTCGGAACAGTATCGACTACATAATAGGTGTTCATTACATATACTTGAAGAAAGAAAGGAAGGAGGTCTTTTTGCTTTGGATTAGTAAAGAACAAAAAGAAGGGGGGGCTTCCCTGGTGGCGCACTGGTTGGGAGTCCGCCTGCCGATGCAGGGGATGCGGGTTCGTGCCCCGGTCCGGGAAGATCCCACATGCCGCGGAGTGGCTGGGCCCGTGAGCCATGGCCGCTGAGCCTGCGCGTCCGGAGCCTGTGCTCCACAACGGGAGAGGCCACAACAGTGAGAGGCCAGCGTACCGCAAAAAAAAAAAAAAAAAAAAAAGAAAGGGGAGTTGTTCATGGTAATGATATGTCTTCTTGAAAAACTCAGGTTACCGTGTTTACCGTATATAACAACTCCTAAGCATCCCTCCATTTTACCAACGATATGTATCAAGTGCCAACGACGTAGAAATGGAAGAGGCGAGAAGAAATCAGAAAGAAATCCTGCCCTCTAAAGGGCTTATAAACTAAACAGCTCACAGATTTCTCCTCTGTGTAACTGATGACCCCATAATTAATTAATAATATTAATCATGTATGACATTTATGATATGAAATGATTGTGATATTTGATTTATGGTATGGTCATAATTATCCCATAATTATTATAGTATTAAATATGATTGTTATATAATAATTAGTTAGCTGTATGACTTAGATCATTAGTTAGCTGTGTATGACTTAGATAAGGGCCTTAGTCATTCTAGTTTAAAGTTTTATCACCTTTGTGCTGGACAAACTAGGCCAGTGTTAAATTAGCACCTGGCCTCTTTAGCCCCTTGACACTTGCACCAGTCGGGGAGTCTCTTTTTTTTTTTTTTTTTTTTTGCGGTGCACGGGCCTCTCACTATCGCCGCCTCTCCTGTTGCGGAGCACAGTCTCCAGACGCGCAGGCTCAGCGGCCATGGCTCACGGTCCCAACCGCTCCACGGCATGTGGGATCTTCCCGGACCGAGGCACGAACCTGTGTCCCCTGCATCGGCAGGCGGACTCCCAACCACTGGGCCACCAGGGAAACCCCAGTCGGGGAGTCTTTAAACAACAGCAACTAACCTGGCTATCTTAGGGGGAAAAGGAATTTGTGGAAGGGATGCTCAGAATCAAGAGGAAAGTGACAACCAGGCCCAGCTGGGCAGAATCCAAGCAAAGTGAGCTAGCTGGCCAGAAAGTCCCACCTGGGGCCAAGGCTGGCTGGAGGGAAGGTGCCACTGCCTCTGCTGCTGTGTCCTGGAAGCCGGCCCTGGCACCAGTGGCATCACCACAACCAGAGGTCACTATCTCAATCACTGTGAACAAAAAGAATTCTGCTTCTTGGTAGCCCTTGTTCCATGTCAAAATCTCAAGCAGGAGCAACTGGTGGGCCACTCTAAGGTCAAGTGACTGCGCTCTGACTACCACAGAGAGGACAGACTTTTCAGCTTCCTCAGCAGGACGATGGACCCGGCCTTCCACAGGACCCCCGGTGGCAGTTTCCTCAAGCACAGGAGGGCATCAGGGGTTAGGCAGCCAGAAGTTGGACAGATGCCCACTTGAGAATCTCCAGCTTTTTCCTTTCCCAGTGAGACTTCCAAATGCTCATACTTGAGATTATTTGCGGAAGAAAATAAATATTTATGTTCTTTGATAAAGAGGCCAAGAGGGAAACTTAGGAGAGTAAATATGGGAATTAACAAATAATAAGATTAAGAAAGGGGTATAGCCCCAAGAATAAAAATATAGATTAAGTAGAGTTATGAACTGACAGGAAAAGAAAACCAAAACCAAAAGAAAACTGGCTGTAAGGAGGCCCTGGAGCTGCCTGGCGTTCCCGACAATCTCCTCTGTTACACAAGCTTTACTTATTTATTTTCCCTTTGTGGTCAGAGTGCTTCCCACTTCACACTTCTCCAGGAAAAACGGCAATAGGGATCTGGGAGAATGTCAGGCAGGCCCTTTGGTTCCTTGATCTCTCACAGCCAGGTGGCAGACAAGCCTCCCATCACCACATCATCAGACCTTTGACTGGGTTTCGGTCCCTGCCTCTGCAGCTGCTGTGTATCTTTGAATCAGCTGGCTGGTGGCTCACAGCATCTTTGGCTGCGGGCCTCCACTCCCTTCCTCTCTGAGTGATTCCCCGACCTGGTCGGTGCTCAAGGTGGGGTCCATAGCCTCCAGCAACCCCATATCACAGCTGCTGCCACAGCCAGAGACCTTCTGCCCCTTAGTGTTCCTGGTTACCAGCCTAGCAATCCTGCTAGTTATTGACAAGAGGACTGTAGCTCCCAGCAGCCCTAAGCTACTCTTGGGTCCAGATCCTCTTAGATCTTCCCAGGCATGGACCACTCTCTCTCCTTGGTACAGCTCCCTCCCTGGGTGCCCTGTGGGCTGGGAGCAGATCAACCCCTCCACTTGCTGTTGTAGCTGATGCTTTGTGTAGACACCCAGGGGACACGGTTAGCTGCGCCAGGGGTGAAAAGAGACCAAAAGAGAACCTATAAGCAGTTTCACTTCCATGTGCAGCCCTTGCCCTCCCATCGTGGACATACAGGGTGTTGCTAAGAGGGAGGGTTGGGAAGGCGGGAAGGGCTAGGAAGCAAGGTGGGTGCTCCGGGGCTGTGGTCTCTGCCCACAGGCCAACCTGCTGCCCATGATGAGAGCCGCCGCTCGCCCCCAGGGGTGCATCACCTACTCCAGGTCACTGCTGAGAGCCCTACTTTTCAAAATCGGCGCATTTTCAGGTTGCTGGAATAGGTAGGACTTGAAGATCACAGTTCTCTCAACCCCCAAATAGCCGGGGTCCCCCATCCGGCACGCAGACCACACTCAGGCAATGACTTTTCCATTGGCCTAGTGCGTGCAGTGCCTCTTGCCCATTGCAGGAGGCCGAGGTCCACATTAATGCCTGACTTGACCAGCACCAGCTCCCGCGCCAGTCTGGAAATGTTGAAGGACAGAAATCTCGACCCATGAGTCTGAAACTCCAGAGCCCAACACTTTTTTTTTAACATCTTTATCGGAGTATAATTGCTTTACAATGTCGTGTTAGTTTCTGCTGTATAACAAAGTGAATCAGCTATACGTATACATATATCCCCATATCCCCTCCCTCTTGCGTCTCCCTCCCACCCTCCCTATCCCACCCCCCTAGGTGATCACAAAGCACCGAGCTGATCTCCCTGTGCTGTGCGGCTGCTTCCCACTAGCTATCTATTTTACGTTTGGTAGTGTATATATGTCCATGCCATTCTCTCACTTCGTCCCAGGTTACCCTTCCCCCTCCCCGTATCCTCAAGTCCATTCTCTACGTCTGTGTCTTTATTCCTGTCCTGCCCCTAGGTTCATCAGAGGCATCACCATTTTTTTTTTTTTTTTTTTTTTAGATTCCATACATATGTGTTAGCATACGTTATTTGTTTTTCTCTTTCTGACTTACTTCACTCTGTATGAAAGACTCTAGGTCCATCCACCTCACTACAAATAACTCAACTTCGTTTCTTTTTATGGCGGAGTAGTATTCCATTGTACATATGGGCCACATCTTCTTTATCCATTTCTCTGTCGATGGACACTTAGGTGGCTTCCATGTCCTGGCTATTGTAAACAGAGCTGCAATGAACATTGTGGTACATGACTCTTTTTGAAGTATGGTTTTCTCAGGGTATATGCCCAGTAGTGGGATTGCTGGGTCGTATGGTAGTTCTATTTTTAGTTTTTTAAGGAACCTCCATATTGTTCTCCATAGTGGCTGTATCAATTTACATTCCCACCAACAGTGCAAGAGGGCTCCCTTCTCTCCACACCCTCTCCAGCATTATGACACTCTTGTTTAAGTGTTTGTTGAACTGTTTTGATCCTCTCTTCAGCCGAGGGGGGTCCACACTTACCTGTTTCACTCTGGCTCCTAAGGTGAGGAAGCCACAGAAGGCAGCTTTCAGCTCTGCAGAAGCTAAGCCTGCCAGGCTGTGATGCCCTCCTGCACACCCCGTGCTGGGAACAGGGCAGCCACTTCCCCCACGGCTGTGCTGTGTGTGAAACTGGACCAGCGTCCAGTCCCTCCCAGCTGTAACTTTTTGACTGCCAGCCTGAGGTCCTGCTGAGATCAGTACCCTGTCGTCCTCATCCCAGCACTTCCTCCTTCATGGGCACTTTTGCTGGACCTATTTTTCTCTCTGCCCTTGGGAGCAGTGACTGGATTAAATAGGCCTTGTCCCTGGAGGGCTCCCCAGCCAGCAGCCCCCTTCCCAGCAACGATGCCCTGGAGGTGGGGGTGTGGAAAGGGGCCAGGCAGGAGCACCACAGTGATGCCAGGGGCTGTTGCTCTTTGAGCATTTGTCAGGTGCCTCTAAGGGGCAGGCTCCAGCCTTTGTGCCATCAGCTCAGCTGTCCAAGGATCCTTGAAGTTCACACACTGCTTTGTGGGGTTCAACCTGCTTTCACATGCATAATGCAAACTTGATGTCCAAGCACTTAGATTTGTAAAATATTTCAAGGTTTGACAATGACATTTTAAAGGGATTTGTTACTTTACGAAAGCATTCAATACAGATTTGCCTTGGATAACTAACACATTTTAAATTTCTCAATCCACACAAATATGGTACTCCTACCGCATTTGCAGGAACTCAGTTGCAGAAGGAAGATACAGATACAGAATAAACAGGGAGAGACAGAAGGAAGATACAGTTAATAAGGGCTGAGGGACTTCCCTTGGTGGTCCGGTGGTTAAGAATCTGTCTTGCAATGCAGGGGACTCCGGTTGGATCCCTGGTCAGGGAATTAAAAGCCCGCATGCCCCGGGGCAACTAAGCCCACGTGCTGCAACGAAAGATCCCATGCACTGCAACTAAGACCCAACGCAGCCAATAAATAAATAAATAATAAATAAATAAACATTTTTTTTAAAAAAAAGTGAGGGCTGGCAAATGAATCTTCCAGTCCTGGAACGTGTTATTTTTCTAATGCAGCAAAATTTGCCCTTCTTCCCTCCCTTTTCTTTAGAATGAGTTGCCAAGGTTTTCATTTATTTGTCAATCCAGGAATAACGTTTTAATTTCAAAGGACACAGCTGGATCCTTTCTGTCACCTCCAGTCCCCAGTGTTTGTCACACAAGAGTGTGTTTTCCAGCTCATCCTTTCTTCCTCAAAACCCAGGGCCTGCATCCGAACCCCTGTGAGAATCAGCCTTTTGTTGTCCAAACTGAGCAATGCTTGTCACATACAGGTCGGGTGTTCACCGAGAGCAAAGCTAGAAGCCCAGATGCCAGTGTTGTGGGTGTCCCTTAAGTTTCTTTTTTCTTTTTTTGGCTGCATCGGGTCTTAGTTGCGGCATGCGGGATCTTTTTTTCTTCAACTGCAGCACACGGGCTCTTCATTGCAACGTGCGGGCCCAGTAGTTGTGGCGCGCAGGCTTAGTTGCCCCGCGGCACGTGGGATCTTAGCTCCCCGACCAGGGATTGAATTCGCATCCCCTGCATTGGAAGGCGGATTCTTAACCACTGGACCGCCACGGAAGTCCCTCCCTTAAGTTTTTGAGATAATGTCTCACCTGCCAGCAAGGCCGCCGTGCTGGTCTGAGGGCGGGAAGCCCGCCATGCCCCTCCTTCATGGAGCAGAGGCTGGGATGGGGTACGTGAAGCACTTCGCGTTAACCAACACGATTCCTTTGACTTCAGAAAGAATCCCTGTTCCAGATATTGTCCTTGTTCTGAAGTTCCAGGAAAGCAGGAATTGTGTCTTTCCTTCGGGGACCTCCCAGGAAGTAGGTAGTATTAGCATTGCTGGTGTTCCTTTTGAGAGCCATTTCCGCTGACATCTTCAAACCAAAAGTGCAAAGAGAGGAATGCAGTGGGTCACAATGAGGCTTTGGGGAAATGGTTATACTCGTCGGCCTAGGAGGCTTTGCGTATGATTTTAGAATGGAAAATGAAATATAAACTTAAGACTTAGAAGAGGATGGTAACCAAGAAAACCTTTGCCAGTGGTCTTGTAACAGCATATTTTAAGCATAGAGAGTCTAGAAGCAGAAATGAGGATACATATTAAATGGTTTATGGATATACCAGTACAACACAATACAATGCATGGTATGTTCAATGTGATACCCCTCATTAACAGTCTTTTAGAGCACTCTGCAAAATTGCAGTGAATGTCAAGCATCGATCAATGTATTTGCACAGTATCTGCATCTGCATTTCTGATACAATACCTAAAGCATTTATTTCTGATTTTCAGTAAATAAACCTTTAGCATACCCCAGAAGAAGTAATCAAGGGGGTTCAAGTTATAAAATATATTCTCCGTGTAGTCTCTGTTTTCTCTGGCAAGTTCAGAAGCTAAGCATTGACATCTCCATTGGACGTGGAGAAATAGTCCAGTGCAGTGAAGGGAGCACAAGGTTTCCCGTCGCACAGAGTGGAGGCCAAAGCCTGGCCCAGCCACTTATAGCCCCTATGTGGCCTTGGCAAGTAACTAGTCCTTTTCCTGCCTCAGTGTTGTCAACTGTAAAATGGAGATGGTAACAGTCTCAACCTTATGGAATCATTCTGGGTATTGGCCATAGCATGACTAAAGTGCCTGACACTTGTCAGGCAGCCAAAAAATGGGATTATTACTGTGTTATAGAACTACAGTGCTTGCTTTCTCTTTAGCTTACATGCAGGTGACTTATTTTTAATCTTTTTTTAAACCTTTTTTTATTGAAGTATAGTTGATTTACATTTTAGGTGTACAGCAAAGTGATTCCGTTATATATATATATATGTATACATATATTCTTTTTCAGATTCTTTTCCATTATCGGTTGTTATAAGATACTGAATATAGTTCCCTGTGCTATACAGTAGGTCCTTGCTGTTTATCTATTTTATATATAGTAGTGTATATCTGTTCATCCCAAACTCCTAAATTATCCCACGTGACTTTTAATATGTACCTAGTGGAGCTAAAATGACATAAGACAGTTTCTCCAAGGTTGGGCTCACTGAAATCAATCTCCTCCTACTTTTCAATCTCGTTCTGATGCAGAGAGAAATCCGTACAATCTTTACATTTTCTCAAGCCTGTCACCAATTAAGCATCAGCAGGGCTAGATCATACAAGAGCTTTTCCACTACGTCATATGGAAGAACTTGTCCAGAAGTGGAAGTTAAGTGCAGGGAAACAGTTATAAGACCTCAAGGAAACCTAAACTCTCTAGGTTTCAGAATGGGCATTTGTAATATGCTGAGCTTGGGTTATGTGGCTTCAAGGTTGCTTCTAGCCTAAATGCTATGTTTCTGTTTGCTAACTTGGCGAGCTTGGGGCTTGTCTCAGCAATTTGGTTTGTAAAGTTTTGAATTCACAGCTTACAGAACGATGAGCTGGAAGAGACATAGAGACCACCCAGGGTAACATTCTGGTTGTACAGATGAGGAAACTGGGACTCAGAGAATAAGGCTTCCCCACCATCCTTATATCACATAGCTAGTTTTGGGCTGAACTAAAACCAGAACCCAGGTGTTTTGACTCCTAGATCAATGCTCTTCCCTTTATATCGCATGGCCTCTTTCCTGCAAATGGGGTATCACATTTAAGAACCAAATATGAAAACAGCACGGCTAAGCTCTAACTGACTCTGACAACCTAATTGTTTACGGAATAACTACAAAATTACATAAGTCAAATTAATCTGTTGAAAGGACTATTTGAAAGGTTTTCACACTTAAGTCTGTCTATCTTCTAGTCATCGAGAAAAACCCATTATTATTAGAATTTAGGGATAGCAAGAGGGTTATGGCTGGCATGCTCTCAGTCCCTTCATCTCTGGGCTTTGCATTTTAGAAGGCTTGAGAAGCTCTGGATTTCCCATCACCAAGTAGCTAGGATCATACACTGTAACCTCAGAATCTAACACTTAATCTGCAGCTTCCCTGACTTTATATTACCCTGTGATTAAACATTTTCATTCCTGATGAAATAAGGAAATGGTGTCCTATTGACTAACCAGAGTCGCCATGGGACTCTGCTAATCACGAGCACGATCACGAGGTGTACGTAGCATATGTGAGTAACCGAGAAATAACAAATCAAATCCAACTGCTTTGTTAGACGATGGACACATTACAAGTCGACGCGGTGAGGGAGTGGCGTCCTGTACCGTTCTGAGTGTCTGTCCTGCAGTTCTGGCTCAGACTAAAGTGCGGTGCTCTCGTTTCTCACCAGGCTCAGGCCGAGCCTTCCATGGAAGCTGCTCTTTCTGACACTGGAGCAGAGAGAGGAACCTTGGGGTATTTCATTGGAAACAACTTTCAGTGAACAAGCCCATGCAGCATTTATTCTAAGAACTCTGCTTTATTTGAGTTAATTTTGGTGAAAAGAATATACTTTCTGCACGAATTTAGAGGAACATCAGTTGTGAACATTTATTTTTAAAAGTGTGGCTTTTTTTTTGTAAAAAGAGGACAAAAGACCATACATTTAGGTTGCTTATTTTTTGCCATTTTAGTGAGATGCAAAACATTCAAGTCAGGTTCCTAAAAATTAAGAAAAAGAACCAGAAAGCATTCAATACTGAAAAAAAAATCTTAATGACACGTTATATTTTAGCTTCAGATTATGGTCCGTTGATATACAGAGGAAGAGAGGAATGAAACAAAAAGCATAAAGCTAGGAGAGAAAAGGCTGAGAACCAGGCAAACAAACAAAAACAGAGAAAGATACAGGCAGTGAAAGGAAGAAAGATGAGAAAAACCAAAAGAGGGTTAGAAGAGAGAATGATTTTTAGGGACTAGGAGAAAGGACAGTGGAGCTGGATGGCTTTCCTAGCCAGCCCTGAAGCCCGGCTTGTCGCTGTTTTCATCATCTTTGATTGAAGTCTTACTCTCCACCTAGACTGTCAATTCCACCAGCACAAGAACTGCACTGGGTTTGGCTCTCTATTGTTTTCCCAGTGCCTAGCACAGACATAGTCAACACTGTAAGAATTAGTCAATGAATGGATGAACAAAGGAACAAGTGAAGAAAGAATGTGTAAGGAAAGAGTCCTGTGGCCCAACCAGCTGGGGCAGTGGTCCCCTGAGAACTGCCATTGTTTCCTCAAAAGCAAGAGACCGTGGACTGGGCTGACCTGGGCCCCGCCACACCTACAAGAGCATTTCTTCAGAGGCAATTCCACCGTCTCACCCATGTTCTCTTTGCTAAGCATTAGAACACTGTTTTGTCTCTCTTTCTCTTGGAAACTTTCTGAAAGCTGATGTTTTCTCCAGCCCCACCTTGGGTCCATCACCATGTCTCCTGGTACCTTCTCACCCCAGGCCCAGCTGTCTGAGGTTCTCAAACGCTTCTGTTCCATCAGCCTCCCTGGAATCCCTGTCCTGATACAGACCAACTCTCCTCTCCTACAAGGCTGCCTTCTTGGCTCTCCTGAGAGGAGTCCCCTGTCCTTTAACCCACTGGTGGCAGCGGCCGAGCTTCCTACCCCCTCAGTACGAAAGGGCCCCCAGAAGAGGGTCAGCTGACTCAACTCCCCATCGCCAAGAAATCATCACATCTTCACCGTCATGTGAAAACCCATTCTTCAAGCCTTTCCATCACTGTCTTTTAATACCCCCAGTCACTCCTGTGTGTCATCCACCCCTTCTACTGACCTCCTTCAGGATGAATTTGCGGATTTCGTGCAGGATTCATCCAAAAGATTCTCCTCTGCAAATTGTGACTTTTTTAATCCGTAGTAAAATATACATAAAACATAAAATTTTACCATTTTAACCATTTTACGTGTAGAGTTTTATGGCATTCAGTACCTTCCCCTTGTTTTGCAGCCATCACCACCGTCCATCTCCAGAGAGTTTTCATCTTCCCCAACTAAAACGCTGTACCCATGAAATACTAACTCCCCAAACTCCCTGGTATTTTATCAGATTTCAGGCCCTCTCACTCTAGAATTTTTATTTCCTGAAGTTGTGCTGCCTTCAGAATTTTAAACATGATTCCACTTTCTGTCCACAGTCTCCCTTCTTGCTAGGAGGCCTGGAGGCAGACAAGTCTGGATGGGGATCCCAGCCAAACTATTTGCCAGCCTCAGTTTCCTCATTTGTAAAATTCAGATATAGATAATACGGTAGATAATATAAATACTAAATAGATAAGAGAACTGGAGTCCACTGGATCGTCGAAAGGATTAAGTGCTGACAGAGCATGTAGCACAGGTCTGTGCTTCTCCATCCCTCCTACCAGTCCACACGCTAGTGTGCCTCACTCCAATCACTGCTCTGCTGACATTCCTAGCTTCCTGATACCTTTGTCTTTCTGAGGCCCATTCCAGGGGACACACCATCTTGTATCAGTCCAACTCTCTGCCTCAACTCCACACCCACTTGGGCTGTTGGTGAACAGTGGTCTTTGCTGGAGTCATTACAAGGCACGGTCTCCCGGGCTTCCCTGGTGGCGCAGCGGTTGAGAGCCCGCCTGCCGATGCAGGGGACACGGATTCGTGCCCCGGTCCGGGAAGATCCCACATGCCGTAGAGCGGCTGAGCCCGTGAGCCATGGCCGCTGAGCCTGCGCGTCCGGAGCCTGTGCTCCGCAACGGGAGAGGCCACAACAGTGAGAGGCCCGCGTACCGCAAAAAAAAAAAAAAAAAAAAGGCACGGTCTCCCACTCCGCCCCTGCAAGCAATTAATGGGCCCCTATTTGGCTTCCTCTTCCCATTTCTCATGCCAGCCATTTCAGATCTTTCCTCTTCACTCCATTCCCCTACCCTGCCACTACCCAAGCAGTTACCATTTATCTTCTATGTCTCCACAGATCAGAGTTCTTAAACTTTAGTGCACATAGGAATCATGCAGGTCCCCTAAGAGGTTCTAATTTCGTAAGAGACAGTGGGGTTGAAATCTGCTATTTTAACAAGCAACCCCAGGGGATTTTGATATGCAGAGTGCCCAGTTCACTTTTTGTGGAGGGCTTTCCTAAGCCACAAGCTCCTTGAGATTGATGGAATGAATGAATCTGGCTGTCACTCTGCACTTCCGCATAAGTTACCATTCTCCTTTGAAATGCTAATTGGCTACAGCTATTTAAATGCAGCTTAAATGTCTTTAATATGTTTTATCCTATCCTTTATCAGCCCTTTTCACTGCCATTGGGGGTAGGGGACTGTAAAGAACGTGTTATTCTCTGACTAACAACTACGAAAAAAAAAAAAAAAAAAATCCAAGGGCCGGATGAGGTTTAGACAGAAGTCCAGATATACATAGGTTGGGTCTTTCCCCTTTCCTCTTAGGAGAGGAACGTACTCTGCGGACTCTTGTTCTAGGGATCAGCTAGGCAGACGTCTTTGTAGCCACTGCAGTGGACTTTTCTGGAGTGGAAAGAATCTGAAACAGGAAGGTCACTGCTAGGGATATTGGGAGAAGGTGACTTAGAGAAATAGGTAGAGATACAGACTGACATATCCAATCAGTGGTGGAAAGGCTCACCTGCCTTCAAATCCTGACTGCCATTTTCTAGCTTGTGATGAGGGTAATTAAACTGCTGGGGCTGCTTGATTCCTCGTCTGTAAAATGGGACAGTGATTTACCTTGCAAGCTCTTTTGAGGATTGAAAGATGGGGTATAAGTAATTCACAGTGATTCTATGATGGTAGGCAATCAGGCAGAGTTTTCAAGAGAGGTGGGTATCTCGTTAACCATCTGTCTTTACCACGATGGAGGGGACACACACACACACACACACGTATGCACTCACACCCCTACACTCAGTCAGCCTGGAAAAACAGAAGTGGCACCTGCTGTTGCCCTCTGGGGGAGTCTAACTCTAAAACCTGCCTCCCACTGTAATAAAATGTTTCCAAAGAGAGCAGACAGGGTAACCTAGGGCCATGCCCTTCCACTTCCCTCTTCCCTGAGCAGAGCTGGGAGCCTGTCTTGGGGAAGTGGGAGGTAAACCAGCATGGGTGGCTGGAACTGAAACATTTCTTTTAGCATCTCCAGACCCTACGTCATCATTCATCAAGATTCACTGATCGCCCACAGCGTTCAGGGCGCTGCTCTAAATACTTTATCCGGGACCTCCCTGGGAGCCCCTACGAAG
Organism: Globicephala melas; assembly: GCF_963455315.2. Classification (NCBI taxonomy): domain Eukaryota; kingdom Metazoa; phylum Chordata; class Mammalia; order Artiodactyla; family Delphinidae; genus Globicephala; species Globicephala melas. Next base: position 81,330,873 of record NC_083323.1, read on the forward strand.
TTTGTTGCAATATTTAATTCCCACCCTCAACCTCTCCCCACCCCTGGCCAGAAAGAGTACCTTTTGCTTTGGGTGCTAAGAAACTTTGATTTAAATGTTAGTAATAATGAACACTTATAAACATTCTTTACAGAACTTCAGGCACTCTTCTACATTTATTCCCTTGTTCCTGCACATGTATTTGTTTTTAGGAGAAGAATTTGGACTGGTTTCCTCGGATGCGAGCTATGTCCCTTGTTAGCAATGAAGGTGACAGTGAACAAAATGAGATTCGGAACCTGCAGGAGAAGTTGGAATCGACCATGAGTCTGGTCAGACAGCTGTCGGGTCAGCTGGCGGAGCTCAAGGAGCAGGTGGGTGCGCTCGGCAGATGGAGCTGGGGGGGCGGGGCATGTGAAATTGTTCACCTCTGTGAGAGAGGGGTGGCTAGAGACTCCTGGGCGCAAGATTGTTATCCACGATGGACTGTAAATTCCCATAAAAAAAAACACCCCACGTTGTGTTGTAAGAACCAAATCTCTACAAGCAGAGGCTACTTCTGCTTATCACACCTCCGCATCTTGTGTGACACTTCTACTGAACGGGGAAGGAAGGAGCAGTTGCCGAAAGACAAGGACCTCTTTGGACGTTTTTATAGAAAATCGTATTCTTTTTTTTTTTTTTTTTTCTTCAGTGGTGCGCGGGCCTCTCACTGTTGTGGCCTCTCCCGTTGCGGAGCACAAGCTCCGGACGCGCAGGCCCAGCGGCCATGGCTCACGGGCCCAGCCGCTCCGCGGCACGTGGGATCCTCCCGGACCGGGGCACGAACCCACGTCTCCCGCACCGGCAGGCGGACCCCCCAACCACTGCGCCACCAGGGGAGCCCTAGAAAAATCGTAGTTTCTGCCATCATAACCATTACTAAATTCATCAGAAAGGCAGATCGTCATTAGTACCTGTCATTTCAACACTACAATCAACCCCTTTGTCGTGTAAAATTGTTAGCATTAGTAAAAATAATATCAAAAGTAACCGTGGTAGGTTTTAAAATGACTAAGGTGATGGCGATGATTATGTGTGTGTTACAAGCAAGGGCTGCTTTAAAAGAACCACAGTTCCTCTTTCTTAACCACAGGGAGTGGTTTGCTCTGTTTCTCTGCCTAGGGAAATTCACTTTAAAAAATATTTTCTCCTTTTTGATAAATATATTTTCTGTGATGCTGGACAGACTATAGGTGCTTGGGAAATATTCACCCAGCATTGTGTGTCCCACCAGCACTGAGAATGAGTGAGAAAATCAGCTCAACGCATTCTCTCTTTTCCCCCAGATGACAGAACAAAGGAAGAATAAGCAGAGACTGGGCTTTCTCGGATCAAACACACCCCATGTGAATCATCACATGCCACCGCACTGATACCATGGGGGCAGCCGTGACTAGCCTTTCATCAGTGTACTGCCTGATCACTGAATAAAGAACTGAGATGGAGGGGAGTGAACAGTGCCTATTGTTGAAAAGTTAAAAACAACCAAGTGCCAAGATGTTGAGTGGTTTAGCTCCGAGAACAATTTCTAACTGTGTTTTCATGGTTGAGAAGACCAAACTTAAAATGCAGCCACTAAAAAGCACACATCACGCATTCTTAATGCAAAGAGAGGTCCCTTGCTCAAATGGACGGAGAAGGTAGGGGGAGGCGGGGTGGAAGGAGATGCAGGGCGGAGAGAGCTACCTTTGGCTGAATCTGTAAGAGTCCATTTTGTCTTAAATGCTGACTGCAACCTTTGTCATGGTTGGTTGGAATTTCTTTCTTTTAATGATGGCATATGGGTCAGTGATACAGGAAGTCATTTTGGTGGCTAAGTTTTACTAAGGGAAATAACTGAAAAGATTAAAAATGAGAGTTGCAAACAAAAATGTTAATGCTTCCAAACCGTAGCTGTCACAGGCCAATTTCCTTATTTATAACCTGCAACACAATGGATTTACAGCTCTAGGAACTAGAGCTTTGGAGCTTATGCCCCTCGGGCTGACAATGCGACTGGAATGTGATTTCCTTCTCCCAGATTCAGAGGGGCTCTGTCAATATGGAGTACAAAAAGAGGTTTTCATAAAACTTGTTTAAAAACATGCTTAAAGTCATGTAGAGGCTAAGATTTTTAAAAGATTTGGGGACAAAAAAGATGACAGTAAGCCCCAAGGACATATGTATGCTATTAAAATACATTGAGATTAATAAGTGAGCATGTTAAAGGCGACAGGAAATATTGAGAAACATGATGGTGGCATTGCCTTTTATAGATATGGAGTAAAAGCTATTTGATCCATGTTTGCTGTGCTTAAGAACTGAGTGGTTTTATTTATCCTCTTCTTGCAGTTAGGAAAAAAATCCAAGAAACATATTGAATACTCAAGAAAATGCAGAGTTTCAATCGCGTATTTTAAACTGTATCAGGAAGAGCTTTTCAAAATGTAAAGAGATAATAATCTCTTCCTCAAATTGTTTGTATGTTAAATTATGCAACCAGAATTTGTGGAGGGAGAAATTAACCTGCCATGCTTGTATTATTCTTAGCGATTATGCTTTTAGAATGTTAAGACAAAATTCAGATCATGAAAGTGTTAGGAGAACTGCCACGTGGCAGGAGAGCAGGCACATGACACCAGACTCTTGGAGGTGCTCTGCAAGCTGACCTTTCCTAGTCACTGCCCCCAAAAGAACAAAAAATTGCGTTTTTGAACTCTCATGTTATCACCACCAAGGTTTAAGTTCAGGACAGCGTTTGCTGTGACCATTTTTAAAGCTTTTGGATTATTTTAATATAGTTTAAGCTATTGGCTCCTAAAATTCTCAAATCATGGTCTGGGTAGATGATAAAGGATGCCTGAACCAATCCTTTTTCCACACACCCCATTAAAATGTAGACTTGGAGGAAAGCTGTTGAAACCCAGAGCAATGAATTTTTGAACTGAATCTGCTGGTACACCTCCCCCGCTCCTCCAAATACCTCCCGAAGTTAAGAATTCCTTGCTCTGATCTGGTAGTATTTTTCCTAACCAGTTGCTGAAGGATCATGATTCAAAGATACTCAGAAACTGGGATATATATCTGTATGCAACACAGAACTTTGAACCTAGGAGGCATTCAGTAAATGTATGAGAAATTCCAGTGTCATTCGATCCTAATGCTTCATTGAAACTTTATATCATATATTTGATTTTTAAAAATGGCTTCACCAAAACTGAAGTAGACCAAAGCAGCCATTTTTTTAAAAATCCAAGACCATTATTGTTATTAACAGTATTAGATGAAAAGTACCTTTCAAAGTATTTTAATTAGGCAGAGAGTTTCATGGGTAGGGAAAAGAAGAGAAAGGTGGAAAACATTGGCTATGTTCCAATGTCAGAACTTATCCCTGTTTAACACAAAGTAAAATTTTTCTGATGGATGTTCTAGCATCAAGAAAATAAGTTAATTTGTACAGATGAGAGCAACCTGCCTTTCAGATGAACCATCTAGTCTTTCCTTACACTTTTTTATAGAGAATGAGCCATTGGGTATGTACTGCCATCAAGAAATGGCTTCACCTCTCCAACCATTGTGGAGTGGCAGGTCACCGTGTCACAGTGTGTTTTCTCCTATGAGAAATATTCAAAAGCGATTACAACTAACCAGACTCTTATTTAGTCAAAATTGAAATATTTCTCAGTTCTGTCTCTCTCTTTCCTGCCTAAATACTTTAAGACTATAAAACAAAATAAAAGCAAACAAAAAAAGGCAGTTTCAAGGCTATGAAATTCATGATGGAGGAGATAATCACGGGGAAATTTGACATTCGCTATAAATTTATGTTTGTTTTGTATATGTTTGTTAATGCAACTGGAATATTTGACCTAGGCAAGTATCAATTAACATTCTCATATTTATATAGCAATATTAAAATAAATATAATCATCTTTGATTTTGTTGTTAAGGAAAATGTTTTACTATTTAGTTATTAAAACCCATATTGGTTTAAAAGTATGTTTCCGCTGAACATAATTTTTAATTTCAAAAGGATTTTATTCCCCTACATGTTCCATTCTGAGGTCCAAGAGTTTCATGCAAGTATGTTTTAAGATTATAATATTAAAAAATATTGTAAAGCAATTATACTCCAATAAAGATGTTAAAAAACCCAAAATAAATAAATAAATAAATTTTATACTTGTAAAACATATTTAAACTAACTTTAAAAAGTTAGGGCTTATTTTCTTTCATACTGAAATTTTTCTGTTGTGATGAGGATGCAGTTTCTAGTGGATTATTGATAAGTCAGGAAGATATTTCATCCAAGTCAGAACTAATTGTTTGCTTTTTTCCATATTCTCAGCTCGCAACTCATTGTTTTGGCTGCTCTTTTTAGTTTATAGTTGTTTTATTAGAAGCAATCTTGCAGTAGGGCCCACCCTCTACCCCGATGCCCCAGGGCTGCGAATGAGCGGAGAGGCTGGGGATCTGGAAACTTGGGGAGGGAAGGTGCAGGTTGGGACTTCGCTATGATTAGGGGAAAGGAGTAAAGGATAGATAATATGGATGAGCGGGGCTTACCCTCCAGGAACCCAGTAGACTGGGGCATAAGTAAGTAAATATTGCACAAGTATAATGATGTGACAGATTACAGGCTCAAGAGATAACCCTTAAACATGCAAAGAACAGGGCTTTGTGGGGAGTAGCCATAAGAGGTGTGTTCCCTCCAGCAGTTCTTAAATCTTTACAGAATAAGAAGTCAGCATATTCTGACCCACAGACCTGTTCCAGGATGCCCTGACACATGATACATTGCAAAAAGGGGTGCAGCAGGCATCTTAAAGACAAGCACAGGTGCCTACAGGAACCAGGCAAGTGACTAAAATGTATGCAAGTGTGAGGGGTACACTGTATGTAGGGAGAGGGGAGCCTGTGGAGAGCTTCTTTTTTAAAAAATTTATTTTAGTGAAGTATAGTTGATTTACAATGTTTGTGTTAATTTCTACTGTACAGCAAAGTGATTCAGTTTTACATATATATATGTTATTTTTCATATTCTTTTCCATCATGGTTTATCCCAGGATACTGAATATAGTGCCCTGTGCTATACAGTAGGACCTTGTTGTTTATCCATTCTGTATGTAATAGTTTGCATCTGTTAATGTGGGGAACTTTCTATTTGCAAGATTTGACACCTAATTCCACTTTGAAGAAAATGCCTGAGGCCAGTTGAGGCCCTCTAGTCACTCATTTGTTGATAAAGCTACCCCATTTAGTAGAAGAAAATACACTATACCAAAATGGAGCACAGGAGCTAAAATGCATGTGAAACTTGAGAAATCGGAAAACAAATCCAGGTGTCACCTCTGAACTGAAGTGTTTCCACAGACTTGAACTAATTTATAAAATTATCCTACCAGTTCTTCTCATTTCACCAGTAGCCTTTTTTTTTTTTCCTGCAGTAGAGGAATGCTACATTTGCCTCAAAAAACATGATTCTAATATATGTCAAAGCCAGATAAGTATAACTCATAAATTATTATTAATAAAATTGAATTTGTTTAGCTTTTTTGTATGTGATACTTTAAGTGCTTTATTCATTTCTTAACGTTTCTGAATAATGTATCCATTGGTATGAAAGTCATTATTATTGCTATTTTACATAACGAGACATGGGGGACAAAAATTTTGGTGACTTGAATCACACTGGTGAGCTAATCCAGGTGGACCATTGTGTCCAGCGCTTACTGAGAGTTGGTCAAATTCCCAGTTGGCCAACACCTACTGGTATATCTACATCCTGGTGATACACAGCAGGGGCTCTGTGGTTACAGGCCTTTTGACCATCCAGGATTTCCTGGTTCTTAACCCCCAGAGCATGGGACAGCTGATATCAAAATGACTTGCATGAATCACTCGCAAACCACAAAGAGAATTCTCTGCTCACATGGGCAATTTCTAGTGTCCTTGAAGCTGTGTGGCAAGAATTGTTTTGTTTTGTTTGGGATCCGAGGAAAGGTTTCGGGAGGGAAAGTGGACAATGTGTTCCTTTTCCAGTGAGAGTAACTAGCACGAAGGGCGGGAGGATACACGTGGAGGAGAGTGTGATGGACATTTGAAAGTCACCCTGCCTTTGACTGTCAACTGCAGTGCTTTGAGGAAGTCTTGGGAAGGCTAGTCTTCAGAGCACAACTGCAGGCCAGAAATCTGTGTACTTGAACCTCTCCTATGTCCTTCCCCGACAGCAGAGGCGCTGGCACGTCACATGGAACGTGTCACATGGCAAACAAAGAAACACAGAGACCAAACTTGATGAAAGTAGAAAATTTATAAGAACAGACAGAAGTTGTTGAACTCAGTTTGACTCAATCTAACAGAAAATTCTGGTCTTTACACTTCGATGTGGATTTCCCCCGAGATTAGCCTGTTCCCTTTTCACTCTGGTCCTTGGGGTAAAATCAGCTCCAGGTAGAATTGCCCTCCTAACAGCTGTGGAAATGTGGATCTCCTCTACATCCCCAAATGTGGGGATCCCCTCTACAATCCACTGCAGCACTTCCTTCCAAAGTTCTCCTTCCCTCAAATCTATTTGTGTAGGAAAAACCTTCTGAGGCTGCTGCCTGTTCTAATAACTGTGGTTTTTGTTTTGTTTTTATAATTGTCTTCACTGTGGACAGTTGTATCTGCCTTTCTGTCTGCCGTAACCTGTTCCCTCTCAACGTGGATCAAATGATTTTTTGTGATCCTGGTCTTCTCAGCAGTATATCCAAATAAAAATTTTGTGAACACATTACCTTAAAATTAGACCCTGCTTCATAAAAAATATTAATGTATTTTATATCATTTAGGGTTTTATTGGAGAAGAAAAATCAGGTTGGGTGACATGGACTGAGAAGATTTTAAGGATTTTAAGGATTTGACATCATGCAGTTGTAGTGAAGAGCTGGTGAAGAACTCGACAGAAGGCTGCTGCTTCTGCATCAGTGGTGGTAGGTCTGGAGTCATGGTGAGTCAGTGGGGCTGGTGGTCAGGAGAAAAAGCTGTGTGTGAGGCACGGAAGAGCAAGGGCAAACTAGGACCCATGGGAACAAAATTCGCATCTAGCTTTTGCTACCTCCAAACTCCATAGCTCATGTGACATAAAAAAGAAGCTAGTGTTCTTCACCTTGGAGAAGCATGTGCATCTGACCCAGGACTCAGTGAAGCTGAAGAGGAGATCTAATGGGAAGTGGAAGATGGAAGACTGTGGACTGGCTGCTGCCCACACCAGCATGGTGAGCAGGAGATCAGGCTTCAGTGGTACCTGTTGCCTACTCCTTCTGAACTTAATGACTGTTGCTTCACTCTCACCTTCCCAATCTCATGAAAATATCTCCTGTGGTCAAAATTAACCTATAATCCTCTGAGAGAGGAGATTCTGAGAAACGTAGTTCCAGCTAAGCTAAACTGATGGAGTGCAAAGCCACTGCACTGGAGTAGAACTTAATGCTCACCAATAGCGATGCTCCTCCTCGTACTGGACACACAAAGGACATATTTCCCAGCACCCATTGTGGTTTGGTGGAAACACACGACTAGTTCTTTTTTTTTTTTTTTTTAGATTTTTTTAAGGGTTTGTATTTTTTTAAGGGTTTTTTCTGTTTGTTTGTTGGCCGCGCCGTGCGGCATGCAAGATCTTACTTCCATGATGACGGATCGAACCCGTGCCCTCTGCAGTGGAAGTATGGAATCTTAACCACTGGACCACCAGGGAATTCCCTAGATTTATTTATTATTGAGGTAATTTTGGTTATAACATTATATACGTTTCATGTGTACAACATTATATTTCTATTTCTGTATACCTTACAGCCTACCCACCACCAAATATTTAGTTTCCGTCCATCACCATGTAGTTGATCCCTTTTACCCACTTCGCCCCTCTGGTAACCACTACTCTGTATCTACATGTTTGTTTTTGTTTGGTTTGGTTTGTCCCATTTATTCTGTTTGTTTGTTTTTTATATTCCACATATCAGTAAAATCATACTATATTTGTCTTTCTCCATATGACTTATTTCACTTAGTATAGTACCCTCAGGGTCCATCCATGTTGTCACAAATGGCAAGATTTCATCTTTTTTATGGTCATTAGTATTCCATTATGTATCTATACATACCACATATTCTTTATCCATTCATCCATTGATGGGCACTTAGGTTGTTTCCATATCTTGGCTATTGTAAATAATGCCATGATGAACATAAGGGTGCATATGTCTTTTCAAATTAGTGTATTCATATTCTTTGGATAAATGCCCAGAAGTAGGATGGCTGAATCATATGGTAGCTCTAGTCTTAACTTATTGAGGAATCTCCATACTGTTTTCCATAGTGGCTGCACCAATTTACAGTCCCACCAACAGTGTACCAGGGTTCCCTTTCCTCCACATTGTTTCCAACATTTGTTATTCCTTGTATTTTGATGATAGCCATTCTAACAGGTGTGACGTGATATCTCATTGTGGCTTTGATTTGCATTTCCCTGATAACTAGTGATGTTGAACACCTTTTCTTGTGCCTGTTGACCATTTGTATTTCTTTAGAAACATTTTTAATTGGGTTGTTTGTTTTTTTGTTGTTGAGTTACTATGAGTTCTTTATGTATTGTGGATCTTAACCCCTTATCAGATATAGGATTGCAAATATCTTCTCCCATTCAGTAAGTTGTCTTTTCATTTTGATGATGGTTTTCTTTGCTCTGCAGAAGCTCTCTAGTTTGATGTAGTCCCATTTGTTTATTTTTGCTTTTGTTTTTCTTGCCTGAGGAGATAGATCTAGAAAGATATTGCTAAGACCAGTGTCAAAGTGCATACTGCCTCTGTTTTCTTCTAGGAGTTTTATAGTTTCAGACCTTACATCCAATTTTTCAGACCTTTAATCCATTTTGAGTTGAATTTTGTGTATGGTGTGAGACAGTGGTCCCAGGTTTCATTTTTTCGCATATGGCTGATATGACTAGTTCTGATTAGTGGACTGTGAGTTCAGTTGACAAGCAGGGGTGGTAGAAAAAAGGTCCCTGTACAACCTCCAGTTCTTTCCCCACCACATTAATCATGGAGGCCAGGATGGAGCCAGCCTGAATCCCCAAGTCACCGCTTTGAAGGGAACTATCCTGGAGATCCTTGATACACACGGCAGAATTGAAATGAGTGAGAAATAAACTTTTGTGTGTTAAGCCATTGAAATTTAAGGGTTTTTTGTTTTTTGTTAAATAAATGAGATTGGGGTATGTGTGATTGTTGCTGTAGCATAACCCAGCCTACCTGACTAATCCAGATATATGTATTAGGCACCAGAAAATTGACCCAAATATACAACTTCTGGGAGGTGTGCAAGAAAAATATAAAGAAAAATCTATGTAGGCAAAATCTAATTATTTATCATTTAAAAACTGAATGTAATCCAAAGGTCCAGTAATTTTGGGTGTGTTTTAAAATTTATGATTCAATCATAGGATGGAATGTTATGAATCTATGGGAAGTATGTAAACTGAGGCAACATTGGAAAACAAGCAGGATAAACTTTAAAAATGCCTACAAATTATATGTACACTATTAACTATAGAAAAACATGTTTCTCAAAAAGACTTAAACAAAATACACTATAATGGTATTTGTTTTAAAACAACTATAGGATTATACAGTATTTTCCTTTTTTATTTTCTAAGCTTTTTATAGTTTTAAAAGTTGCTTTTATAGTATAATAACATTTTTTAAAAGAAATGAAAGTTGTATTAAATCCAGCAAGTGTTTTCTAGGAACAAGTTTTCCCAAACTCATTTATATTGTATAGGATCATTGGAATTGTAGATTAAGTAAATACTATAGCCACAGATTATACTGATTTCAACAAGACATTTAAGAAAAGTTGCATGATATTCCTTTGGACAAAATAGAAAATTTGTCCTTGATTAGAGTAGAGTTCTACAAATATGCATGCAAGTGAACAGTTTTACCTAACATGAGATTAGGGTAAAGTATCCTTGGCCTATTGTTAGATCTCTGTCTTTGGCCTTTTCCTGACCAACCTTTATTCCAATGTCTGGAATAACAAAATAGCAAAATTATAAAATGTGGAGATGACATAAAGTTGGGAAGTAGAGTAAACAGGATGGATGACAAAGTAACAATACGGTCAGAAAACTAGAATAGTGAACAAAGCTATTGTGATTAACTGGGAGAAATGTAAAGTTTAGCTCTAAAGAGCTCAGTTACATAAATATAGGGTAGAGAAGACAAACATTCATGTAAAAATCAAACAGACCTTGAGATTTTTCATAACTTCTATCTCTATATTTATATATTCATTTACTTCAACATATGTTTATTTAGTGTCTATTATATTTAAGGAATATTGCAGAAGTCCAGGCAAGATATGATGAGGGTTTTATCTCAAAGAGTAAGCATTGGGGATAGAAAGACGGGTTGGTTGAATACAAGAAATATTCAAAAGGGAGAATGTACAGAACGTGGTGCCCAACTGGGTACTCAAGAAGGAGGAATCCAGAATGATTCTTGGAGGGACTTCCCTGGTGGTCCAGTGGTTAAGACTCCACACTCCCAGTGCATGAATGGGGAAACAGTGATGCTGTTCATTGAGCTGGGGAATACTGAAGGAGTAGGCTATAGGGGGGGAGTAAAAGATAAGTTTATTCTTGGACATACTGAGTTTTAGTTCTTTAAGAGACATCTGGGAAGGAATATCTGTTAGACAGTTGGATATAAATAAGGGTCTAGAGTCCATGAAAGAAGTCAGGGCTAGAGATAGAAGAAAGAGTCATCAAGACATAACATGACAGAGAAACCAAAGAAGTAAATAAATGCTGAAAGACAGAGAATAGACATTAAGAAGAGAATAAGATCAAGGGTAGAGCCCCAAAGAACATCTAGCAAGGGAAGCCAAAAAAAAAGTGAGAAAACTCAGAGAGCTAATGTGAGAACAAAAAAGGAATGATGTTTCAGAAGTCAAGGGAGGAGAGAGATTCAAAAAGGTACAGAATTTCCTATCAAATATGTTAGTAGACTGTCAGAGCCTCATATACACCCTAACTTTATATTTGTAAACATAAAAACTAGAGAGTAATGCCATACCTAATAATACAATAGAGAAACAAAATTCCATCATCACACATAAACTAGATAATACCATTACTAAAGCAAAGAAAAGTCTATTAAGGAATTTTTCTAACTGCATCTGGGCCACTCCCTTGACATTCCATTCTCAGAATCAGTTTGTCAACAGCCTAACCTAAGAAACTAGGGGAAAACTTTGACTCACTCTCACACTGTGTCCTTACACCTGGATATGGGCTGCTCTCATCTGGAAAACGGGTGACCATCCCCTTTTACATGAGAGCTATGCTCTGAGTCAGTCAGTCCCCATGTCAACCTTCCCCTTCTCCCTTCTGTTCCCATCAAATCTTCTCATTCTACCTCTGTAGGTAAACGTCCTGTATATAACTCTACAGGAAGTAGAATGGGGCAGGCGAGAAGCAAGGTTCATCTTGGCATGTCTACTCAGTGGAGGAAAACTGTTGTGAGTCTGGACAGGAAGGTTGCCTGGAGTAATACATATATTGAATGAAAAAGAATGTGCTGCATCTAGAGAATCTAGAATTAGTGTAGAAAGAACGCACTTCTACGACAATTGCTTGCTAGGCACTGCAATTTGGCCTGCTAGCTTGCATATCAACCTGCTCAAGCAAGAGAAGTAAAGTGGGAATGCAGAAAATGGTCTTCTTCTACCAAAGGGAGCTCCACGTTCTCCTTCCTCCAGCATGGCTGATTGAGGGCAGCTAGGAGGGTAGCACCAAATAGGCTCAGTGTAGCACAGGCCACCCTAAGGAACCAAGTCCTGGCCTCCCTTTCAAGTCAACCTTCACATGGTAGAGATACAACTGAATGCTGAATTAAAAAGGACGTGGCACCAGAGCCTTCTCTGCATCTGAATTTTTTAAATTGAAGTATAGTTGATTTATAATGTTGTGATAATTTCTGCTGTACAGCAAAGTGATTCAGTTATACATATATATTCTTTTTCTAATATTCTTTTCCATTATGGTTTATCATAGGATATTGAACATAGTTCTCTGTGCTATGCAGTAGGACTTTGTTGTTTATCTATTCTATGTATAATAGCTACATCTGCTAACCCCAATCTCCTATTACATCCCTCCCCGAAACCCCTCCTTAATTTGGTTACATGAAGAATTACAGACAAGTATAAGCTCAGGAAAGTTGAAATGAGAAGCATATTTCTATCACCAGTTCAAACTCAATTCATAGTTGCAGGGCCCAGTTTTCTGGCTTCAAGATACCCAACACATGACAATTTACCTGCTTTTCAGTAGTTTCAACATTGTGCTGTTGGTTTGACCTGTACCTTGTGGTATGTGCCTTCTCTTGGTTTAAAATAATCCAGCAATGTGTAGACATGCATGTAGACAAACACACAAATATTGGATGTACTATACCACGAAGTTGAGACTGACTTTGTGCCCCACACAATCTTGTTCCTCTAGTGTCACCTTTAAAGACCCTGGGCTGGCTCAGTGAATGAGCTATGCAGGCAGCCAATCCAACACAGTGTGATGGCCTGTTCTGTGAAGGCCATGCCCATCCGTGATTGTCCAGACTCCACTGTCTATCTGATTTAAACTGTCCGTGACTCGGTAATCACTTCTTTAAATTAAAAATAATTATAAAAGATAAAGTTAAATAAATTTAGAAATAAAAACAAAATAAAAATGGTACATTTTTTTAAAGAAAATAATTATGCTGTGTATGGAGGATGGGAGATAAAGTGGAACATGCTCTGTAAAGAAGAACTCATGGGAGGGGAAAGGTTAGCTAAGAGAGGTGTTCTATGGAGCCCAGAAGAAGGAGCTTGGAGGAGAAGGGAGAGGAGTTCACAGTTGGAGCACTCTCAGCTGAGCTAATACTAGAAGCATCTAACATTCCCTGAATATGCACCAAAGGATACTACGTGCTGCACATGTTTTAACTTATTTCATCTTCCTGTAACGCTATGATATATTTTAATTATCTCTAGTTTAAAGATGAGGAAACTGAAGCATGAAGAAGTTAAGCAATTTGCCCCAAATCCCACAGCTTATACGATCTGAACCAACACAGTCTGATTCTAAAATCCATCCTCTCAGCCCACGGGCTATCCCGTGCACTGAAAAACAAACAGAAGATGTAGGACAAGCCATGCTGGAGGAGAGGTGGAAATGTAGCAGTGTCATTAAATAATTGAAGTAGAAGTAGGAGAGGCAGAGGCAGGAGGAAAGCTAGGCAGCTCTCAGAAGATGAAGATCTAGGTAGGACAAATGCCTGAGGGATGGGAGAAAATGAAGACAAGCTCTGCCTCTTCCTACATTTATTTATCCGTAACACATGTGTCAAGGTCACACACTGTTTCAAGCACTGAGCTGGGCACTGGAGATACAAAGACAAAATATAACCACTATTCTTGAGAAGCTCACACTTCCAGAGTGAGATGGGCCAACATATATTTCAACACAGTGTAGTAAATGCTAGGGTTAAAGTATGGAAGTTTCCATGTCCAAAGTGTGGAAAGAGGTTGCACAGAGGAAATGGCATTGAAGAACTGAATGGGAAGTTAGAAGTGGCCGAGGAAAGGGCTCAGGGAGAATAGGCATTTGAAATCTCAGGCAGCGTGAAGGCAAACAGAGACAAGAGAAAAGGAACTGTGTTCATGGAATGGCCAAAGTTGCAGTGGCTGGTGTGTCACGGAGGAGGAGTAGTAAGAGTCAGGCCATGAAACTGTGCATGTTATTATCTTAAGGAGCAATGGGAGAGAGGCCGGCAAAAGCTTTTACAGGAAGCAGAACATGATCATGTTTAGTTTCAGAAAAGTAACTAGAGGCAGAGTGAGGGCTGCATTGGAGAGGAAGAAGTTATCAACAGGAAGGCCAGTTCAGTTAGGTTGCTGCAAATATCCACCCAAGAGAAGGCCTGTGTCAGGGCGCTGGTGGTCTACAAAGAAGCATGGACAGCCCAAGAGACATTACTGAGTTAGAGGGCCAGGATTTTAGACCAATAGAGGGAGAGTTCTTAAGGATTATCTCAAGATTCTAATTTGGGAGAGATGTCCGTTAGCAAGGGGGGGGAAATTCTTCACAGTGAATACGTTTGTGACCTGTCGAGTTTGAGGAAACTACCAGGCATCCAGATGAATATTATAGTAGGCTCTATGATTGTTGAGGCAAAATAATATCATCATTGTGATCTCCTAACACCTTATTTTCAATGCCAGATAGCTTCCCTATAAAAACATTAGTAACGGATTGTAGATGGTTGGCAACCGAATCAGTTGCGTCAACGCTATAGATGGAGATGCAATAATCGCAGTGTATTTTGAGTTTAGCTAAGAAGAACCAAGATTTGCATCAAGCTTTACAATGCTTTAACATATGATATTACTTTTAATCCCCCCAGCAATCCTAAAGGTAGGTATTTAATATCCTTCCAAAGTAATATTTAATATCCTTTCAATTTTGAGGAATTGAAGTCAGTTGTGTTAGTGATCACACAGTTGTTAGCTGTGGAACTACAACTGGACCACCTCCTTCTACCTTTGCCTGTAGAGAGAGACCATCCTCATGAGACTGCAAAGCCACTGAGGTCAGAACTGGTCTTGTTAATTCTTATGATTCTGTTGTTTGTCACAATGCCCAGAGTATGGTAGCACTGAATCACTGGATTTATTCATTTGTGGAATGAAGATATGGATGACACACATCTAACATTCTAGAATTCTTTACTTTGTTAAAATAACACGATTACATTCCTGAGTAAATATTTTCTTGGAAATGAAAAATTAAAGATATTAGCCAGGGCTTCCCTGGTGGAGCAGTGGTTGAGAGTCCGCCTGCTGATGCAGGGGACACGGGTTCATGCCCCGGTCCGGGAAGATCCCACATGCCACAGAGCGGCTGGGCCCATGAGCCATGGCTGCTGAGCCTGCGCATCCGGAGCCTGTGCTCCGCAACGGGAGAGGCCACAACAGTGAGAGGTCCACATACCGAAAAAAAAAAAAAAAAGATATTAGGCAGGTGTTATTTCTTGTGACAAAGCTTGGGAGAAAGGGTAGGTTCCATTAGCTAAAATAACACTGTGGGAGGGGGTAATATTATAAAGAGAATATATAGAAAGAGATATTTCCATATAATCTAATTTGTTTCCCTGCTGCTGGCAGGAAGACCCTTTCCTGAATACCACCTGAACAAGCTTTTTCATTGCTGTCTTTCCAAGGGTGCGCCTACACACCGACTCCTCAGCCACCTCTCTCTATTTTATTACAGGCCATTTTCATTGAGCTATCGAAATTGGATGTGTCAGACACATTAAAAGCAATGGCAGTTGTGGCAAGTTAGTTGATATATTTTAAAATAAACCAAGAGGGCCATGTTGTTTTCAGGGGAATAAATTGCTCTATTTAGCAACAAGTGATTTATTTAACGGCAGTAGACAGGGTCCAAGGGATGCCAAGCTGCATACATTTGGGGAAGAGCTGAGCTGTTTTCTCAGAACCCTCTCATATGGGACCAAAATAAGAGCCAGAGAAGTTTGTGAGAAGATTAATTAAATTCTTGACTTGGGAATGACCCCAAGGAATGAATTTTATTTCCCGTGTGCTGCAAAATTGACCTCGTAGCATTTTTAAAGGTGAGACACGTTCCAGAAGCATCAGGTATGAGCACTGACCCAGACTTCATGGCTTTTCCTCAAACTGCAGCAGCAGCATTTTCCTGGCTCACCTCTGAGGACAAAGCGTGATGTTTCCAAAAGTGCAGGAAGCTGAGAGGCAGAAGTCTGGGACTTCACTCTTTCTTCCTCTCCCCATTCAACCTTGGTTGGTGGCCGCTAGATACAAGGTAATCAACACATGTGAACTGACTGATATCTAAAGTTGCAGAAGTGCAGCACAGCAGCTAAAAGCACGGGCCCCCATTCTAGGAGGCCCTGATTGGCATCCTGGTTCTGCCTCTTATTCACTGGGTGACCATGAGCAAGTTTCTGGCCTTTCTGTGCCTCGTTTTTCTCATCCGTAGATGAAGATGGTAGTAGTACTGATCACATGCAGTTAATGTGATGTTAAATGAGTTACTACAATTACAGAGAGGACCACCTGCGATTGTCTCTTCTCTTATCATCGACAATTCTCCATTGGTTAATTCCCCTCAGCAACACTGCTCCCTTGAAAGAGAATCCTTGATCTTACATCCTTCTCTAGTTTTGACCTTATTTCTTTTCTCTCGTTCACATAAAAACTCCTGGAAAGGATTGTACACTTGCTCTTTGATCCATTCCATTCAGACGTTTATCTTTAATATTCCAATGAAATTGTTCATCAGAATCACCGGTGACCTCCATCTTGCCTAATCTGAAGGTCAATTCTAAAGGTTCTCTCATGGGACACGACGTTCAGCAGCATTTGACCCATCCTGGATTCCCTCATTCTGCAACACAACTCTTTCTTGGTTCTTTTCTTACTCCACTTGGCCACTCTTCCTTAGTCTTCTCTGCAGACACTTCCTCACTGCACTGCCCCAGGGGTCAGTCTCTGGAACTTCTCTGTCCTTTTTCTATGCCCCCTGGATGATTTCGTTCAGTCTCGCACTAACTACAGATATAGATTTAAATACACGGCAATGACTGCCAAATCAATACCTGCAGCCCCAGTGTTTCCCCTGGAATCCCCCAGAATCCAACTATTTTTTCACATCTCCACGTGGATGAACAATAGGTCTCTTAATCTTAGTTCAGTCAGCCCTCATTGTTCGAGGATTCCATATTTGCAAATTTGTCTGTTTGCTAACATTTATTTGTGACCCCCCAAATCAATAGTCATGGTGCCTTCTCAATCATTTGTAGACATGTGCAAAGCTGCAAAAAATTTGAGTCATCCAACATGCACGTTCCAGCTAAGGTCACATGACAACACTCTGGCTTCTTGTATCAGCTCCCACAATGTAAATAAGCATCCTTTAGTGATCTCTTTAATACCACATTTTTTTAAATTTGTGGGCTTCTCTTGGTAATTTCACTGTTTAAAATGATTCCTAAGCACTGTGCCGAAGCACTGTCTAGCATTGCTCCGTTCCGCAAGAATGTGGTGATGAGCCCTATGGAGAAAATACGTGTGTTACATAAGCTTCATTCAGGAATGAGTGATCATGCTGTTGGCAATGAGTTCAATGATAATGAATAAACAACATATATTAAGTAAGGTGTCTTTTTTTTTAACTTGAGGAAATTAAAGAAGTTTTGAAGTAGACACATGTCATTTTAGATAGCTAAAATGTGATCCTCTTTTCTACTACATGAGTCTTGGTATCAGGCAAAGGCTGCCACTTACTCTAGAAATCAAAAGATCCAGAAACTCACTTTCCCATCCCCTTTGCACCTAGAGTCAGGGGACTTGATCTAGGTTTGAGCATTCAAACTCAGCAACACTGAATTTGTAAGATGGAGAGGAAACAAAGTGACAGGGATAAAAGAATTTTGGTTGCAAAGTCAGCCAAGGTAGCCATGTCAAGACTGCAGCAAATGTATCCTGTATCTTCACTAACTGCATTGTGACCGTGAGCTGTGGCATCCAAAGTTCAGCAGCAGTGATAGGAGCTCCTTTTGAGCAAGTGTAGGGATTTGATTTTGCCTGTTGTCTCACTGTATTGCTTTCTTCTATTCCTGCCCATTTTTCAGCTGATTCCTCCAATCTCCCTGGACTTTCTATGTTATTTTCACTTTCCATTCAACTAACTAATTTTCTGTTACAAACAAGTGCCCTGGCTTTAACCAAAGAGATATAAGGGAGAGACCAGAAGGATATACTTCAGCAGTGATCAGAGAAGCAGAAGGGAGACTGGAGAGTTGAGTGTTGTGGACATAAAGAGACAAAAGACACAAGGACATAATGAAATGCAGCACCAACTGGCAAAACGGATGCTGTGGTAGAACCATGAGTGAACAGAGATCACTGAGTATGGGAAATAAGAGGTTTTAGTGCCTTTAGTGGGAGTGGTTTCCAATTTAAGATAGAGTTGATGCCAGGGAATAGTGTGAAATGAAAGGGAACCATGGTGCACAACATGAGGTGTCTTTAAACAGAAGCATAGGTCATGTATCGGTCAGTTGACAAAAAGATTGTAATCAAGGTCATGTTTTGATCAGTTGACAAAAATATTGTAATCAGGGGCTCGCTGGAAGCCAACTCTGTATTTCCCCTAGGAGCAAGGGTTCAGTATTCATTAATTCAGTGTTCACGATGACTTTGTAGAATATAGCTATTGTGCATAATGACAAACCATTGTATATCCAAAACTTACCTGTGAATTCCTCCCACCCCATTCTTAATCTCTGAAAATAACTTCATTCCTCTAGCTGCTTGGGCCAATCAGTTACCTTTGTTCATCTTTTCCTCTTGCCTCCCACATGCTATCAGCCAGTCCTTTCATATCTTCCTTTGAAATTGCTGCACTTCTTACACTCTCATTCTTTCAAGCCTGGTCCAAACCATGATCACTATGATGACGGCAATAGCATCCTCACTGGTTACCCTGCTCCCATCCATGACCATGCCCACCCTTCACTTTCAGGTAAGTCAGATCGTGTCATTCCTCCACTGAGAACCTTCCAATGGCTTCTCTTCTTATTCAGAGCAAAGGCCAAAGTCCCCACCTTGGCTTTCAGCTACACTGTCGTCTCTCTTGATCCTCTAACACATCATGACATTCACGCCCCTTAAGACCTTGCACTTTCTTTTCTTCAAACATTCATCCTGCAAGGATTCACATGTCTCACTTCCTCGCCGCCTTTGTGTCTCTCCTCAAATGTCAGCTTATCAGAGAAGGCTCCCCTCGGTACTACTCCATGTAGAGTTGCACCTCCCTCAATCTCTCTCCCCTTTCCCCGCCTGATTTTTCTTCATATCAATTATCATTCAATATATTATATATCTGTTTAATGTTTCCTCTCAATAGAATGTAAGCTTTTCGAGGGCAAGAACTTTATCTGTTTATGTTCACTGCTGTTTCCCCAGTGCCTAAAACGGTACCTGACACAAAGTAAATGCTAAATAAATTAGTATTCTGATTGATTATTTGATTTCTTTTACGTGAAATGGAGATAATATTATTCCTATTTCACACTGTGATTTATCCGTAACAATGTTAAAATATACTTCCGACTGCCTTCCCTCTTTACTGGGCATGCCCCTGGGCCATCTTCAACAAGTTGGCTTAGGGAAAGCACATGCTCACTGCTGCCCTAAGCAACACATCCCAAGCCAGGTATCAGGAATGGTGAGGTTATCTACTGCCCCAGCCTCTTGGCTTTGGTAAAGGTGATCAAGAATGATGGTGTTGCTTCAGAATATCATCTTGAAAGCTCTATGGATCATGGGCTTTGATTGTCCCATAAATTACCTGTTTTCTTACCAGCATGAATTATGGAGGAGACAGCTTTCTTCTCAAAGGAAGATGTGCCATTTGAAAAGTTCTGTTCCCACGCAGGGAGCGTCACAATGAGTTTAGCATCCAGCCAACCGTGGAATTGTGACTCAGGACGTTTGCGTAGACTTGATGCTTAAGAAGTTAGCTGCATGATTCCCAGCTGTTAAGGCCCCTGACCAAGGATGTTTGCTTAACTTTGAAAGAAAGGTTTCCTTTGGAACATAACTTCCTGGTGAACAGGATCAGGTGTTGCTTAATATATATTAAATGGATACAGAGTAAACCATGGGCTTATGCAGGGTAATTAACTGCTTAGGCAAACTCACTCTTCAGTTTTGGTCATCAAGCCAAAATTTTAGGCAGTCAGGGCTGGAAGCCACGTGCATTGAGGATCTGTGAAACCACCCACAGAGTCATCATTCTTCCAGGCTCAGGCTCCTCAAACAAAAATCCCACTCTGTTCCCAGTCTGGAGAGGCTCCAGGGCTGGAATTGCTCAAGCCTCAGTTCACAGACATGTCACTGTATTCATTTGCTCCATAGGTATGTGTGCAGGTTGGCCCCATACACGACAGTCCCAGTTAATAGAGACTCAGGGAGTTGATGTTTATGGCAAAAAGAACACATGTTCATTGTGAAAATTTTGGAACCTACAGGAAACATCATGAATAAAAAAGGGACTCATAATTCTAAGGCCCAGAAACTAAACTGTTAACAATTTAGTGTATATCCTTCCAGCCTTTTATTATGTGTGGCAGTATGTATAGTTTTAAATAAGTTGGATTATTCACACGTTTTTTCATAATCCTTTTCTACTTATCTATTTTATTGTGGACATTTTCCCAGGTCATTAATTATTCTGCTATAGTGATTTTTTGAATAGCTGTCCACTATTCCAACATATAGACGTACTGTATTTTATTTAATAATGCTTTACGGCTTAACATTTAATTTCCATTATTAAAGACAATGTTGTGATGAACATTGTTGAACATTAAAGTTTGTGTACATCTCTGATTATTTTCTAAGAATAAATTCACTGGAGGAAAATCATACAGTCAAAATGTATGAATAGATTTAAGGCTTCAAAAAGTTTTTAGCCAGTATACACTCTTACAGAGCAGGCAAGGGTCCCCTTTCCAGAGGTGGCTTTTAGATGAGGCTACCCTAGGAGTCCCTCTCAGGGTCTCCCTGCCCCTATTGGATCTAACCTGTACCCCCAGAAGCTGCCCCAGGGAAGCAGTGTGCAGAAGGCTGTCTCTGCCCCTCAGGGCTGCATTTATTCATCTCTACAGCTGGGCCAGCTGAAGCATGTGGAGGTCAGGTGATGTGCGTGGGGTCATGCAGCCAGCGGTGACTCAGCCAAAACCCCTCCAGTGCCTGAACCTTGCTCAGATCACAAGGTTGAGAGCACTTGCTTCCCTGAGGCCCATTATTCCCAAATAATTCAAAGAGGCCACTTGAGTTTGTAGATATTCAGTTTGGGAATGACTGGTTCAGCCCCATGACTTTGCTAATTGATGACACTAAATGCTGTACAATCCTGTTTTCCTTTTCCTTTTTGGAACCAGTCAGAGAATGATTTGTAGAGTTTCCCTCTACAAAATAATTTGCAGTCCGGCTGTGCGATGGGTGTCTCCAGGTGTCCACCTGAAACTCTCAGACTCAGAGGCATAACTGCTGAACTGGATCAAGACAAAATTCTGATTCATTATGACTCACACGTAAAACCCAAGCTGCCTAGTAAGGCACCAGAACACGCTTATCAACATAAGAAAACCTCTGGTGACACAGGCTGGCCCTAAGATGGAGGCCTCTTGTCTACTTAATCCTTCATCCATTAAGGTGAATTAAATTCAGGTGACCCGTAAGTCAGCAAACCTAGTAAGACTGAGTCTTCGCAGATGATTGGGCCGGTATGAGGTATGACTGCATCTGATTCACAATGGGTCCATGCTTCCAATGGTTTGCTCTCCCTGGATTACTCCCTGGAATGGTGCCTATGAATTCAGGGTCCTCCATGGACATTGTGCTTTGTTCTGATAGTCAATACTTAGCCATAGACAGTGGGAATTGAAACCCAGATGTTCCTCTAGTTGCTAGCACCACTTGCACAAGGGGTAAGAGAAAGTGGAGAAGCATCAATTTAATTTTTTAAGTAGGTAGAAGCCTATTCAGGTTGCCTATTTCTTCTTGTGTGAGTTTTGGCAGATTGTACATTTCAAGGAATTGGTCCATTTCATCTGGGTTATCAAACTTGTGGTCATAGAGTTGTTCATGTTTTTTTTTTTTTTTTTTTTTTTTGCGGTACGTGGGCCTGTCACTGTCGTGGCCTCTCCCGTTGTGGAGCACAGGCTCCGGATGCGCAGGCTCAGCGGCCATGGCTCACAGGCCCAGCCGCTCCACGGCATGTGGGATCTTCCCGGACTGGGGCATGAACCCGTGTACCCTGTGTCGGCAGGCGGACTCTCAACCACTGCGCCACCAGGGTATTTTTGATTATCCATTTAAGGTCCATGGGATCTGTGGTGATGTCCTTTTTTCATTTCTGTTTTTCATTTCTGTGTCCTCTCTCTTTTTTTCTCAGTTAGCCTGGCTACAGGGTTATTGATTTTATCCATCTTTTCAAAGAACCGGCTTTGATTTCATTGTTTTTCTCATTTTGATTTTGATTTTGATTTCATTGTTTTTCTCTATTGATTTCCTTTTTTCAATTTCATTGATTTTTGCTTCACTTTTTGCCATTTCTTTTCTTCTGCTTCTTTGGATTTAATTTCCTCTTCTTCTAGCTTACTAAGGTGGAATCCTAGACAGTTGATTTTAGATCATTTTTCTTTACTAATATATGAATTCAATGCTATAAATTTCACTCTAAGCGCCACTTTCACTGCATCCCACAAATTTTGATAAATTGAGGTTTCACTTTCATTTAGTCAAAAATATTTAAAAATTTCCCTTAAGATTTCTTCTTTGACACATGTTTTATTTAGAAATGTGTTGCTTAATCATTAGGGAGTATTTTGGAGTTTTCAGCTGTTTTTCAGTTATTGATTTCTAGTTTAATTCCATTGTGGTCTGATGACAGGCTTGTATGATTTCTAATCTTGTAAATTTGTTAAGGTATAGTTTATGTCCCAGAATGTGGCCTATCTTGGTCAATGTTCCATGTGAACTTGAGAAGAATGTGTATTCTGCCGTTGTTGGATGATGTCGTCTATAGAAGTCCATTATGTCTAGTTGATTGATGATGTTTGTTGAGTTCAAGAATGTCCTTACTCATTTTCTGCCTGCTGGATCCATCCATTTCTACTAGAGGGTTCTTGAGGTCTCCAACTATATTAGTGGACTCATCTATTTCTCCTTGCAGTTCTATCAGATTTTGCCTCACATATTTTGGTGCTCTGTTGTTAAGCACAGAACACACTAGGGATTTTATTCTTGAAGAACTGATACCTTTATCATTATGTAATGTCTTTCTTTACCCATGATGACTTTCCTGGCTCTGAAGTGTGCTCTGTCTGAAATTAGTATGGCTAGTCCCACTTTCTTTTGATTAGTTTTGGCATAGTATATCTTTGTCCATCCATTTACTTTTAATCTGCATGTGCATGTGTCTTTATATTTAATGTGGGCTTCATATAGGCAGTTATATAGTTGGGTCTTGACTTTTGATCCCCTATGACAATCTCAGTCTTCGAACATAAATTTTTATGTGTATTTCTGATGAAATTCATATACATATAACAACATATTTAATACTGTGCCTATCCACTTAAAATCAAATTTATCTTGTTATAAGTTATACTATTCACACATGTAAGTATATAATTTGATAACTTTTTATAAATATATATATTGTGTAATAACCTCCCCAACCAAGATGTAGGATATTTCCATCTCCTTGGAAAATTCCCTTGTACTACTTTACAATCTCTCTCCCCTCCTTATGACTCTCCAACAAACATTGATGTGATTACTATCACCATAGATTAATTTTGCCAATTCTAAAATTTCGTAGAAATGGAATGATACAGTATATAATCTTTTGTACCTGGATGATGTCACTTAGGATAATGTATTCGAGATTTATTCATGTTATTGTCTGTATCAGTGTGTTCCTTTCCATTGCTAAGATTCCATTTTATGAATACGTTCCAATATATTTACTCATTTTACTGTAGGGTTGTTTTCCAAGCTTTTACAAATAAAACTGCTGTGATTATTTCAATATGGGTCTTTTTATAGACATGCACTTTGTTTCTCTTGAGTAGATACCTAGGAGTGAAATTTCTGGATGGTTTGATAAGTTTGTGTTTAAATAAGAAACTGCCACACTGTTTTCCAAGTTGCTGTACCATTTTGCACTCCCACCACCAAGAGTTCCCATTGTTCTACATTTTCACCAACACTTGGAAGTTTTAGTCCTTTTAATTTTAGCCATTCTAGTGGGTATGAGATATCATTGTGGTATTAATTTTCATATCCCCAATGACTACTGATAAGTACCTTTTCATGTACTTATTGGCCATTTATAGATCTTTTTAAAAATTATTATTATATATTTCAGGTGCACAACGTTATAGTTCAACATCTGTATACACTGCAGAGTGATTAACCCCACAAATCTAGTTACCATCCATCACCATACATTGACCCCCTTCATCCATTTTGCCCATACCTCAACCCCTTTCCCCTTTGGTAACCACCAATTCATTCTCTATATCTATGAATTTACTTTTTTATTTTGTTTGTTAGTTGGTTTTGTTTAGTTTTTTTAATTATTATTCCACATATGAGTGAAATCATACGGTATTTGTCTTTCTTCATCTGACTTATTTCACTTAGCATGCTACACTCAAGATCCATCCATGTTGTCACAAATGACAGAATTTCATTCTTTTTTATGGCTGATCACTTTTCATTGTATATAGATATACCATATCTTCTTTATCCTTTCATCCATCAGTGGACACTTAGGTTGTTTCCTATCTTGGCTATTATAAATAATGCTGCAATGGACATAAGTTTTCCTTCATTGTGCAGAAGATTTTTAGTTTGATGTAATCCCATTTGTTTAGTTTTGCTTTTGTTTCCCTTGCCTTCAGGGTGAGATCCACAAAACGTGGCTAAAACCAATGTCATGAGGTTACCGCCCATGTTTTTTCTAGGAATTTTATGGTTTTGGGTCTTACATTCAAGCCTTTAATCCATTTTTATTTAATTTTTGTGTATAGTGTAAGATAGTGGAAAGTTTTATTGTTTTGCATGTGGCCATCCAGAGTTCCCAACACCATTTATTGAAGAGACTGTCCTTTCTCCATTGTATGTTTTTTGCTCCTTTGTATTAGATTAATTGTCCATATACATATGGGTTTATTTCTGGGCTCTCAATTCTGTTCCATTGAGCTATATGTCTGTTTTTGTGCCAGTACCAGTCTGTTTTGGTTACTATAGCTTTGTAGTATAGTGTGAAATCAGGGAGCATTATACCTCAAGCTTTGTTCTCCTTTCTCAAGATTATTTTGGCTGTTCAGAGTCTTTTGTGGTGCCATACAAACTTTAGAATTATTTTTTCTAGTTCTGTGAGAAATGCCATTTGCATTTTGATAGGGATTGCATTGAATCTGTAGATTGCTTTGGGTTGTATGGGCATTATAACAATATTAATTCTTCCAGTCTATAAGCACAGAATATCTTTGCATGTTTTTGGCATTTTCTTCTATTCCTTTCATCAGTGTCTTAAGGTTTTCAGTGTAAAGGTCTTCACCTCCTTGATGAAATTGGTATTGTTTTCTTAATTTCTCTTTCTGATGGTATATTTTTAGTGTATAGAAACATCACAGATCTCTACTGGTTTTTTATTCTGTGACTTTACTAGAATTCATTTACTAGTTCTGTCAGTTTTTTTTTTTTTTTTTTGGTTTTCTATATATAGTATCATGTCATCTGCAAATAGTGATGGTTTTGCTTCTTCTTTCCAATTTGGATACTTTTATTTCTCTTTTTGCCTACTTGCTGTGGCTAGGATTTCCAATACTATGTTCATTAAAAAAGTGGCAAGAGTGAGTATCTTTGTCTTGTTCCTGATTTTAGAGGAAAAGTTTTCAGCTTTTCACCACTGAGTATAATGTTAGCTGAGAGTTTGTCACATCTGGCCTTTCTCATGTTGAAGTACATTCCCTCTGTATCAACTTTGTTGAGTTTTTATCATAAATTGATGTTGAATTTTGTCAAATGCTTTTCCTGCATCTACTGAGATGATCATATTTTTAATCCTTCATTTTGTTAATGTGATGTATCACACTTGTTGATTTACAGTTGTGGAACCATCCTTGCAGCACTGGAATAAATCTAACTTGATGGTGGTGTACAAGCTGTTAAATGTATTGTTGAATTTGGTTTGCTAATATTTTGTTGAGGATTTTTGCATCTTTGTTCATCAAGGATATTGGCCTATAATTTTCTTTTTTGTGGTGTCCTTGTCTGGTTTTGGTATCAGGGTAATGCTGGCTTTGTTTCCCTTCTCCTCAGTTTTTTGAAAGAGTTTAGAAGGATAGGTATTAACTCTTCTTTGAATATTTTGTAGAATTCACCAAAGAAGCTGTCTGGTTCTGGCTTTTTATTTGTTGGATTACTGTTTCAGTCTCCTTACTAGTAATTGGCCTATTCAGATTTTCTATTTCTTCATGATTCAGCCTTGGAAGATTACATGTTTCTAGAAATTTATCCATTTTTCTAAGTTGTCCTGTATATTGGCATATAATTGTGCACAGTAGTCTCTTATGATTCTTTGTATTTCTGTGGTATCATTTTTAATTTCTTCTCTTTCAGTTATGATTTTATTTATTTGAGTTTTCTCTCTTTTTTCTTGATTAGTCTTGTTAATGGCTTGTCATTTTTGTTTATCTTTTCAAAGAACCACCTCTTAGTTTCATTGATTATTTTTAATTTTTAGTCTCTATTTAATTTATTTCCTCTCTGATCTTTATTATTTGTTTCCTTCTACTGATCTGGGACTTCATATGTTCTTCTTTTTCTAGCTCCTTTAGGTGTAAATTTAGACATTTTGGGGGGATTTTTCTTGTTTCATGAGGTAAGCCTGTGTTGCTATGATCATCCCCTCTCAGACTGCTTTTTCTACATCCTACAGGTTTTTTGGTATGTTATATTTCTGTTCACATTTGTCTCTAGGTATTTTTGATTTCCCCTTTGTTTTCTTTGAAGACCCTTTCGTTATTCAGTAGCATGTGGTTTAATCTCCACGT
The DNA here is from genome assembly GCF_963455315.2 of Globicephala melas. Lineage (NCBI taxonomy): Eukaryota > Metazoa > Chordata > Mammalia > Artiodactyla > Delphinidae > Globicephala > Globicephala melas. Next base: position 81,357,644 of record NC_083323.1, read on the forward strand.
TTTTGTGTTTTTTCCCCTTTTTTTCCTTGTGCTTGGTTTCTAGTTTCATATCATTATGGTCAGAGAAGATGCCTGATATGATTTCAGTCTTCTTGAATTTATTGAGACTTGTTTTGTGACCTAGTATATGATCTATCCTAGAGAATGTTCCATGTTAACTTGAGACAAATATGTATTCTGCTGCTTTTGGACGCAGTGTTCTGTTTATATCTATTAAGTTCATCTGGTTTAATGTGTTACTTAAGGTCAGTGTTTCCTTGGGCTTCCCTGGTGGCACAGTGGTTGAGAGTCCACCTGCCAATGCAGGGGACACGGGTTCGTGCCCCAGTCCAGGAAGATCCCACATGCTGCGGAGCAGCTGGGCCCATGAGCCATGGCCACTGAGCCTGTGTGTCCGGAGCCTGTGTGTCCGGAGCCTGTGCTCCGCAATGGGAGAGGCCACGACAGTGAGAGGCCCGCATACCACAAAAAGAAAAAAAAAAAAAAAAAGGTCAGTGTTTCCTTATTGATTTTTTGCCTGGATTATCTATCCACTGATGTAAGTGGAGTATTAAAGTCTCTGAATATTATTGTATTGTTTTCAGTTTCTCTTTTTAAATAGTTAATAATTTGCTTTATATATCTTGGTGCTCCAGTGTTTGGTGCATGTACATGTACAGATGTTATATCATCTGCTAAGTTGACACTTTTATCATTATATAATGCCCTTCTTTGTATTTATTAGTCTTTATTTTAAAGTCTATTTTGTCTGATATGAGTATAGTTACTCCAGCTTTCTTTTCATTTCCATTTGCATGGAATATCTTTTCCTTCAGTCATTGTGTGTCCTTACTTCTGAAATGAGTCTCTTGTGGGCAGCATTTAGATGGGTTTTATTTTGTCATCCATTCAGCCACTCCATGTCTTTTCATTGGCAAATTTAGTTTATTTACATTTAAAGTAATTGTTGATAGATATGTACTTATTGCCATTATATTAATTATTTTCTGGCTGTTTTTGTGGTGCCTCTCTGCTCCTTTATTCTTCTCTTTTTTCTATCGCCTTGTGTTTTGGTGGTTTTCTTTAGGGTTGTGTTTAGATTTCTTTCTCATTTCCTTTTGTGTGTTTACTAAATTTTTCCTGTGGCTACTGTGAGGTTCACATGTAACATTCTATGTAAACAACAGTCTGTTTTAAGTTGGTAGCAACTTAAATTGAACACATCCCAAATTTTTACCTTTTTACTCCCCTGCCCCACATTTTAAACTTTTAATGACATGCTGTATCTTTTTATTTTATAACCCTTAACTGATTCTTGTAAGTTTAGTTAATTTTATTACTTTTGTCTTTTAAGCTTCATGCTTTTTTTTTTTGACACAAAACTTAATTTAATAGAAATTTTGTTTGTAGTTCTTACATTCCCAGTATGAGCCAAGCTAGAACCCCCTGAGCCACTCGGAACTGGCCCAGTTCTGGGGGCAGGGGAGAAAGGAGAGAGAAAGGTCAGAGCTCAGGCCTTAGGATCCCCATTCTTTCTCAGTGCTGGGGGGCTGGTGATGCCACCCTCTTCTCCTACCCCCCTGTGGGATACAGGAAGGAGAGCAGATGGAATCTTGGGCCTGGGGCTTCTCCTCCATGCCACACCCCACCTGAGTCCCCAAGTTGGAGGGGAACTAAGGGATCTGGGGAGATAAGGGGACAGCAGAAAGCAAAGATGTCATATCAAGAAAGATGAAGGCAAGGGGTGAGGGTGAAGGAGAATCAGAGACAAAACACCAGTTAAAAAAAAAAAAGCTTAAAAAAAGAAAAAGGGAGGGGGAGAACAAAAACAAAATCCACCCCAAATTGGAACCCGCCTGGGAAAAAAATGAAAGTTCTCCAGTCTCATAGAGACATTATTTGGTGTGGCCGGCTCTGCAGCAGGAGCACTCAGGCCTCAGTCCAGCTCTGGAGGTGGCAGTGTGGCCCCTACAGCTCATCCTTGGCCTGGCCAGTGACAGCATCTCCCTCCTCCTCTTCCTCTTTCTCATCCTCATCCTTGTCCTCCTCATCTTCCTCGTCTGCCTCCTCCTCTTCCTTGCGCTTCTTCTCCTCCTCCTCCTCCTTTAGCCTCTGCTCTTCATCTTGCTTGTCCTTCATTTGTAATTGATCCACTACTTTTATTATATATTTACCCTTTCCTGTGGGATTTTTACTTTTGCAGGTTTTTCTTAATATTAATTAATGCTATTTCTTTTTATTTTAAAAAAAGTCCCTTTAACATTTCTTATAGGGCTGGTTTAGTGTTGGTGAACTCCTTAAGCTTTTGCTTATCTGGGAAACTCTTACTCTTTCCTTCCATTCTAAATGATAACCTTGCCAGGTAGAGAATTCTTGGTTGGAAGTTTTTTACTTTCAGCACTTTGAATATGTCATTCCACTCCATTCTGACCTGCAAGTTTTCTGCTGAAAAATCTGATAGTCTTTTGGGGTTTCTCTTGTATGTAATGAGTTGTGGTTGTTGTTGTTTTCTTGTTGCTTTTAGGATTCTTTCTTTATCCTTAACTTTTACCATTTTAATTATAATTTAATTTTAATGTGTCTTCATGTGTGTCTCTTTGGCTTTATCTTTCTATAAATCTCTGGGCTTCCTGGACCTGGATTTCTGCTTCCTCAGATTAGGGACATTTTCAGACAGTATTCAAAAATATTTTCTGGAACTTTCTCACTCTCATCTCCTTGTGGGACCCCTATAATGTGAATGTTACTCCATTTGATGTCTGAAATGTCCCTTAAGATGTCTTCACTTTTTAATTTTTTATTGGAGTAAAATTGCTTTACAATGTTGTGTTAGTTTCTACTGTACAATGAAGTGAATCAGCTATATGTATACTTATATCCCCTCCCTCTTGGATCTCTCTCCCACCCCCCTCATCCCACCCATGTAGTTTGTCAGAGAGCACCGACCTGAGCTCCCTGTCCTATATAGCATGTTCCCACTACCTATCTATTTTACACATGGTAGTGTATTTATGTCAAACCTAACTCCCAATTCGTTCCACCCTCCCATTCCCCGCTGTGTCCACATGTCCATTCTCTACATCTACATCTCTATTACTGCCCTACAACTAGGTTCATCTGTACCATTTTTCTAGATTCCACATATGTGCATTAATATACGATATTTATTTTTCCCTTTCTGGCTTACTTCACTCTGTATGACAGACTCTAGGCCCATCCACATCCCATTCATTGGGTCAATGAAAATGACCCAATTTCATTCCTTTTTATGGCTGAGCAATATTCCATTGTATACATGTACCACATCTTCTTTATCCATTCATCTATCTTTGGACATTTAGGTTGTTTCCATGCCCTGGCTATCGTAAATAGTGCTGCAATGAACATTGGGGAAATGCATCCTTTCGAATCATGGTTTTCTCAGGGTATATGCCCAGTAGTGGGATTATTGGGTCACATGGTAGTTCTATTTTTATTTTTTTAAGGAATCTCCGTACTGTTCTCCATAGTGGCAGTATCAATTTACATTCCCACCAACAGTGCAAAAGAGTTCCCTTTTCTCTGCACCGTCTCCAGCATTTATTGTTTGTAGATTTTTATGGCCTTCGTTCTGACCAGTGTGAGGTGATACCTCATGGTAGTTTTGATTTGCATTTCTCTAATATTTAGCGATGTTGAGCATCTTTTCATGTGCCTCTTGGCCATCTGTATGTCTTCTTTGGTGAAATGTCTATTTAGGTCTTCTGCCCATTTTTGGATTAGATTGTTTATTTTATTGATACTGAGCTCCATGAGCTGTATGTGTATTTTGGAGATTAATCCTTTGTCCGTTGCTTCATTTGCAAATATTTTCTCCCATTCTGAGGGTTGTCTCTGTGTCTTGTTTACGGATGGTTTCCTATGCTGTGAAAAAGCTTTTAAGGGTAATTAGGTCCCATTAGTTTATTTTTGTTTTTATTTTCTTTACTCTAGGAGGTAGGTCAAAAAAGATCTTGCTGTGGTTTATGTCAAAGAGTGTTCTTCCTATGGTTTCCTCTAAGAGTTTTATAGTGTCTGGTCTTACATTTAGGTCTTTAATCCATTTTAAGTTTATTTTTGTGTATAGTGTTAAGTAGTGTTTTAGTTTCATTCTTTTACATGTAGCGGTCCAGTTTTCCCAGCACCACTTATTGAAGAGACTGTCTTTCCTCCATTGTATATCCTTGCCTCCTTTATCATGGATTAGTTAACCATAGGTGCATGGGTTTATCTCTGGGCTTTCTATCCTGTTCCATTGGTCTATATTTCTGTTTTTGTGCCAGTACCATACTGTCTTGATTACTGTAGCTTTGTAGTATAGTTTGAAGTCGGGGAGCCTGATTCCTCCAGCTCTGTTTTTCTTTCTCTAGATTGCTTTGGCTATTCGGGGCCTTTTGTTTTTCCATACAAATCGTAAAATTTTTTGTTCTACTTCTGTGAAGAATACCGTTGGTAGTTCGATAGGAATTGCACTGAATCTGTAGATTGCTTTGGGTAGTATAGTCATTTTCACAATATTGATTCTTCCAAACCAAGAACATGGTGTATTTCTCCATTGGTTTATGTCATCTTTGATTTCTTTCATCAATGTTTTATATATAGTTTTCTGAGTACAAGTCTTTTGCCTCCTTAGGCAGGTTTACTCCTAGGTATTTTAGTCTTTTTGTTGCTATGGTAAATGGAATTGTTTCCTTAATTTCCCTTTCTGATTTTTAGTTATTAGTGTAGGGGAATGCAAGAGATTTCTATGCATTAATTTTGTATCCTGCAACCTTACCAAATTCTTTGATTAGTTCTAGTAGTTTTCTAGTGGCATCTTTAGGATTTTCTATGTATAGAATCATGTCATCTGCAAACAGTGACAGTTTGACTTATTCTTTTCCAATTTGTATTTATTTTATTTCTTTTTCTTCTCTGATTGCCGTGGCTAGGACTTCCAAAACTATGTTGAATAAGAGTGGTGAGAGTGGACACCCTTTTCTTGTTCCTGATCTTAGTTGAAATGCTTTCAGTTTTTCACCATTATGATGTTTGCTGTGGGTTTGTCATATACGGCCTTTATTATGTTGAGGTAGGTTCCCTTTATGCCCATTTTCTGGAGAGTTTTTATCATAAATGGATGTTGAATTTTGTCAAAAGCTTTTCTGCATCTATTGAGATCATCTGGTATTTATTCCTTAATTTGTTAATATGGTTTATCACATTGATTGACTTTCATATATTGAATAATCTTTGCATTCCTGGGATAAATCCCACTTGATCATGGTGTACAATCCTTTTAATGTGTTGTTAGATTCTGTTTGCTTGTATTTTGTTCAGGATTTTTGCATCCATGTTCATCAATGATATTGGTCTGTAATTTTCTTTTTTTGTGATATCTTTGTCTGGTTTTGGTATCAGGGTGATGGTGGCCTCATAGAATGAATTTGGGAGTGTTCCTCCCTCTGCAACGTTTTGGAAGAGTTTTAGAAGGATAGGTGTTAGCTCTTCTCTAAATGTTTGATAGAATTCCCCTGTGAATCCATCTGGTCCTGGACTTTTGTTTGTTGGAAGATTTTTAATTACAGTTTCAATTTCATTACTTGTGATAGGTCTGTTTATATTTTCTAATTCTTCCTGGTTCAGTCTTGGAAAGTTGTACTTTTCCAAGAATTTATCTATTTCTTCGTGGTTGTCCATTTTATTGACATATAGTTGTTTGTAGCAGTCTCTTATAATCCTTTGTATTTCTGTGGTGTCAGTGTGATTTCTCCTTTTTCACTTCTAATTCTATTGATTTGAGTCTTCTCCCTTTTTTCTTGATGAGTCTGGCTAATGGTTTATCAATTTTGTTTATCTTCTCAAAGAACCAGCTTTTAGTTTTGTTGACCTTTGTTACTGTTTTCTTTGTTTCTATTTCATTTATTTCTTCTCTGATCTTTATGATTTCTTTCCTTCCACTGACTTTGGGTTTTCTTTGTTCTTCTTTCTCTAGTTGCTTTAGGCATAAGGTTTATTTGAGATTTTTCTTATTTCTTGAGGTGAGATTGAATTGCTATAAACTTCCCTCTTAGAGCTGCTTTCGCTGTGTTCCATAGGCTTTGGGTCTTTGTGTTTTTGTTGTCTTTTTTTTCTATGTATTTTTTAATTTCTTCTTTGACTTCTTCAGTGATGTCTTGGTTATTTAGTAGTGCACTGTTTAGCCTCCATGTATTTTTTTTTTTTTTACAGTTTTTTCCCTGAAATTCATTTCCAAACTCATAGTGTTGTGGTCAGAAAAGATGCTTGATATGATTTCAATTTTCTTAAATTTTCCGAGGCTTGATTTGTGACCCAAGATGTGATCTTTCCTGGAGAATGTTCAATGTGCACTTGAGAACAAAGTGTATTCTGCCACTTTCAGGTGGAATGTTCTATAAATACCAATTAAATCTATCTGGTTTATTGTGTCACTTAAAGCTTGTGCTTCCTTATTTATTTTCTGTTTAGATTATCTGTCCATTGGTGTAAGTGAGGTGTTAAAGTCCCCTACTATTATTGTGTTACTGTTGATTTCCCCTTTTATGGTTGTTAGCATTTGCCTTATATAATGAAGTGCTCCTATATTAGGTGCATAAATATTTATACTTGTTATATCTTCTTCTTGGATTGATTCCTTGATCATTATGTAGTGTCCTTCCTTATCTCTTGTAACAGTCTTTATTTTAAAGTCTATTTTATCTGATACAAGTATTGCTACTCCAGCTTTCTTTTGATTTCCATTTGCATGGAATATCTTTTTCCATCCCTTCACTTTCAGTCTGTATGTGTCCTTAGGAGTGAAGTGGGTCTCTTGTAGACAGCATATATATGGGTCTTGTTTTTGTATCCGTTCAGTCAGCCTGTGTCTTTTGGTTGGAACATTTAATCCATTTACATTCAAGGTTATTATCAATATGTATGATCCTATTACCATTTTCTTAATTGTTTTGGGTTTGTTTCTGTGGGTCTTTTTCTTCTCTTGTGTTTCCTGCCTAGAGAAGTTCCTTTAACATTTGTTGTAGAGCTGGTTTGGTGATGCTGAATTCTCTTAGCTTTTGCTTGTCTGAAAAGCCTTTGCTTTTGCTGGGTAGAGTAATCTTGGTTGTAGGTTTTTCTCTTTTATCACTTTAAATATGTCTTGCCACTTCCTTCTGGCCTGCAGAGTTTCTGCTGAAAAATCAGCTGATAATCTTATGGGGATGGCTTTGTATGTTATTTTTTCCTTTTCCTTTGCTGGTTTTAATATTTTTTCTTTGAATTTAATTTTTGTTAGTTTCATTAATATGTGTCTTGGTATGTTTCTCCTGGGGTTTATCCTGCATGGGCCTCTCTGTGCTCCCTGGACTTGGGTGACCATTTCCTTTTCAATGTTAGGGAAATTTTCCACTATAATCTTTTCAGATATGTTCTCAGACCCTTTCTTTTTCTCTTCTTCTTCTGGGACCCCTATAATTCGAATGTTGGTGCATTTAGTGTTGCCCCAGAAGTCTCTGAGGTTGTCTTCAATTCTTGTCATTCTTTTTTCTTTATTCTGCTTCTCAGCAGTTATTTCCACCATTCTGTCTTCCAACTCACTTATTCGTTCTTCTGCCTCAGTTATTATGTTACTGATTCCTTCTAGTGTATTTTTCATTTCAGTTATTGTATTGTTCATCTCTGATTGTTTGTTCTTTAGTTCTTCTAGATCTTTGTTAAACATTTCTTGTATTTTCTCAATTTGTACCTCCATTCTTTTTCCAAGATTCTGGATCATTTTTACTATCATTACTCTGATCATTACTCCTTTTTCAGGTAGGTTGCCTATTTTCTCTTCATTTATTTGGTCTTTTAGTTTTTCACCTTGCTCTTTCATCTGTGACATATTTTTGTGTTGTTCCACTTTTTTTTTTTTTTTTTTTGTCCTGATGGGTGGGATTGTGTTCCTGTCTTACTGGTTGTTTGGCCTGAGGCTTCCAGCACTGGAGTTTGTAGGCTTTTGGGTAGAGACAGGTCTTGGTGCCAAGATGAGGACCTCTGGGAGACCTCACTATGATGAATATTCCCTGGGGTCTGAGGTTCTCTGTTAGTCCAGTGGTTTGGACTCGGAGCTCCCACAACAGGAGCTCTGGCCTGACCCCTGGCTTATGAACCAAGATCCTGCAAGCCACAGGATCAGTTCAGTTATAACTTCTGTTTGGTATTTTCTTATATTTTCTATCTCTGTGTTGAAGTTCTCACTGTTTTCATACATTTTTCTCCCAAGTTCAGTGAACATCTTTATGACCATTATTTTATTTTATTTTGTAATTTTTTTGGAGTATAATTGCTTTATTGGAGCATAATTGCTTAACACTGTTGTGTTAGTTAGTTTCTTCTGTATAACAAAATGAATCAGCTATACATATACATATACATATATCCCCATATCTCCTCCCTCTTGCATCTCCCTCCCACCCTCCCTATCCCACCCCTCTAGGTGGTCACAAAGCACCGAGCTCATCTCCCTGTGCTATGCAGCTGCTTCCCACTAGCTATCTATTTTACATTTGATAGTGTATATATGTCAATGCTACTCTCTCACTTCCTCCCAGCTTACCCTTCCCCCTCCCCGTGTCCTCAAGTCCATTCTCTACATCTGCGTGACCATATTATTTTAAATTGTTTATCAAGTAGGCTGCTTATCTCTGTTTCTTCAGTTCTTTTTCTGAGGTTTTGGACTTTTTCTTTTGATTAGAATATTTTCCTCTGACTCCTCATTTTGCCTAATTCTCTGTGTTTGTTTCTGTGTATTCGGTAAATCATCTACCTCTCCCATTCTTGCTGGAGTGGCCTTATGTAGGAGATGTCTCAGGAAGCTCAGAAGCACAATTCCCCCTGACCACCAGAGCCAGGTGCTCAAAGGGTGTCCCCTATGGAGACTGTACGTGCACTATCTAGTTGTGACTGTTGCTATGGCATGCTGATGGGTGCAGCTGGCTCCCAGAATGGCAGCAGAACCTAGATGTGGCAGCTTCTGTGTGCTGGTGTGTTAGGCTGACACTCAAATGGTTGTGGGGTCTGGCCACAGTGGCTGCTGCGTGCTGGAGGTGAGGTTATTGCCCAGCCTGCTGTGAGGCCCAGCTGAGTTTCAGGGGTGAGGTATGCCCACTGGAACTGAGAGATTAGATAGAAATTTCCAAAATGGTACCCTCCAGCACCAGTATTAGCAAGGTAGCCTGAGGTCACAAAGATGATTCCCTCCAGCATCTCAGTTCTCAGGGTGCATCCCAACTGCTTCCTGCCTCTCTAGCAGATGCTTCAAGATAAGTAAGTGGGTCTCCTTCACCTATTTTCCATGAGCTTTTCAATCTGGTATTTTTGTGCTGGTTTTCAGGTCAAGTGAGCCTACACATAAGCCTCTACCAGTGGATTTTTTGTTCTCCTTAGTTCTATAGTTTTCCTAGACATATTCCTCATTGATTTTCAAAACCAGGTGTTTTGGGGCCTCATCTCCCCTGTGTATTATTTAAGGGTTGGAGCCCCTGACATGGAACCCAAATCTCTCATTCTTCAGAGAGAAGATCTGTATCTTTATGATCCTTCTGATTGTGGATCACCGCATCTGGGGTGTGGTCTTTTTTCCTTGATATGATCATACCTCTGTATCTGTGTTTCTCCTATCCATCTCAGTGCTGTCCTTTTACCCTTTGTTGTGGAGACTCTGTTCATTCAATTTTCAGACCTTTTTCAGAGGGAATTATTCCATATGTAGTTGTAGATTTGTTGTGTTTGTGGGAGGAGGTGACTTCAGGAACTTCCTATGCTGCCATCTGTAGCTCTCTCATAGATCTTTTTTTGTGAACTTTCTGTTCACATGTCACCCATATTTATTTGTGTTACTTCTTACTATTGAGTTACAGGAGTTTTATTATTCTGGGTTCAAGTTATTTTCCAGATACATGTATTGAAAATATTTTTCCCAGTTTGCCTTTTATTTTCTTTCTTTGAAAAGCAGGTTTTAACTTTATAAAGTCCAATTTATCAATTTTTTTCTTTTACAGCTAATAAAATTAATATTTTGTATGAAATTAGGAAAAAGTATTTATTTATTTTTAACACTCTAAATAGTCTAAGGTTTACAACTGACCAAGTTCTATATGATAATGAGCAAGGGACAAAGCAAGCAAGCAAGCAGTCAAGCAAGCAAACAAGCTTTTCTTTCAAAAGCTTAACTACAAAGCAACTTAATGCAAAAAGCCTGAGGTATTGTAAAAGGATCAGAGGTCGTAATTAATCATTTTCCAAAGCAGAAGATAGCACAATAATATCCACCTGTTGTATACATGTTGCTATGCACTTACAGTCTTGAAAAGGACTCTCTTGTTTAGCTTTCTTGTTTAGCTTTTTCTTCTGCCTATTGACTCCCTTAAAGGAGGGAATTTGGAACCCATTCTGCTCCCAGAGTCTGTTTCCTTGTGACTGAAGCTATAGAATAACAAAGTAACTACACGTTTTGTTTGTATTTATTTGAAAATACAATTGAATGGCAACTTTGCAAATAATGTAGAAACATATAGAAAAGTGGTCTTCTACCTCCTTCATGTTGGACAAAAGCATGGTGCTCATCTAGGCCTTGCTACTGCATAGACTGATTAAGGACAGACAGTGTAACGGATGCCACAAGTTCCGCTGGCTATAAACATCACCAGTTTTCTGGAGAAGCTGAATGCTCTCCATTAGTGACTGGACAGGACACTCCCCTTCGGTTAGAACTCAGCTTTCTTTGACTTTCAGCAAATAGATTACCTTTTCTGAGGCTCTGGATTTTCCTTTTTAAAGTAGGGATGCTACCTTACATGGTTGTTATAATCATTAAATGATATTACACTTGTGGGAACATCTAAGACAACACCCTGTGTCATCTAACAGGGAAGATACTCAATAGAGTATGTTTAATCTGAATGAGTTGCATATTCAAGGTTGCTATGTAAACCAAAGGATTCTATTAAGCTATCACAGGCCATTAGCACCTTATTTCAAGGTAGCTTTTCAGATTTGCCTGTTTTCTAGCAAAGACCTTATGGGAATGCACCACTAGACAGTCATTTTTGAGGAGGGAAAAAAGTCATATCTAAGAATGAAGAAGAAAATGTCAAAGACATAGGTATTTCCCAAAGTGGTTTTCATTTCTCGAGTGGGGTTTCACCTTTTGACTGAGGTTTCACACTAGGGCAGCCAGAGTGGATTATGTTGACTGGGTGCCCTGGGAGGGAGAAAAGAAAGCCATAAAGGGCACAGTAAATAGAAGGAAGCAGAATGCAAGATCACCAAGTCAGTGTTTTCTTATTTCACATTTAGCCCTTAAATCATTTATTATTTCAACAGATCTTTTTCAAATCACAATGGACCTAACATTCTGCCAGATACTATAGATAATTCAAAAACCAGTGCCCATATTCTCCAATAAGTAAACCATATAGATATAAAGTAGTGATTCAAGGCCAAAATTATTGGCACAGACTGTGGTGGTTAAATATCCTTCTAGTGGTATCAAGGTAGGGATTGTAGTGGAGTCGTCATGGGGATTAGAACATAGGCTTATGTCATAACCAGTTTGTGCCAAGAGCTATCTGTGATTCACCTTCCACCATCAATGGTCTCCTCACTGCCAGCCAGCAGTCAAAATCTAATTTCTGCCTATGTTATAGGACCACTCCTAGACTGGGTTTCCCCAGAAAGAGACACGGAGACAGAGTTTGGCATCAAGATATGCATTAGGGATGAATGCCTATAAAGGAAGTATAAAGGAGCAGGATTAGGTAGAGAAATTTGAATGTGGTAGGGAGCCCAAGAGCTAGGATTGCTCATAAGTCATCCTGCAGGGAGGTGAACTACCTGGGACTTTGTTTTTGCTTTCCTCAGTTATAGATGTGGGCCACTCTTATAAGGATGTGAGGTCAGGCAAGGCAACTCTCTGCAGCTGAAACAGACTCTGAAGGAGCTGACACTGAAGATTGTTACAGATCACATTGCCCACAGCTGGGCAGCAAATCATTCCTTCAAGGGGGATCTGGACAATGTATCTCCAAGTCTACCACAAGACCTGAGCCAAGATGGCTATCATGTTTTAGATAGATTGATTGATAGATAGATGTGTTCAGACACACACACACACACACAGACACACACACACAAGGGGAGAGAGATAGAGGGGGAGAGAGATAGAGAGAGACAGAAGAAGGAAGAAGAGGAAGAATTATGAAACAGAATTAGTATTTTCTATAAATTAAAAAGGCAAATTAATTTGTGAAGATCAAGGATGGCGTAGCTAGATATTTGAAGAAGATGGAGCATTTGGAAATGTTAACTGGGAGGAATGTTTTAAGTCTTCTGACAGAATTTTTAAATTGCCCTACAGTTCAGGTGAAGTTTATAGTGTAAATTTGCAGAAGACAAATCCTATAAGATTTTGAATCTTTATTCCATGGTCTCAGATGACAAAGGTAGCTCCAGAGAACATAGTGGGTATAGACTACAGTTTGGGGTTGGCATGATGGACTTGGAAAAATGCCAAATGGGTAAAGGCATCTAGGATGATGGGGGCAATGTTATAATAGTTGACTATGGAGCCCAAGCTGAGTGAAGCATCCAGAGGAGTTAGAAGGGCTCCTAGATGTTGGTGTTGTAGAAAGAATAATAAGTAATTGAAGCTAGCAAAAGGGTAGAAGAGGACTTTTAGTTCTTGTGAGTGAATGAAAGAGAGGCTAGATGAAGAGATTGCAATAGAGAAATGAAAGGACCAATTTGAGATCTTGGTTGGGAAATTTCTCATGAAGAGACTCAGGATATAGCTGTGCAGGTAGAAAGATGGCATGGACTGGAAATGAAGGCTCCTTAAGTCATATAAGGCAGATGAATGTGAGGTCAACAAGTCGTCATCATCGTTGTCATTAAGAAGATTTTAGTAAAGGCTGGAATAATCAGATTTGAATTTTAGGTGCTGCACAGGGCAAGGTAATAGTTACCATGTCCAGCCACTAGGAATTTGTCATCAGAAACCCTGGAAAGGAGGTGAAAACCAATTTCCCCATTCCTGAAGAAAAGTCCTCACTTGCTTTTTCCAAACTGAGAGGAAACAGAAGAAAGTTTTGGTGAAAAGTATTAGGTCTAAAATGTGAAAATATGTTGAAATCTACTTTAGTGGATTGAGGGTCAGAACACACTTTTTAAAAAACAGACATTGAATGGCCTCTTCTTTCACTTTCTGCCACAGTGTCTGCTAGGCAAGGAAAATGACTCATTAATACATTTAACGCCAGAGGCCTGACTCATTCAGAAATCTCTTAACAGCCACGTCACCAATCTTACTACACTTTAGCTAATGATATTCTGAAGCTCAGGCTGTCAGAATTATGCCTCACACGTGGGTAATGGGTTTTACAGCTTGTACCAGAAGTAGGCTAGTAGTATTAATTCCTATTTTAATGAGGTAGAAGCTGAGCTAAGTGAATCACCTTAGGCTAGACATTGAACAGAGTCTGAAACTGTACTTCTTCTTACCATCAAAATTAGCAAAGTGTCCACAGCAAAACACTGACTTCTAGAGCAGACACTTCAGGTGATTATTTGAGGTCTAAACCCAGTGACTGCACAGAAATAACTGCTACCACATTTGAAGAAGTGATAACATGTCTACTAATGAGCAAGGCGAGGGGAGGAATAATTTTTTATCCAACTTTCTATTTCCTGGGCCTAGCACAGAGCTTGGTAATAAGTATTCAAAAAACATGTCAAATGAATGAAGGAAATATCTTAAATATCAATTTTGTGATTACTGTCTTTCCTGAGAGGACTATAATAAAATGCATGCTTTATCTCTGAGACAAACTTTGTAGTTCTCAGCAGTGAATTGTACTCAAGTGCAAGTATCAAAGAAAAAGATCTATTGCATTACAGAATTTTCTGTCTCCTTGGTCTTACGCTTTTGATCAGAGTTTGATGCTAATACACATGCAGTCCTGAGCCAGAGGTAGAGAAGGAACACAACATGATTCCAAACAGACCTCCAGCTTTCTGGGCTTAGGGTCTCCAAAGCCTTATAATTTTTAATTTTATCATCTGAAACTTAGAAATTTCCATTGCATCTTCTGTGCTCATGAAGTAGAGAACATAGTGACTCTCAGAGAAGTCAAATCCAATCAATAAATATTTACTGACATCTACAAGAGAGTCATTTGGGGGTTACTGTATGGAAGATATTAGCTTTCTCTCAAGCTGTTTGCCATCTACTTGGGGAGAAAAGATATAAAAAATATGAAAAGGGGTAAATAGTCAATTCAAGAAAATGAACATTGTCACAGGACAGCCTGTGACTATGCAGCATTCATCTTCCCCTTCTTGATTCCTACCAGCAGCTCAAGTTTATTCAAGTATCCACTCATCCCAGGTGCTAGAGGGGAAGACGACCTTCTCCCCAGACCAGGTTTAGGTCCTAATTAGTAAAGACAATTAACATGTGACATTCCCTGTGCTACTGTTATTGGTCCAACAGTGGACATGTGACCAGTGCTGGCTCAAGCCAACTGAGGGAAACTGATAGCCACTGCTCGGGGAGAGGGTTCCCATTCTCTGCCACTAGATGTGGGCAAAGAAGAGAGTGTAGCCCTAGCTGCATTTGGCAGCCCTCTTATGACCACGAAGAAACCAGACATGGGATGGCAGAGTGGAGAAAATTTGGGTCTCCAATGATGGATTTGAGTCCCTGAATCAACCTCGGAGCCTCTCTTAACTCAAGGCTTCCTGCTACATGAGATAATAAATCTCCTTATTGCTTAAGCTGGATTGGTGGGGGATTTGTTTCCAAAAGGATCTCAAGGAGACAATGACCAATTGCTAAATGCGTGGGCAGATAATAATTGCTGTGAGAGTTCAGAATGGGGAGAGTTCACATCAGGCCAGAGTGGTCAGGACAGTATTCAGAGAAACAGAGCCTTTAAAAATGAATAGAATAGTACAGAAGGAGAGGCCAGAGAAAGACCTTCCAGGCAAAAACCAGGAGATGAAAGGAATTTGAAGAGCAATAAAGGAATAGAGGGTGCAAAGTGAGAAAGGAAAGGTCAGATCAGACTTTAGAAGACCTTGAAGATCAAGTTAAAGTACCAGGGACTCTGATATTTATTTAGGCTCCAAGGCTACAATAAAGATTTTTGAAGAAGAAAATTGTCCCTGCCTGAGCATTTGAAATCAGGTCCACCTACCACCACATTATACTCCTGCCGGTCCATAAAAACAGTTTCAAACATTCATGGGTGTTTTAAGCAAATGGCCCACCGCACCCCACTGCCCCTTCACCTTGACCTGCCTATACTTTGGTCTCATTTCTCTGGCTCCACACTTGTGGCTCTGAGATTCTGACTTTGATCCTATGTCTTTGGCCTCTGCAGATTAATCTCTTATCCTGTTCACCCTGTCATTTAGTCTTTGTTCCTTCTGTCTCATGAACTCTGGGATACTGTGCCTTCTGCATTGGAGCCCCACTGTGTTCTTGTGGGATGCTGTACTTCCTCCCAGACCAATCTCCAACTCAGGTACTCAGGAGAGAAGAAGAGGGGGGAAGATTCAGGTAGAAATGACAGTGCAGAAGTGAGCCGGACATGGTTGTGCCCATGGTTAGAACCAAGGTTGTTTTAAGGGAACTCATGAGGACTTAATATATATGCTATACAAATAGCTCTTGGAAGTTGACAAGAAAGATACAAGCAACCCAGTAGAAAAATGAGTAAATGGCTAACCGACCTGAAAGTGTGCTCGAATTCCTTAAAATGATGGGAGTGCAAATTAAAGAAATAGTAATACCTATTACTTTGGCAAAAATAAAAAAGAGCTCTACTACCTACTGTTGGTGGGAATGTATGGAAAAGTGCACTCATACATTACTGGAGGAGATATGAAGACTTACCGCCTTATTGGTGAGGGCAAAATGGCGGCATCTTAAAATTAAAAATACATGTAGACTCAATTCCAGCAACCCGCTCCTGTTTCAATCTCATAGAAATAAAAGCAGCAAAACAAAACACATAAATACATATTGCAGTGCTATTTGTATGAGGGGGAAAATACTGGAACAAAGAGAATACTCGTGAAATGAAGAGGAACTGAGTACGTTATAGAATATTATACAGCCATTACAGTCAATCAGTGCTCTGCCGGTTGACATGGACAGAATTACATGAGGAATAATAATGGCCCTGATTTATCTGGTGCTTCCTAAATACTAGGCACAGTTCTAATTGCTTCACATGTATGAACTCATTGGTGCTCATAATAACCCTATGAACTAGGTATTATCATAGAGAAGTTGAGTAACTTGTCCAAGCATGCACAGTTAGTAAGTGGCAGAGCTGACATTTGAATCCCTAGAGGTCCAGAGCTGCTGAAATGAGTGGAGTAGGGAGAATAAGAGGGGAAATCCAAGGTTAAAAAAGGAAAAGAAACACGTCAGACTTAAAAAAAAAAAAACCCAAAACAGCAGGTATGACATAATAGCATTCATGCATTATAAAACCATATAGTTGTGTGTATAAAGAAACTTGACTTTTTAAAAATGAGAAGTCATGGAATCATAGAACCTTATGGTTGTATGGGGAATGTAAAAATCATGTAACACAATCACCCATCTGAGGCTTGAAGCACATAGTATCTGTGCTCAGTAGTTGGCAGACATACCAGGATGAGAAAGTTAATATATTTTTCACATAGCCCCTATTTTGAGTCTCTGAGTTTTATCAACTAGCCCTTGTTCTATCACTTGGATGTCATACAGAGTAAGCCTGTTTTCTCTTCCACAAGGGAGCCCACTAAGTGTTTAAGGAAAGGTATTGTATCACTTCTAGGTATTCCCTTTTCCAAGTGCTGAGTTTCTTCACTGAGCCTTCAACATGGTTTTGAGTTTCCATTAGATTGATCATCCCTTTACAAATATAATCTGGTTTCTCTATATCTCTTTTTCAAGGGCGGTACTCACAGTTGGACACAACACTATAGGTATGGCTGAGACACGTGGTTACCATTCAAGATTCTGACCCCATGTTTATGTAAACTAAAATCATTTTAGTTTTTGTGATCACTGAACCATGCTGTTGGTTCTAAATGGGCTTACTGTCAACTAAAACCACTGTCTACATCACTGCAGAGCTCTCTGACACACACTTTAAGTCAAGAGTTGTTTTTCAGATGCAAGTGACATAATGGAACGATCTTTGTAGAGAGACTGACCTGGTTTGAATCTTGGCTGTATCGTATCCTATGAGACTTCAGGAAAGTCAATTACTTTATCTAATCTCAGTTTCCTCAACAGTTAGGTAAGTATAAGGATTCCACTAAAGAGTTGCTTTAAGGGTTAGAAATAAGGTATATTGAAGCTAGTCCATATAAGTACACAATTAAAAAATAGATTTTTTTTAAACCAATTTATTGCCATTAGTAGATTTAAGTCACTGTAACAACATTTGAGGGCCATTTGGGATGGAGATTATAGCCTCTTTATGTTAACCCTTCACCCCTGCTTTCTGTCAGTTGCCACCAGAAATATCTTCTGATTAATCTTCATCCTTTGGATGAGGTCAGCAACTATTCATGTTTCCATCTAATTATCCTTTTCTCCAGTAGTTCTTTGTCTATTTTGCAGAGAAAGAAGATAGCTTCTTTCTTGAAGTCAGAACCTTTACCTATTGCCAACATTATTTTATTTTTTCGCAGTTCCACAAAAATCACCAATATTGAATTCAGTGATCTCATGAGCCAGGAGAGTTGCGCTCATTTAGAGCAGTTAAGGGAATCATACCGCTTTCTCTCTAAATTCTCATCAATTTCACTTTCACCAAGACATTCTTCCTTGTTAAAGTAGAAGCTGTCCCTGTCTGCCTCCACTTACTGACTGATGATTCTGTCAGTAGGGTAAGACAAGAATTTGTCAGATGCTCTGCTTTTAGCCAAATGAGACTCCCTGCAGGTGCCCTCTTGGTTAGAGTAGGCTTCTAAGCTGTGTTGAGATCTGGGTCAGGAAAGTATCCTCTCAGCCAGCTGACCCCAAGTATGTTCTTCTTGAAACCACCCATATGTCTGTGTGGTGTTCTCATCCTCAAATTTATACATTTCTACACTTTTACAGAGGTGTACAACTTCTTGTCAGGCAGCTAAACTGCATCCCCTCCTATAAGGTTAGATCTTTTTAAATCTATTGAGCCTAGAAAAGTTTCACTATCCATCAGCCCCCTTCATGTCCCCACTTCCCTCCTTAGTGAGCTTAAATTCCATCATTAAAATAACTGAACAAGCATCTCAGATCTCTTCCTCTTTTTCCCTTCATCATACTCACCTGGTTAAACTCTGGTCCTGATTACATCCTATATTGTGCCCACATCCTTAAATCTTAACGTTTCTGGAAAAAAATCACAGAACCATGCTGAGTAGTCTCACTTAAATTCATGACCACAAACCTCAAATGGGCACACAGCACTGCTTGCCACACCACATCATTTCTCTAGTAGTAGATTTGTCACTCTCCTAAGTTGACTTTTTTCATACAGCTCTTTACTCCTCAAATACCCAGCATCCACCCCTCCTCCCTCCCGCTGACCTTCTACATACTAATGCCCTTTCTGTTTATTTGTATTTGTTGTTGTCCTGTCTTGAATGTTTCTCCCCTGACCCTCTTAACTTCATGATTTACTCCTTCATTTTATTCATGTCTTCGTTCAGGTCCTCCCTAAACAACTTAGCCAGGAGGGCACTCTCCATCACCAACTCTCTTTTTCCTTCATAGTACTTATTTCTACCTGAATTGTTTTATATACATATTTTCTCTACTGTTAGCTGAAAAAAATTTTTTTAATTTCACTTTCATAATTTGCATATTCTTAATTTTTTCTGGATGCTCCGTCACGTTATCGTCTATAGTATCTACCCTACTGAGTTTGGATACCTGTCTCCTAAGCCCCCCATCCTGCCGTTTCAAACTATCCAGATTGTTCTCAATGTAGGTTGTGTAGTTATTATCCTAAGTCTTCACCATCTCCTAAGTTGAATCCGCCCTTTCCTAGATAACATGTTTTGCTCTTTCACAGTTTACTCGTTCTTTGTGCTGGAGCATATCTTCTGGGAACTAGGACCTCTAGACTCACAGAGCCCAGAGTTGTAGGAACAGGAAGCACACATTTCCCAAATGGGTCACTGGGAATGATGGTAAGAAGGACCACTCCTACTTTCCCCCTTATTTTCTAGACCCATTTATTCTGCCTACTGGAGGCACAGCACAATGTAATTGTCATTGATGTACGGCAGCTATTCTTAACGAGGATTCTCCATGATAATCAAGCCCTAATGCCCTAATGCATCCGTTAGATATTATGAATCAACTTTCCTCCTAAGAGCTATGGATCATCCTTGACAAAATTGAGAAAATAGTCAGTCCAATAATTTTGGGTGTGGCTTAAATCTCTCATGGAATTTTGATTAAGAAAGACTGAGGGTATATCCTCTACCCCAGAGGATGGCATACCTACACAAGGTAGTATCTCCAAGCAGGCACTGTACTTTCAAAAGACCATTTCTTCTTGGTGGTACACTATGTGATACAACCAATAGATATTATGGTCAGATGCCCAATGCCACATCTTCTTTGCTATTAAAAAAGTAGTTCTCAGGGGCTTCCCTGGTGGCGCAGTGGTTGAGAGTCCGCCTGCCGATGCCAGGGACGCGGGTTCGTGCCCCGGTCCGGGAAGATCCCACATGCCGCGGAGCAGCTGGGCCCGTGAGCCATGGCCGCTGAGCCTGCGCGTCCAGAGCCTGTGCTCCACAATGGGAGAGGCCACAACAGTGAGAGGCCCGCATACCGCAAAAAAAAAAAAAAGTAGTTCTCAAACATTCGTGTACATTAGAATCATTTGGAGGGCTCTTTAAAACACAGACTTTTGGACCCTACCTCAGTCTCATTTAAATTCTTGGGTGGGATCCAAGAAACTGCATCTCTAATAAGTTCTCAGGTGATGATGATGCTACTGGTCCAGGAACCACACTTTGAGAACCACTGCTGTAAAATGAGTCTGTAGATCCAATGTATTGTTATGTAAGATCCCAAATCAATGGATCAGTTAGTCTATAAACTTTTCAATAGCAGTGCAAGCTGAAACCCTGGGAAAGACAAACCCACACCCAGAATACATGCCACTCTCCTTTCCAGGTGGAGGGGACCCAATGTAATCAACTGGCCATCAAGCGGCTGGTTGATTTCTTGAGGGATGAGATCGTATCATGGGCTTAGAATTGGTTTCTGTTGATAGCAGATTGGACATTTGGCAGTAGGAGTATCTATATCAGCCTTGGTGAGTGGAAGTCCCTGTTACTGAGTCCATGAATAGCCTCCAACCATGCTACCATGGTACTCCATTCACACATCCATGGTGCCAGCACTGGAGTGACTAATGACAGAGGTTTGCTGATGTCAACTAGTTAAGTCATTCTGTCTACTTGATATTTTATGCTTTGTTTGTGGTTGATGCTATCTGGTATGTAGGTAATACGTAATGCCAAGATTTTCACACTTTGTGTTCACTCCCATACATCCATCCAAATCATTTCCTTGAATTTGTTAAGACTTGTTTTGTGGCCTAATATAAGATCTAGTCTAGAAAATGTTCTCTGTGTGCTTGAGAAGAATGTGTATTCTGCTGCTATTTTATGAAATATTCTGTTTCTGTCTGTTATGTACATTTGCTCTATAGTGTGGTTCAAACCCACTGCTTCCTTATTTATTCACAGTCTGGGTGAGCTGTCCATTGTTGAGAGTGAGGTAGTCAAGTCTCCAACTATTATTGCATTGCTGTTTATTTATCCTTTTATTTCTGTTAGTATTTGCTTTATATATTTAGGTGCTCAAGTTGGGTGCATAAATATTTACAATTGTTATATTTTATGGATGAATTGACCCCTTTATCATAGTATAATGACCTTCTTTATCTCTCATGACCATTTTTAGCTTAAAATCTATTTTGGCTAATATAGGTATAGCTACTTCTGCTTTCCTTTGGTTATCGTTTGCTTTGACTATCTTTTTCCTTTCTTCAATTTCAGCCTAAGTGTGTCTTTAAGGCTAAGTATAGGCAGCATATTGTTGTACATTATTGTTGTTTTCTTGCTTTCCTTTTAGTCATTCAGCCACTGTATATCTTTTGATCAAATAATTTAACTGATTTACATTTAAAGTAATTATTTATAGGTAAGGACTTACTATTGCCATTTTGTTCATCATTTTCTGACTGTTTGGTAGTTCCTTTGTTACTTTCTTCTTTTCTTGCTCTCTTCCTTTATGATTTGATGACTTTTTGTGGCAGTATGCTTGATTCCCTTATCATAATCCTTTGTGTATCTACTACAGGTTTTCCTTTTTGGTTATAGTGAAATTCATATAAAATATCTTATAGCTATAAAATCCTATTTTAAGCTGATAGCAATGTAACTTTGATAGCATGCTGAAACACTATGCTTTTACTTTTCCTCCCCTCACATTTTAGATTACTGATGTTACAGTTTAAATCATTTCTATACTGTGTGTCTACTAACAGCTTACTATAGTTATATTTATTTTTAATGTGTTTCTTTTTTAACTTTTCAAGTAGAATTGTAAGTGATTTGCACATCACCATTACAAGATTAGAAAATCTAACTTTGACTATTTACTTTCACTGGTGAGTTTTGCACATTCATATGTTTTTACAATGTTGATTAACATCCTTTCATTTCAGCTTGAAAAATGCCTTTAGCATTTCTTTTAAGGCAGGTCTAGTGGTGATGAACTCCTTCAGCATTTGTGTGTTTGGGAAAGTCTTTATGTTTCCTTCATTTCTCCAGAACGACTTTGCCAGGTATAGTATTCTTGGTTTATAAATTTTTTCTTTCAATATTTCGTATATGTCATCCCACTTTCTTCCGGCCTGCAAAGTTTCTGCTGAGAAATCCACTGATAGTCTTATGGGGGTCCAACGGCTTCCTATTATACTTAGATAGAAATCCAAATTCCTCACCATTACTCTCAAATATTTGCATGATCAGGCCCTGTCTACCTTTCCAACCTCTTACGACCCTCCAGTCACTCTGGCTTATTTTCTGTTTGAAACTTTCCAGGTAGGTTCTCCTTCGGGGCCATTCTGAATGTGGTTCCTTCTGCTTGGATCATTCTGTGTCCATTTCTTCACGTTGTGGATCCACCTCATAATTCAGGACTTCATTCAAATAGTACATCCTCAGAGATGCTACCCTGACCACCTCCCCATCCAGGCTGACTGCCCACCACACTACATCTCCACTGGCACTCTTTCAATCTTCTTCTTTTTATTTTTTTGATATGGACCATTTTTAAAGTCTTTATTGAATCTGTTACAACACTGCTTCTGTTTTATGTTTTGGTTTTTTGGCCACGAGGCATGTGGTATCTTATCTCCCCGACCAGGGATCAAACCACACCCCCTGCACTGGAAGGTGAAGTCTTAACCACTGCACCGCCAGGTAAGTCCCAGTCTCTCAGTCTTATCACTTTTTTCATAGTACAAATCACCATGTGAAATACTCTTATTAATTGAATTACTATCCTGTTTATGTTTTGTCTCTTTCCCTCCCATTTTTTTAGTTAAGCTCCAACATTGAAGGGCTCTTGCCTCTTTCATTCAGTGCTCTATCCTCAACTCCCCAATAAAGTAGGCACTTGGTTCATATTTGTTGAACAAATAACTCAGTAAGAAATTCTACCCAGTTTTATTAATGTGTATGAAATTAAGCCCAAAGATGTATTTTTGGCACAGCCATAGGACTTTTAACAAGCTAACCTCCACTCACCACCTCCTAAGCATATACATTAGTCAGTCTGAATAACCCTTTGCAACCTGGAAAAGATCCAGCCTACTTCTTGAACCCAGTCACTACAACCCACTCTGGGATCAAATGCACAAACTGTTTCTGCCTCGCTGCCTCCTTGTCTCTTGCTTTACTCCCCACCTAAGCTGTGCCCTTGCTTTGACGTTTCCACAGACCCCCTTGACAGAGGACCAGATCCCCGCATCATCATCTCCAGCTCCCCTTGTGAACTCCTCACACTCTATGCGCTGATATGGAAGGCTGTTCTCCATCACACTTGTGACTCACCATGCCTTTTCCTTCTCGATTTCTTCTTTCCATGTTTCTACCTGCCACCCTCCATGGTAACCGTTTTCCCAGGTTTATCTGTTTTTCTCCTTCCCCCACTATATTGAGTTAAAAACTTTCTAGTTCTGTCAGTCTAGCCTCTAGGCAGACACATTCTTTCTGTGCTGTGAAATGTGAACCACCCGTGGCCAAGAACCCAGTATTCCAGTATCTTAAGCCAATGGGCCCCCAATCCAAATTTAGTTCATCAACACTATCTGGACAGGCAATCACTGATCTCTTAGCTCTTTCTCTTTCATCTCAAATCCATACTCTCAGTAAAATTAAGTGATAAAAACAGCACCTGTATCCCAAGTAATTTTTTGTTGTTCAAAAGTTTATATTCTCTAAAGACTCTTCCTTGAGAGCTTCAGATTTTCTCTGTTTTCAGACTCAAATGCTGCCTCTCTGTTTTCTCTTTGCTGCAGCAGCCAGGTTTCCTGTGGGCAGGTCTGGGCTTTGAGCATCTCTTTACAATCAATTTTGATGCAGGCCAACAAATTCTTTGTCCCCATACTTTCGTATACCTCAGAGATCTTTCCATCAGATATACCAGAACTATTCATGCTTCAAAATGTATTTCCTTATACAGTGGAAATCCCAGAGTCAGGAGATCTGCAGGAGAGCTGAGGGAGAACGAGCAGGTGAACACAAAAAAGAAATGATAGAGGAAAATGAGCCCAATTCCTAGGCAAGAATTATAATGCCCATGGATTATCTGAAAACTTTTAAAACATCCAAATGAAAATGGAAGAATCGATGAAGTCAGCTCATGTTGCACATTTTTGCCTTTTATCGCATACCATAAACCTTGCAGAATAATCTGCCTCTGAATCAAAAATTTTGTTGGAACATCTGCCCCATTTAAGTTATAGATACAATATTAAACAATAATAATTACGGTACTGGGAGATGGAACATCAATCTCTTTTCCAAAGTGATTAGTCAGTTTATTTATGTAATTATGAATGCAGCTAACATTTCAAGCTATAAAGCTATAGCATGATGTGTTTGAAGAAATAAGTCGCTCAAATTATTCCCCCACCAAGAGAATAGAATCCAGCAGCACCATGGGGTTTAGAATCAGACCTAGATTTAAATGTCAGGTCTATCAGTTATTAGCCTGTAGCACTTAATCTCTCTGAACTTTCCTATACTCATACATAAGAATGGAAGCAAAGACTCCTTTCTGGGTTGTTCTAAGGATTTAATGACACAATCTATAGGAAAAAGCACCAGCATGGTGCTTGACACCTGATTACTCAGTAAGTGTTTACTTTTCTTCCTACCAGATGACCAGCCCAAACTCTGAGATTTTAGACCCCATATAAATATTAGACATGCAGAGCTCTTCCCCTTTAAAAAGTGGAACAAAAGTAGCTTTGTTCCACCTCCCCAAGAGGTCATGGTTAGAACAACCCTTCTATGCCTCTTCAATAGTGTTTAGAAAGGAGAATCTCAAGTTTTACTGCCAATGGATGTTTGATGTTGGAACATAGGGAGTGTCATGGTATCGATGTTTCAGCCTAGTGGGAATTTCAATTCCAAGTTCAAATCAGAAAAATCTTAATCCTATCCAAAAAGTGTGTACATAGAAGAGGAACAACAGAAGTAGATGAATCAAAACTCAGTGAGAAAAAAATAATCAGGTACACTGATTTTGTTTATTGGATTAGTGATGAAAATCTGGATGTTCATGTCAAATCTCACCCCAGGTCCTTAATTTGCTGTGGACAATTTTGTTTAAATTAATGTACAGTAAAATGTAAAACTATGGTCTCATTTCAAATTATGGTCTCAGTCATTCTTGGCAAAATGTTTAGTTGTCTCATGAAGTTAACGAAGTAAAACTGCAGGAAGGAGAAACCATGGCCATGGCCAGTATGCCTTCAGTTTCCCCTCCTGTTCCCTCAGCAGCCATCACACCATGTCACTCATTCCTTCTGACCTTGGATGTGGTCTCAGGATTGCAGCCAAGGTTGCAGAGCCCAGAACAAGTGAAGGCAGGCGAGCAGCTCTGGTTACGGGTCTTCTGTCTGTCTAGGTGTTCTATGTTGGTCATGGGTGGAGCTGTCTTCACAAGGATGAGGAGAAGCAGGCTCTATCAGAGGATGCCAATGCATATTTGCTCCCGATTGGCCCCAAAGAGCTTGCTTCTCTGTTTCTACTCGTTTGGCTTGGACTTCTGACCTTACCTCCTTGGCTGTCACTGCCTTTGCTCCTGCTCTTTTGAAGACCAGGCCTGCCCCTATGTGGCACACAGCTTTGCTTCTTCCCCAGCACCACTTAGCTCCAGACCTCACTCCGGATGCTCACGTGGTGCTGCTTTTGCTCACTGATGAGAGGTCTCAGGACTTCTCTGGCAACCCACTGCTTTCTGCTACTCCTCCTGGGCAGAGCCCGCTGTGGCCTTAGCGGGCGGCCACTCTCTGCTGTCCTCACCTGGTCTGATTAACCCAGTTCTGGGAAGCTGCTCTGTGGGACCCAGCCTGGCCCGCCCTGGCCTTGTCCGGCCTTGGCATGGGGGAGGGGTTCTTCAGAACCCACATCTTTCCTCAAGGGACAGCCTGTACCTGAGTCAGCCCACACCAAAAAGGTGGCCTCTTCTTCCTTTTCAGGATTTGTGGTTCACTCGTTACTCCTCAAGCCTACCACAGTTGCCTTGGCAGCAACACACCCTGGTGCCCACTGGGAAAATTCCACACTCCGATTTGGCACCTGTCGCTGGTAGCAGACAGGCCTGAACTGCTGGGGAGGGACAGAGCCATGATGAATTAGATAGTGAACCGATTGGGGCAGCGGTGGAGTCCCTTTCTATGACAGTGGACGGCAAAGCAGTGTTAGGGAAATGGCTTCTTTTCTTTCTTCTGTTAGCAATCAATCCTTGTGCCCCAGTACGGCCTCAGCTTGGCAGGTTGACACCCAGATGATTTCTGATGGCCTACGTGCCGACCACAAGGCAGGCTCGAGCGCTGCCAACTCAGCCCCACAGAGAATCCCTTCTCTGGGGATGAGAGGTGCCGTTCCAAACCCCAGCAAGCTGGAAGGCATCCACTCCTATCCCTTGCATGCAGCTACAGGGAACAGTGGTCAGCCGAAGCAGAAGAGCAGAGGCATGGCCTGTCTGTGCGGGAAATGTTAGTCTATGCTCTGAAATCTGAGACATGAAGGGAAATTTGCCCACGGAAGAGCTGTGGTTCCAAAACTGATAAAAACGTTCCAAAATCTTGCTCTGTCATATGCTTGATTACACCACTACTCAGGATGACAAATGAGCTTCCACCTTAATTATAGCTTGGGAAAGGATGCACAGACAGTTCTTTGACTTCTGTTTTATTCTGTCCATTCCAAATAGCTACTTCCAAAAGCAGGAGTGTAGAAGAAGAGACATAAATAACACTCCATGGACTGTCTCATTTGCTCTGGAAAATCCCCTAAAAGGTTAATGCTGCATCTCATGCTTCTGGGCATGTGTGGGTCACATGCTGGGAGCTGGGAAGCAGCTCCTGACTCCTGCTGTGGTGATGCCCAACCAGGCGGATAGGGAAGGACACCAGGCACCACAGACACAAGCTCTGGTAAACCAGTGTTGACTTCAGGATTACGTCCATGTCTAGAAATCACATGAGGAGAGAACTCTCAGTTTCCTTCCCTGGGAGAAGGATGGAGCAAGAGAGGAAAGGGCACAGTGATTTAACACTTTCAAGGTGTCCAGAAGGGAGAAAAACCCTCAGACAATGTGGAGACAGAAGCCACTCTCTCCAGAAGCTTCCAGAAGATGCTGGAAGCATCTGGATTCCCAAGGACAAAGGACACCTTAATTCCCGGTTGGCACATGATGAATCTCCAGTGCAAGTATCCTGACCAAGGCATTCTGTGGCAAGGAGAAAGGAGAGGAGGAAAGAGATCGAATCCCACTGGAGACTTGCATGGGGAAAAGACAAGCAGCTGAGTTACTCTAGTTCCCTGTAGTCTAAGAGTTCTCACACTTAAGGCAGGGAGCCCAAGCCTCACACAACTTCACAGGCGATAGGATGCCAGGGGACCCGGCCAGAGCTGCTTTTCTGTGGGGGAGAAAGTGGCTTCATCCTGCTAGAAGGCTTGGGATTCCTTCGGTGAAGATGTCAGTGGAGAAGGTATAGAAGTCACCCCCCAAAGAGTTAGAGATGGAGGGTGCCTGTGAAAGTGAGGTGGGGAATGCAGCTGGAACAGGTTAAAGGCAAATATGGCTGTACACGCAGCTGCCTTAAGCAGGCTAATGGAGAAATGGACCAAGGCCTCTGAGGGCAAGAAAAGCAAGAAGATGCCGTGAGCTTGGCACCATGATGGCCCGGGCGTGAGAACTCACCTCCCCCCATCCCACCTTCCCCTGCCACCTCCCAGCCTCATGCAGTTCTCATGTGTCAGCAGAGGCTCTTGGATCCATATAAAATCTGCTCCCACTGGTGCTAGAGGTGGGCCGCGTGCCCGGATGCCCTATGAGTCACCTGCAGCAGGAGGAGATCTTCGCTCTCCCATCTGCTGCCCCTGCTCTCCACCTCCAAGTAGAGCTGGCAGCTGGGAATAGGTCTGGGATCTCAGCCTTCTCCCTCTCTCCTGCCCTGTTCACTAGAAGAGGTGGGCCTCGACCGCTAACCTTACTGCTCTCTGGCTGTCCGGGGTGGGACCGTTGTAGCTGCCGGAGACCCCCAGCAGATGCAATTGCTTGTGAATGATGTTAGAACGGGTCCCTGGAAATCAGGAAGTAAACAATCTGTCTGGGGACTCCAGCCCCTCATGGATCAGGAGAGCCTCATCTGCGTTCCTGGGGCAGATGGCCGGAGACGTAGCACAGGCATGGCCATCTGAAGGAGCCTGGTTTTGTCTCTTTGTTTGTTTGTTTTTAGCCATTTGGGAGGGGCAGACTGTAGCAAATTCTTGTTGTGCTTTTGATTCTCTTAATATTCTTCAACGTGACCACATTTATTTAGGGAATCAGGGACCTCCCGGGGGTCCTCTGGCCGGGTCTCTTGCTGCCAGGGAGGTCTGTGCCATGAAATCAAGACAGTCGAGGAATGAGTTTTAGCAGCAAAGATTTGTCCTCCTCCCACCTCCAGCATCTGCCAGACGCCCTGAAAATTTCACAGATCAGAGTCTCTCTATTAACAATAATATGTATGAAGTAAAAGTTATAGTGGAAGCTTGGATTGATTTCTTTAAAAAAAAGTTATTGATTGCTTCGTATATACCAGGCACCAATGAGACTAAGGCTTAGAGAGATTTATTAACTTCCATGTAGACATAGGTAGTACGAAGGAGGGTCAGGGTTGGAAGCCACATCTTCTCAACTCCCAGTCCAGTGTTCTTACCATAATGCCATAAAGAAGGGAAGGAAATAAGATGTCTGATCTTTAAAATATTAACTATGGAATTTCTTTTAAACAATACAGTTTGCAAAAAATATTTGCAAAAAATATTTTTGCCGGTTGAATTCATAAGAGATCTAAATTGTGTATAATCAGTGCTTCTACAACTTAAGAAAGCAACATTTTCACAAACAAGGTGAGCCTGGTCCTGATAATTTGGTCTTCTGATACTGTGCTTAGCAAAACCCTTTCTCCTGGCCACTCCCATCTTAATGAGAATGAAGCCAAATGAGTGGGATCCTGAGGAAGGAGGCCCATGGCCTCTCCTATGGTGAGGTAAGCTGGCTATACGGCCATGTGATCCACTGACACACTTTCTTTAAGAATCAGAAAGCAGGAATTCCCTGGCAGTCCAGTGGTTAGGACTCCGTGCTTTCACTGCTGGGGGCCCAGTCGGGGAACTAAGATCCCACAAGTTGCATGGGCTCAGCAAAAAAAAAAAAAAAAAAGATCAGAAAGCACTTACAATTTCTCCAGCTGCAGCCTTTGAGAGATAGGATCAAAGGCTCTTTCCCAGTTGGTCCTTCTCAGCACATCTCCTACCTCAGAGTTGGCAAACTTGGGAAAGGTAGGCTGGTACTCTCCCATCCCTCACCCATGACAGTCACAGCTAATCTGGCATGACTGTCTTTCCCACTGACTTTTGGGGTGACTCAGAATCCTTCTCAACACAGCACTCGATACAGCAGCTGTCAACAGAGAGAAGTGACATGTGAACTGACACCTGATTGCCAGCAAGGTTTTACTGGCTCCTTTTCACTCAGAGGGGTGCCAGATGTTCCCACTTTTCTCTGCAGTTTGCTCTTTGCTTCCATTCGACTGTGGTAGGGTTACAAATTTACTTAGGGTACACTGAGATGCGTAGATTACAAGTAGTTTCATATTGTGCTGTAGTTGCTGTAGTCACCGTTACTTGACAATGGGGAAGGGACAGAGAAGGATTCTGTATTTTAGACCAGTGCATCTCAAACTTTTATGTGCATCCAAATGAATTATCTAGGGATCTACTTAAAATTCAGCTTCTGATTCATGAGGTCTGAAAGGCGTCCTGAGTTCTACATTTCTAATGAGCCTCCCAGCCGAAGCTGTTGATTTGGGGCCCACGCTTTGGGTAGTAAGGCTTTTAGACACTGCAATAAACTTAGTCTGCTATTAAATTTCAACAGTCTCCTTATGTAGCTCTTTGGTCTCTCTTACATTAAACACTTAGTCCATCAGAGGTCCATTAGATCTCATGGTGGAAAGGGAAAATGGTACCTATGAAGCCACATGGAATCCTCCGGATCATCCCTGGCCTCTGTTATGAAGTGGCCGGTCTGGGCTGCTCTACAGACTGGTGACCACTAAGGTTTAACTAGTCTCTTCTCTGGGCCTGATGATGTTCAGACTCTCAGAAGCAAATCTGAAAAACTGATCTTGGGAAGATACTGTGAATGGCATAGACTTCCTGTGCTGACACAGAGCATCTATGACCATTTGGAGAATTGTAAACAAGATGGCAGGCTAAAGTTTGGGGTGGGGGGTTTTCAATGCTCTCAAATCACAGGTAGCTACCTAGGGTTAAGACCACCTTAAAGGCTCAATGTCTCCAAGCCTTCGTTTCTTCTTCTGTAAATCATACCCATAACCATAGGGTTTTTGCCATACACAAACTGTACTTTTTAGTGTTTTCCCACAGCTGCAAGGAAGCATAGTGAATCTGCTTTTGGTTTCACCTCAATCCAAGCGAAACTTGAACTCTGCTGAAGTAAGAGGATGTAAGTTAACATCAAGTATGCCTGAGGATCCTAAACCACAAATCTTGAGAATTCCAGAGCAAGGGTGAAACTTAACGGCAGGTGATTTTCTACTAACCAAGATTAAGCCATCCATGCCTCCATCTCTCTGGCCAGAAACATTCGTTAAGCATTTAAATGTGACACAGGCAGAGCCATGCACTAGATGCGAGTCCATCTTTTGCAGTAACTGGACATATCACATTCAAGGCCACAATTCAAAGAAACAAATTTCAAGTTGCCTTAATTTAAAAAAGGAATAGAGCATAGTTTCATTCCTACATAAAACTTGCTTCAAAATGGTCTTAAGTCTTTTTGAAAGCCACTCTAAGTAACACTCTGAAGAGTCCCTGACATTTTCTCTGGAGGCTGCAGACCAGAAGCTTTTAGAATGCTCTGTGGATTGCTGATGAGAGCTCCCATTTACTTGCAAATTCTCTTGACTATCAAAAGTGAAATGCGGAGAGCAGCCAACGTCTTGTAAATAGAAAGAGGTCATTATTGCACTGAAGAAACCAAGTTGCTCAGGCCTTTCTACCAAACTAATGAATTCTCCCTGCTCCTTTTTGGGTTGTTTCACATTTTGCAAAGAAGGAGCAGACAGATTGGATGACTTGCCCAAGGCCAGAGAATGTGCCACCACCGGACTTTGGAATGAGACATATCATTCTTGGCTCTCTGGACCGTTCCCTGACAGCCTTACCTCTTTTTGGCTACAAGGATACTGGGGTTGCTGTGAAGAGTAAAAGAAATGAGTTAGAAAGAGTCCTGCAGCTGTATTATTTTTATAGCCCTATTGTATGTGACATCTGCCCCTTGTGAATTTGTTCAGTAGATGAGGAATGCTAAGGATTTCATTATTCAGACAGCAAATAAGGCCTGGTCCCCAGTCCTGGAACTGACGGGAGGGCTGCCAGTCCTTGAGTCTTTGAAAAGGGAATGCCGGTGGGCCTTCCCTGCAAGTCTATCTTGGCTTGAGCCAACTGGGTCAAAGGCAGACCGCTTAGCCCTCTACTACAGAGCAGGGAATTAACTCGTGATGTCAGCAGTCCCAATATTGGAGGTGTGAGCGGGTGACACACTGTGAATGAGCAAGTGTAGCTCGTCCTCAGCACCCCTGCCTCTCCCAAAATGTTGACCCAGTTCACAAAATGAAAATGAGCTGTCTTGCCCGGCACCTTCATAACCCACTAAAACTGGAAGACAGTCCTAAGGCTCACATCCCTTAGCTGGCTCTTGCTAACTCCCAGCCCTTGGCATCTAGGGGCGCTGGATGGATTCTGTTCTTCAGCTAGTCAACACCTGGCTGGATCTGGGACTGGAATGGACCGGCCAGCCCAAGCCATGCTGCTCTTCACCTCCCCACACATCGCTCAGGGGTTGGAACTCCCATAGGGAGCCCAGCCTGAGGGATGGCCTCTCCCCAGCAGAGTAAGTTATGTAGGCTCCCTTCCCAGGGTTGTACATCAGCTGCCTGGAGAAACGGCCTTGATGACCTCGTGAATGTAACATGCACAGAACCACCCTTAGATCCGGCAGCTGGGCCCCTGCCTCTATCCTGTGCTCTAGAGGCCCCTGCTCTGAGCCTTACCTGGATGAGTGAGCGTCCACAGGTCCCACCCAGCACATATACTGTCCCTTCTGACCACTCTCCCGGGCTCTGGAATTTCTTCCAACAGCCCAAGGCCCATTCTCAGGACCAGCCTTGGGCCTCTTCCCCAGGTTCACCCCCGACTAGTGGACAATAAGTGCTGTGTATGGCGAGAGTGGTGGAGATTGGGGGTTGTACACAAGGGGCTGGGGTCTCCACACATATGTACATGAAGCCCCTCGTGAAGTGGCTTTACAGCCTCTGTGTGTATTCCTGCCCAGGGGCCCTTGCAGGCTAGGGCATAAGAAATCCCCAAATATTCTTTTCTGGAATAATTTTCTACTCCCCATCTACTAGGTCAGTTCATCAATTCCCATGGGCTATACCAGCTTCATGCTAATGACATCTTAATTTGTATTTTTTCTTTGCTGAACTGTAGAATATCTACTTGGTATTCTCAGTTAGATATATCTGATGCCTCAAACTTAACATAGTTAGAACAGATTTCTTGATTTTCCCCCCAAATATTGTGCTCCCATTGTGCTTTTTCATCTTAGTAAATGGTGTCACTATCCACCCAGTTGCTCAAGCTAAAGACCTAGGACCATCCTTACTGGATCTCTCCCCTTCCCCACCACCCATGTCAAACCCATTGGCAACTTCTATTGGTTCTACCTCAGATCTCTTTCTTCTCTCCCTTTTCACTGCCATCCCTTTGGCCCAAGCCACCATCACCTCTTGCCTGGACAACTGAACTAACTTCCTAACTGGTTTTTCTCTCCCATTCTTGTCCTCCTACAGTCCATTCTCCCGAGTGACAAAAATGCTCTTCTTTCCATGTAAGTTAGATCATGCCTTCTCACGTGGCCCCTATGCAAAAGGGGGAAATGTCTTCTCACGCCTTATGGATGTAGCCCTTGCCTATGCCTCCATCCTTGTCTCATGCGTCCCTCCTTCTCTTTCACTGCCTACTCAGGCCCTTCAGTTCCTTCAGCGCCCTCTGCTTTCCCACACCTTACACAGCCAGCAGCATCTCCTCATGAGGGTCTCAGCTTACATGTCACCTCCTCTGAGAGCCCTCCTGGAGAGATCCAGCTAAAAATGGTCCCGATCCCTTGCCTCCTGCATTGATTCTCCTTCTCAGCCCCTTATTTGTTCCCTGCATAACACTTATATTTGAAAGTATTATTTTATGTGATTGTTTTCTAGTCCTTCTATCCTACTAGACTCTAAGCTCTTTAAAGGCAGGGCCATGTCTGTCTTGTTCACAGTTCGGTCCCCTGTGACCAAGACAGTTCAAGGCATAGAGTCAGTGCTGGGGAAACATTTGTTGTACATATAATGAAGGTGGGGACAGGACTGGTGGGTGTGGAAAACATATAAGTAAGAATAGCATCTTTTGCATCCCTCAGGGACCCAGGTCTAGTCATTTTCCCACAGCCCAAGGGTCAACCGCCAATGTCTGAAGACTCCTTTTCTCCTGATCACTCATGTTGGTTTCTAGATCCTCTGTATGTGTTCTCAGAGGGCCCCTTCTAATCTATAGAAAGAATGTAGGACCCTGGCTAAACCTGAAGCTGAGACATTCCGTTGGGCCTCAGAGATCGAGAGAAAGCCATCCCCACCCTGAGAGTGACAGGTTATAGCTCTGCTCACGGGGCAGCCCGGTCCTGAGAGCCTGGTGGGGTTGCTCGGGCGCAGAGATTACAGAAAGCCTCTCTGTTTGGGGCGGGTTTCCTTCGCTTTGTTTCTTTGTGTGCTCCGTGGCTTGTTCCTAACTCACGGCCAATCACCACACTGCCAGATGGTGCGAAAGATTTACCGGAATTTCGTTTTCAAATAAACCACAAGCTTGGATGAGCTAATGTTGTTCCACATAAAAAAGCCACAAAACTGGACAAATTAGCGTTGCTTCAAGAGAAGAAACTTGTCCAAGCCGTCAGCTCTGCCCTTCTCGCAGCTCTGATAGCTGCGTGAAAACACTGGGGGTGGGTCATTCTCATGTGAGGCCTCCACACCAAAGGATGGGTGGGGAGGGAGCGCCCCTCCCGCTCTCCCTGACTCCACACAATGACTTGGCAGTGCCGTGGGGCATTTCATTCTCCCGTGGAACTGGATCGTGTCTGTCAAGTTCGTCTCAGTTACACCAAGAGCCCAAGGATGGCAACGGCCTCTTCCAGCCTGTCAGCAATGGCTGCAGTCCCCCCTCAAACACAGACGGCTGCGAGCTTTCCTGGACAGCAAGTCACCTGACAGCTGACCAGCAGGGATGTGAGGACCGATGATTTATATGCCACAGCTGCCGGGGGTGTTCCACGTAGCATCCCCTCCCCAGCAGTAATGGCAATATAGCCTGGTAGGCAGCGCTTCCAAGTTGAAAACCTAGATTCTAACCCCAGCTGCACTGCTTACACCTGTGGGGTCATGGGCAGATTGCAGTTCTCTAAGGAGCAATGTTTTCTCGTCCTTTAGCTGGAGATAATAATCCTAAAAGAATAGGGTCGTCTTAAGAATAAAACTGAGATACAAATCCTGTGCCCTGTGCCTGACATACAGTAAGAGCTCCACAAATGTGGGAGCTGTATGGGCTGCTGCTGATGATGATGATGGTGGTGTCACTTTTGTGGCCGCCCCCCAACCCCGTCCTTAGAGCACTCAGAGCCAGTCTCAAAGGAGGTGTGTCATCTGCTTCCTGTGGTCAAAATACCATGAAGTAAATCAATATAGCTCAACCGAAAGGGCCCTTCTTAAAGAGTCTAAAACATCGCCTTTTCTTTTCTTGACCACACATCAGACTAGGTTCCTTCTGACCTTTGTGTTAAATTAGAATTCTACCGGTTTGCCTCCTTTTGGAATTTTATATCCTAAATATATGTAGAAATGCTCTAAAGGGATATTGTGATCTGGGTCTTGGAACTTCATTTTTTTACATGGGATAAAGAAATCTGGAACTTATTTGAGCAGAGATTCAGGTTCATGAACTTAATAATAATAACCAAAGTAGCTACCATGGATTGAGTACTTTCCAAGCTAAAAACCTTTATATCCTTCATTCTAGTGAATCTCCGCTATAAATCTGCACTATTTCCCCCATTTTACAGATGAAAATGCTAGAGAAAAAGTGTACTAGTTATAAAAAGCCCAGATCTGCTTCAGCGTAAGGTCTGCTCATGCAGTTCTACTTGTGTTTGGGGGTAGAAGTCACTAGAGAGGAACAAAATAGCCAAGATAATAATGGTAACGATAATATCACTGTCGTTATCATTATCGAGTGTTTAAAAACCATTTAAAATGCCTTAGAAGTTTTGCCTTAGAACTCACAACCGCCCTATAAGGTGGAGACTCTCACTGTCTCCATTTTACAGATGAGGGAACCCAGCAGAGAAGCTAAAGGCACATCAAAGCCACTTAACTGGTTGGTGGTAGGTAGCAGAGGTGGGATTCAAGCCCAGGCAGTTTGACCTTGACCTCTGTGCCATGTGACTTCCCAAGGGCAGAGCTTGAAGCCTCCTGAACCTTTGTGCACTGAGGAAAACGTTCCCAACATCATTCATCAAGCCAGACGCCCTGAAGCTCCTGCCGCATCCCCACAGCATAAGGCAGACCCCCCAACTCTGTAAGGGATCGCTGTGTAAGCACGCAGACTTGGGTTGCGACTTGCTCAAGAGGCCCAGTAAAGGCTGTGATTTCTTCCTGCGCGTGGTAAGAAACATCTCAGGGAGCAGGGAGAGGGGTCACGAGAAATCATTTCCTGATGCGAAAACTCTACAAAGTTTGACTGGATTTCTTAGAAACACGAAGAGGGACAAACAATTTTTGGTCCATTTTCTTACAGGGCTTAATTTCGTTTCCTCAGGGTCTTGTTTGTTTTACCTCAGAATGTGATAATCAATAGCATATCTTAATTTCGTTCTTCTTTCTGGCTGAAAGCAAAGCTTTTAACTTCTCAGTTGATATAAATACGCCCCACCTCTCAGATTTGGTTCACTTCTTAGGGTTCAGATGAGGTTTGGAGAAAGCTCTGTTCGTTTTGAAGCCTCACGTCTGGGGCCTGGAAGAAGGCTACCACTCCCCGAGATAGGAAATCTCCTCTCAAGTCAGCCACAGGCCTAAATAAACAGTGAATCTCCTCACAGAGTGCCCAGCCGAGCTTCAAATGCCCCCACGTCCCTTCAGCAGCTCCACGTGCAAGTCTGGTGGGAGCCTGCGTTTCGGGGCCCTCTGGGGTGCTTTCCCTTCCCAAGGCTGACATCCCCAGCCGCTGACTCACTGCTCATCCTCTTTACTAGAAGTTCTGGGTGAAGCAATGCAGGGGAGAAATTCACTGTTTCTACTCCCTAAATCTGACCGTGACTCACTATTCAGCAAACACCAAATGGTTCCACACCCTCCATCTGAGAAGGAGGGGCCAGGCAGTTACATAAGCAGCTGTGGATGGCTGCTCTTGGATAATTGAAAGTGAAGCCCTTCTGACCGGAAGCCTGGCTGGCAGGGACGTGACTCTGTCCTCACCCCATGGTCCCAGGCTTGACGAGGGGAGAAACCTCTCCGGGAGAGGGCCCCCAAAGCCAAGGTGTACCGCGGGGGGTTGTTTTTTGCACAGTAGGCCTGATGGTTGACACAGCCGGTATTTTCTGCCTTGTCAAAACAGGGCCCTTCCACAGCGTCTCTGATCTTATCTCTTGACGAGCTGGAGCTCAGGTCTATGTGGCATATCCTGCCCGGCACGCTGGACGGAAGAGGAAGCATGGTGAGGGCCCCCTGTGCCCAGGGATCAACCAAGAAGGACCACCCGGGAGTATCATCTGAGGGAGACGATTCGCAAGGGCTGTTTTTGTGTAATAAGCTTGGCACTGTGATCATAGAAAATAGAGTTGAATTGCAAAGCTCAGAGTACAGGAGACAGTTGTTTTTCTGGTTCAGGGAGAAGAGAAGTGACTTTAAATTGCTCTTCGAAAGATACAGAGGGGTTAGACGGATCTTTGCTAGGCCCAGTAATCCTGTCCTCCTTTCCAGCCTGGGTTACCAAGGAATGACTTTTGAGGAGCGGTGGGAAGCAAAACAAATTCTGAACATCCATTTCTGGAACCTGCTACACGCAGAGAAGGCCTGCTTATAGACACCACAGGAAGTTCCTGCTGATGAAGGGAAAGCTATCTTTTGGAATGCCATCCCTGAGGGGCTTGCGGGTGTATATACCTGGCTTCTTGGACAAGACCACGGTTCTCCTTAACTGGGCGTGGTTGTCTGCTTGAGCGGAGCTGGGAAGGGCCTGCAGGGGCGGAGCGGTGGGTGAGGGAACACAGTGGCCTCCAGCTTGGCAAGGCTGCCATCCTCAAGAGGAATGTTCCAGGAAACATCCCTGACACACAGAGAAATGAGATACTGGAGAAGACTGGCCTAAGGAGCTCAGGAAGGCCAGTAAAACTGGAGCATTTGGTAAGAGATAGAGATGGAATGGCATTGTTGGGTTATCGAAATGTGGTGTGTCGCCATGAGTGGGGGGCTGCCTTGAGGTTCCCAGCCATAGACATGGCATCGTAGTATGGTGCACTGTGATATGATATATGGTATAGACATGGCATCATAGCATGGTGCACTATGATATGATATATGGTATAGACATGGCATCATAGCATGGTGCACTATGATATGATATATGGTATAGACATGGCATCATAGGCTGAATTATGTGTCCCCACTCCACCACCAAATTGATATGTTGAAATCCTAACCCACCCGCACCTCTGCCCCAATATCGCAGGATGTGACTATATTTGAGACAGGGCCTTTTAAGAGATAAGTTAAATTGAGGTCATAGGTGGGCCCCACTCCAATATGACCAGCTTCCTTATAAGAAGAGACGATTAGGGCATAGACACAGGCAGAAGGAAGCCCATGTGAAGATACAGCCTGTCCCTTTTATGGGTGGCTCTCGGAAGATAAGCTAAGGCAGATACAGAGAGAGGGCTTCCTGCCCCCATTACAGTCCTGAGGATAAATGGAGCTGTGGGGACTGGGTCCCTGAGCGTTTTGAGAAAAATTACGAAGGCTCATACACCCTGGTACAGAGAAGTGTAAGAGTCTCCAAAGGCCCTAGTGAGGAAATGCAGTTCTGCGGGCCTTCTTCTCCAGGACGTTCTAACCAGCACTGACTGTCTCAACAGAGTGTGCTCAACCCAGGGGCGTTCTCCTCAAGCCCCGCTTTACAACCCCTATACCTGGAGCCCGGCCAGGCCCTCCAGCAGCCCCATCTCAGTTAAGAACTTGCCAAAGGAGTGGTTTATCCATGCGCCTCGTGTATATCAAGGGAAAGTAATCCTAGGCTCTGTCTGAGAGGGTCTTAGTGGACCCTTCAGGAAGGAAGCCTGCCTGATAACACAGGGTGAGATAGCTGGCTGTTTGCTTTGCTAGAGCCTAGTTTTATGTTCTCTCTTCTGAGAGGCAGTGGTTGGACACCAGCATGAACAGGATAAAAACCCCGAAGGATTAACGACTGAGTCCCTCCCCCTCTCTCCCACCACCTCCGTCTCAATTATTCCAGTTTTAGTCTTTTCTCACATTCCCTAAATCGGATATTTTAACTGAACATTCTGGGTTTGCCTTCTTCCTTCCTTCCTTTATTCCTTTTTAAAAGTCTATTTTAATGAAATGCTCTCTGGCTCCCAGCAAAGCTCACCTCTACTGTGAGTGCCCCTGCAGTGGGCAAGAAAGGATGAGTCCTAGCTGCCTTTCAAAGCTGCCCCCATCTCTTCCCCCTTCCACACCGCCCACGCCTACATGAAGATGAGGACAATAGGGCATCAGTGTCTCAGGACAGTTCCCCAGAGCCAATTCCCCTAATACTGCTCTTCCCTTGGGGCTGGCAGCTGTGGGTGGGGCCTGAGAGAAGCTTCTAGCCTCATCGTTTTCTTTGAGACAAAATTTCGAGAAGCGTTAAGAAGCAAACAGAGCATAAACCAATGTCTTAGCAAGTGTTGCCATTCAGAGATGAAGTGTATTTAGGAGGAAAAATGCAACCCTGGACCCATAGGTAAGAGCTAAATCCCAATGTACATACCTCATAAACTTGGAACTTCCAACCCAGCCCTGAGAATGCCGTGCTCTCCCACGCACTGACGGCAGGCCTGGTCCTCGTCCAGGGAGTTCAGTTGCAAAACTGGAAACTCCCTGACTTAAAACAATGTCTGGGTGTTTTCTGCTTCCTAGGAGCTTGGAAGGAGGGTAAAAAGTTTAATAAATGGGTTGCTTGATTGGACTTCTCCTACCCTGCGTACCTGTGTGTTTCATCTGCGTTCATTAGATGTACCAGCCATAAAAGGTGAGCTGTACAAAACTCGGCGAGCCAAATGGAGACTACTTCATGGTTCCTGTCCAGCGTGTAGCAGTGTGCTCGGGTATTGTATAAGACAAGCACCTCCACCCGCACATAATAGGACATGGTCCCTGCATTCTTGGAGCTGATAAACGAAGGAGTCCAGATAGACGGCTAATCAACCCTTCAGATGCCTATTTCTTTAAAAAATTTTTTTCTTTTCCATTATGGTTTATTACAGCATATTGAATATAGTACCCTGTGCTAGGAACTTGTTGTTTATCCATTCTCTATATAATTGTTTGCATCTGCTGGTCCCAAACTCCCAGTCCATCCCTCCCCTGTGCCCCCTCCCCCTTGGCAACCACCAGTCTGTTCTCTATGTCTGTGAGTATGTTTCTGTTTCATAGATAAGTTCATCTGTGTCATATTTTAGGTTCCACATATAGGTGATACCATATGGTATTTGTCTTTCTCTTTCTGACTTACTTCGCTTAGTATGATCATCTCTAGGTCCATTCATGTAGCTGCAAATGGCATTCTTTCATTCTTTTTATGGCTGAGTAATGTTCCATTGTGTGTGTGTGTGTATATATATACCTACACACACGTACATATATATACATATACTACATCTTCTTTTATCCATTCATCTGTCGACGGACATTTAGGTTGTCTCCATGTTTTGGCTATCGTGAATAGTGCTGCTATGAACATAGGGGTGCATGCAGATACGTATTTCTAATACCCATTTTCTTTTCCTGCTTCACCTGCTTCTTCCTCTTCTTATTTCCCCTATCCTTTAGTCTCCTCCTCCCCTTCATCCATTCCTTGCCCTTTCCTCCTCCAGGTCCTCCTGAGAGCACAACAGCTCTCTCATTGCTCTCAGCGTCAAGGGTAAAGGGAAGTGACCTGGAGTTGTCTTACCTTCTCAACCCAACTTCTCTTGGCTGAAGTTAGCTTTTAAGAGGAGTAAAATAAGAAGGGAAGAGAAGTAGATGTGGGAACACCTCCTCAAAAATTATTTGCTGGCAGGGACGCATATAGGTGAATACATAAATTGTAAATCACAGAATTACAGAGAAGGAAGAGGACTTGAGCCTTGAAAACGTACTCCCTCACTTTTCAGACAAGGAAAATGAGACCCAGAAGGTTGGTGATCTTCACAGAAAGGGAGCATCATCAAAAAAGGGGCTAAGACCCAGGCCTTCTTCTTTCTAAATCAATGCTCCTTCCCTGGGTAGATTTCCTCCTAGATGCCAGATAACTATATGTGATTGGGTAGGCCATCCGTGGGCCTAATCCTACCCCACCTTCACCTTTGCCTGCGAGTTCTCTCACCCCATCACATTAAATGAAACTGCCCGGGGATGTCATGTTAAGCTCTTATCTATCCACTCTGTCTCCATGTAAATGAGTCATGTGAGAATGGTGGTTTGGAGAGAACACTGAGGACCACAAGTCCCTACCTGTCTCCTATGATCTGGGCAGAACAATCTGGATCAGTGCTATCCAACAAAGTTATAACATGAGCCACAAGGGAGAGCCAGTTGTGTAATTTTGAATTTTCTAGTAGTCACATTAAAAAAAAGTAAAATGAAGCAGGTGAGATTCATTTTATTTTTTGTTTGTTTGTTTTGTTTTTGCAGTACGTGGGCCTCTCACTGTTGTGGCCTCTCCCGTTGCGGAGCACAGGCTCCGGACGCGCAGGCTCAGCGGCCATGGCTCACGGGCCCAGCTGCTCCGTGGCATGTGGGTTCTTCCCGGACCGGGGCACGAACCCGCGTCCCCTGCATCGGCAGGCGGACTCTCAACCACTGCGCCACCAGGGCAGCCCTATTTTATTTTTTTAAAAATATTTATTTATTTATTTTGTCTGCACCTGGGTCTTAGTTGCAGGATCTTTTAGTTGTGGCATTTGGACTCTTTACTTGTGGCATGCGGACTCCTTAGTTGTGGCATGCATGTGGGATCTAGTTCCCCGACCAGGGGTCGAATTTGGGCTCCCTGCATTGGATGCGTGGAGTTTTACCCACTGGACCACCAGGGAAGTCTTGAGATTCATTTTAATATATTTTATTGGACCTAATCTATCTTAAATATCATACTAACAGACCATCAATTTAAAAAATGTATCAATGAGATATTTTACATTCTTTTGTTTTGGTACCAAGTCCTTGGCATTTTGTGTGTGTGTTGCACTTACAGCATCTTCAGTTTGGACTAGCCATTTCAAAAGCTCTGTGGGGGCTTCCCTGGTGGCGCAGTGGTTGAGAGTCTGTCTGTCGGTGCAGGAGACACGGGTTCGTGCCCCGGTCCGGGAAGATCCCACATGCCGCGGAGCAGCTGGGCCCGTGAGCCATGGCCGCTGAGCCTGCGTGTCCGGAGCCTGCGCGTCTGGAGCCTGTGCTCCTCAACGGGAGAGGCCACAGCAGTGAGAGGCCCGCGTAACGCAAAAAAAACAAACAAAAAAAACAACAGCTCTGCAGCCACACGTTTCTAGTGGTTACCACATTGGACAGGGCAGATCTAGACCTCTTTTCTCATCTGTAAAATGAGAAGTTAAGAGCAACAGGGATTTTCAAACTTCTCTGCTTAGAGTCCTAGGAATCCTTTAGAGGTGCCTCAAGGAGTGTGTGTGTGTGTGTGTGTGTGTGTGTGTGTGTGTGTATGTGATGGATTTGGGAGGGGTGGAGACAGCTAGCTTTGGATCATCTACTTCCACTTCATGCCAAATACTTCCAACATTAACTGTTTTAAATATTTGCCTTTGGTGTGAGATTTTGTTGTGAGAAGATGTTCCACAGCTAAATAAAGATGCTAAAAATCCTTGAATGGCGTAACCTGTAAATTTCACCGAGTACCCCAGCCTGGCTTCTGGAAGAATGGAAAAGGAGCAGATAGTTACCGGCCAGGAAAGAAGAGGGCCCTGTGACAAGTGTGGGAGTAGCCCGACACTCAGCTGGTTGTCAAAGTTATGGCTGTGGCCTGTCAACTAGCGTGTCAGGCACAGACTCTTTCCCACCTGGTCAGGTTAATGGATAACAGTTTGAGTTATCACCTGGGGTTTTGTCTGGTAGGGCTGTCCTGGGGCCCTAGCCTTTTCCATAGGCCAGACTGTCTGGAATCTGAGCTGACGGATACACAGAGGTCACAGAAGGACAGCCTTTTGTGGAACACAGTACCTTGGTTCTCTTTCTCCATAAGCACCCCAGCTTGAGGACACCCTGCCCATGGAGGTTCCACATGTGGCTCCAAAGATTTTATCCTGTTCTCTTCATTTTAAACTGGAATATACAAGAAAATACACACAACAGCAAAACAGCTGCAAGATTCAAACAGCTATACCAGCAAAGGATGCAGTGTTGGAGGATATCAGTAAATCCAGGTTCACGGCCAGCCGTCAGCCCACCCACTCACTTCCCAGGGCCACGCCAGTATGAGATGGAGCTCGTAGCCACAGTCCTTTGAAACTCAACTACTCAGGAAATTCACACATTTTTGTTAGATTATTATTCTTCATTTAATGAGTTATTAAGTAGCCCCACTGAGTTCAGTTAGACACATGGTCCCCACCCTTCTGGAATTTCTTAAATATTATGGTAAAATGAAGATGTCCTTCTCTTCAGTTGGCTAAAAATTCCCAGAATCTTAAGCAAGCTAGAGATGAAAAAATATATAGCAGTCCATGACATGTTTATATTACCAAGGAGACAATTAAAAACATAGCCTGAAAAGGCTATTTCCTCAAAAAATTAAAAATAGAGCTACCATATGATCTAGTAATTCCACTTCTGAGTATTCATCCAAAGGAAATGAAAGGTCTAACCCCAAAATATATCTGCACCCCCATGTTCACTGCAGCTTTATTTACAATAGTCAAGATATGGAAACACACACACACAATGGAACATTATTCAGCCATAAAAAAGGAGGAAATCTTGCCATCTGCAACGTCATGGATGGACCTTGAGGGTATTATGCTAAATGAAATAAGTCAGACAAAGAAAGACAAATACTGTATGATCTCTCTCATATGTGGAATCTTAAAAAAAACAACAAATAATGGATTCATGGATTCAAAGAACAAATTGGTGGTTGCCAGAGGTGAGGAATGGGGAGTGGGCAAAATGAACGTGGTCAAAAGCTACAAACTTCCCGTCATAAGATAAATAAGTAAAGAAGTTCCTGAGATGTAATGTACAGCATGGTGACTATGGTCAGTAATACTGTGTGGTGTATTTGGAGGTTGTTAAGAGAGTAGATTCTAAAAGTTCTCATCATAAGAGAAAAGAAATTGTTAACTTTGTATGGTGATGGATGTTAACTAGACTTATCGTGACCATCATTTTGCAATACAGGCATATATTAAATCATTATGCTGTGCACCTGGAACTCATGTAATGTTATATGTCAGTCATATCTCAATTTTTTAAAAAGTGAGATCTAGTCCCAGATCTATCCCTTAAAAGAACACTTATAATAAAGATGTTTCTAAGAAAAACAAACAAACAAAACATAGCCTGCACAGTTCCAACCCTCCTCCATTTACTTAACTCTTTTTAGTGATATCTGCTTCTTTGGATCGAGTATAAACAGAAATCCTCTAGATGTTTCTTCAGGTACAAGGGAAGATACTGCCTAAGTATCTAGCAACATACAGACAATAATAGTAGCCATTTATGTGCCAGACATTGTGTTGCACAATTACTCTGACAGGTTGCTTCATTTGATTTTACAATAACCTTCATCAGCCCGTGATTTATGAAAAAGAGACTGGCTCAGTGAGGCTCAGAGGCTTCCCTGGCATCACAAAGTCAGGGTAGAACTGGGGTTCTAACTCAAGATTAAAGTATATGCCAGAGCCTCTGGGCCTTACGTACAGCATTCTCTTGCCATCCTATACGTGGCCCAATCTGTGCATTTTTAAAA
This sequence comes from Globicephala melas, assembly GCF_963455315.2. Taxonomy (NCBI): domain Eukaryota; kingdom Metazoa; phylum Chordata; class Mammalia; order Artiodactyla; family Delphinidae; genus Globicephala; species Globicephala melas. The sequence continues at coordinate 81,401,849 of NC_083323.1, forward strand.
AAGACAATTCTAGAAATTTATTAGCCACAGTTGTACAAAAGAGGACAACGAAATATGTTCCTGCTCAGTATTTATTAATCTTGGAGGGGATATTAACTAAATGACATATATTTAGGTTTGATAGACACAGAGAAGGCCCCCATAATCGTTAACTATAATTATTGGTCTGGAAAAACTTACCTCCTGTAGGAAGCTGCTTTCATCCTTTCTAAGAACAAATGTCTTTACTTACCCGACTCTGATTCCTGCCAAAGGCCTGGACTTATGTCATATTTCTACAGGGGAAAAAAAATGGGCCAAGTGGGTTGAGGAATTATTTTTCTAATATGTGGATTTAATTATATTAAATCTTGCAAAGATTTTCACATGAATTACACTCAGTTCTACGTTAACAACTTACTTTTCTTGAAGAAAAATAAAATGAAGTAAAATTTAGATTTCCTTTTTGAAAAAGAGAGTAAAACATCGTGACCTGAGGGATCTCACTCCCAGCGGTCTGACAACTCAGACACCTTCTGATACGAATGTGTTACACAAGAAAGCCTGCTGAACAGCACTTGGGCTTCTAAGTATCTGCATTTTCATAGGGTTCTCTTGAAAATCAAACTTTTCTAGACTCCAGTAATGGGACTGTAATGATGGGCTGACCTGTGGTTGAGCTAACGTTTTGGATAATAGTCCTCATTCTCCTATAGATGTTCATTTCACAACTTTGCTCTCCTCAAAGCTCCAGTACTTCTTCTGTCCTTCTCTTTGAGCTTATGACTTCTTTCCTATTTCGCTGAGAAAAGAGAAGCCATCAGAAGAGAACTTCCACAGATGTCAACCACATCTCCCCACATAATTGCATCTATCACCATATATCCTGCCTTCCCTCCGTTTACCAAGAGATGAATTGTCTCTGCTTCTATCTAATCCAAGCCCTGTACATTATCATTCTCTCTCATAAACTCACTAACATTATTTAATCTCCTCTCTCCTGTATCAACATTTTTTTTTCCTTTTCTACTGGACCATTTCCATCTGCATACAACTATGCCATAATTTCACCCAACTTTAAAACAAAAGAAAACAACAACCCTCCCCCAAAAAACCCTCTGTTGACTTTATCGATACTCTTCTCTGACTGTTGCCATATTTCTCTATTCCTGTTTATAGGAAACGTCTCAAAAGAGTTCTGTTTATTCATCATTTCCTATACTCCTCCTCCTATTTTTTCTTCACCCCATTTGCACTACAACTTTCATCACTACCACTCAGTGAAATAGCTCTTTTCAAAGTAAGCAATGAATAAATTCTCAGCTCCCCCTTCCTGGACCGAACTGTGGCATTGAACACAGTTTCTCACCCTCTCCTCCTTTGCTTTCTTCACTTGGCTTCCAGGATGCCAAGCTTTTTAGCTATTGCTCTGTCTTCTTGGATACGTCATCCTGATGTCCTCATTAATACTGGACGCCCTCAAGCTCGGTGCTTGGTCCTCTTCTCCGCTGGATCTCTACTCTCCTAGAGGTGTCATCAAGTTGGGGGGTTTGAAATACCATCTTTACACTGAGTGTGTGTCTCCAGACCAGGTCACTCTCCTTAACTCCAGTCTTGCATAACCAACACCCGCTTGGCATCTTCACACAGTTGTTTCAGTCTTCTCAACCTTAACATACCAACTTGAACCTGCTCTTCACATAAGTCTTCCCTCTCTCAGTAAATGGCAGCTTTATCCTCCCAGCTTCTCAGAGCCAAAACCTTGAAGGCAGGAAAAGGAGGACAAAAATAATACTTATCTCATGAGCCTAGTGCAAAGATTAAATGAGTCAATATTTCTCAAGAAAGTGGAACAGTGCCTGGCATATCATTAGTACTACATAAACTTCTGTTAAATAATTAAAATAAATCATCATCTTTGGCTTTTCTCTTTCTTTCACACCCTGTATCTAATCATCAGCTAATCGTGTTGTCTCTTCCTTAGAAATATGTACGAAACATGGTCTCTTCTCATCTCTCCCATTGCTCATACCCTGATCTAAGCCACCATCACCCCTTGCCAGGATTATTGCAATAGTGTCTTAACTGGTCTCCCAGCTTCTGCCTCTGCCCTACTACAGTCAATGTCAACAGAGCAACCAGAGTAATCCCTTTAAAACAGAAGTCAGATAGTATCACTTCTTTGCTCAAAATCCTTCAGTAGCTCCCGTTTCACTCAGAGTAAAGTCAAAGGTCTTAAAATGCCCCGCAAGGCCCTTCACGCTCTACAAGCCACGCCACCTCTACCGCTCTGACCTAATCTCCGTCATGTACCCACCTCCACTCCGTGCCATACCCATGCACGTGCCCTTCCTGCTCTTACATGAATATACCCAGAGTACTCCTGCCTACAATCCCTTGTATATTGTGTTTTCTCTCTGCCTGGGCTGCTTTGTCCCAAGGGAGCTGCATGATTTTTTTTTTCCCCCCCCACCCTCCCTTGCTTCCTACAGAGGTACTAAATATCATCTTGGTAGAAAAGCTTTGGGCGTCCACTCCACATACAATGGTGACTGCCACCTCCACCATTCCCATTTCTCCCTTTCCTGCTTTTCAGGGTTTTCCAAAGCCCTTACAGACCAAGCATCAGTAATTATTTGTTTAGTGGTTCTCTCTCTCCCAACTGCAGACCCCACGAGGGCAGGAACTTTGTTTTGTATACTGCTACACTTCCAATATCTAGAACAACGCTTGGCACAAAGCAGTCGCTCAATAAATACTGGTTGAAGAATTAATGAGTGAAGCCCCATTACTAGTGCAGCTGCCCACTTGCTCCCTCATAAGACTGGCTTTTGTGTGCATACAGCTCAAGGAACCCACATTATGGAAAAGTTCTGAAACATGAGATCCTTCAGATTCAACATTTGCTGAGGAAAAGAAAAAGATTTATTCTATGAGTGTGAGTTAAATTTGTCTAAGCCTACCTGATAAAGGCCCTCTTCAGCTTATGACTACCCAACTAACTAATGGCCTGTTTCAATAACGCGTTTTCCTCTTTCAAACTACCCTGAGGTCTTTTGATTAGCAATGAAGCTACAAGTGCCAAAAGTACCACCTAGTGGATGAAAGGCACAGCATGAGCAAAGGCTCAGAGATGAGAAATGGGTACAAAAAGCTGCTTTGAGGGAAACAGAGTAGAGAGTAGAGAATAAGTTGTAGCAAAGACATGTAATAACTTGAATGCCAGGCTATAGGTTGTATAGTCCATGGAACACGGTTAGTTTTTAAAATCTCAATTGAGTAAACTACTAAAGATTGATTGAGCAATCTTAATGAGCTGTGTTCCAAAGAGAACATAGTAAAGGTACACTTTTGGCCTGTAGCAGCTTCTACTGATAAGAATTAAAGACCTTAGACATTTTTTGCTTTTTTATAATAGCTACACTGAGGTATAATTTGTGTATAATGAAATTTATCACAATTAGATGACTGCAGTAAATTTAGAGAATTCAGAAAGCATCACTACATCCACAGGTTGGAGAAATTCCCTTCTATTCTTTGTGTGTTGCGAGTTTTTAATCATGAATGAATATGATGTTTTGTCAAATGCTTTTTCTGTATCTATTGAGTTGATCATGTGGTGTTTGTCCTTCATATTTTAGGTTCATTTTCAGATCTTGAACCAACTTTGCATTCTTGGAATGAATCCTACCTTGTCTTCACTTTTTATGTTGCTGGATTCAGTTAGCTAAAATTGTCTTAATTATTACTGTGTCTGTATTTATAAAGGGTATTGGTCTGTAGTTTTCTTCTCCTGTGATGTCTTTGTTTGACTTTGGTATCAGAGTAATACTGGCCTCCTAAAATGTGTTGGGAAGTGCTTCCACATTTACTTTCTGGAAGATTTTTTGAAGGATTGTTATTACTGTTGTAAATATTAGAAAGAATTCACCAGTGAAACTCTCTGGGCCTGAATTTTTCTTTGTGGGAAGATTTTTAATTACCAGTTCAGTTTCTTTATTTATTGTAGATCTATTTCAATTTTTTATTTCTTCCTGAGTCAGTTTTGGTAATTTGTGCCTTTCTAGGAATTTGCCCACTTCACCTAAGTTGTTGAAATTATTGGCATACAGTTATTCATAAAATTCCCTTTTAATCCTTTTAATTTCTCAAGGAAGAGAATTAGCTCTCAGCTTAAACTTCTCTGTACCATTTGATTTTTTAACTTATGTGCTTGTCTTATGTTGACATAAAACATGTTTAAGAGTTTATAGTTTTTTCAACAAGTGAAGAAGCAATGCTTTCAATATGGTTAGTACTGAAGTTGTATGAGCCAATATGACCTAGATATTATCCATTTTTCTTTGAAGAAGTTGTGTGTACTAAACAATGAAATAAGTACTGTGCTTTACTCCTCTGATACAGAAATCAGATAATTTTCAATGCTGCCTCATTAAAAAAAAATTCTCCTGCCCTCTCACAGCTATTTTTACTCCTTTTAAGATGTCAGTGTGTATTAATTCAGAATGCCTTTTTGCGTTGGTTTCCTATGGCTGCTGTAAACAATTACCACAAACTGGGTGGCTTAAAACAATAGGGATTTATTCTCTCGCGGTTGGGAGTCCAGAAGTCCAAATCAGTTTCACTTTACCAAAACCAAGGTATGGGCAAGGCTGTAGCCCCCTCCAGAGGCTCTCCGGAAGAACCCATCCTTTGACTCCTTCAGCTCCAGTGGCTGCTGGCACTCCTTAGCTTGTGGCCACATCACACCAACCTCTGCCTCAGTGCTCACACTGTCTTATCCTCCTCTGTGTCAAACAACTCCCCTCGCCTCTCTCTTATAAAAATATGTGTAATTATGTTGAGGGCTCACCTGGATAATCCAGGATAATCTCCCCATCTCAAGATCCTTCACTTAATCACATCTGCAAAGTCCTTTTTTGCCATATAAGATAACATTCATAGGACCCAGGGATTAGAACATGGATATCTATTGGGGGGCCAACGTTCAGTCTCCCATACTTCTTTAGATTTTTAGTCATTGAGTTAACTTCCAATGTCTATTCAAATGAAGGAACTATCTCTGAGGTAAAAATGAAATTTAAAAATCTAACTTATTTAGGGCTCCGAATCACTGTGAAAATAAAATATGTGATGGCAGAAAGTGTCCACATTTTTCAGAGTTAAGTATTTTGCTTAATTAGAGTAGCTTTTCCTACTCTTTAATGTACACTGTCCTTTTCTTACTCTCTTAAATATTTTGTCTTTCATTATGTCTTTAAGTTGGCAAAGGATTAATGTGATGAACTGAATAAAAATATATCTACAAGTAATTCATGTTTTCATTTATTCTTTGTTAATAACTACTCTGCCCAAGTCCATCATAGTTTTTCTTCAGACATTAACTTTGTTATGTAAAAAGTTATGTGTTTGACCTTTGTACATATTTGCTTTAGACAACAAGAAATTCTGTGGGCATGCAGTCTCTGCTTACTTGTAGTCTGGAAAATGCCTCTAATCACTAGGTGTTTAAAACTTCATCCTTTTACAAGAATAGCATTATGTAATTTTAGCCATATTAGACATAATCACAGTTCGTAATAAAAATCATCTCCCTTTTCTCTCAGATTTTCCTTTCCTTTCCTTAAAATTCTTGAGGAAGAAAGAAAGAAACAAAGAGGAAAGAAAGAAAAAAGAAAGAGAAAGAAAGAAAGAAAGAAAGAAAGAAAGAAAGAAAGAAAGAAAGAAAGAAAGAAAGAAAGAAAGAAAGAAAGAGAAAGGAAGGAAGGAAAGAAGGAGGGAAGAAAAAAAGAAAGAAGGGAGGAAAGAAAGAAAGCAACATAGTAAAGGAATATTTGAAGGAATTTCATAGGTCAGCACCCCAAAACATTTACTGTACTTGTTCAAGTCCTTTCATTAACTGGGTCTTCCAGCTTGGTGCCAATGTCCTGGAACAAAGAGAAACCACTGTGGTTAAACAAGTGAGTAAAGCTGAAGGTTCTCGTCTGGGTCTCAGACAGAGACCTGGTACCCTCCGCAAATATCGATAAACCATGCCACTTGTAAATTACCCGTTATTGGTTTCTTAAACCAAGTCGTGCCTTCTCTTAAGGGAGATGTAAGCCCTGGGGACTTAATGAGAGAGCCGTCTAGCTTTCTCTTCCCTGTTGTGTCTCTGTTCTAGTCATAACAAAATATCTTAAGAGTGGTCATTGAAAGATTAAAGACCCCCATGACTTGTGTGTGGATGGCTCCATTCCATTTCAGGTATTAATTTTATAAAAAGGCCTCAAGGAAACATTTGCCTTACTTTCCAACCTAGCCCTTCCTCTTGCATTTCTGAGAAAGCGTTCATCCTTCTAAATATCAAATCTAAAGTAACCTCCAATTATAAATATGCAAAACATTTTCATAATCTAAACTCAGTTTCTACCCTACGTAGCTTCCCTGTGTGTGTGTGTATGTGTCATATGTGGGAATGGGAAACAGAGAGGTAAAGTTCCTGTGAATGCACTGCTTACAGACACTCCAGTGGTTCCCAAACTCTTTTCCCTGGCCTACAAATACCTCTGAGATCTGACCCCAACTTACCTCCTCACCCCCATCTGGTAGCAGCCTGCCCCTCTGACACTCTGATCAAGCTTCCTTCATCTTCTTTCTCTTTCTCTGGTGGCCTAACCTCATTCCTGGGCATGAACTCTTGCTGTTCCTTCTGCCTGGAATGCTTTTCCCCCCAGATCATTGCATGTTTCATTCCTTCTCATTACTGAGGTGCCAGATCAAATGGTATGTCCTGAAAGCGGTCTTCCCTTACCATCTCAGTGTTGCCCTGCCCCTTTGCTCTCTCCCATAGGACTCTGTTCTTCATAATACTTACTGCTATCAAAAATGTTCTATTTATTTGCTTATATATATTTTTTTCTTTTTTTTGCGGTACGCGGGCCTCTCACTGTTGTGGCCTCTCCCGTTGCAGAGCACAGGCTCCGGACGCGCAGGCTCAGTGGCCATGGCTCACGGGCCCAGCCGCTCCGTTATTTGCTTACATTTTGATTGTCTGTTTCTCCTGCATGAATATAAGCTTTGTTAACCTCTACACATCCAGCTCCTAGAATGACGACTGACACAAAGTAAGTATTCAATAAACACGTATTGGAGAATTGAATCTTTTCCATTTCCTTTTCCTCTTGCCCTTGTTTTTTTATCCTGTGACCAAGAGGCACAGGTGTTCTGGAAAAGCTCAGAGCATTCAAAGATCTATGGATCCAGTTATAATAAAAGGCACCTTGGGGCAGAAGACCAGTTATGGGCTTGGAGTGCTAAGATCTTGAACACTTGGGGATTTGGTGATGAGAGATGATACCTACCCTTCTACCTGCCACATTCCCATCCATCCACCCCCATCTCAGCTGGCCTAGCATAGCCAAGAAGTATCTTCCTGGTCACCTCTTCCTCAAAAGGCACTTGGAATATGGAGTACAAAAATAATTTAATGATCCAGGCGCTACTGGCCACTTCTAGTAGATGAGCTTTGGGAGAGCGAGAATAAGCCATCTGGAGAGGTGGCACACACGTCCACAGCCACATTACAAGCTCCCTTCCCCGTTCCCACCCTGCAAGTGGCTGCTCGGCTGAGTCACTCTAGGTGGGGGTGAGGCTGGCAGAGGAGCCAGCTGTGGGGACAGCCTCCTTCTGGAGCTGTGTTTTTCTTGTCTCAGAGGAGGAGAGCTGGAATGGAAACGTCTAGCTAAATAAAATTGGAGGGTAGCGAGCAAGGATAGTGGTGGTCCTGTCTTTCTGCCCCAGAGGCTGAATTACTCTCATTGTTGCTCAATTTGAGTTAGGCTAAAAGCAGACAGATTGTCTTTTCAGCCTTTTTTCTCCCTTCAGTAGGTATCCAAAAGTCTAGAAATAGATATAATTTAAAGTTAATGAAAAGAAAGTTCAGCAGCTGCATCGTATTTCATGCCATTCTTTCCTTCTCCTTGGTCAGGCCTCTCCCAGCTCCCCCAGTCTTCTGTTGTGTCGCCAAGGGCACCGCACTGAGCGGAGGAGCCTGTTTGGAGGCCATGGCCGGCTTCCCCATGGCTGATTTCGTATTAGTCACTTGGTCGGCAGGAGATAAACAGGAGCCGGGTCATTTTTGCACGTTGAGCAGGTGACGGATCTTTCTAGCTGTTCTGGTGGCATTGACCGATGATGGTGCTTGTTTTTGTTTTACCTACTGCCTCCAAAGTCCAATGTTTTTTAGCTTTAAGTTGCATATTTGATTTCTCCGTCAAATGCAGTGGGGAGGGATAATCCTGAGGGCTTTGGAAGGAGTTTACGCAATTCACCAGCTTCTCCAGTCACAGGGCATGTTGTGTGTTTGCCTTGGTGGTTGTACACAAGACATAGATGAAAAAGCAGAAGCTGTGGAAGGTTCTCTAGCAGCATGGTTCCATTAGCATCATCAGGGATTCCCAGATCACTGTTTTTCCTCCTAGCATAAAATGGCCTTCAGAATCTCCTGGTGTCAGGCCAATTAATTGCCATCGGAAATTTTCTTTACCTCCCCTCCTTACTTTTTTTTATATTATGTGATACTTCCTGAGAGGTCCACTGCAACCCCACTAAAGGCAAAAGGATTGACACAACACTGGAAAGATTGATGATTTGATGAAGGAGAGAAATGTCTCATTATCTGCACACCAAACCCCTTCATGCATCTGGAAGGGCTGGCTCCAAAATCCAGGTGCATCTTAGAAGTATCAGCAGGTACCTCCCCAGGGGACAAGTCCAGCTTTGAAAAGGACATCACTAAAGGCACAGGAAGGTGACTCAGAAGAAGCAGCTACTGCTTCTTTCAAGGAACCTTTGGAGCAGTCTAAAAGTAACCCCACGTATGAAGACTTGAGGTCGGTGGGACTGTCATTCCCTTTGTAGATCTCATTCCATATTGAGAAAACCCGGTGCATATTAGATACAGAGTGGCTTGCTAAACCAACCAGAGACCAGATTTCAATCTAAAAGTTTGGAGCCTACCAGAAAGTTCTCTAAGAAAGCATGCTTTGGAAACTGCTCTCTGTTTTGAATGTTAATTGTGAGCAAGTGTGCCTTGATGGTTAAAGCTGGGTTTAGGGATAGGAGAAAGGGTTCCTCCTTGTTCAATCCAGATACGACTGTGTTGTTTTCCTGAGCACCTCGTTAAACATAATAAAACATTTCCTCTCCTCTTCCGTCTCTGGCCTATACTTTCAGATTTAAAGTTGGGCTGGGAAACAGCGTTCATAATAGGTAATGAAAATAATAAGCATAGATTGAGCCCTCAGAATGTTCCAGGCACTGTTTCCAGCACATTATAGATACAAACTCTTGCAAGCTTCACAATGACCTTGTGAGGTAGGTGCTGTTATTACTCCCATTTTATGCAGGAAGGAATGTAGGCGTAAAGTAGTTAAGGAATTTGTCCCAAGTGTCTGTAGCTAGTAAATGGTAGAAAAACCTAGACTTGGACCTTTAGCAATCTGACTGGCTCTGGAGTCTGTGTCTTTAATTGAGGCTGACAGCAGCTCCCTGAAGGATTCCAGTCACCAGCGTCATCTAATCAGTACCAAGTGCACAACCCCAGAGGAGCTGCTTGGTCTGCCCCCAGTATTCCCCAGCCACTCAGAGCTATTCCTCTTTAAGTGGGCTCTTGGGTCCCCCTGAATCACCCTTTCCTTTCCTCCACTCCCCCGGGGTCATTGAGGTTGGGAGCAGATGAGTAACTTTTATTTTATTTTATTACTTTTATTACTTCATTTGATTCTAAAAAGAAGTTTAGAAGAAATGTCCTGGAATATATTAGCAAAATGAAGGTGGGGTTTTCACCCTGTCCCAGAAAAATACAAAACCATGCTCAGTCTCCTTGGGCATATTGAGCAGGGATTTCCAATTTGTTGAAGTCAGAGTGTGTGTTATTGCAGGTCCCAATAAGGCAAAGAGTAAAGAAAAAAAAAACCAAAACACGGAAAGAGGAACTTATGCCAAGACTTGGGTTAAATAGAGAAAAAGAGGGCTTCCCTGGTGGCGCAGTGGTTGAGAGTCCGCCTGCCGATGCAGGGGACACGGGTTCGTGCCCCGGTCCGGGAAGATCCCACATGCCGCGGAGCGGCTGGGCCTGTGAGCCATGGCCGCTGAGCCTGCGCGTCCGGAGCCTGTGCTCCGCAACGGGTGAGGCCACAACTGTGAGAGGCCCGCGTACCACAAAAAATAAAAATAAAAAATAGAGAAAAAGAGAGAGGGATTGAGCCGAGTAAACTTGAGCAAATCCCTTACCTTCATTTGGCCTCAGTTTGCTTTTCTGTAAAAGGAAATATGTTGAACGAGAGGCTTCCTTCCCCCATGAACGCAATGATTTTAAGATAAGACGTAAGTGCTAAGGAGAAAGATTTGGGAGTAAACTAAAGAAATTGTAAAACATTTTCTTTTCCCTTTTCATATTTTTTCCTTATTACAATAAAACAAATGAAATAAATAACTGATCCTGTAAATAACAAGACAATATTTAGAACTTGAGAGCAGACAAACATTTCTCCTTTTTGATGTATGTCAAGGGCCCTGACTGCACTTGGAGAAAAATGCAAGGATGTAGAGTTTGGAGGGGACTATAATCTGGGAGTCAAAGAAGAGAAATACTATTTCTAAAAAACATTTTAAAATCTGATAATTTCATTAAAAGAAAAACACCTGAAGCCTAAATCCTCTCACAAAAGGGTACATGGACCTTCAGTAAATCCCAGGTTTCCATAGAACATAGTATAAAAAATCCTGGTGCTTCTGAGTCCCTCACATGTTTATTCACTCTTACCTTCCAACTCTTTTTCATCCAGAACTGCTTTTGTGTTACAGTAGGAAAGAATACATAACTCTGCAGGCAAATATCCTATCCCCACTCCCAGCCCTGCCCTGTTGTGTTGCGTCTTACTCTGCGTGAAAGAAAAGCAGGCGGAAGAGAGTGAACTTGGGGCAGAAGGGGAGGTGGTTTGAGGTCAAGGGTAGTATTGGCTGTGTCCTAGTTCTACAACTGTTGGAGTAATGCATGTGGCTTGGAGTGTCTGCTGGTGGTCAGATGAAATCTCACTACCTTTCTCCTAAAGGCAAGGAAGGTACCTCTCCCCAACAGGGTAGCTTGCTCATGTCTGTATATAATTTCTATTTTTAATGCACAGGCATGCTGTGAATCTAAGTCTCATGTCTCTTAGCTCTTCAGAGTACCCAAGATGTCAATTTATAGAACTCTGCCTACTTCTGGCCCTAGCCCCTGGGGCCTCTGGGGCAGGCGAGGTAGCCTGGTAAGAACAGCTTTGAAAAAGTCCTCTGCAGATTTTATCTCTTGGATTCTAGGGCTGACCTTGGCTATCTAGACATGGATCCAAAAAGTTCAAAGATCCCAGTTTGTTATGAGCCATCTTACTGTCACACAGAGGTCCCTACTAGGGTTTAGCCAAGGTCCTGTGCCTGTGTGGAGCCCGGTGCTGGGAAGGGACTCAGAGCTGATGCATGGGTAGGAAGAAAACAATTCTGCCGGCTAGGTTTGAAGAAAGAAGTCAATGTATCTGTGTAAACACTTAATTCATAAACCCACCAGTGTCTCCAAAGCAGAGATGGTGGGTTGCCCTTCCCAGTGGGTAGTGCCCATGGTTGGAAGCTCTCTGTGACTTTTTTCTCCCTCAAAGGCTACATGAGGTATTTCTTATCACCTGGATCTATGGGAGCAGTGGAGTGGCCCACAGGATGGCTCTGGGCTCTAAAAGTCTTGCTCTGGCCCTGGGACGTCATACAGTGAGGTCAGTGAGCCTCAGGCTTCCCAGGTGTCAGGACTTTAAAGCCCTAATCCCGTCTGCCCACTGAGTAGAGACCATGGCTGGGAAATAAACACAAAAATATCATCTGAATTGCACTTCTAGTGTTTGCAAGGGGCAGAGGGATCACTGTTTCGTACTTAGGCTCCAGAAGATGGAAACTCTTAATTTGTACGTTTCTGCACCGTGCTTTGCTATAGGAGTTACAGGTGCTACCACTGTTTTCCTGCTGTCCTGATGCACCCCTGAATTTCAGTTGGTTGCCATTTATACTCATCAACATCATCACCATCACTTACACAGCATTGACCATAGGCACTGTTCTAAATCTATTACAGATAATCATTCATTCAATCACTCATCAGTTTCTTCTTCTCAAAAGCCCTATAATTACCCTTCAGATGAGGAAACTGAGGCAGAGAAGCACATAGAGGGTAGCTGGCTTGCCCAAGGCCACACACTGGAATTCAAATCCAGGCTAGAACCATGCTCTTAATGACCATAATGTATATATATATGTATATGTATATATATATACATATATATATAGCCTCTCGAATGCATATAAACACTGAATTCAAAGAGTCCTTAAAATAGCATTCTGGGATTTCCCAAATCTAGTTAAACAGGACTGTGTTTTTGCATATTATTTTCATGTATATGCTAAACTATGTAGCCTAAGCTTAAGGATTTTTTTCATTAAATTTTATTTTTATTGCTACCTTAAAATAATAATCCGATATTTCAAATCTACTCTATCTCCTGTCCCTTGACTTCCCTACTTTTGACTCTGTCTCCAAAATTCCCCAAGCCAGAAGTATTTTTAGAGATACAAGAGACCAGGAGACAAATAAAAAGGGAGCGTGACAACATTAGAAATCTGTTGGTTTGGTAAATTCCCATGACTTACAGTTGAAGGAATTTTTTTCTTATAAAATTGGGGTAGGATTTGAATGAAGACATTCTAGAAAAAGAATTGTGTACTATTTTATTAATAATCTTCAGATAAGATTATTTAATATTCTGGAGGGATTGGGATTCTACAGTAATTCCTTTGGTAATTTCTTCCATATCTTACACATTCATAGTTAGGAATGTCATTCTAATATGTATTCTAAATCCTTCCTACACAGCAAGGTAGCATTAAAAAGGAAGATGGATTTGTAGTGACACTTCCATTAGCTATGATGAGTAGCTTTTGCAGTAAAAGTAGCCCTCACCCATTTCGGGATGCAGGTTGTGTTCAAATAAAATGGAAACTATCCGGTTTTCTTACTTGAGGTGGACTTGAACTCCACTTTGTCTCCTGGAAATCAGAAACCATAAGAAGCAAAATTGTTTTCTTATTATTTTAAGGTTGGTTGCAATTTTCAAATTACGTGCCCTAAATTTTTTCCCTGCAATGTAGGCAAGTAGCCCCCACTACTTGTGGGAGCTTGGGCTGCAGAGATCCTTGTGGAAATCACTCTTGTTAAGCCAGAAGGGAAGCCCCCTTCTACTCTCAGCTTTTGCTGACACAGTGAGCTGAAGGTGATGAGAGCTGGAGCCATGTTTGCACACGAGACCCAGCACAGCAGAATTACTTACATGCGTAGATTGGCTGCTGCTGTCCAGAGACCCATGCACTGCACTTGGTAGACTGGTACCTGATACAGAGGCGTTGAGGAAATGGCAGGGGGCAGCTGGCACAGGGGGAAGCAGCCCCTCACCTCTTCTCTCCAGGCTGCCCGGGTAGGCTTCACGAGGCAGTTGGAGAGGGCTGCCCTCCACCAAGTTCAGGGAGGGATCCTTTCTGAAAGCTGGGCTGAGGGCTCACATGTCACTGAGCAGGGACAGAAATGTGTCTCCATCTGAAACTAATCACGTAGCGTGTCCCAGGTGAGAGTATGTCTGCTGCGGGAAGAGATCGTAAGAGCCTTGAGGGATCCTTGAAAGACTGTGAGGTCCGTGGGGAAGAGAGAGCAGGCTGAAGCAGGCTGTCTCCCCTGTCTCTCCAGCTCCTCTCCCCAGGGCTGCTCTGGCAGCAGAACCAGATGGAAATATCACCTAACGCAGAGTGTTTTATTTGTCCTGGTCTACACTCCTGCCTTATGCAGTGAAAGCTCCTTGGCCACACCATGCAGAGGTTCTTCTCATTTTTAATTGAATCCTGAGGTATATTTTCTTTCTAGAGGTGCCAGCTTAATTACTAGAATTCCCAGCAGGGCTAATCAGAGATTCATAGAAAATAAAGATGGAGGAGAAGACCTCACCCAATGGGTTTCTATCATTCTGCTCAGAAGGTTCTTGCCATCCAGGGCAGTGATCACAGTTCTTGGCATGGTGGGCTGTTAATAGGAGTCCTGAAATAAATTCCTGCCCAGTGAGATAAGAGGAACTGATTTCACTGCCTGGGTATCTCTCCTCTGGTGATCAGACACCTTCCATTTTCATCAGCTGTTTATCAAAATCAGATTAGTAAGAGAATCATCAGATCAGAATTGTTTACGCCTGTCTCGACCTTGAATTACAAATGACTTTCTTGTGCTGCTTGAGCAAAAAACCATGACCTACAGATGAACCAGGCTTTGTATTTCCTGCACCTTGTCCTGAACTTATAATTCCCCAAAACCACAGTTGTGAAGTCTCGTTGGTGATCATTGATCTAAGGCAGGTGAGGTTTGCTCTGTGGGGGTGTGGTTATGTGGGTGATAGATTCCATCTTTGTGATAAGTCATAAGTCACTAATGGGTTATTTTGAGCTCTCCCAAGTGGAAGACAATGGAGCATTTAGTAAGCTGGCGGTTACGTAAGACATCTCTTTCCAAACAAAGAGGAGGCGGGACACCCAGCCAAAGGGTTGAGCACAGGAGGCTGTGTGGTCTGGTGGTTCCAGGGGGAGATGCGGGGTCAGGGCTTCCTGGGTTCAGCTACCAGCCGGGACTCTGACTCAAGGGGAGCAGAGCCAAGTCTCTTGGCTTGAGGCAGAGAGACTGTAAAACCCAAGAGAGAAAACCGCATGTCTCTGCTCAAGGACTCTGGGGGAAAAGCACATTTTGGAAATGAAAAAAAATAAAATAAAAATCACCCAGTTAAGTTACAATTTGGGCCCTTTTCCAATAAGACGTGAGCATTTTTTTCCTGCTTATTGCCTGACACATCTTTCTCCAGGCAGCAGCGTGAAGCCAAGCCAGGCTCCGAGGGTGTTCTGTGTGGGATGAATAGAGGAGCCCGGAGGTCCGAGCAAACGCGGTCAACCTGGGTGCGTTGTCACCCGCGGTGCTCATGGAGCCGGGCCCTGGCGGCAACGAGGTTCTGCATGGATTCTTCTCTTTGCCTCCCCATTCTGCTTTCCACAATCAAGAGCCCTCTGAGATGCTGGGAGGAGAGAGCCCTTCCCGCAGACTCTGCGCGTTTCCCTTCCACGAGTCTCAGCCGCCGTCTGCTCAGCTGTAAGCAGCGGCCCGAGCCTCCGCAGACCCACGCGGATGCCCCAGCCACAGCCCGAGCCGAGGCCCAGGGCAAATGTTCTCCACGTCCCGCCAGCTCTGAAACTCTGTTTCCTCTGCCCAGACAGAGTGGGTGGCTGCCTACAGGGTTGGGTTGGGAGGACACCTGGGCAAGGCTCCCCTCACAGGCATCACACCTCCTTTCTCTGGACCAGAGATGTTTTCTGATCTTCAGGAATCACTTATGGAAATGAAAACCATACTTATAGGGATCTCTGTGTTTAAGGTCTTCACCCCCAGCACAGGAGTTAACAACACCTTAGTTGAGTCTCATAGACGTGGGTCAGGGCATGAAGGAGGGGGAGGTTTTGCTGTGGAATGAGGTGGTGGGGAGAGCAGTCTCTTCTCTGGAAGAGAGAGATATACATCCCAGAAGTGGAGGTGGCCTTCTTGGTCACTTGACCCAGAGCTGTCTGGGCAGGTTGGAAATCTGGCAGTGGTGGGTGTGAGGGTTTCAACAGGATGGTTGCTCTTACTCCAAGCCAAGCTAGGCCAAATGGAATCCAGGCTCTCACTCGTGATCCACTCATCCAACCCCAGACACACTCAAGATGTCACTTCTCCCTACGCTGGTCTGAGGGGACGTTCCCAGCCACTGGCCACGTAGCCAAGCTCCATGTCCCACATTCTAAACTTCTCTATATTAAAATAAATAAACTCTCTCTCTCCTTTCAGTTGTATAACCATCCTTTGGTCACTTTTGTTGCAATCTAGAAAAAAGTTTTAATAAAAAATTGTAAGTCTACTCTTACCCATAAAGGTATCTGTGGGAACATTGCCTATTTTGTAAGAATATGTGAATTCTATCCTGACTGAAAGAGAAGTAAAAATAATCCATTGAGACTAGTGATAACTTTAATCCCATAATTTTCAGACTCTGGTCCCTCTACTTGACAGTTCCCTCTGGCTGGTGCACCACTTTCACACCCGCCCTGGGTACCAATAGTCTATTAAACACATGCCTAGGAAGATGTAGGGAGAAGAGCTGGGGGTGGGTTTCATGAGATTACAATCATCTTCTCTGGTCACAAGTGCCACTGCTTCCTGTGGTCCTTGAGAATCATCCTCTTGCTCTCTACAAGGACACCTGGTCAGAAAGACAACACACTGAGTTTCTGGGGAGAAGGGTCTGGGTAGAAAGCCAAACAGAGTAGACAGTGCACCCCACCCAGAGAGAGATGTCTCCAAAGTGTCCAGGTTCAGAGACCCCAAAGTGCCCGCTGACATCTCATTGTTTAGCCCCTCCTCAGGCACTGTCCAAGCCTCCTCCACAATTCCTGGCAGCAGCATCCCAGGGACCCCTACCTCCTTCTCCAGCAAGATCCATGTGGAAGAGGGAGAAGCAGCACAGGTCCCACAAATGAATCTCCAGACCTCCCCACCCCCCTCCCCCCACCCCTCACCCCAATCACAGGGTCTTGTTAAACAAAAGGCTTCATGTCTCAGTTGAAATCGTGTATTTGGATTCTTGCCCTAGTATCTGCTTTTCCCCAAGAATAACAGCTGAGTATACATCCCACGGGATCTTTCTGATGACCTTTCCAAACAAGAAAAGACTTCCTCTAAAACCCATGCTTTGGGAGGGATCAATAAACATATAGATATCTGTTGGAAAGAAATAGAAGAATGAACCGTTGTCTCCAAGCTGGCATCATCCCCATGTATTGGTTTTATTTTCATTTGCTTACAATCTGAATTTTAAAAGTGCAATAGCTGATATTAGTCCTGCACTTCATAAATACTACCTTATTAAAGATGAATCTGTCAAATGAAAAAATAATTTATAACAATTTGTCATGAACTACAAAGACAGATAGACCCTGTCAAGGGAAAGAGTAGATTTCTGGCTGTAGTGTTTTAATAATTAAATTTGCCACCAATTTAAAAATTCATATGAGTGTTTTCCTATCCAGCCTGGAGAATGAAGTTCCAAGCTGGTATTTTCTGACTATATTCAAAAGTAAACCCTTTTATGATTCTTGGATGAGAATCAGTGACCCGCAGAGTCAAGCATATTAAAGGTGCTTGATGGTTGGTTTTTAAATAAATGAGGGATTGTATGTTACAACCTAACATGCAGTAGACGGATGATGTACCAAAGCTCAATAAAGCGTCACTTTTAAAAGTTGGGGTTAAACACGCTTCTGTTACATTAAATTCAAAGGGCTCTGAAAATCAGGAGAACTGTCTCAGCTTCTACTTCTGCCTGAGAGAAGAGCTGAGAGAAGGTGGCCACATTCAAGAAACATCCAGATGTGTAAACCAACAAATAAGGATCCAGCCAGCACATGATTCCATGCACATCGTCAGCAAGATTGGTACTATCTTGGGCTCCCCTGGTGGTGCAGTGGTTGAGAGTCCGCCTGCCGATGCAGGGGACACGGGTTCGTGCCCTGGTCCAGGAAGATCCCACATGCCGCGGAGCGGCTGGGCCCGTGAGCCATGGCCGCTGAGCCTGCGCGTCTGGAGCCTGTGCTCCGCAACGGGAGAGGCCACAACAGTGAGAGGCCCGCGTACAGGAAAAAAAAAGAAAAAAAAAAAAAGATTGGTACTATCTTATTTTAAAAGCAGAATTTCTCTTTGAGGTCCATTTGATAAAGTTTCTGGCTTTTAAAAAGGAAGTCCCAGAAGGGGATAGCAATGCAGAGACACTTTTCTAGTTGGATGTGGGGGCTGGAGCCGGCGTCAATGAGAAGGCTATGTAGAACCCAGCTGGAAGGAGGAAACCAAATATTTATCAAGCCACTGCTATGAGCCACTTTGCTAAGTGCTATTTAATTTAACCTTTCCCATGAGGCTGTGAGGCAGTTCCACTTTTCTCCACTTTACAAATGAGGAGACTGAGGACTAAATGGTTTGTCCGAAGTCACATAGCTGGAAAGTGGGAGTCACATTTCCAAGCCTAGGACCTGCAGCCTTAGGACAGAGGATAGGAAGTCCAGCTCAGAGCATGTGTCCTAAATCGTTATCCCTTTCCTTTGGCACTCTACAAGCTTTTCTAACTAAATTAGAGAAAAAGAGCCACTGCATTTTACAGTAGAGTCAACTATTTAAATTGCCTCAGAGTTGGTAAGAAGGAGCCCTTGTTTTCAGATCTGAAATGGAATAGGCTGTCTGTTTTTCCATATAATTCGATGTCGAATATGACTGCGCACGTAACATTCGACATGTATCCCATTCTTTAGGCCAAGCTTTACTTGATATTAATAGGTGTAAAATCAGCATTCAGAGCATCTTCTGCAAAATTTTTTTTCCAGCTCAGGCTCCCTCTGGCTGGGGAGCATTTACAACCTTGACTTCGACAATGTACCCAAAGAGAGACAGCCCCTGGCACAAAGGAGTCAAAATGCATATTGGTCCTTGTCTATTCCAAACCCAGATTTTTTTCTGTAAACACTAAGTTGAGAGATGTTATGTAGTCCAGTTCATGTGCAATGTACCATCACCTTAAAACACATCCAAACAAGGAAATTTCAGAGATTATGAAAATTTTATTAACAAAGAGAATCTTCAATATACACACCCCCTTAAAAACAACCACCTCAAACGTGTAGGAAACACTTTGTTTTCTACTCATTATACCCTCAATGCCAGAAGAAGAAAACTGCAACACCAAAGTACAGACCAATATTTTCGAGGGGGATAATTGTTTGAGATAATAAAATACTAGAAAATTAGAAGAAACCAATCAAGGTATTCAGTTCACAGGCTGAACCACTGAACCTTTATCCAAATGAACGTTTCCACTGTGAGTCAATATACGTGGCCATCAGCTCTTTGTAACACTACCCTGAAAACACAGCGTACATCTAAAAATATGATCAAGTTCTTTGAGTACAGTAAGAACTGAGGGCCAGCCTGATTCACAGGCTGTGTGTATTGGTGCACAGCAATGGTTCAGAGACAGTCACTGGAAAATGTAAAGGTATGCTTCATGATAGGATGCAGTTAGTTTTTCAGGGCAACTTTTCAGTTCATTTCTGATCATCATTAACCGATCCACCACTGTCCCCTGGAATCTCCCTCGGATACCCTCCACCCCACCCTTTACTAAGCAAACCTATAAACATATTCCAGATATACTGCATGCAAGAGAGGAAGTATGAGAATGTGAACAGATTCTAATGTCCTGGATACAAATAGAAAACACATAACGGGTTCTCGCTGTCAGAACACACTGATGTCTGCAGCTGAAAGCCCCTTAAAAGAGATCTTATGGAGGTTTCACTCAAGGAAGGAAAAAAGTTAGGCCTGTTACTTGACTACAGTTTCTAGGGCCTGGTGTAGCTATATTTTTAGGAATGGCTCCAAGGATCTGCCTGCACAAATTTGGATGGAGCGAGGGAGGCACAGATGGTGGTCACGTGAAGGCACAGACCGACTGGGTGGGCTCAGTTACAAAGTCTGCACACTTAGGCTGCTGTATTCCTCCTATTTCAAGTGCTGCCAAGTCCCGGCTGTTTGCCTTCTTTCCAAAGTCTTGATTCATTTAATTCTCCTGAAGGAGGTGGAAGAGAAGGAGGATTGTGCAAATCTTACTGTTTTATGGTTTAGAAGAGACAGTCACCATCTTGGCACCTTGTCAGATTTCAAATGTAACATTTTGCTAAGTGTAAAGCTCGGTATCTGTTCCTTTTCTGTTGCCATTCCTGTAACTTCAATATTTGCAAAACACAACCTCAAAATGCTTCAAATCCAGCCCAAAGCAGTTTGTTATTCATGCAACACAATTCTCACATGTATCAATACACAGTGAGTTTGCAGCACAGAAATCTTTTCTTTCTTTCCTTTTTAATTTTTTCATTTTATTTCTTGTTTCTTCTTCACTTATGAATTTTTTCTCTCTTTAGGGATTTAAGAATGATTGAAGCACACAATAGCAAAATCCCCATTATATATACACATTTTATATATATATAAAATGTGTATATATATATACACATTATATATGTGTGTGTGTGTATATATAATATATATACACACACACACTCATATATATATATATATCTCCTGATTATTACCAAGCTTATCACCATGTCAGTTCTTACCGGTTGCATTATTTAGAAAAAGGAAGCACATAAGCTAGAGTTACTCTACCATTTCAAATACCCTGTGAATCACTTGTAAAGCATAGAGCACCTTAGTGTTGTGTAGAATTTAATTTTCTGATAGAAAAATTTGTAGTGTTTGCTATAAAAAATTGTTTAAGGTATTCAGGGTGTGATTCCAATGGTGACTTATTCATAGTAATTAGCATTAAAGCACTGGTTTCTCACTCTTTAAAAAGGAGCCCACAGATTATCAGTCATTTTCTTTTGTAGGAAACTGTCAAAATCAAAATGGATTCAGTTATTGGAATTTTTTTAACAGGGTACAAAGTATTTTTTTAGGTCATCATCAGGAGGCTTGGTGTGTGTTGACGTAATTTTTGTGTATTAAACCGCTGCTCCAGAATCATCCATTAAGCCCCCGATGTGCATTTTTGGCCTGAGCTAGTGTGTAGGAAGGCCTTTTTTTTTTTTTTTTTTTTTTGCGGTACGCGGGCCTCTCACTGTTGTGGCCTCTCCCGTTGCGGAGCACAGGCTCCGGACGTGCAGGCTCAGCGGCCATGGCTCACGGGCCCAGCCGCTCCGCGGCATGTGGGATATTCCCGGACTGGGGCACGAACCCGTGTCCCCTGCATCAGCAGGCAGACTCCCAACCACTGTGCCACCAGGGAAGCCCCAGGAAGGCCATTTTTAAAGCAAGTCAATACATAAAAAGGTTTTAACATCTGTTAATCAGGTGTTTTATCTGGAGGGCATAAAATATATTTACAATCCTCCAACTAACTTAATATTTCCCTTTTTATATGGATATTCATATCATGTAATAATCGACACTATTGTCACAATCGATGGAATTATTCATATACCTCTTAAGGCAAACAAGGAAATGATGTTTTTAGAGTAGGGTTTAATGATTAGTAAAATATATCAATAGGCAATATGGAGAAGCAAATTAAGCTCAATTATCTTGAATTTCTGCTTTCAACAGAGCATACTAATAGAGAAAGTTTTTGGTAACATTTATGCTACATGAATTTGCATTCTGAGCTCCTTCCTTAAAACATTGATATTGTTCCAAATTCAATGATACCAATAACTAGAGAGAAAAGTCTCCCACCATAGAGTAGTTGTGCTCTTTTAAGTCACAGTCACTTCAAAACAAAACCAAAAATTACCCTCCAAGTCAATGGCCAAATGTTCAAATAATGACCTCAGAAAACATTAGTTTAAGGCTCTGGTTGACTGTGCATACAAATCAATAATAAGATTACATATCAAACCTAATTTCATGAATGGGACACCTCAGCGTTACTCAATCTTCGTCAAAAGTACTTAGCTGCCAAGAGAGGTACTTTACAACGTATCACAAATGTGCTATTTGCATAAACATTTCCCATTACAAATGCTCTCGTTTTCATTTAAATGAGTACTTTTAACCTGAGCTATTAATAAAAAAAAAAAATTTTTTTTTCTCCCTTGTAAAGCTTGGCTTTCAGAAGAAAGAATCTTTAAGCCTTCTCTCTTGTGATAGTAATTTCTCCAAATACCGACAGTGCCACGTAAGTACAGCCAGGGCTCATTAAATAGACTTCTGAGCATAATTATAATTAACCATTAGCTAGAAATTAGTTTTAATGATTTGTTTTAGATGACAGAATAGAAGCATAATGTAATTATTTTTAAACCTTCTATATCATTAAGAATACAACTACCACCAGCTTTCAGTTACTGAGAAGCAATCGCCCAAAGCATTCACTAAGTGATCTATTTACAGATCCGAAATCAGGGAGCAGAGGAAAAAGGCCAGGGGCCCCAACCCAGGTGTTTGTAATTATTTAGCCTTTTGCAAAATCTCTTCCTTTTCTACTCTGCTCTTTTAAGCTGTTTCATGCCTTGAAGACATCTCTACCAGGGAAAATAGAGAAAGACACACTGGCTGTTCAGCTTTCCCCCTCCTCCTGCCCCCTGCTTTTCTCGGAGTCATAGTGAGGATCATGGCGGGAGTGGGGAAAGGCCTGGAGGAAGATCCTATAAAATTTAGCAAGTGGGTCTGAAACTGTCCAAATCGAACTGGACTAACGGGAAAGAAGATTATATCAGTAATAGGTAACATGAGTATTAGGAATAGACTCCAGACTTTAAAGATAGAACTATACCATTCTTTCCCTGTACCGTGTTCTTTTAATATCCCAAAGTCAGTTTAGATCTTAAGAATTAAAAAAAAAATACTATGGAAACCTGAAGAAATGCTCTTTCATTTCCTGAAAAATATAAAAATATTCATTTAGAACAGTGAATATTAGTTATTGTCAAATTTCATTTTTTCTTCATTTTCTTTCTCTATTTATCCTTTTAAAAAAAAATCTCAGCTAGTTAGGGTGCTGTTTGCTCTCCCACCTTTGAACAAGAATGTTAGACCTTTTGCTGCTGACCTTCGGAATTTGTCAGGGAACACACCCTGACACCCACGTAAAAGACCTGGTACCTGTGTTTCCACATCACAAAGCAGGCCAACAAGCACACAAGGCCGCAGACCAAGTTCAGAATCATCTGGATGAGTAAGAACAGTTTGAAAGTGCCAGTGATGCTGGTACAGTCAGTCACATCCCGGTACACAAAGGTCCTGCTGAGGGGCTCGGAGGAGGGCAGTTTGCACTGGCAGGAGTCGAGCGTTGTTCCACAGGTAAGCTGTGTGAGTTGGGCATAGTGGTGAGCGGCGAACGCCACGGCCAGCACACAGACCGTCAGGCCAAGGGCGCTCAGCAGAAAGTACAAGAGCTGCAAGAAAGCAGAAGAAAACCTTTCCAGTTATAGAGAACGTTGGATGACTATTGGCAAAGCTAATAAAGAAAAGCTCTTCTTCTTCTCTCCCAAGATTCCTTCTCTCCCTCCATTCCCTGATGGAGGGGCTGTCTCTCCTCAGAAACATGGTACCCAAGACATGGCAATGGCTCGTTATGGACTGTTAGTGAGCAATCTGATCACAATCTGAAAAACTCTGATCGTATTTTCATTTGTCGTACAGATGTCGGGTGTTTTTCATGAATTGAGCCAATAATATTAGCTTGATTTGGAGATGTTTGTATATGGATGTAGCAGGCAGCTTAGATGACTCCCAAACACAAGAGTCATCCCTGAAAGGCATACTGTGCTTGTTTTGACCTTAACAACTGCTGGTATAAAGACTGAAACAAGACTAGGAAGTAGAGAACAAATTTCTTCAATATAAACACTGTGTTGGCCAAAATTGGCAATGATTGGTCAACTAGCAACATGGGTTAATGAAAAAGACTATATTCAATGGAGTGGTTGCCAAACTATGTCCAGGAAGGCCAGGGTCCCCAGTGAGAGGTTGCTGGGAGAAAAAAAAATTATGGTTCCAGAAGGTAGGTGACTTGATCACCTACAAGTCTCATCCCAAGTCCACCTATAACCATGTAGTTTCTGAGCATAAAAATAAACTAAATGGTCCCTCAGCCCCAAGGTTCTGAACACCGTTGGCTTATGTGTTAGCCTTGGAATGGAAAAGTCTAGTTAAAGTTCTAACTCTGCTATTAAAGAACCATGGAATCCCTGAACAGCTCAGACATTTACCCTACACCTGAAATTTTTTTTTTTTTTACGATACTCGGGCCTCTCACTGTTGTGGCCTCTCCCGTTGCGGAGCACAGGCTCCGGACGCGCAGGCTCAGCGGCCATGGCTCACGGGCCCAGCCGCTCCGCGGCATGTGGGATCTTCCTGGACCGGGGCACAAACCCGTGTCCCCTGCGTTGGCAGGTGGACTCTCAACCACTGCGCCGCCAGGGAAGCCCCCCACCTGAAATATTTTGATCAAAAATTGTGGGTGCTTGTTGACGTGGCCACAATATAAACCACTTTACAGAACAAGAAATCTTGTGATTGGACTTCCCTACTGAAAACCTTTCTCTTAATGGCCCAAGAGAAAGGATCTACTGAGGATCTAGATAAAGAATAGAGTCCCCAGCTGTTGGGACTGGTGTACTGAACCCAGTTCTTAGTGCAAGATTTACATTCCCATAGTCAAAAGTTGCTCATAGAGCAATTCTGCTGAATGTGAACTCCTCAAAGGAAGATTAGCCACGTCCAGGTTCAGATGAAAGTTGCTCTGAAAAGATTGTGCCCTCCCCCTGCCTTCAACTAATTGCAACTCAAAATAAAAACATGTATGCAACATTATAAAATATGTGTGCATAAGTTCTCCAGATGAGTGATTTTGCACACAGGGACAATTTCAAATGTTTTCAAGTCTTAAATATAGAATACTTAAAATTTTATTTTTTCTGTCTTGACTGATGTGTGTGTGTGTGTGTGTGTGTCAGTGCCCTGAGCATGTGTATGGTTTGCTTGGAAGCTTCACTGCAGACACAGGAAGAGAGTGGACCTAGTTAAAGCCGTTTCATCTTCCTATGGCTGCACGAGCAAAGAGTGCAGGGGTTCTTTGGATCTTCTCATCAAAAATATCTTAAACACACACTCTCTTTTTCATTTTCAAATCATACGAAGGACTGTCAAATACAACCCACATTTCTTCATCTGTGAAGCAGTTTATGGAAACATCTATCTCAGGGACATAACAAGGATAACTTATACTGAACACGTTTAGCCTCCCTTGGAGGAAGGGAACCAGAAAAACACACAGTGAAACAAACCATTTCAAAAATTTAAGAGGAAATATTTAATCTGTGCTATTGAATGCATCACTTTGGTCCTGCCTGTCACCAAATTTTCAGTGGCCATATTTTCTGCAAAAAAAAAAAAAGTAGTTCTTGGGCTAAAAAGTATGGATTTATTTTGTGGGGCCATTGGGACAGAATATTTGAATTATTCTGGGTTGTTTTGAAATATTCAGGCTTGACAACTGACTTCAAACCCTTGATGCCAAGGGCCAAATTAAATTGTGCTGGCCGTGTTGTGCGTGCCTGCCCATGACAGCTGCATTTCCAGTGCCTGCGACATGAGTGACTATACCAGCAGGGAGGGCCCAAATTAAGGGATGGTTTTTCACCTGAGAGTCATCTGCTTAGCAGAATGGCCCCAGTTGGAGTTTTCTTCATACACTATATTGCCATCAGTGGATGGGGCTACGGAGGTCCTGTCATAACTCTCTCCCACACACTCATCCTTCGATAGAGAATTTCTATAACGTCCGCTGGGGCATTATCTTGAAACAATGACAATAATCCCTCATTCTCGATCTGTAAATTATTCAAATAGCTGCAAAAAATATTCTCTCATAACCATCACAAAAATCCGTTTGCTGAAATGAGAGTTTTCCTCTTCTTTTTTTTTGTTTTGTGGTACGCGGGCCTCTCACCGTTGTGGCCTCTCCCGTTGCGGAGCACAGGCTCCAGACGCGCAGGCTCAGCGGCCATGGCTCACGGGCCCAGCCGCTCCGCGGCATGTGGGATCTTCCCGGACCGGGGCACGAACCCGTTTCCCCTGCAGTGGCAGGCGGACTCTCAACCACTGCGCCACCAGGGAAGCCCCTGTCTCTTCTTAAAAGATAACTTTTGGGCCCAAAGAGCAAACGATTTGCCCAAGACTTTTACCAAGTACACAGCAGTGCCTGGTGATGGTTACAGGCATGGACTGGGGAGCAGACAGCCTGAGTTAGAATCCCTGTTCTCCCCTCCATAACTATGGACTTTGGGCAAATTAAATCAATCCCATGGGTACCTTTGTTTCTTCATCTAGCACCTAAGTCACAGGATTACTCTAAGGATCAAAATAATTGATAGTGGGCTTTCCTGGTTTAAATATTTAAGCATTCTTGAAATGAACACATTAGCAGACCTGGAAAGAGCTGCCAGTTCTCAGGACTTTTAGGATATCCACCCTATACTGGCTTTGTGTTATTCTATGTCACGTGAGAGTAACAACACATCCTTGGCTTGTAGAAAGGACGTGAACATCTACACAAGCACAGAGACTGCTCAATTTTAATTGAGCATATTAAATATTCTAGAAGCCTCAAGAGCACAAACAAAAGCCATGCCCCTCAGCTCCTTTAAATATGAATACATTTTCATTGGCGCATTAGCTCACACATTGTGATTCTGCCTCTCCCACTGCAGGAAAGCATCGGGCCAAGTAAGCAAGAGTAAGCCACAGAATCAAGTTTCTTATCCATTTCAAGACATAAATATAGACTTGATCGGCCAAAGCCTGTGGGCTACATTTGCAGCGCTGTAGCATTTTTTCCTTCGCGGCTTTTAACTCAGCTGACAGCAACAAGCTTCTGGGTCAGAATCTGTAATTTAAAATCAAGTGGCTTGCTTTACGTACACGGCACGCATAACTATCAATAAGAGTGTTTACGATGACCTTGGGAAGGCCAGCAAATATATTTTGATACCAGCGGGGCTCGGGACGCATCTGTCTTGCCTGTGTCAGTCCGGGCGGCCGGCACTGCGCAGCGGGCGGAGGCGGGCGCCCCCGGCGCTTATGTAACCACAGCGCCCGGGGGCGCGCCCCGCGCTCGCCGCCTCTAATTGGTACCCGGCCGCCGCTTCAAAGTTCAGAGGCTATTGCGACTGCAATGCCCTCGTGGGGAATGTGCCCCGGAGTGTTTTTGCACGCACACGAACCAGACACGTTTCTGAACATCATCAAGGTGAGCCCCGAGAAAACAGGGCCAAGAGGATAGGCAGGAAGCCCAATCAGCGGCCGGATGGCCCGCCGAGCCCAGGAGCAGAACTCGGGAGCAGGGCCTGGGGAGAAAGATGGAAGGCGCCGGCGGCTTACAGGGCTCGCCAAAGGGCCGCCAGAGAAGACTGTGCTAGCTTGAGATGAAAAGACAAACCCCCGTGGCCACTGTCTGTAAGGAAAAGGGAAGTGTGTGGGGCGTGTGTGTGTGTGTGTGTGTGTGTGTGTGTGTGTGTGTGTGTGTGGACGCGCGCGCGCGCGCTAGCACAGGCTGCAGTAAAGCGCTGGCATCACCCCCTTATTGCTTGTCCTGACTATCTGGGCGTTCAACAGAAGGAAGTAAATTCGCCACCAAAGCTTGGTCCAGGGTATCAACACGTAAGCATTAAAATGAGGTTTTACTAGTGAGCAACACCTCCTGAAGATGCATTTTATTCCTTCTCCCCCAAATGATGTCAGGAGCACAAGGGAAGTCCGCTGTAACCTGCTGTGCCTTTGGAAAACCTGGAGATTGACGGAGCTCATTTTCGACCTGAAGGTAATATAGCGGGCACCTTAGAGAGCTGGCAGCAAGCATCACTAAAGGTCACATTCAGGAGAAGAGAAAAGTGCCTCTGTATTTGTCAATGTCTGTCACAGGTGAAAAAAAGAGATAGTTAATGAGATCTTCCTAGTGGTGAATTCTCAACCTGGCTGACATTGGCAGTGACTTTTTTATTTTTTAATTTTTTTGTCCTTGCTCCTTATTTTAAATGCAGACGTTGAGATGGCTTTAGGGGCCTCTGTGAAGATGTTGCTGTTGCCTCTGCTGTTTCCTGGGATCATGGTGGAGAGGGGGATGAGGGCATTTCACAGAAACTGATGAACCTAGTTTAGAGCCCTTTTTACATAATGAATGAAATTCCCATAATTTAACAGATCATTTCTTACTAGGCTTTAAAAAACAAAATCATCACTAAGCCTTGTAGTTTATTCAGACTTCTACCAAAAAAGTAAACATGGACTGATGTCTGCTCTATCTGGCCTTCTTTTAAGGGACACCCTCAGACAGAAAAAGTAAAATTTCCAAGGTGGGTTGGGGGGCATATCCACCAAAATTATAACTCTATCAATTTTTAAAATAGCATCCATTAAAGTTTTAAATTAGAAGAGTTACATCTAACTATTGGAGAACATCTCAAAATTGAAGAAAAAAACTACACAATGTAGGTATAATCCCACCACTCAGAGAAACTATTTTTTCTGTGCATATAAGAGCTATTTATTTAATCTCCGTAGGATCATAGCATACATTTTGTGTAGCCAGTTTCTCTTTGCTAGTTAAAATAATTTGAATATTTTATTCACTAATTACTCTTTCACGACATGACTTAAATATATATATGTATATATGAGCACATTGCTTTTTTATGTCAGTAGCTTTTATATCAATATACTAGAATATACTAACATCTTACAAAGGAGTATCCAGTTTTTATGTGTTTTCTTATAGAAGAAAAGTAAACAATGTGACTGGACCCCCAAACCAAAACAAAACCAAACCAACATTACAGAAAGCTTTTTGTTCTCTGTTACAGGAGTTGAAAGAAAATGTAGGAATTTGATTTCTACCAACTGATTTCTGAGTGGGCTGTTTATCTCCCTAAACTCTGAAAGGGTGTGTCTGTGTTTCCCTTTGGAGCAGATTCTACTGTGCAGTGAAAATGCTGTGTACTTGAATTGGCTCCAACCAAACACAGTGTCTCTAAAAAAGAAAGGCCCTCATTAAGGCACACACACTTGCTAAACCAAGCATACCCCAACCTCCTGCCTTTGCGCTCAGAGTCTTGGCACAGGTGATTTGGATGCACCCAACGTACCTTTTCTGTCTCGGTGATCCCACCTACCAAGGGAAATACACTTAGACTGCTTCATTATTAAAACATTCTAAAAAAAAACCCCAAGATGGGGAAGTGAGCACTGATATAGACACTTTTTCCCTGGCCAAGTGTTTCGCTGAACTGATGAGTTTTCAATTTTCCTTTTAAGGGCATTGGAGGACACTTCATATGCTCTGTGCCAATCCAGTTCATGGAAATTAAGACCAAAAAAAATCAGCATTACCTTTGGGGTCTGGATGAATGCCCTCCTAAAACATTTTTTGGCCTGTCTAAAAATGCAATTTCTAGAATAATCAGATATACAACCCCTTAAAAAGTCCGCCTTAATTTTGTACTTGTGTTTCCTTCTATGTGATGATAAAAGAGAAAGAAAAAGGACAACTTACTTTCATGGCAAACTGGATACAAGTCCGTTCATCAACTTGATAGGAGACACAAAGCATAAACAAACCAAGATAGGCCACTAAGCAGACCTGCAATGGAGAACAGGGAGGAAAGGTTGTTATCAAGGAAAGCCGTGCATTCTAATGACATCAATCTCAGTGTCTTTCACCAGTAACATCCTTGTTATCAAGGTGCTCATTTCATTCGCTTATCTTTATGGGCTATTTTTTCTCAGCTTGTGGAACAGAGTTTTAAAAATAGGAAAATCAATTTATTTCAATTTAGCCAGCATTTATTAAGTCCTTCTGATGTGCCAGGTGCTGTAGAAGGTCCTTCAGCGAATACAATGACGAACAAAATTTCCTCAACCTCAGTAACTGTACGGTCCAGGCAGGCCACGATAAGCGCACACACTATTCTACGGCAGGGCATTCTGTGTCAAATGCTATTCAGAGAAGTACAAAAAGAAGGAAAAAATAACATTGAATTGGGCAATTAAAAAAGCCTTCTCTAAAGAGGTGGATTTGAAATGGTCCTTGAAAGGGATGATGATAATAATAATGATCACTACCAGTTACTGAATACTTACCTTGTGCTTGGGCTCCTCTAAGGCCTTTTGTATGGATTTCTTCAAGTAATCAGCACAAAACCCTATGAAGTAGGTGCTATTATGATCCTCACATTATAAGTGAGCACAAAGCTAGTAAATGATGGAACCCGCCCTCAAACCAGGTAGCTTGGGTGAAACAGTACGAGCGCAGGCGGATGCAGGACTGTGTGTGGAAAGAATAGCAAATGTGTATCTACAGTTGAAATAACAAAATATAGAGCAGAAAATGTAGGTGGAAAGTCTGGGGTTGTAGAACTGATTTAGGAAGTAGTGGGGCTCCCTTGAACATTTCTGAGCAGGGGAATGACATGATTCAAGACATGTTTCTGGAAAATGAGCAGTGGTGTTGGGTGGGTTGGTGATGAGAACACCAGAATCTTATTTTACTAATCCAAGCAAGATTAATCTATCAGGTGAGCCAGAGCTCAGAGGGTGGTGGACGAAGTCAGAGAAAGAGGTGAGAGGACAGGTGTAGTGAAAGTAAAATGTATACATCTTGGCTATTGCATGACCAGTGGGAGGACACTGGAGTGGGAGAAATAGACAGCCATCTCCAAGTTCTTGAGTGTCAGTGATGGAAAGAGTGGGGGGGGGGTGCAACTGACCCAAAGAAGGCTGGCAGGAGGCATGGCAACTTTGAGGGAAAACATACTCAATTTTTAAAACAGTTTTTTAAACCGAAGTGTAGTTAATTTACAATGTTGCGTTAGCTTCAGGTGTACAGCAAAGTGATTTGGTTATTTATATATATATTTAGGTTCTTTTCCATTATAGATTTTTACAAGACATTGAATATTGTTCCCTATGTGATACAATAGGTCCTTGTTGTTTACCAACTTTATATACAGTAGTGTGTATCTGCTAATCCCAAACTCCTAGTTTATCTACCCCCCCACCCCCCGCTATCCCCTCTGGTAACCATAAGTTTGTTTTCTATGTCTGTGAGTCTATTTCTGTTTTGTAAATAAGTTCATTTATATCATTTTTAAGAGTCCACATATAAGTGATATCATATGATATTTCGCTTTCTCTGTCTGACTTACTTCACTTAATGTGATAATCTCTAGGTCCATCCATGTTGTTGCAAATGACATTATTTCATTCCGTTTTATGGCTGAATAACGTTCCATTATATATATATATATATCCAGAGAAAACGATAATTTGAAAAAATACACGCACCCCAGTGTTCATAGCAGCACTATTTACAATGGCCAAGACATGGAAGCAACCTAAGTGTCCAGCGACAGATGAATGGATAAAGAAGATGTGGTATATAAAACCTACTCGATGTGATTTTCTTTTTAGTGCATTGGAGTTTCTTAAACTGTGATTTAGAGTTTCTAATCAAAGCATACCTATTCACACTCAACTTTGGAAGCCTTAAAAGGTTGCTAAGTTCTACTTTAGGATGAAAAACATAAGCAACAGAATTGCATTTTCTGATAAGCACAATTTTCCTAGAGATAATGTTGGAAGGGTGGCTGAGAGTCACCCAGCAAGTCATTAGATGGCTGGTTTGGTGATACTCATAACTCCTATCCCCAGGGCCAGCTTTGAACCTCGGACCTGCTAGGGTGGTAGAGCTGTTTATTTACAAAGCCAACACAACATTTTAACGTAGCACCTCTATCCTATTCTCCTCTTGATTACAAAATCAATAAGTGGCTTGTGCCCTCACTGGTTCCCAAGTTGCGAGTTTAGGTTTCCACCGGACTGTGAAGCCAAAAGCCAAGCCTTCCTTGAGTACAGGCTGTTTTCAGGGTTTTCCACCATTAGGACAGGCTGATGGTTAAAAGCAGAGATGACATTCCTAGTTCAACAGATACAGTGTGGGCTGGAGAGGGCTGGGT
Organism: Globicephala melas; assembly: GCF_963455315.2. Lineage (NCBI taxonomy): Eukaryota > Metazoa > Chordata > Mammalia > Artiodactyla > Delphinidae > Globicephala > Globicephala melas. The sequence continues at coordinate 81,433,559 of NC_083323.1, forward strand.
AGAAAACAAAGCAGATAGGACCCACAGAGACAGCTTTTCAGCAGAGCACGGGCAGATGTGGAGGTAATGACACTGAAGTTGTTTGTGTAACCCACAACGTGGCCGTATTTCAAAGGCAGGGGTGAAGTTCCTTTTCAAAACTTTAAAAAATATATCTAAAAAATATATCTAATTGAGGTATAAGTTTGATAAGGCCTATAATGACTTACTATGTATTTTCAAATTAAGAATTTTCAGAGCTAGGGACTTCCCAGTGGTAAAGAATCCACCTTCCAATTCAGGGGATGTGGGTTCGATCCCTGGTCAGGAAACTAAGATCCCACGTGCTACAGGGCAACTAAGCCTGCACACCACAACTACTGAGCTTGCACGCCTCAACGAGAGAGCCCACGTGCCGCAAACTACAAAGCCCACGCACTCTGGAACCCATGAGCCACAACTAGAGAGAGAAAACCCGCCTGTCACAACTAGAGAGAAGCCTGCACGCCACAACAGAGTCCACGCCGCAATGAAAAGATCTTGTGTGTCTCAACGAAGACCCCTCGAGCTGCAACTAAGACCCGAAGCAGCCAAAAATATAAAGAAAATAAATAAGTAAAATTTTTTAAATGCTTTAAAAAAAGAATTTGCAGAACTAAAACAATGGAAGAAAGACCTTTTCTTTTTTGTTTATTGGCAAGAAACCCAATGGAAGCTTCTAAACTTGCTTGTGGGGATGGTTAGATCCCTAAGTACGTGCCTGGGCTCACTTGTTAGCATCTGTCTGCAGGTGCACAGGGTCAGGCTCTCTCCTACATAACTGTCTTTGTCCCTAGAGGCTATTGAGAAGTTGGCAATTGCCAAAACTCTCCCCTTTGTCTTCATGAGACACACATTCCAACAATCGAGCCTAAATGACCAGTATCTTAAAAATCTGACTCTGTCTTCCTTGAACAAATTTTTCTACTTCAGTAGTGTCTACTTCTGTGAAGCCTTAATTTAGCCTGGCTTCCAGCAAGAAGTTGCACAGGAACATATAACCTCACTCTAGACTATTTCACTTAGTCAGTCGACAGAACTCTTTTTGAGGCCAGACTCTTTTAACAGCTCCAGGAACTGAGCGCTGAAAAACCAGTCTCAGCCTTCAAGGAGCTCTCAGTTCAGTGGGAAAGAGAGGTGAGTGAGGTTACAATACCATGTAAATTTTAAGACCGTGTCTGCTGTAATACACTGAAGGGGTGATTAACCTGAAGGCAACTTGAAGAAACTTCCTGGAGGAAGATGGATTTTGAAAGGTAAGCAGAAATTAAGCAGAAGGATGTTAGGAAGAGTAGAGCAAGTACTAGTGGGTACAAAAGCATGGAGAAATGCAGAGTAAACATTGAGGTCTCCCAGAGCTCTGGTGCAGAGGATGGGAGAAGAAAAAGCCAAAGATGAGCTTGTAGAGATGGGCAGGAAGTAGGTCACAAGGAACTTTTATTTCAACCTAGGACATTTGAGGCAAGGGAATCATGTGATCAACGCTGCCTTTTAGAATGGTCTTTCCGGCTGTGAAGAATGGATTGGGAAGGGAAGACCAGCTGGGAGGCTGTTCTCCATCTATGGAGAAATGATGAGTGCCTGAGCTCAGGTAGCAGTAGGAACCGAGAGTCGGTGTGTTTGAGTGATGTTAAGGGAGCAGAATCCAAGGCTCTAAGAACTGATTAGGTGTGAGGGTTGAAGGAGAGGGAGGATTAAGCAAGGTGCTCAGCTACCTGACTTGAGCTGCCAGGTGGATGGAGTTCACATTTAGTAAGGCACAAGATACAAGAGGAAGAGCGGAATGGGAATGGAAACCGATAATGCCCACCTGAACTCAAATCTCAGACACGTGGGCCTAGAACTCAGGAAAGGGATCTTAGCTGAACATAAGCCCTTAAAGCAATGGAAACCATCAGAAATGCTGGGTCACCCAGAAACAGTCTAGGCAAAACAAAAAAAGGCCAAGGAAGTTACCCAGTTATGAAGAACCATTGAATAGTTTGAGCAGAAAGCATCTCAAATATATTTCATATAACTTTGGTTGTACATCATGACATGTCTAAATACTATGAAACTGATCATCCTTCTGGATTTTTGAAAGTTTCACTTCTAGGTCCTAGTGTAGGATATTTGCTATAAAGCCTGGGTCAATCCAACATATTTTATTTTATTTTAATATTTATTATTTATTTATTTGGTTGTGCCGGGTCTTAGTTTTGGCAGGTGGGCTCCTTTGTTACAGCTTGCAAACTCTTAGTTGCGGCATGCATGTGGGATCTCAGGGATCAAATCCGGACGCCCTGCATTGGGAGCGAGGAGTCTTAACCACTGCGCCACCAGGGAAGTCCCAATCCAACATCTTTTAATTTCTTGGCCTTCTGATAGGGCTTAATCGGCTCTTGGAGGGGGTGGGGAGTTCATTTTCTTACCTACAGATTTTCATATTAGAACAATACTTCTTTATCAGAGGGTTTATTGGAGTTTAGAATGCAAGTACTTTATAGAAGAGTAGTATTTATTGAACACTTAAAACTGAAGGCTTATCATCAAAAAATCTAGAAACAATAAATGCTGGAGAGGGTGTGGAGAAAAGGGAACGCTCCTGAACTGTTGGTGGGAATGTAAATTGTTACAGCCACTATGGAGAACAGTATGGATGTTCCTTAAAAAACTAAAAATAGAACTACCATATGACCCAGCAATCCCACTACTGGGCATATACCCTGAGAAAACCATAATTCAAAAAGAGTCATGTACCAAAATGTTCATTGCAGCTCTATTTACAATAGCCAGGACATGGGAGCAACCTAAGTGTCCATCGACAGATGAATGGATAAAGAAGATGTGGCACATATATACAATGGAATATTACTCAGCCATAAAAAGAAACGAAATTGAGATATTTGTTGTGAGGTGGATGGACCTAGAGTCTGTCACACAGAGTGAAGTAAGTCAGAAAGAGAAAAACAAATACCTTAGGCTAACACATATATACGGAATCTAAGGGGAAAAAAAAAGGTCATGAAGAACCTAGGGGTAAGATGGGAATAAAGACACAGACCTACTAGAGAATGGACTTGAGGATACGGGGAGGGGGAAGGGTAAGCTGGGATGAAGTGAGAGAGAGGCATGGACATACATATACTACCAAACATAAAATAGGTAGCGAGTGGGAAGCAGCCACATAGCACAAGGAGATCAGCTAGGTGCTTTGTGGCCACCTAGAGGGGTGGGATAGGGATGGTGGGAGGGAGACACAAGAGGGAGGAGATATGGGGATATATGTATACGTATAACTGATTCACTTTGTTATAAAGCAGAAACTAACACGACATTGTAAAGCAATTATACTCCAATAAAGATGTTTAAAAAAATCCAAAAACTGAAGACTTTATGGCCACGGGGAGGAAACCAGATTTCTCATGCCAGACTACGGGTCTTGTTTTCTGAGTGGGCAGGACATGGGCGCACCAGGAAGACAGGGTGCTCTGGCTTCCCAGGGCGGGGAAGGAGGAGCTCTTGTTAATGAGTGGTGATACTCGCCAGGCCTCTCTGGAACAACATTCTTGGATTCTGGGCCAGGGCTTCCATTGGATATGGTGAGGTGAGACCCATGGAAGAGGAAAAAGGCAGTTACATAAGATTTTCAAGAAGGCACCCATTGGACCAGGGGCAGACAGGTGGTATCACTGAACACAAAACCAGACAAGACCTGGGTGGCACTGGGAAAACTAGTGCTGAAAGGGCAGCTAGCCCTGAAGAGCTTGTGAAGATTTAGTTCATGTACAGATGGATAATTATGTTGATAAGAAAAGCTTGAAAAGATTTTTTTAGTGAAAAAAAATCCCATAATTTTAAACCTGTTTTTGGATGCATGTTTCTGCAATCTGTTTAGCAAGAAGAGAAAACCTAAGTCACAAACTCCATATTCTGTCTAAAGATGTTCTTTGACTGCTCAGAGTGAAGACTGCATTCTCTCTTGAGAGTTAGAAAGTTAAGCAGAGTTGAAATGTTCTCTGAATGTTAAATCCATTTCTAGATGTACGAGTCCTGAGTCTTGTCACACTTTGTGTTATTCCTGCAGTGGTACCTTTTGAGGATTGGCTTATTATGAATAAAAAGCGAACGGTGGATGGACCCGGGTCTTGGAGATTTACCTACATATCATTTTTTTTTCTTTTCATTTTGGCATAGCTAGAAGGTATCACCCTAAAACATTTTGTGAGAATGCGAATTATTGGTATTTACTTCGCTCCATGTCATATTTATATTCTGGTCTTGTGACATTCACACAACCTCCAATTTATTTGTTTTCTTCTTTTTGTTGTTGACAGAGCTGCTTGACAGGGCTATCTGGAGAATACAACCTCCTCTGTCAAATGTCTTTCAAGGTTTCTCTCCTCCTTCCATCCCCCCCTTTCATTTGTGTGCCTGAAATGTGACTCTATTTCTGTTAGTTAATCAATGTTCACCTGTGTATTTAAAGCACTTTATTTCAGTCAATATAGTAACAAGATGAACTCTCCTCTCATATTTGCACAGCCAATTGATCAACAAGAGATGTAGCAGAACTGTACATATTTCTCTGGATATTTCTTAAGAGAATTTCTATGGGTTTTCACCTATTTAATAGAATTTAAGGTAGAGTATTAGAAATAATTTTCAACAAATGATAGATATATTGCAATATGTCAAATGAATGCAGTCTCACTCAGGAGAATTGCTAATTAATACATAGTTTATCAGAGATTTACATAATATACAAAAGAATATTTCATGAGAATCTATTAAAGGATGTTTATTGGATCAAGATTTCAGAAGGATGGGATAGAATATTTTAGCATAACTCAAGCATTTTTACTAGATTCTCATTGCCACTGCCTCTGGTAAGACAATGTCTAAGCTAGTGGTTCAGAGTTACTTGGAGGGCTTGGTGAAATCTCCCTTATCTCCAGAATTTCTGATCCAATAGGTCTGGGGTGGAGACCGAGAATTTGCATTTCTAATAAATAAGGCCATACTTTGAGAACCACGAGTCTAAGCTGAAAACATAGTCTTCTGGAGAGGGGGAAGGTGGCGGAAGAGTAAGACGCGGAGATCACCCTCCTCCCCAGAGATACATCAGAAATACATCTACACGTGGAACAACTCCTACAGAACACCTACTGAATGCTGGCAGAAGAACTCAGACCTCCCAAAAGGCAAGAAACTCCCCACGTACCTGCGTAGGGCAAAAGAAAAAAGAATAAAGAGAGACAAAAGAATAGGGACGGGACCTGCACCAGTGGGAGGGAGCTGTGAAGGAGGAAAGGTTTCCACATACTAGAAGCCCCTTCACGGGCGAAGACTGCGGGTGGCGGAGGGGAGAAGCTTCGGAGCCGCGGAGAGCACAGCAACAGGGGTGCAGAGGGCAAAGCGGAGAGATTCCCGCACAGAGGATCGGTGCCGACCAGCACTCACCAGCCCAAGAGGCTTGTCTGCTCACTCGCTGGGGCGGGCAGGGGCTGGGAGCTGAGGCTCGGGCTTCAGTTGGAGCGCAGGGAGAGGACTAGTGGCGTGAACACAGCATGAAGGGATTATTGCACCACGCCTAGCCGGGAGGGAGTCCGGGGAAAAGTCTGGACCTGCCAAAGAGGCAAGAGACTTTTTCTTCCCTCTTTGTTTCCTGGTACGCGAGGGGAGGTGATTAAGAACGCTGCTTAACGGAGCTCCAGAGATGGGCGCGAGCCGCGGCCAACAGCGCGGACCCCAGAGATGGGCAGGAGACGCTAAGGCTGCTGCTGCCGCCACCAAGAAGCCTGTGTGCGAGCACAGGTTACTCTCCACACCTCCCCTCCCGGGAGCCTGTGCAGCCCGCCACTGCCAGGGTCCCGGGATCCAGGGACAACTTCCCTGGGAGAACGCACGGAGGGCCTCAGGCTGGTGCAATGTCACGCCAAGAGGCCGCCGCAGGCTCGCCCCTCATCTGTGCCTCTCCCTCCCCCCGGCCTTAGTGAGCCAGAGCCCCCGAATCAGCGGCTCCTTTAACCCCCTCTTGCCTGAGCGAAGAACAGACGCCCTCCGGCGACCTACATGCAGAGGCGGGGCCAAATCCAAAGCTGAACCCCGCGAGCTGTGCGAACAAAGAAGAGAAAGGGAAATCTCTCCCAGCAGCCTCAGGAGCAGCGGACTAAATCTCCACAATCAACTTGATGTACCTGCATCTGTGGAATACATGAATAGACAACGAATCATCCTAAATTGAGGAGGTGGACTTTGAGAGCAAGATTTATTATTTTTTTCCACTTTTCCTCTTTTTGTGTGTGTGTATGTGTATGCTTCTGTGAGAGATTTTGTCTGTATAACTTTGCTTTCACCATTTGTCCTAGGGTTCTATCCATCCGTTTTTTTTTTTTTTTTTACTTAAAAAATTTTTTTTCTTAATAATTATTTTTTTATTTTAATAACTTTATTTTATTTTACCTTATTTTATTTTCTTTTATCATCTTTCTTTCTTTCCTTCCTTCCTTCTTTCTTTCTTTATTTCTTTCTCTTTTTCTCACTTTTATTCTGAGCTGTGGGGATGAAAGGTTCTTGGTGCTGCAGCCAGGAGTCAGTGCTGTGCCTCTGAGGTGGGAGAGCCAACTTCAGGACACTGGTCCACAAGAGACCTCCCAGCTCCACATAATATCAAACAGTGAAAATGTCCCAGAGATCTCCATCTCAACACCAGCACCCAGCTTCACTCAACGACCAGCAAGCTACAGTGCTGGACACCCTATGCCAAACAACTAGCGAGACAGGAACACAACCCCACCCATTAGCAGAGAGGCTGCCTAACATCATACTAAGTCCACAGACACCCCAAAACACACCACCAGACATGGACCTGCCCACCAGAAAGACAAGATCCAGCCTCATCCACCAGAACATAGGCACCAGTCCCCTCCACCAGGAAGCCTACACAACCTACTGAAGCAACTTTAGCCACTGGGAACAGACACCAAAAACAAAGGGAACTACGATCCTGTAGCCTGCAAAAAGGAAACCCCAAACACAGTAAGAAAAGCAAAATGAGAAGACAGAAAAACACACAGCAGATGAAGGAGCAAGATAAAAACCCACCAGACCTAACAAATGAAGAGGAAGTAGGCAGTCTACCTGAAAAAGAATTCAGAATAATGATAGTAAAGATGACTCAAAATCTTGGAAATAGAATAGACAAAATGCAAGGAATATTTAACAAGGACCTAGAAGAACTAAAGATGAAACAAGCAATGATGAACAACACAATAAATGAAATTAAAAATACTCTAGAAGGGATCAATAGCAGAATAACTGAGGCAGAAGAACGGATAAGTGACCTGGAAGATAAAATAGTGGAAATAACTACTGCAAAGCAGAATAAAGAAAAAAGAATGAAAAGAACTGAGGACAGTCTCAGAGACCTCTGGGACAACATTAAATGCACCAACATTTGAATTGTAGGGGTTGCAGAAGAAGAAGAGAAAAAGAAAGGGACTCAGAAAATATTTGAAGAGATTATAGTTGAAAACTTCCCTAATATGGGAAAGGAAATAGTTAATCAAGTCCAGGAAGCACAGAGAGTCCCATACAGGATAAATCTAAGGAGAAACATGCCAAGACACATATTAATCAAACTGTCAAAAATTAAATACAAAGAAAACGTATTAAAAGCAGCAAGGGAAAAACAACAAATAACACACAAGGGAATTCCCATAAGGTTAACAACTGATCTTTCAGCAGAAACTCTACAAGCCAGAAGGGAGTGGCAGGACATATTTAAAGTGGTGAAGGAGAAAAACCTGCAACCAAGATTACTCTACCCAGCAAGGATCTCATTCAGATTTGATGGAGAAATTAAAACCTTTACAGACAAGCAAAAGCTGAGAGAGTTCAGCACCACCAAACCAGCTTTACAACAAATGCTAAAGGATCTTCTCTAGGCAAGAAACACAAGAGAAGGAAAAGACCTATAATAACAAAGCCAAAACAGTTAAGAAAATGGGAATAGGAACATACATGTCGATAATTACCTTAAAAGTAAATGGACTAAGTGCTCCCACCAAAAGACACAGACTGGCTGAATGGATACAAAAACAAGACCCATATATATGCTGTCTACGAGAGACCCACTTCAGACCTAGAGACACATACGGACTGAAAGTGAGGGGATGGAAAAAGATATTCCATGCAAATGGAAACCAAAAGAAAGCTGGAGTAGCAATTCTCGTATCAGACAAAATAGACTTTAAAATAAAGACTATTAGAAGAGACAAAGAAGGACACTACATAATGATCAAGGGATCGATCCAAGAAGAAGATGTAACAATTGTAAATATTTATGCACCTAACATAGGAACACCTCAATACATAAGGCAAATACTAACAGCCATAAAAGGGGAAATCAACAATAACACATTCATAGTAGGGGACTTTAACACCCCACTTTCACCAATGGACAGATCATCCAAAATGAAAATAAATAAGGAAATACAAGCTTTAAAGGATACATTAAACAAGATGTACTTAATTGATATTTATAGGACATTCCATCCTAAAACAACAGAATACAGATTTTTCTCAAGTGCTCATGGAACATTCTCCAGGATAGATCATATCTTGAGTCACAAATCAAGCCTTGGTAAATTTAAGAAAATTGAAATTGTATCAAGTATCTTTACCGTCCACAACGCTATGAGACTAGATATCAATTACAGGAAAATATCTGTAAAAAATAAAAGCACATGGAGGCTAAACAATACACTACTTAATAACGAAGTGATCACTGAAGAAATCAAAGAGGAAATCAAAAAATACCTAGAAACAAATGACAATGGAGACATGACGACCCAAAACCTATGGGATGCAGGAAAAGCAGTTCTAAGAGGGAAGTTTATAGCAATACAGCCCTACCTTAAGAAACAGGAAACATCTCGAATAAACAACCAAACCTTGCACCTAAAGCAATTAGAGAAAGAAGAACAAAAAAACCCCAAAGTTAGCAGAAGGAAAGAAATCATAAAGATCAGATCAGAAATAAATGAAAAAGAAATGAAGGAAATGATAGCAAAGATCAATAAAACTAAAAGCTGGTTCTTTGAGAAGATAAACAAAATTGATAAACCATTAGCCAGACTCATCAAGAAGAAAAGGGAGAAGACTCAAATCAATAGAATTAGAAATGAAAAAGGAGAAGTAACAAATGACACTGCAGAAATACAAAAGACAATGAGAGATTACTACAAGCAACTCTATGCCAATAAAATGGACAACCTGGAAGAAATGGACAAATTCTTAGAAATGCACAACCTGCCAAGACTGAATCAGGAAGAAATAGAAAATATGAACAAACCAATCACAAGCACTGAAATTGAAACTGTGATTAAAAATCTTCCAACAAACAAAAGCCCAGGACCAGATGGCTTCACAGGTGAATTCTATCAAACATTTAGAGAAGAGCTAACACCTATCCTTCTCAAACTTTTCCAAAATATAGCAGAGGGAGGAACACTCCAAAACTCATGCTATGAGACCACCATCACCCTGGTACCAAAACCAGACAAGGATGTCGCAAAGAAAGAAAACTACAGGCCAATATCACTAATGAACATAGATGCAAAAATCCTCAACAAAATACTAGCAAACAGAATCCAACAGCACATTAAAAGGATCATACACCATGATCAAGTGGGGTTTATTCCAGGAATGCAAGGATTCTTCAATATACACAAATTAACCAATGTGATACACCATATTAACAAAATGAAGGAGAAAAACCATTTAGTCATCTCAATAGATGCAGAGAAAGCTTTAGACAAAATTCAACACCGATTTATGATAAAAACCCTCCAGAAAGTAGGCATAGAGGGAACTTTCCTCAACATAATAAAGGCCATATATGACAAACCCACAGCCAACATCGTCCTCAATGGTGAAAAACTGAAAGCATTTCCATTAAGATCAGGAACAAGACAAGGTTGCCCACTCTCACTAGTATTATTCAACATACTTTTGGAAGTTTTAGCCACAGCAATCAGAGAAGAAAAGGAAATATAAATCAGAAAAGAAGAAGTAAAGCTGTCACTGTTTGCAGATGACATGATACTATACATAGATAATCCTAAAGATGCTACGAGAAAACTACTAGAGCTAATCAATGAATTTGGTAAAGTAGCAGGATACAAAATTGTTCACAGAAATCTCTGACATTCCTATACACTAATGATGAAAAATCTGAAAGTGAAATCAGGAAATCACTCCCATTTACCATTGCAAGAGAAAGAATAAAATATCTAGGAAGAAACCTACCTAAGGAGACAAAAGACCTGTATGCAGAAAATTATAAGACACTGATGAAAGAAATTAAAGATGATACAAATAGATGGAGAGATATACCATGTTCTTGGATTGGAAGAATCAACATTGTGAAAATGACTCTACTACCCAAAGCAATCTACACATTCAATGCAATCCCTATCAAACTACCACTGGCATTTTTCACAGAACTAGAACAAAAAATTTCACAATTTGTATGGAAACACAAAAGACCCCGAAGAGCCACAGCAGTCTTGAGAACGAAAAACGGAGCTGGAGGAATCAGGCTCCCTGACTTCAGACTATACTACAAAGCTACATTAATCAAGACAGTATGGTACTGGCACAAAAACAGAAATATATATCAATAGAACAGGATAGAAAGCCCAGAGATAAACCCACACACATATGGCCACCTTATCTTTGATAAAGGAGGCAGGAATGTACAGTGGAGAAAGGACAGCCTCTTCAATAAGTGGTGCTGGGTAAACTGGACAGGTACATCTAAAAGTATGAGATTAGATCACTCCCTAACACCATACACAAAAATAAGCTCAAAATGGATTAAAGACCTAAATGTAAGGCCAGAAACTATCAAACTCTTAGAGGAAAGCATAGGCAGAACACTCTATGACATAAATCACAGCAAGATCCTTTTGACCCACCCCCTAGAGAAATGGAAATAAAAACAAAAATAAACAAATGGGACCTAATGACACTTAAAAGCTTTTGCACAGCAAAGGAAACCATAAACAAGACCAAAAGACACCCCTCAGAATGGGAGAAAATATTTGCAAAGGAAGCAACTGACAAAGGATTAATCTCCCAAATTTACAAACAGCTCATGCAGCTCAATAATAAAAAAACAAACAACCCAATCCAAAAATGGGCAGAAGACCTAAATAGACAGTTCTCCAAAGAAGATATACAGACTGCCAACAAACACATGAAAGAATGCTCAACATTATTAATTATTAGAGAAATGCAAATCAAAACTACAATGAGATATTATCTCACACCAGTCAGAATGGCCATCATCAAAAAATCTAGAAATAATAAATGCTGGAAAGGGTGTGGAGAAAAGCGAACACTCTTGCACTGCTCGTGGGAATGTGAATTGGTACAGCCACTATGGAGAACAGTTTGGAGGTTCCTTAAAAAACTAAAAATAGAACTACCATATGACCCAGCAATCCCACTACTGGGCATATACCCTGAGAAAACCATAATTCAAAAAGAGTCATGTAGCAAAATGTTCATTGCAGCTCTGTTTACAATAGCCAGGAGATGGAAACAACCTAAGTGTCCATCATTGGATGAATGGATAAAGACGATGTGGCACATATATACAATGGAATATTACTCAGCCACAAAAAGAAATGAAATTGAGCTATCTGTAATGAGGTAGATGGACCTAGAGTCTGTCATGCAGAGTGAAGTAAGTCAGAAAGAGAAAAACAAATACCTTAGGCTAACACATATATATGGAATTTAAGAAAAAAAAATGTCATGAAGAACGTAGGGGTAAGACAGGAATAAAGAAACAGACCTACTAGAGAATGGACTTGAGGATATGGGGAGGGGGAAGGGTAAGCTGTGACAAAGTGAGAGAGTGGCATGGACCTATATACACTACCAAACGTAAAATAGATAGCTAGTGGGAAGCAGCCGCATAGCACAGGGAGATCAGCTCGGTGCTTTGTGACCGCCTGGAGGGGTGGGATAGGGAGGGTGGGAGGGAGGGAGACGCAATAGGGAAGAGATATGGGAACATATGTATATGTATAACTGATTCACTTTGTTATAAAACAGAAAGTAACACACCATTGTAAAGCAATTATACTCCAATAAAGATGTAACAAAAAGAAGAAGATAAAAAAATATAAATAAAAAAACATAGTCTTCTAAATGCTGACGCCTAGTATGGGTTTTATCTGAATGGTTAGGAGTTAGGAGTTTTACACTGATTAGTGGAGTTTCCTATAGAAGAGTTGTTTATTACAAGTAATAATGGGATGTAACAATAATAGTTTCCCCATAAATAAATATAGTCATGGCTATTGTAGCAAAGTTCCTTAAAATTGGAGGGAAAAAATCCTTCGTCTTCATCACTTCTTAAATATGACCTCATTCTAGAGCCCGTGGCCTCAGCGAGTGTGGTTGATGGTTTGGGATCATCTCTAAATCATCACTTAGTGTGATGTGGCCCTCTGCTACTGTTGACAGCCAATGCCCACTCCACTGCAAGCCAAAGCAAAGCAAGCATCCAAAAGTGGACCATCTCTCCATTGGTGTGCTGGTAAACGTTTAACAACCAGCTGTAGGGGTGGGAGCTGCTATTTGTAGCACTTGCTAATTTCCATGGTATAAATACTTCTACCAGTGTTGCCTTCAAGCTACCGATGTGAAGTCACTGAGCACAGGGTTGGGAAGAGATGCGCACAATCAGCTTTCACGAGCCCATCAGAGGTGCCCTAGGCACCCCGCACCCCTACCACACTGTCTGCCCATTGGAGTCCCTCCTCTTATTTTAGAAGCATCTGGTTACCAAGTGGGATTAGTTTGTAAGTAAAGAGTAAAGTTTGGCACATTACTCTTTATTAGTTGTTTGGAATCCCTGAAACCAGCCTACAGAATCAGTATAAAGGTGCAGAGGAGTGAGCCAGGGAGAAATCCTAGTACTCATTTCCTAATTTGTGAAAATGGAGTAAGAATCGTAGCAACGTAATCTTTGAGATCTTGTTATTCACGGCCACCCACGTAAAGGTATCACTCCCCAGCTGAGTCGAGCTCAACAACTTATTGTGGTAGGCACTAGGAATATGCAGAATAAGATATGGTCATTGCTCTTTAGAAATTTACAGTTTAAGCCCCACTTTGCAGAGAAACTGAAGCACAGGAAAATTGATTGCCATGGGTAATACCATCTGACCAGGCTATGCCAGGTGTAAAAATGGGCAGCCCACAGCAGCTCATTCAAATCCCTCCCTCCTGGTCACTCATCAAAATCTCTCATTCTTTCTGTAATGTAAGGGACATTGAATCACTGTGTTGTCTTTTCCCTGCTGTGCATTACTTTTTAAAGACAACATAAAGTTTGGTGTTAATCAGATAGGATTTAAATATGGTAGAATGTTGAAGTCATCCCTCCCCACATTTATTATTATTATTATTATTTTAAGTCGCATTTTAAGGTAAAAGCAAGATAATAGGATTAAAAAATACTCTAATCAGATGAGGCAAGAAAGGTAAAAATAACTCTCAAAAGCATGAAACATCAAGTAACAGTTCACTCAACTGGTGGTTACTGCTTCTTTAATTTTGTTAGAAACAAGTCTAGAACTACAGTCAAGGAGACAGTGTGGCATAGTGGAAAAAATGTGGGCTTTAGAGCCTGAAGCTTGAACTGCTGCTTTACTAACTAAATGTTCTTGGACAAAGCAATTTAATTCTTCTTAGCCTTGGTTTCCTTATCTATGAGATGGAAACAATAAGGCCTTCTTTTGATGGTTAATTCAAGGATTAATAATAATGCAAGTAAAGAGTATAGTATAATACCTTAACAAATAGCTGGAGAATAACTGGTAGTGATTACTACCATAATTATTATTGCAATTAGAGTCACTCATACATTTATTACAGTAGGCCAAATTTAAAGGATATTTCAGGGGTCAGAAATGTATTACCAACTTAAACAGGTTTAGAATTGATAACACACCTACTATCTTGGTTACAAATATCGCATAGTCTACTTTTTATTAGCACCAATGGATACTTGGTGTGGTCTTTATATTTATGTAAGAAAAACGAATTAACAAGTCTAGATGGTTTGACATTTTAATGCTAATATTGAGCAGTTTTACTTGCCAGGCATTAAACTAAGCTCTCTTTGTAAATTATCCCATTTGGTCTTCATAAAAATCCTTGATGTAGTCGCTGTTATTAGCCCATTTTATAGATGATGAAACTAAGCTCAGAAAGGTTTTATGCTCGAGGTTACATAGCAAATACAGAACTCTAAGCTGTATGTGTCCAAGTACAGAGCTGGCTCTTAACCATTATACACCCCGGTCACCTCTCTGGAGGAATCTGGACAGCCCTAATACATGAAGTGAGAACTGCAGAAATTTGGATAACTTTCCATCATCTGCTCCTCTCCTGTGTGGGATGGCAGGAAGCCCTGGTCCTGAGGTGGGAAGACCAGTCTTTGAGATCCAGACACTGTCCAAGCTGAGGGAATGGGACACAGCCTTTGAGACTCAGTCTCATCATGTATAAAATAGAAAAAATAATACTTTATAATTTAAGGATCATAAGTAACGTGCCTGGAATGGTAGTAGGTATTATTTTTTCCATCTCATATGACCTCAAACTGTGCCAATACAACTTACTCTGAAATTTGAGCTGAAATGAGTAATATATATAAAGGTAGCCCTCTCTCACATCTTAGAAATAATCTCATTCTCTTCATTTAAAAAGGTTTCATTGTGTACCTACCATGTGCCAGAAACTCTTTGAGACTCTGGAGATACCACAGTTAACAGAAGAGACAAAAGTCGCTGCCTTGATAGCACCAATGCTTTAAAGTGGAGAGGCAGACCGTAAACAAACGAATAAGTAGAAATATAATGTATCAGTCGTTGAGAAGAGTTATGAAGAGCATAGCACTTACCATCGTAGCTTCTTTTTCACACAAACATGACATATAGTAAATAGCAAAATACAAACAATAAATCCTTAAGGTGATATGTTCTCCCTAAAAAAGGAATTGGTAATCCTAGCAACCCCTTAAGAAAAGATGGTAGACTCAAGATTGTTTCTTATGAGAACCTTGTTGATTGTTATTCCAACAACACATATCCACTATAAGCTGTCTAAGACCTCACAGGCTCTATAAAAGAGAACACATCCGTGATCCCAGAGAAGGGGCAACAGAGGGTAACTACAAAAAGGTTTACAGCAAAATGGGCTGCATCCAAAGGATAGAAACTGGAGCAGTATATCTTAGCTCTGGAACTGATAGACCTAGGTTCAGAACCCACCTCCACCACTTTTTTGCTTTTGACCTTGGACAAATTAACCTCTTTGAGCCTCAGTTTCATCATCTGTGGGATGATAACCACAGTGCCTACTTCATAAATTGCTGTGAAGATTATATAAGACAGCATGTGTAGAAGGCTTATTATAGTACCAGCACATATGAAGCAGTCAATACTAATTTGTCAAATAAATGAACCGATTCATTGAGAGACTTGGGCTACTTTTGCTTTCATAGCAAGGACCCACTTTTCAAAACTCTCTCTAATAATGTTAACATAAACAGTTTGCAAACACCTGAGAGTTATAAAACTTCTTTTTCTGAGTCTTTTCCTTTCTGCTACAAGACTGTTTATTATCCACTACTCAGGAAATGCCAATCTTGGTAAACATACCAAGCTGTATATGTTTCTCTGATAACACTATTGTTGCTTTACAAAGATAAGCATTTAATTTCTGAAAACAAAATGCCATTCAGCTAAAAATATTTTCTATCCATAACAGATCCAAAATTAATATTACTTTTTTTAAAAAAAAGTGAAATTGTTTCAGCCAGACTTAGTGTACAGATATTAATAGGAAGTTCCAAAAGTGATAGGCATGTAAAAGTAAAGGTTCCAAATCAACCAGAGTTTATGGCAGAATTGAACATCAAGATGAGAGAGTAACGTACTTATGGTCAATTAATCTACAACAAAAGAGGCAAGAATATACAATGGAGAAAAGACAGTCTCTTCAATAAGTGGTGCTGGGAAAACTGGACAGCTACATGTAAAAGAATGAAATTAGAACACTCCCTAACACCATACACAAAAATAAACTCAAAATGGATTAGAGACCTAAATGTAAGACCAGAAACCATAAAACTCCTAGAGGAAAACATAGGCAGAACACTCTTTGACATAAATCGTAGCAATATTTTTTTGGATCTGTCTCCTAAAGCAAAGGAAATAATAGCAAAAATGAACTAATGACACCTAATCAAACTTGAAAGCTTTTGCACAACGAAGAAACCATTTACAAAATGAAAGGACAACCTGCTTAATGGGAGAAAATATTTGCAAATGATACGGTGGATAAGGGGTTAATATCCAAAATATATAAACAGCTCATACAACTTAACATCAAAAAAACAAACAACCCAATCAATAAATGGACAGAAGACCTGAATAGACATTTTTCCAAAGAGGAAATGCAGATGGCCAACAGGGACATAAGAAGATGCTTAACATTGCTAATTATCAGGGAAATGCAAATCAAAACCACAATGATGTATCACCTCACACCCGTCAGAATGGCTGTCATCAAAGAGAACACAGATAACAAATGTTGGCAAGGATGTAGAGAAAAGGGAACTCTCCTACACTGCTGGTGGGAATGTAAATTGGTGCAGCCACTGTGGAAAACAGTATGGAGGTTTCTCAAAGAACTAAAAATAGAACTACCACATGATCCAGCAATTCTACCTCCTGGGTATATATACGTGAAAAAAACAAAAACACTAATTTGAAAAGATACATGCACCACAGTGTTCACAGCAGCATTAAATACAATTGCCAAGATATGGAAGCAACCTAAGTGTCCATCAACAGATGAAAGGTTAAAGAAGATGTGATACACACACACACACACACACACACACACACACACACACACACACAGACACACTGGAATACTACTCAGCCATAAAAAAGAATGAAGTTTTGTCATTTGCAGCAACATGGATGGGCTTGGAGGGTATTATGCTAAGTGAAATAAGTCAGAGAAAGACAAATACTATATGATAATCACTTATATGTGGAATCTAAATACAACAAACTAGTGAATATAACAAAAAGAAAGCAGAGTCACAGATATAGAGAACAAACTACTGGTCACCAGTGGCAAGGCGGGGAGGGGACAATCTAGGGGTAGGGGATTAAGATGTACACACTATTATGTATAAAATCAGCTACAAGGATATATTGTATAATACAGGGAATATAGCCAATATTTTATAATAACTATAACCTTTAAAAGTTGTGAATCACTATTTGGTACACCTGTAACTTACATAATATTGTACATCACCTATACTTCAATAAAAATAAATTTCAACAAGAAAAAAAAAGATGAGGGGTAAACTGCAACTATCTGTCTCTAAACACTACAAACATCAGTATAAGCGTTAAAACCTAGAACACTAATCATAATTTTGAAAAAATGTTTCTTCTTGGTTTTTATTAAACTAAGCCCAAAATAGCAGCTTCTTTTCTACTACAAATAAAACTGTAGCTAGCAACAACTTTTGATAGATAGTAAGTTTTGCTAAGGAGTGTTTTATTTGGCCTATAATATATTAGGAAGATATTCAATGCCTTTCCATCTGCCTTAGGAATCTACAACCCCAGAGCTTCATTGCTCTACTCTTTCTATTTTTATTTTTCCATTAGAGTAAAAGTTGCCAATGAAGAGCTGTAGTACAGAAATAGTCTCTTCATCTAAGGGTTAAATTCCGCCTGGCCCAGGAAGAGTTTGGGTTATGACAAACATCCCCATCTGTGCATTTCTACATATTTCTTGGAGGGAACAATTTGGAAACTTTAGTTTGCAAGTTAAGATTATTTTTTAAAGAAGCTGGTAGAGATCCAGGTCAAAATTTCTCAGCACAAAGGTAATTCTAGATGACAAATTCTCTCACAGAAAATTATTTCTTTGCAGAGTCTAAGGAGAAAAGACACTTGCTGAACCACACCTAAGTTGAGCTCATCTATAACATCCCTTCAAGCTTTTTCTTCTCCTTTTTTATTACCATTGTCCTTTTGCCTGAGGAGTTGATACCTGACAGATCTATGTCCAATGACTGTAACTCTATGGACTTTTCATACATGAGTATGTAAAGACCTTCCAACTGAATCAAAATTAATGATTTATGTGCTAATTAATTAAATTAAAAAACAAAAGCAGGCCTATCATCACCTAGAACTTTCTTAAATCTAGATCGCTTTGGAAAATAAATTGTAGAAATACAATTTCTAGGGCTTCCCTGGTGGCGCAGTGGTTGAGAGTCCGCCTGTCGATGCAGGGGACACGGGTTCGTGCCCCAGTCCGGGAAGATCCCACATGTCGCGGAGCGGCTGGGCCCGTGAGCCATGGCTGCTGAGCCTGCGCGTCCGGAGCCTGTGCTCCGCAACGGGAGAGGCCACAACGGTGAGAGGCCCGCGTACAAAAAAAAAAAAAAAGAAATACAATTTCTAAGAACTTATGAGGCAACTTCAGGAACTTCAGAACATTATTACTCATACAATTGCCAGCAACAGAGAATGGATTCACCTGCTCTGCTGTGACAAAAGGTCTGATTGGTTGGTCAAGAAGTATGGAGTGTTAAGAAGCACTTACATACCAGACCGAAGTCCTTTGTTTGGTAAAATACAACCTTTCTAATTCCAAGTGGTGGGTTTTATCATGCTTTGAAACTATCCAATAACCAGAATTTTATATCTATATCTTTATTTTCATATTAATATAGCTATATATCTTTATACATAATCTATCTTTACATATAGAAAGATTATATATGTATAATCCATGATATATAGAAAGATAGACTTTATATATGTATTTAAAAAATTTTTTAACCAATGTTGCATTGTACTTTGCATTGCTGTGTAGTTTAGGCAGATCTGTTGTACAAACACAAAAAGAGCGCGAAGGACAAAGTGACTGCCCTATTTCTTAGCACACATTGTGTCTTGCAGATGTTCACTTATACCTCCTATGTTGCTTTAGAAGATACTAGAAAACTATCCTGATGGAACTGATAAAAAGGAGTTGAAACTTGTGACCAGCGGCTGGATGAAGGGAGCCGGAATCCCTTAAATCCTATGGATATAGTGTGCTTCCCTTGATGTTCCTGCCAAAATAAGGCTGGAAAGCTAACGAGATCTGCAAGAGATGTGCCAGTGCGAAGTTGCTACAATTCCTAAGTTTCAAAAACCTTGCTTGAAAACGATTGCAAATAGCTCATAATTTTTTTTTGTTGTTTGTTTGTTTGCGGTACGCGGGTCTCGCTGTTGTGGCCTCTCCCGTTGCGGAGCACAGGCTCCAGACGCGCAGGCTCAGCGGCCATGGCTCACGGGCCCAGCCGCTCCGCGGCATGTGGGATCTTCCCGGACCGGGGCACGAAACCGCGTCTCCTGCATCGGCAGGCGGACTCGCAACCGCTGCGCCACCAGGGAAGCCCAGCTCGTAATTTTAAACCAATGAATCTCACAACTGAGTGTTTCATCAAATCACTTACAGGAAACAGAGAGAAAAATCCGACAACTATCCTAGTGCGTGACTTACCATGCAGACATTCAAGTAGAATCCCTTTAGTTTGGGTTTTACTTTAATATTACAATGCAGATTTGCATAACTATGCTAAGATACATATTTTATAGGAACTGCTGGGAATTTTGCAGTTACACTCTCAAAAGATTGAATTAGCACAAACAAAAGAATTGTGGAGCAATGAAGTTGGTTATGGATAAAAATTAGGCTTAATAGTCATAGGACAAGAATTGTGCCTTTGAGCTAAAATGTCCTTTTACTTCTTTATCATCCTGTTATACTACTCTTCCTTCAACCATTTTGAATCCAGTAATATTCATTCTTCAAACTCTGCTCAAAGATCTTCTCTACCCAGAAAGGGTACCCTTTTTGCATTACCCACTTTGTATACATTAGCTCATTTATTCCCTAAAACAGTGAAATAAGAAAAAAAAAAAATGTACCTCATTTTATAGAACACTGTCACTTAGAGAGGTTAAGAAACTTTCAAGTTGATCCAAAGAAGATTTTTTAAAGCATCAAGAGGTTCCATTTCTGCATAATATTAAGGACTAAATTATATGAAACCCTTCTCCCAAAAAACACTTTCAAATGCACTGAGCTTCTATAGGCTAAGGGTGGAACCAAGCCCATGGCATAAATGTAGGCCCCTAAGTGGCTACACCCTTAAACGGCTATACCCTAAATGGCTACTAGAAAATAATTAATCCACTAGCACTAAAGTTTATCAAGAAACTTGTTCTGTCTCAGCTGATGAGGTGGGGTAGAGGTTTTGAGAGTTTTCTGCTACTTGCACAGTCCTGAAAAAAAAAACAACTGTTTTTTTTCAACAAAGAAATTGTAAGAGGGAGAGAGAGGGAAGGATGGAGGGAAGAAGGAGAGAGAGAGAGAAGAGAGAATAGGTAAATCTTTGAGAAAAGGAGATATAAGAAATATATGAACCAATTGCAGTTCGTAGATCTTACTGGGATCCTTATTTTGACAAACTGTGAAGAAATATTCATGAGTTAATCATGAATATTTGAACCTATTAAGAATTTGAACCTATTAAGAAATTGTTAACTTGTAAGGTGTGATTGCTATTTTGATTATTTTTTAGTCTTCATCTTTTGACTTACATAGTGAAATATTTATAGATGAAATGATGTAATATCCAGGATTTACTTCAGAATAATCCAGTGTGTGGTGTGTGAGTATGGAAGGAGTACAGGAATATACAAATGAAGCAACATTGATCATCACTTAATAATTATTGAAGCTGAGTGATGGGACCACAGGTATTCATTGTACTATTTTATCTACTTTTGAGTATGCTTGAAATTTTCCCTAATAAATAGGTAAATTTAAGAAAAGGTGGCTCTTGGATCATGATACCATTGGGACACTTGGCAAGGCAGACCATCTGGAAGGGTTACATCCTCAAATAGCCCACACCGAATTATCACATATAAATGCTCTTAGAAAATGAACTCACAGACTAATTATAGCAAACATATGAAAAATCAATTCATTAGGGAAGGCCAGCACTCACACGCATATAAGCTTGTATGCATGTTCACACACACATTCTCTCTCTCTCTCAGAATTAAAGCCACATGAATTTCAAATAGCAGAACTAACAAATAGAGCCTATAAAAGTACATTCAGGGCTTCCCTGGTGGCGCAGTGGTTGGGAGTCCGCCTGCCGATGCAGGGGACACGGGTTCGTGCGCCAGTCCGGGAAGATCCCACATGCCGTGGAGCGGCTGGGCCCGTGAGCCATGGCCGCTGAGCCTGTGTGTCTGGAGCCTGTGCTCCGCAACGGGAGAGGCCACGGCAGTGAGAGGCCTGCGTACCGCCAAAAAAAAAAAAAAAGTACATTCAATATATAACTATATTATTTGTTTACAAAATGATTTTATATTATATATGTGATTTGTAACTATTCTTATACATAATCATCTACTGTGAACATATTTGAATAAATAACTAAACATATTAAAAGGTACATTCAAAATAAACAGATGTGAAAGAAGGAATTGAAAACACGAATAAAGAGCAGGGCACTTTTGAAGATACCAGGAATATATTAAAAAACCAACAATAACAACAAAATAGGAGTTCTAGAAATGAAAAATAAAATCATTGGAATTAAAAACTCCTGGACAAGTAACAGGCAGATTAAAGTCAACTGAAAAGGGGAATAGTAAACTAGAAGGTATATCTGAGGAAATAACCTAAAATACAGCACAGAGAGACACAGGGAGATGAAACATAATAGAGGGACTTGCCTGGTGGCACAGTTGTTAAGACTCCACGCTCTCAATGCAGGGGACCCAGGTTTGATCCCTGGTCAGGGAACTAGATCCCACATGCATGCCACAAATAAGAGTTCACATGCCACAACTGAGGAGCTGGCAAGCCGCAACTAAGGAGCCCGCCTGTCGCAACTAAGACCCAGCACAACCAAATAAATAAATTAAATAAATATTTTTTAAAAAAGAAAAGAAACATAATAGAGAGGTTGAGAAATAAGGAAAATAAAACAAGAATGTCCAAACATACAACTGATAGCAGTTCCAGGCAAAGTGACTAAAGAGAAGAGGGAAACAATACTTGGAAAAAATAAATAATGGCTGAATTTTTTTCAAAATTGATGAAAGACACAAAAATCTTAGATTCAGGAAACATATAATCAAATCCACACATAGGCACACTGGAGCTAAACTACAGCACCCTCAAAAACAAAAAGAAAATCAGAAAAGCAACCAGAGGAAAGAGGCACGTCATCTATAAAGGAAAAACAATTAGATATTTACCAAACTGCTTAGCAGCAATAACTAAAGTCAGGAAACAATGGAATGATATATATTTTTTAATGGGAGAAGATAGCTATTAATCTAAGACTAAAGAAGTATTTTATAATCATTATCTTGTATGTAGTCATTAAGTAGATTAAAAATGTTTAATGAAAATGGGAAGAAAACAAGGAGAAATAGATTCATCTAATGTTGGGAAATCTGAATACACATCTCTCAGTAATCTTTAGATCAAGCTGAAAAATATTAGTAAGGATGTAGAAAATTCAACAACCTGATTAAAAAGCTCGATTTTTAGATTGAATACAGAACTGCAAATTTCAAATTGAGAGAATCCACATTTTTTCCCAAGCATAAATGGAATGTTTATAAAAATTAGTCACATACTAGATCACAAAGTAAGTCTCATATAATATCAAAGAATTGATAGTATGAAAAGCACATGAACTGAGCACAAAGCAATTCAGTTGAAATCAATAATCAAAAGATAAGCAAAAAGGACATTAGAGAAAACCCAAATAACAGGTGAGGTATTCATTGCTTGCATAGAAGGTACAAACTGAATGAAAATACCAAAAGTATTTTTCTTGGAACTTAAGAAGCCAATTCTAAAATATATAGAATTTATATTCTTCCCTGGTGATCTAGTGGTTAAGACTTCGCCTTCCAGTGCAGGGGGTATGGGGAAGATGGGGGTCGGGGAGGTGAGTTGCTTATGCCATCACCTTTATAACAAGATGCATTATAGTGCTATTTTAATACAGACAGTGTGATATCAGCAGAGTGACAGAAAAAACAATGGGATTGAAGAGGATCACAGACACACTCCTCAAATCTAATATGGAAACTTGATAGATGATAAATGGAAATAGCAGATCAGTGTGAAAGTACTGATTATTTATGGTACTAAGACAATTAACACTCCAAAAATAAAATATGGACATTATCTCACATCCATATGCAAAAAGTAGACCACTTAGATTAAAGATATAAATACAAAAGCAAACCTTCAACATTTCAGAAAACAATATAGAAAAATATCTTTCTGACCTCGGAGTAGGGGGAGATTTCTTTAAAATATGTCAAAGCATATACCATAAAAAGATTAATATAGGTAAATACATTAAAATTAAATCTTTTCCTCAACAAAGCCACCATAAACAAAAGTAAAAGACATGATACCACCTAGGAGAGGATATTTGCAGTACCTAAAACCACAAAGGCTAAGTAACAAAGATGATAAATCTTATAAATCAATAAGTAGGAGAAAAACAACTCATAGAAAACATCTGTTGAATAAATAAAGGATCGAAAACATAATTAAATGGTCAATAAACATATATGTTCAACTCCATCAGTAATCAGAAAAATATAAATTAAAATAAGATATCATTGCATACAAATAAGATAGGCAAAAGCTAAAATTGCCTGCTACTTGGCCATAAGAAATAATGAAATTTTGCCACTTGCAGCAACATGGATGGACTTGAAGGGCATTATGCTAAGTGAAATAAGTCAAACAGAGAAAGACAAAGGACAAATGCTGTATGATATCACTTATACGTGGAATCTAAAAAATACAACAAACTAATGAATATAACAAAGAAGAAGCAGAGTCACAGATAGAACAAACTAGTGGTTACCAGCGTGGGGCGAGGGGCAATATGGGAGGGGGTTGGGAGGCACAAACTATTAGGTGTAAGATAGGCTCCAGGATGTATTGTACAACACGGGGAATAGAGCCTGTATTTTGTAATAACTGTAAATGGAAAGTAACCTTTTAAAATTGTATTAAAACTTGTTAATTAAAAAAATAAAAGATTTTTTTAAAAATTAAAATTGTCTGACAGTAACAAAAGTTGGCATATATGAAGATCAGTGGAAATTCTGACTTACTGGAGTATAGATTTGTACAACTTTGGGTTTGCGGTACTGATTTGGCGATATCTAATAAGTTGAAAATGCCTATATCTTAAGACCCAATCATTCAATTCCTAGGAATATTCCTTTAAAAACTTTGAAATACATGCATAGAGAGCCATGGAATAGAATGTCCATTGTCTCACTGTTTGTAATTGCAAGAAAAAAATAATCTTTTGAAAACAACCTAAATTTTCATCAACGGGAGAATGAATAAATTAATTGTTGTATATTCCTATAATGAAATATAGTATAGCAAAAATGAATGAATGATATCCATGAACTATTATAAATAAATCTCAAA
Source organism: Globicephala melas (assembly GCF_963455315.2). Taxonomy (NCBI): domain Eukaryota; kingdom Metazoa; phylum Chordata; class Mammalia; order Artiodactyla; family Delphinidae; genus Globicephala; species Globicephala melas. The sequence goes on from NC_083323.1 coordinate 81,458,246, forward strand.
AACAATATTGAAAAACATGATATTATGCTACCATTTATATAAAATTTAAAATATTGAAAACAACATTAATTATTGGTTACGGATATATACATATAAAAAGTATGAAAACATTCACAGGCATGACAGATATCAAATTCAGGATAGTAGATACCTCTGGAGAAGGAGGATGAGGTAGGAGAATATGATTAAGAAAGGAAACAGATGACTTCAATATATTGCAATGTTTTCTTTCTTAAAAAAATGAAAACAATTATGACAAAATATTAAAACTTGATGAACCTGAGGCTGCTTTATTATTCTGTCTATGCTATTATATACTTAGAAATTTTCATAATTAAAATCATAGGATTGTATAGAATTGCCCATACTTGTTCAAACTCACACAAAAATAAAAATAAAAATCATAACCTAAATTTTTTCAAAAATAAAAATCGTAACCTAAATTTTTTCAAAATTGCCCATACTTGTTCAAACTCACACAAAAATAAAAATCATAACCTAAATTTTTTCAAAATTCAAAATCTGGGATTCTACCCACATGTGTTTTATTCCAAAGTTGAAGCCCCTCCTGCAGTTTCAGGCCCCCTCTCCTTGCCTTTTCTGATCCTTCCCGGACAGGATTAATCACATCTTCCTCTGTGCCACCTTCTTTAGGGCACCAAGTTAACACTTGGTTTTTTCAACTGTATCGTAGCTGGTTGTGTGTGTGTGTGCCCTCTCCCAGACACAGCTCCTGGGAGTGACGCACTTGGCATATGGAAAGACACAGGGAGAATGGCTAGATGTGAAAGGTTTCTGTTTTACAAGCAGGTACTCTTTCGTTGATAGGCTTCTGTTCTGTGGCTCATCAACCACCTAACTCACTCTTGTGGTAACTTATCAGAAACTAATCATCCATAGGTTCTATAAGTACCTACTTTTGCAAAGTAATCCATTTGCAAAGAATATAAGAGAAACAAAATTGTGTTTCAGCATTTCTCATGAATCAGCATGAGGGGTAGAAGTGCTACCTATTTGTGGGAAAAATAAACTACTACAATTCATTTGTTTCACTTGAAAATTTTTGGAGTTCTCAGAAGGGAAAGGAATCTTATAAATGTGGATTAAGCCTACTCCAGAGGTATAGAGATAGGCTGAATTTTATGATTCAGGCATAATTAAGTAGGTTCTCAAATTAGGTCCCACTTCAGAAATGATTGTGCAGGTAATTCTACGATAATACTCCTGGGTCCATCTATCTGAAACAGTACAATAAATAGAATTTGATGAAATGGTACAGTATATAGAAATTATACAGTAAATCAATATAAATTCAATTATAACAGGAGTGTAAATGAGAGAACCATCCTGTTCAATCTTTAAAAAATATTATCAAGTGGCTTTTCTAATTAAGAGCACTTTTTACCAAAAAAAAAAAAAAAAACCACACACATACACAAAGGATATAATGGACCATTAAGTAATATATAGTAACATTACTTCTTTAAAAAGTTTTTTGTCCTTTTCATCATGAGGTTAGTGTCCCCAGGCAGCCTGCAGCCTCTCCCGCATTTCCTCTCTTCCCTTCCATGGCAACATGGGTTAGCTAGACACTGAGCTTTTTGTGATGTGTGTGTGAGGATGGGGAGAAGGGGAGCGAGGCTTCAGGGAGGTCTCCAGGTGGAAAAATTTGTGACGCACTAGATTCGGTGACTGAATGAGTATTTATCGAGGGTTCTCGAACACAATAGTTACGGTCACACTATGTTCATTTTTAAAATTATGTTTGGTCTCACAGCCCTTAACTTAGATGGAAACTCTTTCATAGGCATCCCAAACCACTTGTTCATGAAAAGATTATGCGACAAAGCCAACCTGCGTGGGTTTGATCCTTCTGTTTCAGAATCTGAGTAGCGAGCGCATGAGAGACATGCATAAACTTACTGAACGTGCACTAAAATGGTTGAATTCTGTCTTCCATCAGTATGCAGTCATGGAGCAGTTATTTTGCATTGATTATAAAGTGTCCACCTTACGGAGACCTCGTTTGCCCTTTTGCTGCCTCTGACGCTGCACCGCTTCACTGAGGCGGGGACAGTCGCCTTGTGTTCATCTCCATAACCGAGCACCCTCCATCCTCCAACAGAAAGGATGAAGGCTGAAATGCTGTTTCCCTTATCTTGGAAAAGCCTCCTTTTATAGCTTTCCTGGCACAGCTAAATGGCACAGGTAATGGCCTGATATGTGTGCCACACCTGATACTTTAGAAGGAAGCTGGTAAGTGTCATGTTTTTCCCTAGCAATAAAGCGAAAATTCTCTCCCTAGTTAGGGTCTAGTTAACACACTAGCAAGTCCCCCTCTTTTCTCCTCACCTGTCATTATCTTCCACACAAGAGAGAGGTCTTGATAACAACGTATCTTAATGGGATTTTAATGGCTCATTACAGTGAATGCTGAATCAAACACTTTCACAACAACAGTTGAATGGGATGCTGATAAAACAGCATCCTCGAGGTTTCCGCAGCCTCTCCCAGCCAGGGAGAGTTGCTCATTTCTGCAGCAACAGAAGCAACCCCAACCGAACTTCTTCAGCAGGACGTGAGAATGCTTATTTGTGAGCAAACCATTTGCTTTCTAACAGCCAGTCACTTACCAGCCTTTGGCCAGGGTGAGGAAACACAGCACTGAAACACTCACGTTCATGACTGTGTTAGGCAGCGGATGTTGCTTAGCAACCTTAGATCAGAGAGCATCAACTTTAAATATGCTCAAAAATCAAACCAGCGACGTTCCAGCATGTGTCTGGAACCGTGGCCTTCCTTGCCTTTTGTTTGCTACTCATTTTGGACTCGGATTGGACCAAAAGGTGGCATATTGGATGGTTCTACTCAGTCTTCTCTCGTTTTCCCCTCTGGGATGGTTTGGATTTGTGCAGCGCTTGTTAAAGTAAAGCAGAGACCCTTAGAAGTTTTAGGGGTTTTAAGCTGGACAAACAGGATCAAACGAGAAGCCCTGACTGTGTACCTAAGGAGGATCCACCAGGAGCTGCATGCTCGTCCTGGAGGCTGTGACAGCATGAGGCCCCAGGTGGGAGCACCCTCAGGGTTTTATTTTGACCCATTCCACAGAACAAAGAGTGTTCATCTAATTTTCAGAACCATCATCAAAAATGAAAGCATCAGCTGCATATTATAAAGGAGACCTGAGAGCGGGCTTCCCTTGAGTTCTAGAAAGACCAAGCCTGAGATCACTGCTCCCAGAGGCCAGAGGGCTCATCTAATTGCTGAAAATCTGAGCATCCGCCACCAGCAGGGCTCAGTCAGCCACCCTCATTTTCTTGCCTCAGAGGCCAAGGTGTCATGTAGCTAGATTCTGATAGCGACTCACTCCAGAAGCAGCCAAGAAAGGCAGAGATTTACTAAATGGTGGGTCCTAAGCCTGAAAGCTAAGGCAACAGATGAAACGCCTAAGCTACCCTTGGAATTGTAGGCACCGGCTGAATCTACTTGATTTTATTTCTACTGAAATTTGACAAAAGAAGCAATGCGTAAATGCATTGAAAACACCCTCCTCCATATGTTTCACTACAGGCATGGGCCTGAGCCACGCCACCCCGCCGCACTGCCAAGTGTCAGCTTACTGGTGCAGAACCCTCATCAGAAACATTCAGGCTTGTAGCCGTTCCATGAAAGCCACAGGGCCTTCCTGAATCAGCTGAGAAACACACTTAAGAATCACTGAGGTGGCTGTACAAATTGATATTCCTCACTGACAAGGCTATGGATTGAATTATGCACACCCTCCCCCAGTTCACATGTTAAAGCCTTAACCCTCAATGTGACTGTGTTTGGAGACAGGCCTTTTAGGAGGTAATTAAGGTTAAACGAGGTTGTAAGGGGGAGGTCCTAATCCTACAAGACGGGTGACCTTAGAAGTAGAGGGAGAGAGCGAGATCCCTCCCTCTCTCCAGGCACATGCACCAAGGAAGGACCACGTGAGCACGTAGTGAGAAGGTGGCCATCTGCAAGCCGGGAAGAGAGCCCCTCACTAGAACCCACCGTACTGGAGCAGGCTAAGACAGAAAGGAAAATGTATTTTAGTTATTGCTGTGTGTGGAAGCGTACACATATGAATTTTAAAATCTACCAGGGTGATCGAGGCAGCTGCCTCGCTCAGTCATCTAACAGTTACTCCTGCCAAATTTTATCTCAATACACTGAGATCTGAGGTAGCGTCCAAACCATCTGAAAGAGGACAAGCCTCTGAAATAGGCTCTTATATAGTTTATGCTACAAATACTGTTCCCAACATCCATTTTTTAAAAGAAGATCACCTTCAGCTTATGAACTCATTGTAATAAACCTAGACTTGTATAAACCTAGACTTGAATCCAACCCTGGATTTTAATGGGCTCTTCTGAGCAGCATTTCTCTAGTTTGCCAGGATCTAAGTCCTAAAACTGAACTGTACTTTGCAGTGAAATGGTATCTAATTAAAATTTAATGACTAGATTCCATTCCTATCCTACAGCAACATAGAAATATGCACACTGAACTCCTCACATTATCTTGTGTGTATCCTTTAATGTTGATGCCAACCCTTCAGGGTACAACACAGGCAAGTGGACCCAGTTAAAGAGCACCCTTAATAGAAATGTCATGGACAAGGTTAATGGGAAGAAAAAGTCCAGAAAATATCCATTTCCTCAGACCAAACTGAAAGTGGACATCATAATGGCAATCTATAAAACTACTGGACCAAATATTAGGGAAACCTATGCCATTGCTTTCTTTGTAGAAGGTAAGGATGGTAATATTGGCATCTAGCATTCAGCCACATCAATCCTAATTTGTCCTAATTTATTCAAGTTAGGGGAACGCAAAGTAAGTCACGTGACTTCTTTCTTTTTTAGATCCTGCAGTCATTTTATAACATGAAATAAAATATCTCAATAATGCTAAGTTAACACGTTCTGAATATCTCTGGAACCCAAGGGCCCACAATAGAGTAATAACACACTCCTTATTATTACCTCTTAGTTCTTTTCAACATTATCAATAAACTTTTCTATATTGGAAAAGACAACTGTATGTCATTTCTCAAACCATAGTTTAAAAATGGATATACATAAGTTCAAACAGAAACTCTAATAATGGCAAATATGGAATAGAGTTTGGTTTAACACTCCTTTTTTAAAAAGAGAAAGGAAATTCAGGGATAATTTCCTCATTGTATAAGCATTCCCTTGGCCTTTGCATATCTGGCTTAGTATGAAGCTAGCAATAGAAGTGAAAATACAGTCTCCTAATGATTCTAAGCATCTAATGATTTTTTTCCAACTTTACTTATTCTTTAATTTTTTTTTTTTTTTTTTTTTCGGTACGCAGGCCTCTCACTGTTGTGGGCTCTCCCGTTGCGGAGCACAGGCTCCGGACGCATAGGCTCAGCGGCCATGGCTCACGGGCCCAGACGCTCCGCGGCATGTGGGATCTTCCCGGACTGGGGCACGAACCCGTGTCCCCTGCATCAGCAGGCAGATTCTCAACCACTGTGCCACCAGGGAAGCTCTTTTTTGTTGTTTTATTATTAACTTAACTTTACTTATTCTTTATTCAGTATTCCTAAAATTCTTTCAGAGAGCATGTCACCAAATTCTTGAATATTCCCTTTTGTGTTCATACACTTATTAAAATTAATTTTTTTCCAAATTAATCCAATTACATTCCATTTCTAGACTTACTACAACAACTTCATGTACCTATAAGATAATTATCCTCTCATTACTTATCATACGTACTCAGTGGAGACTGAGTTAGGCCATGGGATTATCACTCCTCAGTCCCTAACTCTCCTGTGACAGTTGCTATAATCAAAATTATTTCCCAGTGGTACTAGAGATGCAATTTTAAGTTTTGGAAGCATATTAAAGCCCCAATATGAAAAATAATGTACTACTATGCAATGTGTTCCTAAAAATATAATTCCAGATTAAATTCTCAAATGTCAATACACATATATAGAAAATTGACATCATTGTTTTGCTTCTTGACTTGTTTTAGGGTCTGTCCAAAAGCCCAGTGCCAAATCTTTCTCACTTCCAGTTTTTCTTCATAACCATGATCAAATCATTTAGGCAAACTGTCATGTCGCAGTCTCTCCACTTATAAATTGCGGATAATAACTTGCTATATGTCATATATCTACTTGTGAATTTCAGGGTGTATTCTTTTTTAAAATAAATAACCACCCAATGTTCCCTTCCATTAAGTCAAGATTAAAAATAGATTTCAAAAATCCGAATACACCTGCATTTTGAATTCCTTAGAGTAAGTTAACATATGAAAACTGTTATTGAAATTCCTGACAGCACGCTTAATCATTACAGATTCATATGATAAGTTTTATGAATGACATTAAGGAAAGGAAATATTCTTCCCTTTAAGCTCTTTCCTTAAACTTTCTAATGTGATTACTGTAGTATATATCTCAGGGATTTTATTCCAGGGGGATGGGGTATGCGAACAATGGAGCAAGAGTCAGGAAAACTAAAAGAAGCAACAATAAGGCAAATAAATTCCCACTTTCCATTGGAATATTCCCTACAAGGGCCAAGAAACTAACAAACACTAACCATCCCCATTGGGGAAGAGAAGCAAGAGTTTGCTCTTAAATTGACTTCAGAGAGAAATGCCAAAGCAAATAAATCATGGTAAGTGAAATACTTTGAAAGGTAAATGGACTTTAAAAATATTTGCGTAGGTTAAATTTTTTAACCGGAAGTATTCATTACTGTCAGATAAGGCCACATGTCCATCAGCGTCTCTGGAGATCTCCTCCTTGCATATGATTCATTATTTTTAGACCAATGCCTAGCTCGTCAGACATCCCCAACAAATGTTGCCGAATGAAAAAAATAAGCCAAAGTTCAAACACGTTATCCTTCACCTAAACCAAAATTGTATTAATCTGAGTAAGAAATAAGTAAAGGCCCCAAAGTTCTTAGATTTCTTCAATCTTTACACATTTTTTCATCAATAAGAATTCTGGAATGACGCGCAAACTTGAATGTCTATTCCACCCAGCTAAATCAAGCCATTAACAGAATCAAATGCAAACTTCTGTTTCCTAGGATCCCTTGCCCCTAGCCAAGTTCATCCTCAAAGACCTTGTTTCACTTTGTGCTGTCCTTGTGGAGTGACTTGCAACCCTCAAGCCATGTAGAAAGAATTTTGAGAGAAGAATGGCACTTTTACAGGTTACGCGGTCTCCAGAGCAGCTCCATTCTTTTTCTTTTTCCTTTACGGGAATCTTTTGTAATTGAAGTAAAAAGACTTCAGTCATGTCTCTGATGGAGGGTGAGAGGAGTCATATTTACAGGTAGGTAAGAAATCACCTATTTGTTTTTCTAAAATTCCTCTGGACATAAATCTCTGATTAGAGATTACCAATGGCTTTTTTTTTATAACTAGAATTTCACTGAACATTCATCAAGCCACCCAGATATTGGTCAAGAAGAAGTTGCCTAAGTAAATTTATCCATATACCTAGATTCTATCATGGGAATGGTGATACCCAAATCCCAAAGTAATGCGATAGCAAACCTTGTAAAATGAAGTAAGTGTCACATGATCAGAGGCAACCAGTATAAACAGAAATAGAAGAGTGAAGTCGTCAAACTGTCGATGGGGCGGGTGCCTCAGGCTGGGCGCCCTGCTTGAATTCAGCGTAAATTCCGGAAACAGGTTTGACTCTGTCTCAGCCTCAGGGATTGACCTGTACTGTTTCGGTCTAACTTTCCAGTATTCCCTGGGGGATATACCAGACCAGACTCATTCCACGTCCCTAGGGAAAATGACCCTGAGGAGGCCCTTCTCCCCCAAGTTAATTTTTATAATCCTCCAGAAAGATTCAGAAAGTACTGGACTCATCTAATACCACTAAGACTGCTAACAGTAACTTGGCTCAGATCAGAGAAAGGTGAGATGGCCGAACTGATAGCTTCTTCAGGGTTCAAACTGGTCTGGGAAATGGAGCAAGTCCAAAGTGACTGTTCTGCGTGATTAGAGATAAAATAGAGCCACTGCTACTTCGAAGAGCGCCACTACCAGTGACTGCTCCACTCATGGCTAAGAAAAAGTGCGAACTCACTGAACTCTTACCGGGAGCCAGCACTGTTCTAAGTATCAGAACATGTATTTATTTCTTTATTCCGCAGGACAACCCTAAGAGAGAGGAATTATTATTACCATTCTGATTTCATCAACGAAGACACAGAAGCCTAGAGAATTTAAGTAACTTGCCCCAAGTTATTCAGTGAATAATGCCCGGGCGGGAGCTCAACACCAGGTGCAGTGTTTCCACTTCTGTACTTCACCACCCGGCCTCCCTGCCTTTTCCCTTCCTTGAAAGCTTGGAAGAGCGCCCCAGGACCAACCACAGACAGCCTGAGGAGAACAACAAGCAGGGAGTCTGTGGGAGATGGGGACAAGTTGCCTGCAGCTCCGGCCCAGCTGGGATGAGATTCTCCTTGCCCACTCCTTAGGGCCCCTTCTCTCTTGTCTCAGGCCATCTCCACTAACTGCTCTGCTCTGCATATGCTCTCTGCTGAAAGACAAGATTACAGATATCATCAATACAGATGTCACTACAAGAAAACTTCGAGTGGATCCCAGATTATAACCGAGAAAACTGGAACAAACAGAGAACTGGCTGCAGATAATGCTCTTTGCACCATATCCAGGGAGCTTCCAAGGGCACTTAGGAGCATGTGATGCTCCTACAAGGAGCTCGTGAAATTTCAGAGTTGCAAGGTTTGTACGTTCCCGTCTTAAACATTAAGACAAATTTTCCCCACCTAATTTGCTTTTTTCGTACTGGACTTCTTAAAGTTGAAATAAAGAAAGGTTAGAAAACACATTTGTAAATGATATTCAAAACCACTGAATGAGAAGTTTCGTTCCTTTCTTCTTTGAATTCACCTAGCCTTGAAGAACAGACCTTTTTTTCCTGAGTATGTTAACAGTCATTGAAGTGACTAAAGTACCCAGTATATCTTAGTGAAAAGCTATTTTTAAAATCACTTGATTTAGAAAACTCCAATCATGATAATTTCATGGGAATTCTCAGTACACAAATTAAAAGTTTTAAATTACTCTGCAAGAATTGGGAGTTCGAATAATCTTAAATAGAAAATACCTGCATCAATGCATACTTAATCAGGTGTTTTTAACATCTGTCCCTGATCCAAAATTATTCTGAGGGTTGTTTTATAAGGTACAGTTCTTGTGGTCAGTAATAGCAGTAATGATGCAATGGGAGACTAGGAGCCAGAGGTGTCGATTCTGGTCTCACCTGACTCCACCACTTTTCACCTCTGGGCTTTGAGAATGCCATTTAACTTCTCTTAGCCTGCTTCCTCGTGTCCACAGATGAATAACAGTTCCCACCTCAAAGTGTTGTTTCAGGGACCAAATGAAATAATGCACGTGAAAGAGATTTTAGTAAGCCCGAGGCACTATAATAATAAAATTACAAACTAAATGTGGGAGCAACATGGCTCAATGAGGAAAACGCAGATGTAGTCTGGTGCTAAAAGGAATCAACTTGGTTGATTTGCCAACTTTGGAAACTCATGACCTTCAGTGGGTTTGCCCTTGGTTCTCTCTCATTTGAGAAATGGAAGGATAATAACTATCCCATAAGGCTGATGTGGGGATTAGAAATAATACGTGTAAGGCCTCTAGCAGGACAGGCCCACAGTAGGTGCTCAATAAATGGTACCCACTTCATATCAGAGAATCCGTTTAATTAAGCCAAGTATGCTGTGTCCAAACACTCAACTCACAACAGCTGAGCAGTGTTCTGCTTTGAACAGTACATCCATTAGCAGAGTCCCAAATAAGGCTCCTGCCACGGCCAGCACCCTGGGTTTATCCCACTTTAGATTCCAGTGGATTAAGGCTGTGCTTGCTGTATTCACATTTCCTGCCTTCAACCACTGTTTTATAAACTTACTACCGGAACCTCAGATTTAAAAAATAAAATCAATTCTACCCAGTGTGGCCACTCCAAGTACAGGATTTTTCCTAACTTGCTTTTACAGGATGAACGTATTCACTTTTTTGCTACTTCTGTAGGGACGAGGGTGGGGTCCGCGGGCGAGGAGAAAGAAAAAGCCGAAGTGAATCTGCTGTTGTTATCGAGGCTGTTCAGTGTGACCAAAGTAAGCAGCCTGTGCCTCCCTCCGCAGCTCCAGCGCGTGAGGGTCAGGCCTGTCGGAGGCGGAGGCGTTCGGAGCCACAAGCAGGACAAGGGCACGAGCCCCGCCGCGCCAGGCCTGAGCAGACCCGGGGCGGCGGGCATCGGTCACCAAGCAGAGGGCGAGTTAGAGGCGTGGAGCCGGGGAAGGGCGCATGCAGGTGGGTTAGTGGTAACTCGACCATGCGGCGTGGCATTCCTGTCTGGCAAACGCGCTCAGGCAAAACAGACTCGATGCTTACAATGATCCCAGCCCAAAATGGAGTGTCTCTGACTAGCAGGGAGGAGCTGATGCCGGCCATGAGAAAGCCCACCACGGTCACGGCGACGCCCAGCGCCAGCTGCAGCAGCGCGAGCAGCAGCGGGAACCGGCAGCCGCAGCACGTCCGGGCCTCCTCCTCCCCGCACTCCTTGGGGGCCCCCGCGCCCCTCTTCGGCCCCATGTCCTCAGGCCCCGCGGCGTCGGCGGCCGGCGGTCCCCCTTGGCTCCGCGCGCCGCGGCCCGGCCGCTCCCTGCCCATGGCGGCTGCGGGGGCGACGGCGAGAGCGGCGCGGGGCGGGCCGCGCCGGCCCTGCTCGGCGAGTTACGGAGGCTGAACAAATATGGCAAACATTTGGAGCGACTCGCCGAGCCTCCGAAGGCCACGGGGAGCCCGCGGCGGCGGGGGAGTCGAGGGGGGGTCGCCAACTGCCAACTCGCCGGGAGGGACACAGCGCCCGCCGGCTCGGGCAGGGTGGCGCCGCGCCTCCTAAACCCCAGCGCCCTTTAGACAGGCTGCGTGTGCGCGCGCGTGTGTGTATGTGTGCGCGCACGTCTGTGTACGCGTGTGTGTGTGTGTCTGTGTGTGTGTGTGTGTGTGTGTCTGTGTGTGTGTGCTGTATGTCTCCCACTCCAAACCCCAGGATTTTTTCGGTTTTGTTTTTGTTTTCTGAGAGGTGCAGTGCAAGGTGATGAATGTTTAAATCATTTGGGTTTAATTAGTAGAAAATTTAATCCGAAAGAGGCGTTGCTAGGGTCCAAGCTGTGAAGTTCCAGAAGTTAAATTGTTCTTTATTTTCCAAAAAAGGCATGGGCTCTTTCTTTTTAAATTCTGCGATCCTGCTGACAAATCAAGGTATTTTTCCCACTGAGGTATTTGCTTTTGAAATTACTATTTGTACAGATGCTGGGCTCATTGGGAACTCTCTCACATGTATTTTTTTTTAACATCTTTATTGGAGTATAACTGCTTTACAATGGTGTGTCAGTTTTTGCTGTATAACAAAGTGAATCAGCTACATGTATACATATATCCCCTCCCTCTTGCGTCTCCCTCCCACCCTCCCTATCCCACCCCCCTAGGTGGTCACAAAGCACCGAGCTGATCTCTCTGTGCGATGCAGCTGCTTCCCACAAGCATCTGTTTTGTATTTGGTAGTGTATATATGTCAATGCTACTCTCGCACTTCGTCCCAGCTTACCCTTTCCCCTCCGCATGTCCTCAAGTCCATTCTCTAAGCCTGTGTCTTTATTCCTGTCCTGCCCCTAGGTTCATCAGAACCTTCTTTTTTAGATTCCATATATATGTGTTAGCATACGGTATTTGTTTTTCTCTTTCTGACCTACTTCACTCTGTATGACAGACTCTAGGTCCATCCACCTCACTACAAATAACTCAATTTCATTTTTTTATGGCTGAGTAATATTCCATTGTGTATATGTGCCACATCTTCTTTATCCATTCATCTGTCGATGGACCCTATTTGTGTTTTTTTTTTTTTACGGTACGCGGGCCTCTCACTGTTGTGGTCTCTCCCGCCGCGGAGCACAGGCTCCGGACGCGCAGGCTCAGCGGCCACGGCCCGTGGGCCCAGCCGCTCCGCAGCATGTGGGATCCTCCCGGACCGGGGCACGAACCCACGTCCCCTGCATCGGCAGGTGGACTCCCAACAACTGCGCCACCAGGGAAGCCCCCTATTTGTGTTTAAAAGCTCTTTTAATCGTTTATATGAAGTCCCTAGCCAGTCTTCGCTAATCACAACAGTGCCTACGGGGATTTTTTTTATATGGTTATTTATTTATTTTACATCTTTATTGGAGTATAATTGCTTTACAATGGTGTGTTAGTTTCTGCTTTATAACAAAGTGAATCAGTTATACATATACATATGTTCCCACTATCCCACTCCTCCAGGCGGTCACAAAGCACGGAGCTGATCTCCCTGTGCGATGCAGCTGCTTCCCACAAGCATCTGTTTTACATTTGGTAGTGTATATATGTCAATGCTACTCTCTCACTTCATCCCAGCTTACCCTTTCCCCTCCCCATGTCCTCAAGTCCATTCTCTAAGTCTGTGTCTTTATTCCTGTCCTGCAGCTAAGTTTTTCAGAACCTTTTTTTTTAGATTCCACATGTATGCGTTAGCATACGGTATTTGTTTTTCTCTTTGACTTATGTCACTCTGTATGACAGACTCTAGGTCCATCCACCTCACTACAAATAACTCAATTTCGTTTTTTTATGGCTGAGTAATATTCCATTGTGTATATGTGCCACATCTTCTTTATCCATTCATCTGTCGATGGACACTATTTGTTTTTAAAAGCTCTTTTAATCGTTTATATGAAGTCCCTAGCCAGTCTTCACTAATCACAACGGTGCCTACGGGGATCATTACACACTTTGGATGTGGAGAATTTAACTCAGTCCACGTTTGAGATATTTTTAATGCACCTACAGTGCGCTAGAAAATAAGGATGCTCAAGGTAGATTTGGTCCCTGCCAAAAGTCACCGAACAAATCAATAAAACCGATTATTCTTATTCCCACATACCTCTCCTCGGTAGCACTTAGAACAAATTTCAGTGAAACCACTCAGAAATGACCCCATCACTTTAGAGTATTTATATCTACTTTGGTATGGCCATTTTAGCATTCAGAAAGCTTTATTTAAAAAAAAAAATGATGTTGCCAAGATGCTAGGATAAAGCCTACTCCTAGATTGTTTGCTATCAGCTAATTTAAAGAAAATCTAACTCCCTGCTTTGTCTCCAAAGAATTAGAAACTAATCATCAGCTCTCCTTGGGTACCTTTGAAGGTATAAAATATATTCTTATTTTATGAACTTCAGTGTTTTCCTTATACCTTCCTTCTGGATCAGTGAGAAAAATATGGTCCATGGAACAAATGCAGTAGCTTAAAAAGCAGAAACCAAACTCCACATCCCAGCGCTCCCCCTAGAAGCAGTAGAAACAGCACTCACTCTCACAAGAGGAGCAGAGGGGCTGAGGAAAGGTCATTGTCAGCTTTGGGGCCATTACACCATTAGGATTTCTAGTGAGAACAGACAAATAATAGCCGGTGTTACATCAAGGTACCCATGTGACTTGTGCCTGATTGAGAACAACCCAAATGACAAAAAAGAACAATACTTGGTTTTTCTACATAAACCAAGAAAACATTTTTAGGAAGCTGAGTACATGGAAGTAATTATTTGTTCTTATGAATAATATAGCTACCAGTTACTGAGTATCTATCTATTCTGTAACAAGCACATGCTAGATACTTTACATTCTTGACAGTTACTTGTTGTAATTATAGTTTCTTCTTTTAAAGATGAAAAAATGGAGTAGCAGAGTCATTAAGTAGCCAGATTATTGGGCCACTCGCCTAGTTAGGGATGAGTGAGGGGAACCAAATGTAAACTCTTGTGGATTACCTGTTTTGTTAATTACTTCTTGTAGGCAAATAAGTGGATGGACTGATTTAAATCGTTTGTGATTTTAAACAATTTAATGATCATAGGTAGTACTTCATCTATCACAGAATTAGCTATTAGCCTTGAATCTGAGATTATTTGAGTACTTTACAAAAATATCTTGATCCACCACCATAATGTATGTGATAGTTGACTGAGACTGTTATTTCTGTTAATAATTTATCGCTAGATACAAGCTCTATTTGCTGACCATACTGCTGGGCTGTCAGTTAGTTAAGAATAAAACATTCTTAGCTTTTCCCTCAATATCTTAAATTAGACGTTAAGTTAGAATAGGTAAACAAAATAATAGGGTATTCCTGTAGGTTTGTCTTCTAAGTTTCAGAACTAGTGTGGCTTACAGTTGCACATAAATTCTTATAATGAAGGCTTACTTTTAACTGACTAGGTGAGACAAGTTACAAATGAAATCAGTAGCAGTGAACAACAGCCCAGATAAATTGTAATCCTTCTAGTCTGATTACAATTTTCAGCTTCCAGCAAAGGAAGGCAGTAGTAGTATGGGGAGCCTTACACCTGCTCAGATTCCCAGCCACATGCGTGAATCTGTGTCTGAGGGGATCTGGTCTTTGGCAATACCACAAGGTGATAGTGATGAGGATGGTATTTTCACTTACTTAATGTGAGGAAGTAGAAACAACGAAGAGGATGACAAAAGTTGTCAGAAGGTTAGTGATGAAGAGTAATCAAGGCTAAAATGGTATCAAAGGGTCTTTAAGGACAACAACAAAAAAGGTCTTCCTTTAATATGTCCTTTCCACAGAAAAAATCACCATTTCCAGCTCATCACATAGCTTAATAGAAATGAACAGGATATTTTAGCATTCATAAGTTATAATGTCTCTGTTTTATAGGCTAGGCAATAACCTCTTCAGATATTTATATTACCAGGAAAAAAGGCAAAGTAGAAACAAAGTGTTTTCAGATACTCTACTGGCTGCTCCCATAACTCAAAACTGACAGAGATGGTAACTTAGAAATTACAGGAGAGTAGTTAATATAAGGTTTGAGATTATTTTGATCCTGTGAGGAAAATAACAAAAATAAGCTTAGTATTTCTGTGTTTGCTGCATTTCACATCCAACATTATTTGGACGTATTTATGCTTCAGAAATTCAGAACTGGGGAAAAAAGTTAATGTCATTAACAAGATGTCCTTAGGGAATACGACTAGAAATAATCTCTAAACCAACTTATTTCTGAACACATGATCTTAGATTCACCAAGAACAAAAAAGATTTCATAGGAAAAATTATTACAGTTTCAAGGTCTGTGTCAAGTCTCTTTAATATGTAATGACATATATTTTAAATGTTCAATTAGATTTGATTTAAGGAAGTATCAAATATTCTACAGAGAACAACTGAGAACTCATTTATGATATGCAGCACCATTGGTCTCCCTATCTAAAATAACTCTAGGGATATTGCTGACATGTGTGTGTACAACAAATAAAAGAAAATCTAATTTTTTTGTATTTTCTTTATTTATGTATCATTAATTCTAAATATTTCTTTTGGCTCAAGTTTTTCTCCAAAGAATTGACCCATTTATGATCTTTGTGTGGCAGTTAATTTAGAATAACTTTTTTTATAAAGTTATTCCAGAAGTTATTTTACAACTTTATGTATAAAGTTGTATGTAACTTTTCAAGTTAAATGTCATATGTGCAGTGTACCCTCTATGGGTCACATAGGGCTTATAACTCTCTCATTCTATATAGTGTCTGTAGCAATGCTAACTATGAATCCTTTCCTAATGCATTCCACCTATTTATATGATGTTATTTATAATATCAAATTTTTCTACATGCAGTTTGTACATGTATTTTTGTCTATATAATTTCGATGTGTGCACTGCATATGATAAGGTAGAAATAACTAAACTTATTATAGTTAAGAAATATAGGGAGAAGAATGGATAAAAAATTGTGGTATATTCATACAGTGAATACTACTTGCTAATAAGAAGGAATGAACCATTGATATAGTCAATGACTTGAATGAGTGAAAGAAATTAGACACAAAAAATAAATACTGCATAATTCCATTTATGTAAAAAGGTAAAAATCTATGATAACTGAATTTAAAAAGTGGTTGTAGAGTTGGGATGAGAGAATTGACCAGAAAGGAGCAGGATGGGATTCTCTGGGGTGATGGAAGTCTTATATATCTTGGTTTGGGTGGTGGTTATGTGGTATAAACCACTGTGAAAAACTCATTGAACAACACTTAAGATCTGTGCCTATTATCGTATGCAACGGTATCTCAATTTTTGGAATGTAATAAGAGGAGAAATATAGGACGTCATTGTATATCCATCAGTTATTAACAATAGAAAAAGTAAAGTTTCTTTTTTTTAATCTAAATTATCTTACTAAACTCTCTTCATTTCTCTCCTGCCATTCTGATTCCTCTGTATTAATTATCTATTGCTGCATAATAAATCACCCAAAGCGTAGTGGTTTGGAATAACAGTAGTTCTTTATTATTTCATAGTTTCTGTGGCTCAAATATTCAAATAGGGTATAGCAGGGATCATTTGTTTCTTCACATTTTCTGGGGTCTCAGCTGAAAGACTTAAAGACTGGGGCCTGGAACCATCTGAAGTTTTGACTGAGGCAGAAAGATTTGCTTTCAAGGTGGCCCACTCATCTGGCTGGTAGCCTGGCTCCTTTCCACGTGGCCTCTCCGTGCCTTGGCCTCTCCACAGGGTTGTTTGAGTGTTCTCACAACATGGTGGCTGACTTCAACAAGAACAAGAGATTCAGAGATTGAGAGAACAAGACAAAAGCTATCCTTTTAATGACACAGCCTCAGAAGTCACTTAGCAACACTTGAGCCACACTCTGTTCTTTAGAAGCGAGTCACTAAATCCAGCCCACGTTCAAGGGGAAAAGAATTAAGATCCGTGTATTGAAAGAAAGAGTATTAAAGAATCAAAGAGTATCAAAAGCATATTTTAAAACCACCACATTTAGGTATCACCACATTGAGATATGACTGATAGACAAAAAAATTGCACAAATTTAATGTATATATCTTGATGAATTGGATTTTTTATTGCATAGGGAAAGGGCATGTACACTACACGTTCCATGGCTTCATCAAAGACTCCAAAATCTAAGGAATCCAGACATCTTTCCTTAGCTCTAGATCTGCAGATGTAAATACCTACTTACAACTCCATTTGAATATCCCAAATGTACCTCAAACTCACCCTATCCTTGAACTCCACAGAGAAATCAAGTAAAATAAACACAAAGTGTACATAGACTTTAGTGGCAAGGTGGTCATTGGTTGCCCTTGCCAAGAGCAATCCATATAGAGTTTCAAGATTCCAGTGAGTTTAAGAGTGAGTGGGAGGTGATGAAGGGGGGAGAAAATTATCTATGGAAAAGCTTAGCTGTGAGGGAAAGAAAGAGGAAAAGCTATAGCTAAAGGGATAATATAAAGTTGAGGAAAAGTGTGCCTCTCTTTTTTTGGACAATTGATCAGCTAAATTCCTTGAGGTGGCAGAATTAGTCAGAAGGAAAGTCCCTTCACAGGCTGAGATAGAAAGAAAGAATGTAAAATTAGATAAAACACAGTTACGTTTGCGGGTGTGTGAGGAAGGCAGTTGAGGGAATTCATATCTCTGCCCTCGTCTACAACCAATATGGTACCAACATTCTCCTAAATGATGCAGATGTTAGCCACAGAGCCAGTCTACTTCCATAGCCTATCCCCCAGCACATTTTATTGCTATATCTCATAAGTATAGATTTAATGAAACTGTATCATTTTCTGAAAAATTTCTCTAAAATAACAAAAACATGATCTTCTGTAAATTACAATAATAAATGATGTCTGCAATGTGTATTTGTGTATATATATATATATATATATATATACACACACATACATACATATATTTTATAGGTTACAAAATACTCAAATTATTACTCTCTAAATCTCACCAAAACCCTATGAAGTCGAAATTTTTTCAGTGGTTAAGTGACTTGCTCAAGGCTACACTTTTTAAGCCATTTTTAAAAATTGAAGTATAGTTAATTTACAATATTGTTAGTTTCAGGTGTACAGCAAAGTGATTCTGTTTTATATATATATGTGTATATATATATATATATATTCTTCTTCAGATTCTTTTCCATTAATGGTTATTACAGGATATTGACTATAGTTCCCTGTGCTATACAGTAGGTCCTTGTTGTTTATCTGTTTTATATTCAATAGTATATGTTCATCCCAAACTCCTAATTTATCTCCCCCTACCCCCACTATCCCTTTTGAAGGCTACAAGACCTAAGCTGTAAGTTACCTGCTCTTGCCATTTATATTTTAGCTGAATGACTTGGATTTTTTAGCTTTATTGCGATATGATTGGTACACCACACAAAG
The DNA here is from genome assembly GCF_963455315.2 of Globicephala melas. Lineage (NCBI taxonomy): Eukaryota > Metazoa > Chordata > Mammalia > Artiodactyla > Delphinidae > Globicephala > Globicephala melas. The sequence continues at coordinate 81,476,643 of NC_083323.1, forward strand.
ATTGCACAAGTTGACTGTATATATCTTGATGAGTTGGATTTTTATTGCAGAGAGACATGGCATTAATACATTGCACGCATAAGCAGTCATGCGTGGTAAGGGCAAATGTGTGCTAATATACACGTTAAACATGCTAACATATATGTTAAACATGCATCTTTAGGGCTATGCTCTCAATTCCGATGTGTGGGTTTTCTCCCCACACCACCAAGCAGTTCTCCAACACCAGCTGGGTGTCCTACAATTCAACTCAATTCTGACGCTGTCTAGCCAGAGACAGCATCAGATTCTAGGTGTTGAGGGCTTGGTGCCACACGACTGCCCCTACTTCAGATATAGATCGTGAGTCTAGATGGTTATCTGTGCTCCTGACCCATTGGTTATATATCAGAGGTTTCTGCAACCCTTTCCTTGGTCTTGATTAACTTAGGACTCAGGAAACTATTTTACTCATTAAATTGCCTGTTTATTACAAAGGATGTTAACAGATACGAATCAACAGCCAGAGAAAGAGATACATAGGGCAAGGTCCCAAACAAAGGAGCTTCTGTCCTCATGGAGCTTGGGGCTGTGCACGGTGGCATGTGGAAGTGTTCTGGTTCACCAACCTGGAAGCTCTCCGAATTCAGTTTTTTGTTTTTGGTTTTTATGGAGGCTTCATTACACAGGCATGATTGATTAAATCAATGATCATTGGTGATTGGTTCAGCCTGGGGTGGAGGCTCTCTCCTCCCTGGGTGTCTGGAGGGTGGGACTGAGAATTCCACCCTCTAATCACGTGGTTGGTTCTCCTGGCGGCCAGCCCACATCCTTAGGTGTGTTCCAAAAGTCATCTCATTAGTATAACAGAAGACACCTTTGTCACTTTCCTCACTTAGGAAATTCCAAGGATTTTAGAAGGTCTGTGCCAGAAATGGGGACAGAGACCAAATATATATCTTTTGTTATAAATCACAATATCACAAGGGCAGAAGTGCTTTGTGCATAGACATCCCTGCCAAGTTCCAGGGTAGTGAGAACAGATGCTGTGTAGAATCTGGACCATAAGCACCATGAGGACAGACATCTTGCTTTTCTTAATCATCATTGTTTCCACAGTACCCAGCACAGTGCAAAGAACATTGCATGGCTTTAATAAATATTTATAGATCCTAAATAGTCCTACGATTTACACACAAGATTCATCTGGATTCAGATATTTCTGATATAAACAATAAATCTTTAACATCCTTGAATGCATATTTTGTTCGTCCATTTTTCTTTCTCTTTTAAGAGTTGTCTTTAGGAATAACTCAACCGAGACACTTTGGATGAATTATAATCAGGTTTTCTAAATAATAACGTTGAAAACACCATAAACTAATTTTAAATAGCCTGTGTGTTATAAGCAAACTGTACGATTTTCAATTTGACCACTACTCTTCCTCTTTAGAGTAAGTGAGTCACTGTCTGACTCCAAGCCAGACTGACATCTTCTTTCATTTTCATAATATGCAGGTTTCCATAGACTTACAACTCCCTGCATTTGGTTCCATATCCAGTCATCACCTCCTTTAAAGACATCTTTGGCCCTAAGACAAATCTTTCTAGGCCGTGTTCTTTTCCTCCTACCATTTTCCTATAAATTCTCTCTCATTTTTAGTGCGTCCGTGAGTGCAAACATCAGACACAGTCTGCCTGAGTTCCAGTCCCGGCTCCAATTCTTACCAGCTGTATGATGTGGGCATGTTCCCTCACCTCTCTAAGCCTTGATTTCCTATCTGTGAAATGTGAATATTAAAAGTACTTATCTCAGAAGGTCACTATGAAGTATAAATACAATAGTTCTTGAAAACATGGAGGACATTTCCTAGCATGGATAAGTAATCAGTAACTGTTAAGCTGTTATCCTAGCTTATCATTCTTGGCCTACACGAGGGGCTCAATCAGTATTTGCTGAATGGTTAAATCAATAAACAAGTCAACAGATATTCCTTTTGTTTAATTATTTCTGTCCCTTGAAACTGAAGGTACCCTGACCAATGCTCCCGCCCAGGTGAATCTCAGCACTGCCATGAGCATCCTTGTCTCTGCAACAATAGACCTGCTGTTGTCTAAGAAAACCACACAGGAGTGACAAGTGAGTGGTGAGTGGTTTTTTTTTTTTTTTTTCTGTCAAATTGTATCAGAAGATATGAAGCCATTGTAGGGCAGGGTAGATATTTTATAAAGTTTCTATTTACAATACTTTTGCAATGTGGCATATAAGGAAATGCCAAGTGCTATTTTATAATCCACACCACTTTCAGCTTAGGTGTATTTGTATGAGCATTATGCTCAACTAGGTAATTATACCTGGAATTTTTGTTCTTCTTTTATTAGCGTAATTATAAAATTAAGTAGTAGGTTAGCAGATACTTGTATGCACTGCTTTTAAAGCCAGGGATGCAGGTCAGAATCACCTGTAGAGTATTTGATACATGTTTTTGTTTTTAGTGTCTGACTTAGTTATATTTTAGGTGGAGTTAGTACGTTTGGGATGTACCCCTGTGATTAAGTCCCACTCTGAAAACCTGCCCAGGACACGCTCCAAGCTAAGTTTAACACTCTTGCCATCCCCTAAGGCAGCAAGGGACATTCTTTTGTCAAAGACTGACTGTAACTTTATCATTTTATTTCTTCTTGGTACCTTTTTCTCAGGAGTGAGTGCCTGTACAGGATTCTTTCTTGAGTTCATTCAATAAACATTTAATGAATGCCTAAGATGGCCAAGTAAGCCAGCAGCCACTGATGGTAAAAAGGCAGCAGGTTCCTGCTCTCAAGGAGCCCACATCCAACTGGAGGGAGACAGACACATAAACAGGGAAGTGTAATAAAGTGTTACGTGTGCGAGGACAGAATTGTGCGTGAGGTCCAGCAAGGCATGAAGGCACTCTCTAGTAGACAGTGTCATAATCAGTGTCATATGCCTGCATTCCTGGGAAGCATGTGGCATAGCAATTATTCATGCCTTGTGGGTTTTTATCTATGGGGTGACTCTGGAGTGTGTCAGCTTGGACCTACTGGTTCAGACTTACAGCACCAATGTCACCTAGCCAACAGCTCCTTCCCTGTGCCTAGTCCTTGAAGACAAACCTTCCTAGTTTCACTTTTTTGCTGCTCCACCTCAGGGTAGTAAAGGTATAATCAGACCAGGACAAGGCGAGAGGAGCTGACTCTCAATACACAACCATATTGCTGGCCCCTAGGAGGATAGCCCTCTCTCAACTCCCCTGAATACTGAAGAGCCAAGGTCTTGCTGGAGTTCATGAACCCCATGCCTGTCAATCATTTTCAACTTTCTTCAACATATATTTTTTACTTAGTCATATTTTTATCCCTAAGCAATCTGTAATAAACATGCAGTACACCATGCAGATTTTGGGAAAGGGCATTTTTTCAATGTCATGCATTATTTTTTGTTCTGTTCCTAAAAGCCTAAACAATCCATATTTTAAATAAAAAATAATTTAATTTTCTTGTGCATCCTGTTTAGAGAGAGTAGGGGAAGCATGTGAAATGCTTATTGAAGGAAGTTGCTTGAGATGTAATAAGAATGAAACTAGCACCTAGAAAAACTCATCAAGATGCTAAAAGCAGTTGCTTGGGGGCAGTGGGACATGGATAATGTTTTCCTCTTCTTCCTATTTTTCTGTTGTCCTCTAACGGGCACATTACATTATGATGTAACCAAAACAAAACACAAAACAAAACAAAACAAACACCCCCCAAAATGCTTAGTTTTCAAAAGAAACTCACTTCAGTAGAGATCAGGTCTTAGATTTATTTGAGAGTCACCTAAACAATGGAGAATTAGGTACATAACCGATGCTCAATTAAAAAGATATTACACTTGGTAGATTGCGAAATTCTCTCTGGATTGAATCTTCATATATTAATTGAATTTAGTTTCAATAATGAGATGCTGCTAAGATAACATTTTTAAAAGAAAGTTTGTGAAAAGAAGAGATAAGGGCTTCCCTGGTGGCGCAGTGGTTGAGAGTCCACCTGCCGACGCAGGGGACACGGGTTCGTGCCCCGGTCCGGGAGGATCCCACATGCCGCGGAGCGGCTGGGCCCGTGAGCCATGGCCACTGAGCCTGTGCGTCCGGAGCCTGTGCTCCGCGGCGGGAGAGACCACAACAGTGAGAGGCCCGCGTACCGCAAAAAAAAAAAAAAAGAGAGATAAGTATAATATACTAAGGTAAAGGGAAAAATTTCTGAAAGTATGAGGGGTTATAATAAGCCAGTGGTTCTTATCCCTGACTGTGTATCAGAATCACCCATGATACTCTTTTTAAATGTCTGTGACCTAGACTTTCCTCTAGAAATTCTAATTCAGGAAGTGGGTTGATATACAGCATCTGCACTTTTCAAAGGCTCTATAGATAATCTTGATGCAGAGGTAGGATTGTAAGCCATTATTCCAAATGAAATGAATCAATCAATCCAGGCACCAACTAATGCATCTGAAATGACCTGGGTCCTTCAACTTTGTCAATTAAGAGAAGTTAAACTTTTACTTAGTAAAGCTATAGTTGCTCAAACACTTGGCATTTTTCTTTGGGAAATTTCATCAAAGATGATTTAAGAGCTGCCCAAGATAATCATCCTTATTACTTAATGCTTGTGTAAACCTGGCCTGCTAATTTTATTTTATTAAAGATTGATTACCAACTTGGGACAGACATGTAAAGGCAGAGGTAATCACCTTATCCCTCCATTCCCATTATCTGCTCCCCCCAGTGAACGCTCGATTAGCCTCTGATGAATGAATGAATGAACGGTTCTTCTTCCTCATTTTCACAGATGAGCCTCCGAGCAGTCGTGCCACTTGCCCACGGACTCACTACTCGTTGATGGCAGTGTTGGGACTCAAAATCAAGAAAGCCCATTCTCAGTGCTCGATTCTTCCCATGCTGCCACATGATTTACTCACCTCCAAACAACTGTTGATTGTCCCCAAAGTTAAATCCATCCTTCAAGAATGCTATTAGCTTCCATAGAGAGCATTACAAATAATATACCACAATTCTATAAACATAATTGACAAAAATACTTAGCAACAGTAACACCGTGTGAGTGGAATGCCTTCCAAAGTGAGTACTTTGAAAGAGACACGATTTCTACATATAAGTTCTGGTTCTTAAAACTCAGTCTTTGATTTCTAAGTTGCACGATGTACCCTCCACTTATATATTGTTCCAGTGAGGGGCATCAATGTGCCAGGTTTAGTTATTAGTTTCCTTCAGGTCAGTATCTCACTGGAAAAATTTGACTCAGATCACCTTACCAAAAAAAAAAGCTAAACTTTGATCTGTAATTAATTGGTGCCTCTGTTTTCACAACTGTACATTTTTAGATAAGACTGCCAGATTGCCTACCTAATTGACTCGTGTAAACCAAGAGAAACTGTAGGGGTTTTTTAATGCATTTTCACCACACCCCTTTTTTAAGCCACCATTGGGGAAAAAAATTATAACAATAAGACAGGACAAGAGGGCTACCATTGTTGACCAATCTCCCTCCCACAATAAGAATGTTGGAGTAGGACTTTGGTCTTAAATAATAACTTTTGTTTTACAACATAATTTTTGCTGCTATCATGTCTTCAAATAGAAGGTAACACAGAATTCGGATAAACAAAGAAGTGGATAAAATTAAAGTTGCCCCAACTATAATGAGAACAGCTTCTTTGGATAAAAAGGGGGGGGGGATGAGTATTAAAGTCTAGGAAAGGAAAAAGATTTTCACAAAGATCACATTTTTTTACTGATATGACCAAAGTGAGAAAGAAAATATATCCTCATTAAGCAAAAGTAAAACTTGCATGAGATTCTGTGCAGTGTAAGAGAATCATTCTGGTTTTTGTTAAGCCTGCTTCTTGTCTTCAAACAGTATCTTCCCTGGAGCACAGCCAAACCAGCAAGGATTATGGTGGGTACATCAGTGCGTACCTCTGAAAGGACTGGCAGACAATAGGAATTGTTTGCCCCTTGGAAATTTTTAATCCTTCCTTCGAAACCTATAAATTCTGCTGCATGTCCCTCCACTTTTATTCTTACCATCAGGATGCTCTATGTGTGCAAACAATCCTTGATAGATGTTTAGCTTAGAGCTGAACTCAACATTTGAGTCCCTTACTTGTATGAGCTGCTCTACGATTCAGGAGAAAATGAAAAGACAAAAAAAAAAAAAAAAAAATCTAATTTCCTCTCCATTCCTCTCAAAAGATCTCAAACACCTTTCAAGTTTTCTTGTATCTTAAAGTAGTGTTTCTTTCACCCCAGAATATCTCTCTGGACTAAAATTGTTTAGTTATTAAACTGTGAACTTTAAAGTTAAATTTTAGATCCGGGAAAAATATGCCGTGTACCCAGAACATCCAGGGGACAGTTACATGGGAGGAATCGAATTTCTTAAGTTTAGAGGTGCAGTTTATATTTTGTAGCATGAGATTGTGTATGTCATGTTGTATGATGGGGCTATCTGAGGTGGCCTGGAGGTGAAGTAGAAAGTCCCTTCCCTTGTTGCCTCTGACGAGGTTCTGCAAGCACCCTAGTGTCTAAAGGCATCGGGACACTCGGTTCATTGTGTCAAGAAAAGAAACCTCACTGCTCTGTGCACGATCGTGTGAATGAATATTCAGCACCTCCAGCTCAGATTCATGGCTAATGATCTAGATTCTGAATTTTCAAGGGCTAATTGTGTGGCCTCCTCCTTGCATGCTGCCTTTTTTTTTTTAGTAGTTTCATTATTTGTTCACACCTCCAGGAGAAGAAGTGGAGAAAGAAGATGAAACATAAATTCATCAACTTTTTTCAACTCCATCCTCATTGCCAAACTTCTCTGGTTCCAAGAGGGCTTGTGGGAGAGCACAGAACAGTTGGGGGAGCAATCTTTTGCTGTGCCAACAAAAATGTAACACAGGGCACGCTTCCTCACATCAGGACCAACGGAGTCCTCTTCAAACAGAAAGACAGTATCCGAAGTTAATATTTGACTATGGCACTGAAAGAAAAAAAAAAAAAAAAAAAAGCCTGGCTAAACCCAGGATCCAACCATCTGAAGGTTTCAATTACCCAAGTGTTGACCTGAGCAGAGAGACTGCAGCACCGTGTGTGTGTGTGTGTGTGTGTGTGTGTGTGTGTGTGTGTGTGACACATACAGAGTGTACACAGCTGAAAACGGATTGGCTCTGTTGCCTCCTTCCACAGGTAGCCTTAAACTAAGAGGCATGAAACTTAGTTTGTTGGTTCTTGATGACTTTCATAGAGTTTGCTGGCCCCATTTTGTAAGGCCTCTTAGGAGGCACTTGGAACTAAGGCCATACACAAGACAGCCAGTGTTTCTGATGCCGTTACGGGTACAGTCATGAGAAACTGAAAATACGCCCATGCAGAGCTTTTGTTTATTGGTGATGGTTTGAGGAATACAGAGACCACAAGCAAAATTGTGAAGTTGAGGGGACTTCTTCTTGACACAGGCCTGCCTCTCTTTTGAATCCTCCTGTGTCCTGATGGTACCACCCCTCACCCCCACCCCGTCATAGTGCCTGGCTCCTGTCCCCAGCAAAACAGGAGAGGACGATCCATCAGTACGAGTGATATCCAGTCCATAAGTGACAAGCTTAATCTCGTCCACCCCTTCACATTACCCTCCGTATAAAAGTGCAAACCTCTTAGCCTGACTCCCTTGCTGCCCGCTCTACCCTCACCTTCTCTTCTCTGTCTTGTCTCCAGCCACACGAGGGTCCTTTCCTTCCACAAGCTCTGCTCCCTTTTTGCTGCTGGGCCTTTGAACGCTCTGTTCTCCATGCCGGGAACACTCTCCTCCCCTCTCCCCCAGCCATCTCCCAGGAAGCCGGCCTTGACCCTGCAGCCTTGGTCAGCTCTGCCCCTCAAGCCCTTTCCTAGATCACCCCTGCTTCTCCTTCGAAAGTCCCCATGTCAGGGTTGGTCTTTCATGTCATGTTGTGTTCCCTCCTCAGTTATCAGCCTGTGAGTGTCTGAGCTCTTACGTGTGTACTGCCGCAGTCCCAGCACAGAGCCTGGCCCACAGCAAGCGCCAAATAAATATTTTCCATGCTCTTAACTACACTCTATTGTTTCCCATGTGTTAGGGATACCTGTCGCCCTGACCACATCAATTCCTTCAGGAGTCCTCTTTCTTAGTCCCTCCTCAGTGCGCATCAAAGCATGTGACCTTGCATTTCATGGCCTCAAGTAACTGGACAACTGCTAGATAGCTGACACAGGAGATTTCATCCACAGGCCAACAGTGAACTGAGACTTGGGGCCTTGTTCAAATGACAATATGGACCAATCAGATTCCTCTCTGGAAAGTCTGGAATTGGGATATGAGCATTAGTCCCGACATTAGTGGATGTCAGAGATAGCCAGTCCTGACATACATGCTATATAGAGAATTGGATGGGGCCGTGTGGGGTCTTGTACGGTTACTAAAGTCGAGAGCTGGTTGAAGCAGAAGAGCAGAACATATAGTCAGAAACAGACGTGAGAGAGACCATGTGTCACTTAAGACTGAGAGAGACCAACTCCAGCTCCTGATTTTTCTAGTTCCCAGTTTCTGGGATTTCTGTTCCTTATAACCAAAGGATTTGTGATTAGAACCCATTGCCTCAAGATTTCTAGGCCCCAAGGACCCCAGTTAGTCCTTCCAGGTGAACCCAAGAGGAGAAACAAGCAACACCTGTTGCCTCCCCTCTTTGATGGCAGGGGAAGCACCAGGTGGTGCTGACCCCTGGGGGGCTTCTGTTACCTCCAGTCCCTCCCCGGGGATGACCCTGACTGAGTACCCACATGGCAGCATGACTGCTCAAAGCTGAGCACCTCTAATGACTGGGGATGCGAGCAAAGGTGCCCAGTGGTACAGCTTTGATCTGAGTGTTCAGAGCCACGTAGCAACCAACCCCATGTGCCAGGTTTTCATGAGCCTAGGCTGGAATAGCAAGCCACTTAAAAGTGAAGTTCTGGTATTCAGTAATGCCAAAGATTCACTGAGAGACAGAAAGGAATAATGCTAGTATAATGATGGCATTGAAATAACGTTTTATGTTTCACGAAACCCTTTTACTTAAATCACCTCATTGGATTCTTGCCGCAATCCTCTATCTATTCGGTCACTGAGCTTTGCTAATTTTATATTCTGAACTTCCTTTGATTCTGTCTCCCTCTGTTCTTGTATTCTTATTTCCTTAAGAATAAAGTTCAATGTGAAGAGCCTTGCAAAGTCACGCTAAGAATTTTGAACTTTATTCTGAAGGTAATGTAAAGCCCTGGCCAAGATTTGAGCAGGAGAGTAATGTGTTTAGATTTACATTTTGAATGCATCACGGGGCTGTAGTGTGGATAATGGACTAATGGAGGGGAAGAATGGAAGCAGGCACATCGGCAGCAAGGCTGCTGCAAACACCCAGCAGAGAGACACCCGTGGCTTGGACAAGGTAGAGAACTGGGTATGAGGGCGGAAAGAAAAGTGCCCAAGTATCTGACTTAAGCAAGGTGGGGATGGTGTTTCCATGATAGAGGATTAAGTGACTTCCAAACAATATCTAAATCATACAACTTCAATTCTTTTGAAGGAATATCTACTTTTATTCTGATGATTTTATGGGTGTATACATATGTCCAAACTTATTAAATTGTACATTTTAAATATGTGCAATTTATTATATGTCAGTCAAACCTCAATAAAGCTGTTAAAAATGGAAAAAAAAAACATGTGGTCAGTATTTGTGGTCTAAGTAGAACCTGAAGAAAAATCAATGTTTAACCAAGATAGTATTTGAAGATCAGGTGTGTAAATAAGTTAGTGATGATGCCCTGGAGTGTGAGTTTGACCTTCAAATGTCTAACATTTTTTTGCGGCTACTGTGAGGAAGTTTCCTGATTTATTTTTACTTCATCTTTCCTTGGTTGTAAACAAGGTGTGTTTATTTTGTTGGTGGCCAGTGAAACCCTGGCCATTTCCTCCCTAGGGTACTTTTAACCATGAGAGTTCTGCCTTCCTTGTTTTCAGATGTTCCACTAAAATTTATGAACTTAATACAGAAATCATATGTGTCACATATATCATTTGAGTTTTTGATAGTTGCAAATGAAAATTTCCTTATCTACCAGTTTTATGATATTAAATAAATCTCCACTTCATCATTCATCCTTGAAGGTACTATTTAAGCTTAATTATCCACATACATGGGCCACACTCAACATAATAACAAAAAGAAATAAGAAAAATGATCAGGGCAATATATTTTAATGTACCGGGATTTAGCTTCCACATTTCTTGAAACATAAGATTTGAAGGTATAATGGCTAGTCCATCAATCCTTAAAATAGCTTTTTAAGAAAAATACTATGAAGACAATGCTCAGAATGGGAGAAAATATTTGCAAACAAAGCAACCGACAAAGGATTAATCTCCAAAATATACAAACAGCTCATGCAGCTCAATATCAAAAAACAAACAACCTAATTCAAAAAAAATGGGTGGAAGACCTAAATAGACATTTCTCCAAAGAAGACATACACATAGCCAACAAACACATGAAAAGATGCACAACATCACTAATTATTAGAGAAATGCAAATCAAAACTACAATGAGAAGAAGAAGAAGGAGGAGGAGGAGGAGAAGAAGGAGGAGAAAAAGGAGGAGGAGAAGGAGAAGGAAAAGGAAGAGAAGAAGGAGAGGAAGAAGGAGGAGGAGAGGGAGAAGGAGAGGAGAAGGACAAGGGGGAGAAGGAGAAGAAGGAGAAGAAGAAGTAGAAGAAGAAGGAGAAGGAGAGGAAGGAGAGGAAGAAGAGGAAGGAGGAGAAGGAGGAGAAGGAGAAGGAGAAGGAGAAGGAGAAGGAGAAGGAGAAGAAGAAGAAGAAGGAGAAGAAGAAGAAGGAGAAGAAGAAGAAGAAGAAGAAGAAGAAGGAGAAGGAGAAGGAGAAGGAGAAGGAGAAGAAGAAGAAGAAGAAGAAGAAGAAGAAGAAAAGGAGGAGGAGGAGGAGGAGGAGAACAGAATAAGGATATAAGAGTAAAGAGGAAGGGAAGGAGTCATCAGCATACAAAGGAGATCAACAAATATCTGGACATTGGGAAGAGGAAAGGAGCATGTTGACAGGAGGAGCATCCCTGATTATCCCCCAAAAGAAGGGTTCCAGAGTCAGGGTTCTCAGGAGAGCCCTAGGGAGGCTCTGGCCTCTGAATCTTCAGGAATAGAAGGCAAAGCTCAGAGGAGGACCTGAAAACTGGGGACCTAATTAAAAATCTCTTTAGAGAACAGCTGCACTCATCATGCCTATCTCCACCTCCACTCTTCAATGCAGAACTGCACCCTTACACACCACCCTGACATTTACCCCCATGCTCTTTTCTAAAGAAATGAAATAAATTGAGATTCCTAGATAGCAGGTCATGCCCCAGAGTAAAGTTTCCCCAGTTCTGGAGGTTGGAAGTCACCTGCCAGTCATTATATCATATCCCTTTGTCTAAGCATGAACAGGCAACCAAGGATCACAGAATGTGTAGATAAAATCAACAGCACAAAACAGAAGGATCAGAATGAACAGCCCTCAAAAGGAACAGGGAGAATTGGGGAAACAGAAGAGGACTAGTTAAAGTTTTTCATCAGTATCCTCAGGCCGTCAGTGAAGATATTGCATCCATAAAATAAGAATTGGAAGCTACCAAAATAGTAGATTGGAACAAGAGGTCAGATGATTCAGAGAGAAAATGAGAGCGATCTCTGTAAAGGAAGTAGATTTCTTATAACTAACGATTAAAAATCAGGATATTTTTGAGTATATGCAGAAAACACATTTACCTTTTAGGCTGGAAACCTTCTCCAAACCTTCAGCTGTTCAGTGACAGTTCAATCAATAAATACACACAAGGTAGGAAGAATAACTTGATACAGGACAAAAATGCTATCAGCTTTGACAATGTGAAGTATACACTGTCAGAAATAGGGAAGCAGAAGAGAAGGATAAAGATTGAGGTAAGGCTAAGCAAGTTGTACCTTCTTTCATTGGGTAGAGTCATGAGACTGTCTAAAAAGGTAATGGAGTAAAAGAGGGAAAAGAGGTGGGGGAGGAAGTAGAGCCCTAATTATCTTCTTTATATTTAAAATGCTATATTAGCATCTAATTAGGGATAACACAATACACTGAGCTATAGCCCCATCTTTCACAGCAGGGACCTTTTAGATACTGCCTAACATTTCCAATCAAAGTAGGGGCGTAACCCTGTTATTTAGAGTTGTGATGGGAACTACACCTGGAACTGGAAACAGCAATGAATAAGAGCAGATATTTACCTCTGGAGAGTGGGAGTGATGGACTAAAGACCAGGAGATATTTTGCTCACAAAAATCCTTCGGGAATATTTGGATATTTTACCACATTCTTGAATTATTTTCACACATATTTTAAAAATTCTAAATGAGTGTATAGCCTTCACACTGAAATAAGAAGGATCTATTGCCCATCAAATATTATGAGTGACTCTTGGGATTTGGGGCAATTTCACATACTTTATCTTATTTGATCTATAACTAGTGAGGAAGGAGGTGCTGCTTTCTTGTAGCAGGGAGAAACCAAGACTTGGCACATTTAGTTGGCTCCCCCCATGCACCAGGTGATAAGTGGCAGAGGTAAAGGCTGAGCTGAAGTCCTCTGATGCCACCTTCAATATTCTTTCTTCTGTACCAGTGGTCCTCAAATGTTTCGTTTCCACATTCCTTTATACTCTTTTTTTTTTTTTTGCAATATTCCTAAGATTTATATTTACCAAATTTTTAAATCAAATATATAATATAAATTTAGGGTGAAAACATGTAAGTGTATATGCTCATTGTAAATGAGATCTATGAAATCATATACCAGGGTATAAACTCATGTATTAAACCTGAATATGAAACAATGACAAACTAGTGTCATGGCAGTTAATCAGTATAGAACACTGCTGACTTTTCTTTTTTTTTTTTAATTTTTTTAACATCTTTATTGTAGTAAAATTGCTTTACAATGGTATGTTAGTTTCTGCTTTATAACAAAGTTAATCAGTTATACATATACATATGTTCCCATATCTCTTCCCTCTTGTGTCTCCCTCCCTCTCACTCTCCCTATCCCACCCCTCTAGGTGGTCACAAAGCACAGAGCTGATCTCCCTGTGCTATGTGGCTGCTTCCCACTAGCTATCTATTTTTCATTTGGTAGTGTATATATGTCCATGCCACTCTCTCACTTCGTCCCAGTTTACCCTTCCCCATCCCCGTGTCCTCAAGTCTATTCTCTCCATCTACGTCTTTATTCCTGTCCTGCCCCTAGGTTCATCAGAACCTTTTTTTTTTTTTTAGATTCCATATATATGTGTTAGCATATGGTATTTGTTTTTCTCTTTCTGACTTAACTTCACTCTGTATGACAGACTGTAGGTCCATCCACCTCACTACAAAAAACTCAATTTCGTTTGTTTTCATGGCTGAGTAATATTCCATTGTATATATGTGCCACATCTTTATCCATTCATCTGATGATGGACACTAAGGTTGTTTCCATGTCCTGGCTACTGTAAATAGAGCTGCAATGAACATTGTGGTAAATGACTTTTTGAAGTATGGTTTTCTCAGCGTATATGCCCAGTACTGGGATTGCTAGGTCGTATGGTAGTTCGACTTTTAGTTTTTTAAGGAACCTCCATAATGTTCTCCATAGTGGCTGTATCAATTTACATTCCCACCAACAGTGCAATAGGGTTCCCTTTTCTTCACACCCTCGCCAGCATTTATTGTTTGTAGATTTTTTGATGATGGCCATTCTGATTGGTGTTAGGTGATACCTCATTGTAGTTTTGATTTGTATTTCTCTAATGAGTAATGATGTTGAGCATCCTTTCGTGTGTGTGTTGGCAATCTGTATATCTTCTTTGGAGAAATGTCTGTTTAGGTCTTCTGCCCAGTTTTGGATTGGGTTGTTTGTTTTTTTGATATTGAGCTGCCTGAGCTGCTTGTAAATTTTGGAAATTAATCCTTTGTCAGTTTCTTCCTTTGCAAATATTTTCTCCCATTCTGAGGGTTGTCTTTTAGTCTTGTTTATGGTTTCCTTTGCTGTGCAAAAGCTTTTAAGTTTCATTAGGTCCCATTTGTTTATTTTTATTTCCATTTCTCTAGGAGGTGGGTCAAAAAGGATCTTGCTGTGATATATGTCATAGAGTGTTCTGCCTATGTTTTCCTCTAAGAGTTCTATAGTGTCCTGCCTTACATTTAGGTCTTTAATCCATTTTGAGTTTATTTTTGTGTATGGTGTTAGGGAATGTTTGAATTTCATTCTTTTACATGCTGTCCAGTTTTCCCAGCACCACTTATTGAAGAGGCTGTCTTTTCTTCATTGTATATTCTTGCCTCCTTTTTCAAAAATAAGGTGACCATAGGTGTGTGGGATTATCTCTGGGCCTTCCATCCTGTTCCATTGATCTATATTTCTGTTTTTGTGCCAGTACCATACTGTCTTGATTACTGTAGCTTTGTAGTAGAGTCTCAAGTCTGGGAGCCTGATTCCTCCAGCTCCGCTTTTCTTTCGCAAGATTGTTTTGGCTATTTGGGGTCTTTTGTGTTTCCATACAAATTATGAAATTTTTTGTTCTAGTTCTGTGAAAAATGCCATTGGTAGTTTGATAGGGATTGCATTGAATCTGTAGATTGCTTTGGGTAGTATAGTCATTTTCACAATGTTGATACTTCCAATCCAAGAACGTGGTATATCTCTCCATTTATTTGTATCATCTTTAATTTCTTTCATCAGTGTCTTATAGTTTTCTGCATACAGGTTTTTACCTCCTTAGGTAGGTTTATTCCTAGGTATTTTATTCTTTTTGTTGCAATGGTAAATGGGAGTGTTTCCTTAATTTCTCTTTCAAATTTCCATCATTAGTGTATAGGAATGCTAGATATTTCTGTGCATTAATTTTGTATCCTGCTACTTTACCAAATTCATTGATTAGCTCTAGTAGTTTTCTGGTAACATCTTTAGGATTCTCTTTGTATAGTATCATGTCATCAGCAAACAGTGACAGCTTTACTTCTTCTTTTCTGATTTGGATTCCTTTTATATCTTTTTCTTCTCTGATTGCTGTGGCTAAAACTTCCAAAACTATATTGAATAACAGTGGTGAGAGTGGACAACCTTGTCTTGTTCCTGATTTTAGAGGAAATGGTTTCAGTTTTTCACTATTGAGGACGATGTTGGCTGTGGGTTTATCATATATGGCCTTTATTATGTTAAGGTAATTTCCCTCTATGCCTACTTTCTGGAGAGTTTTTATCATAATGGGTGTTGAATTTTGTCAAAAGCTTTTCCTGCATCTATTGAGATGATCATATGGTTTTCTCCTTCAGTTTGTTAATATGGTTTATCACATTGATAGATTTCCACGTATTGTAGAATCCTTGCATTCCTGGGATAAACCCCACTTGACCTTTATACTCTTAAAAAGTATTAAGAAGCCCAAAGACATTTTGTTTAAGTGGATCACACCTATTGATATTTACTGTATTAAAAGTTCAAACTGAGATCTTTTAAAATATTTATTTATTAATCCATTTAAAAACAAAATAAATACCCATATAGTAACATACATATTTTAATAAACATAAGTATAATTTCCAAAACAAAGCATAGCATAGTGAAAATGGGGACATTGTTTTAAATATTTGTAAATCTCTGGATTGATGGAAGACAGCTGGGTTCTTATAACTGCTCTGCACTCATTGTGTTGTGATAGCACGCATCAAGTAGCCTCTGGGAAGACTCCACTGTACAGGTAAAAAGGGCAAATAATATCTTAGTAAAATTAAGAAAATAGTTTTGAGTTTATAACCCCCCTGAAAAGGCTTCATGGACCTCCAGGACCTCCAGACTCTACTTGGGATTCCACTTTTTCAGGAAGTTTTCCTTGGTCTCCCCAGGAAGAATTCAATCAGCTTCAGTGTTGTTCCCACAGTTCATCCCTTGAGCCTCAAGTTAGTCCTAACTTTTGTATAATAGTTGTTGACAAATTCACATCCTTTACTAAGCTGTGAACTCATCTTTGGTTCGGTCCCCACCCAGTGCCTAATACAGGGGGATATAATAGGAAATAATCACTGTGGGATAAATAAATAAACAAAGCCCAACACAATGTACCAAAATACCACAATAGTATGAGCTAGAGTGTTCTGGTAGAGAAGTAGGGCAACCAAGCTAGAATACAGTGGCATTGTTAAGAAAAGCTAGCAAGTTAAATGAATGGGTTTGATTTGTATCTCTGCCACTTACTAGCTGTCTGACTTTTGAGCAAGATAGTACATCTCAGTTTCCTCATCTGTAAAATAAGGATAAAAATAATTCCTACTTGTAAAGCTATTGTGATGGTGAAATATGATAATTTATGTAAAGTAATTTTCTTTATAATGCTTGACAAATTATGAGCACTTTTACATTTATTATTACGTCTATCACTGAACGGGCAAAGCTGGCACTCTATTTCCACCCTTTGACTAATAAATGGGGTAAAAAAGGGGGAAAAATACCTCACTGGGAAGAAGATCTTGCTCAATGACTATTTATTCAATGAATTTTAAAATATAAAATATCAGATTTTGAACTCAAGCAAATTTCCTCTAGCTTACTTGGAATTAACAAATCATAGACCACAGGGGAAAATTAGAGTAATGACAATAGATGATTAGAGAATGAGAGGTGAGACATACAATTCATGGATGTTTGTATAGATTTTTCATAGCACTTTGTTCCTTTGAAAGGATTTCACTAGTGGTAATCAGTCCACTTGTTTGGATCTTAGTAAATACATGAAAACTCAAATGAGGTCTATATTCTGAAGTCTCCTTTAAGGTCATTGGAGGAAGATGGTCTGATAATGGCTTAGGACAGTTCTTACTTAGAGCAATTGGAAATAATGCCATACATTTTGAAGGCAAGTTTCTTAGTTCAGCTTCATCCTATACTTATTGAGTCACACTGAGAATAATTTATTGCAGTCAATCCTCATTTAACTCCTAATTTTAATGATGTGTAGTAGTGCTGAACGTTCACTTACATGGTGTACACTCAGATGTGCCAAAAAATGCAGTTTCTTTATTTCATTATAACTTTTCAGATTTCTTAAGTCCCCACATCTTTGGGGGGTTGGAGAGTGTGAGGGTGGCCAGTGGGTACACATTTTGTTTAATTTGCAGATGTTAATGCTGCTATCCAAACATTTGCGCTGTCTCTTCAGAGAACTCAGCTTCTGCTTGGATGACTTCAGTAAGTGCTCAGCCATTCAAAAGTCGTCTCCCTCCTCTGTTCTCCTTGAAAGCTTCTGGGTATAGAAAAGGGGGCTGAGGCTTTGCAACCTTATAGGAGGAGCTTAGGGGAAATGCAGGGGGCACTGCTCCTTGGACTGGTGACTGCTGAGGTGTGACAGGTGCTGTCTGAATTTTGAAGGTGAAAACTTAGTTCCCAACACTGGAATCTGGTTCAGATTATTTGCCTCTAAGTCTTCAACTCTTTAGCTGCCCCTCTCCGTACCTAAGCCTCTGCTGGTCTATAGGCTCTTTCTGCACCCCTGGGACCCTTCAAGGAGAGTCCCCTTTAAGGTCACATATGTGAGTAGGAGGAAGCAGTTGCTCACCTCTTGACCCGTGTTGTCCTCTACCCCGATGCCATCTCCTTCACGCCACCTTTGATGTGTATCAAGCCACAGGCTGGAGCTTTTTCTAGGGGCCACAGCCTCTTCTACACTAACCTCAGAAAAGTAAGACATCAGTCCAAATGTCCTTCAGCTCCCATATACCTATCTGGGTGTTTCTAAAACCTTACTTACTAAGCCTTCAACCTCACGTGGGAGATAGGAGTGAGTTTGATTATCTGACATCCGTCAAACTTCTTGTCTTCCTTCCCTTGCACCAGAAAGGGCAGTATTCAGCCTTTCTGCTTCCTCTGTGTCATATCCTCTTTTCTCCTCCCTCATCCATCCTCATAGCTTAACTCTCTTAAGGGGAAAGAGCTATCCTCTCTGCACTATGGAAGAAAGTCTATGATTTGAATTATCATGGCTTAGTCTTGATAGTTAAAGAAATTTAGAAAGTTCTTTCTTTCTGGGCAAAATCTGGCTTAAATGACTATTGTCTTTTTTAAAATCCTATTTTAATGTCAGAGGCTAAATACTAACCCTAGGAAAGCCCTTCGCATTCATTCCTTCCATAACATTCTTAAATCCTCTCAAGGCAAATGGGTGCTTCTGGAAGAGATAGGAAAATATGTGAGAAAGCCTAATTAATATATTTCAAAAATGTCCCCCATTATGAGTGATTGTCATTACCCCAAATCCAGGCAATATTATTGGACAACATTAATTTGCATATTAACTGAGAGCTTTCCAACTGCTTTCGAAAGGCTGAAACAGCCAAAATTGTTGGTAGAAAGCAGAATCAATTCTTCGGGAGTTTCAGAACTAATGCTTGCTGAATACAGGAATACTTTTCAAAAGTTCCCCTAGAATTCCCGAATTCCAGTCAGCTAACGAGACATTTGATGTTGGATGACTCACCATTATCTTGAATTATTTTTTCTAAAACTAGGCTCAGAATTTTCTTTTAAAAAATCTAGGCCTGCTTTCTTTATCTTTTAATCTTGTTAATGGTACTACATTTCTCCCAGCCTGACAATCATCTTCAGCCCGTTTCATTCAAACCGCATTTGAATAGCAGGTACCATGTTAGCCAGTGTGGTTTGTCTAGGGCACAAACTCCGCCTCAGGGAAACTTCTATATAAGGTCCTCTATCTAATCAATCACTGAGTCATACAGATTTTTCCTTGGAAATGCGTCTCATGTTTCCTCTTGTTTCTCTTTTCTACTGTCACCATGTCCTCACATCTGAATCACAGCCATGGCAGTTTGATGTCCAACCCCTCCACACCACCTTCCTCTTGCTGCCCAGAACACATCATCTTCTGATACTTCTTAACCTCACTGTTGTTGGTGCTCAATAAATACTTCTTAGATTTAATTCAGTTTTCCAATCCGCGCACAGATGACTCTGACTAGCGTAAGAACTGTATCCAGAGGTAAGGAGAGAGGACGGTCTGTAATGTCAATGTGATTTCATTCATATGGAGCAACCATCCATCATGCCTGCCCCCTCCTCCCACTGGGTGGTCCACTACTGCCTCAGGATACTGGGTCAGACGGATTCCTCTTTGGATCATTCTGGCATTTTTTGAACTTCTTTTCTTCGTCTTTCTATGGATGCCTTATTGCATAATAATTTCTTAGTGCCTCTTTCTTCAGTGTTTTGTGTCAGCCACAAATTTAATCCTATGAATATGTTTTCCTTGCTATCATTTCATTCTTACTGTCTCAAAATATTGAACCGCAATGTTAAGGAATGGTGATACTATTGTCTTAAAGACTGCAACGTAGTGATTAATGGCTATGTTCGTCACTGGGGAAAGAGGGGAAAGAGCAGGGTGTTTGGTGTCTAGATTCCAGAACTATTTCTACTTCAGAAAAACTCCCACTTCCCCTTGCTCCCATGTGTGTTCTTAGATCATCGTGAAAAACACAGAATACCACTAAATCTCTTCAGAGAAAAACTTGCAGTTTGCTCAGATGGTATGACTTTTGGTAAATAAGCTTATCTTTTTTGAACGGAGGGAAAGTCTTTCATGCCTATTGGCTCCTTGGGTTGGTGGGGGTAGAAAGCAGAGATTTTTTAAAGGAAAGCCTGCTCTTTTCTTTAATAAAGAGAAATATGGTAAATGAGGAGATAAAGACTGAGAAGTTGCTGGAGCACAACAAGCCACAGACACCAATAGCAAGGGTCCTCTGCAAACCCCACCAGGCAGTTTCAGTCTTATAGAGAGCTGTTCATTGTCCTTTTGTGTATTCTGATGCTTTTCCCAATCTTTTTTGATAAGGTTTTTAATATGTAAGTAACATAAACATCATACAGAAAAAAGCCAAAATAGAGATGAGAAAAATAAATCAACAAATATAATTTTTCTACATATAAATGTTTTCCAGGTTTTTTTCCTCTCATGTATATACCTCAATAATAGTCTAGCCTCCAATAAATGTTTGTTGGGTAACTAAATTAACTGAATGACTAAAGGCTATAATCATACAGTTATACAAGTTGGTGCTCTGGGTTTTTTTCCACTTTAATTAACATAACCATTTTATTTTTCAATATTGTTAGTCATTGCTTTCCTTTGAGTGGATATGACACAATTTACTTAGTAATTTCTATATACTTGGGGAACATTTACATTTTTTCTCAGTTTTGCTATTATAGATAACACTACGATGACAAGAGTATTCCACATTTTGTGGGCCACTTCTTCTGGATAGATTCTCTAGATCAGGAGTAGGCAAACTTTTCTTGTAAAGGGCCAGATAGTAAATTTGTTTGGTTTTTAGGCCGTATGGTCTCTGTCTCAGCCACTCAGCTCTGCTGATATAATGCAAAAGCAGTCATAAATAATACATAAATGAATGAGCATGCCTGTGTTCAGATAAAACTTTATACATGTGCAATGAAATTTGAATATATTTAGTTTTCAATGGGTCATGAAATATTAGAATTTTAAAATTTTGCTTCAACCATGTAAAAACTGTAAAAAACATTCTTAGTCCACAAGCTGTACAAAATAGGCAGCAGGCTAGATATGGCCAGATGGCCTATAGCTTGCTCTAGAGTCCAGGGATACTGAGTCAAAGGATACACAACCAGCCAGGTCCTTGCTAGTAATTTTTTTTTTTTTTTTTTTTTTTGGTACGTGGGCCTCTCACTGTTGTGGCCTCTCCCATTGCAGAGCACAGGCTCCAGACGCGCAGGCTCAGCGGCCATGGCTCACGGGCCCAGCCGCTCCACGGCATGTGGGATCTTCCCGGACCGGGGCACGAACCCGTGTCCCCTGCATCGGCAGGCGGACTCTCAACCACTGCACCACCAGGGAAGCCCCTTGCTAGTAATTTTGATGGCTACCTTCAACCATATTTCTCGGTTGTTAAATTTCTAAGTTTAGGTATTTAAATAAATAGTCAATGTTTCCATCCTGGACCACATAATTATTAAGAGACTATGCAAAAGAGCCATGCTTGCAGTTTGTGACCTCTAGCCAGTAACCATTTTCTTGAAATTGACTTAGAGCGACGAGATTGTTTGAGAGATCATCTGGTCCAACCTTCTGCAGTGGCCATCTGAAGCAAGAAAAGCCCTAGTTAAAGGGTGTCCAGCAGGAGCATTCCAGAATTTCAGCATCTAACCTTAACCTTCCCAGTTCAAACACATTTCATTCTAATTCTTCAGTTGAACCCGAGAACACCTGGCCAGCTGCCACCTTCAAACACTAAGACAATTATTAACTTAACAATCCCTCTGCATTTCTTTCTCTATCCTGGGTTGATAATGATGAACAAGAACTATTTCCTTTTCTGGATTGTGAAACTGAAGTATAAAAGTACCTGTTTTCTGATTGCATGGTGATTCAGAGAAAAGGAAAACCACGTTCCCTGCTTCTAGGGCTAACTGTCATGGTCATAAATTAAAATTTATTAAGCATCTACTGCTTACATTCCACTGTGTGAGGCAAAATGCCAGTTAGTCCCATTCATTACAGTACATTTTTCAGTTTTTTCAATTTATTAAATTGTATCCTGGATAATTAGATTGCTTCAGGCCATAAGTACAAAATTGGAAATATTTAATTAGGACGCATATAACAAAGCAGCAGCAGTTAAAACCTGGTGCATTCAGATATCAGCTTGACAGTTACTATTCTCAAAATCCAGAAGGGGCAGATTTACAAGATGTCCTGAGGGGCAAAGGACTTGGTCAGACCAAGAAACACAGTGAACTCTTTACAAAGAGGAAACCCTTTCCCCAGAGTTCTCTGTAGATGGAACTTGGGGCCGAAGATGTGTGATGGCTTATCTTCCAGAGTTTTTCTAAGTTATTTCTTAAAGATATGAAGAAGGTATGTATTCTTATTCCAACTAGAAGTTAAGAATCTTTCAAATAAAAATACTCATTAAAGAACTCTTCTTTATATAACCCCCCCATGCTCTAAGTATTTCTTTATGAGATGTTTGTATAAACCAGGCCATAAACCACATATAAAGAAAACAGCATTTCTCTTTATGGGAATGTCACAAAAGTTAAGACCAAAGTTACTCATGGCTGAGGATCACTAATGGGTAGAGTGGTTTTCCACAGAAATCAGTTTGAAGAGAAGTTAGGAGGGGGTTTGCTTATCTGTATCTTTACAAATAAAAGAAGAAATCAAATGTGAGCTTAGTAAATATGTTACTGGTTGTAAATCATATTGAACTGGTGATAAATACTACAGAGAAAAGAGGTAATTTCAAAATAGATTTAAAAAAATAAATAGTTTTGATTAGATATTTTTAAAGATCAAAATGATGTAACTTAATAGGGACATTTAATAGGATGAAATCCAATAGGAACAAATATAAAAGGATATACCTACAGAGCAATAAAAGTCAACCAAGAATACAAATGCAATGTAGGAAAGAACTGGTTAAGTCTCCAAATGATAGAAAAGAACTCGGGCTCATAGTTGACAATGAACTGAATTAAATTAATAATGGAGTGTCATTAGGAGATAAGCCAATATAAATTTAGGATATTTTGATGTTTGTCACCATGTCATAAGTTCAGATGTGTAAAAATCATTCTGTGTTAAACCCAAACAGCATGATTCTGAAACAATGCCTGAGAACTACCTGGAGATTCTTTAAAACAAAGACTCAAGCACCCAACACTGCAAATACGGCATAGTAAGTTCTTGAGAAGGGTCTCAAGGATCTGTATTTTAAACAAGCCTGAAACATGATTCATATGCAGGTTAGTCTCTGGACAAGGCTTTGAGAAGCATTACTCTAGAGGGCAATCAATTCTTTTTTAGTCACTCTGCCTGCAGTTCAGGTATCTACCCTTGGTATGTGGTGCTGATGTGACTTTCAGTTGAGTGGGCTTTGTACAGGCCTGAGAATTAAGGCTATCTACAAGCAATCCACTTCTGTTTTTTATTTCTTTTAAAACACAACTCTTTATTAAAACAACTGCTCAAATGATATACACTATGATCAGAATATTCCTCTGTCCTCTAAGCTTCTTGAAAGCAGGGACTGTTTTTGTTCACCCTGGTGGTGGTAGCGCTTAGCACAGTGGAGTTCAGTTATATTTTTTGTAGAATGTTAAGCACAATGGTATTGATTTATTAATCTTATAAGATATGCTATATGATATATAACATATCAGTATTAAAGAAGTATAAATCTTTAACAGAGTAAAAGAAGTTGCCACTTACATTCAAGCCTTATCACTATGAATAGAAAACTTTTTCTCACTTATTCTTGTACTCCACATTCACTCATTTCTCCAGCTCTGGCTGAGGGCTTCAGAGCCGTTTTAGATTACCTTAACAACTGATTATAATTTATCATAGAAAGGTATTGAATGTCTTCTTAAGAACAACACTGTGTCTCACTAGCCTCCCTACAATGAATTCTCAGTCCATTCAGGTCTAAACCTGCCCTCTCAAGAAAAGCTTCTTTCCTTGCCCTGCGGGTGGGCTTGGCCTGGCCCAGCACTCCCCCCACAGCCCTGCCCTGCCAAACCCAGAAGGCGTGCAGTGCACATAGGGGACACCCCTTGAACATCTGGCTCTGGTGGCCAGGGAACTTGCATTTCTGGGCCCCACAGGACTGAAGCAATCAGAGAGACACTTCTTGGCAGGCTGCCACCCCAGGGCACTGTACAGACAGCAGACTGAAACACAACACCAGTGTTCCTGTGACCACTCCTTCAAGACTGGAAGAGGTAGCTGCTTCACCTAATACACAGAAATAAACAGAGAGTCAAGAAAAATGAGAGTCAAGAATATGTTCCAAAGGAAAGAACAAGACAAAATCCCGGGAGGCGGAACTTAGTGAAATAGAGATAAGTAATTTACCTGATAAAGAGTTCAAAGTAATGGTCATTAAGATACTTAGCAATCTTGGGAGAAGAATGGGTGAACACAGAGAGAACTTCAACAAAGAGAAAGAAAATATAAGAAAATACCAAACAGAAGTCATAGAGCTGAAGAATATAATAACTGAACTGAAAAAATACACTAGAAGAGTTCAACAGAAGAGACCAGATGAAATTGGAGAAAGGATCAGTGATCTGGAAGACAAGGCAGTGGAACTCACCCAAACACAGCATCAAGAAGAAAAGAGAATTTTTAAAAATCCCCTTAAGGGACCTATGGGACAACATCAAGCAGACCAACATTTGTATTACAGGATCCCAGACGGAGAAGAGAGAGAAAAGGGACAGAAAAGCTATTTGAAGAAATATTGGCTGAAAACTTCATTAACCTGGAGAAGGAAACAGATATCTAGATTCAGAAATCTCACTGAGTTCCAAATAAGTCGAACCCAAAGAGATCCTCACCAAGACACATGATAGGTAAAATGTCAAAAGTTAAAGAGAGAATCGTAAAAGCAGCAAGAGAGAAACAACTTGTTACATACAAGGGAACCCCCAGATTTTTCAGCAGAGACTTTGCAGACCAGATGGGAGTCGCATGGTATATTCAAGTGCTGAAAGCAAAATAACTTCCAACCAAGAATACTCTACCCTGCAAAGTTATCGTTCAGAACTGAAGGAGAGATAGAGTCCTCCAGGGCTTCCCTGGTGGCGCAGTGATTGACAGTCCGTCTGTTGATGCAGGGGACACGGGTTCGTGCCCCGGTCCGGGAAGATCCCACATGCCACGGAGCAGCTGGGCCCGTGAGTCATGGCCGCTGAGCCTGCGCGTCTGGAGCCTGTGCTCCGCAATGGGAGAGGCCACAACAGTAAGAGGCCCGCGTACCGCAAAAAAAAAAAGAGTCCTCCAGATGAGCAAAAACTAAAGGAGTTCACCACTACTAAACTGGTCTTACAAGAAGTGTTAAAGGAATTTCTTTAAGCTGAAAAGAAAGGGTACTAGTTAGTAACAAGAAAACATATGAAAGGAAAATTCTCACTAGTAAAAGTAAATATATAGTAAAGGTAGTGGACTAATCAGTTATAAAGTGAGTACAAAGGTTAAAAGACAAAAGTAGTAAAAATAACCATAACTACAATGATTAGTTAAACGATCCACAAAATAAAAAAGATGTAAAATGTGACATCAAAAACTTATAACATGTGGTGGAGGGAGTAAAAATGTAGAGTTTTAAAATGCACTCAAGGGACTTCCCTGGTGGCACAGTGGTTAAGAATCCACCTGCCAATGCAGGGAACACGGGTTCGAGCCCTGGTCCAGGAAGATCCCACATGCCATGGAGCAACTAAGCCCCTTCGCCACAACTACTGAGCCTGAGCTCTAGAGCTCACAAGCCACAACTACTGAGCCCGTGAGCCACAACTACTGAGCCTGTGTGCTACAACTACTGAAGCCCGTGCACCTAGGGCCCATGCTCCACAACAAGAGAAGCCACCACAATGAGAAGCCTGAACACTGAAACAAGGAGTAGCCCCCACTCACCTCAACTAGAGAAAGCCCACGCACAGCAATGAAGACCCAATGCAGCCCAAAATAATAAATAAATTTATTTTTAAAAATGTACTCAAATGTAATGTAATATCAACTTAAACTAAACTGGTATATATATATATGCCTCATGGTAGCCACAAAGCAAAAGTCTATAGTAGATACAAAAAACAATAATGAGGATGGAATCTAAACATAACACTAAAGAAAGCCATCAAACCACAAGGAAAGAGAACAAGAGAAGAAGAAAGAAACAGAGAAACCACAAAACAGCCAGAAAACAATTAACAAAATGGCAATAAGTACATTGCTATCTACAATTACTTTAAATGTAAATGGTAATAAGTATAGACCTATCTATAATTAATTTAAATGTAAATGGGCTAAATTCTCCAATTAAAAGACATAGAGTACCTGAATGTTTAAAATATGCTGCCTAGGGCTTCCCTGGTGGCGCAGTGGTTGAGAGTCCACCTGCCGATGCAGGGGACACGGGTTCGTGCCCCAGTCTGGGAAGATCCCACATGCCGCGGAGCGGCTGGGCCCGTGAGCCATGGCTGCTGAGCCTGCGCGTCTGGAGCCTGTGCTCCACAATGGGAGAGGCCACAACAGTGAGAGGCCCGCATACCGCAAAATAAATAAATAAATAAATAAATAAATAAAATAAAATATGCTGCCTAAAGAGATTCACTTCAGATGTAAGAACACACACAGACAGAAAGTGAAGTGCTGGAAAAAAGATGTTTCATGCAAAAGGAAGCCAAAAAAAGCTGGGGTAGCTCTACATATATCAGACAAAATAGACTTTAAAACAAAAATTATAATAAAAGACAAAGATGGGCACTATATAAATGATAAAGTGTCAATCCAATAAGAAGATATAACATTTGTAAATATTTATGCACCCAACATATAAAGCAAATATTAACAGACCTAAAGAAAGAAATTCACAAAAATACAATAATAATAGGAGACTTTAATACTCCACTTAATCAATGGATAGATCATCCAACAGAAGATCAATAAGGAAACATTGGCCTTAAATGACACATTAGACCAGATGGACTTTATATATATAACCCCCCCCCACACACACACACACAAACACACACACATATATATAGAACATTACAAATCATATATGTGATAAGGGGTTAATATCCAAAATATATAAAGAACTCATACAACTCAATAATAAAAATACAAACAATGTGATTAAAAAACGGATAGAGGGTATGAATAGACATTTTCCAAAGAAGACATACAGATGGCCAACAGACACATGAAATCACTAATCACTAATTAATCACTAATTAATCACTAATCATTAGGGAAATGCAAATCAAAACCACAATAAGATACCACATCACACCTGTTAGAATGGCAAGGATGTGGAGAAAAGAGAATCATTGTGCACTATTGGTGGAAATGTAAATTAGTGCAGCCACTACTGAAAACAGTATGGAGGTTCCTCAAAAAACTAAAAATAGGAGTACCATATGATCCAGCAATTCCACTCCTAAGTATATAGCCAAAGAAAATGAAAACACTAATTTGAAAAGATACATGCACCCCAATGTTCATAACAGCACTATTTATAATAGCCAAGATATGGAAGCAACCCACGGGTCCATCAACAGATGAATGGACAAAGAAGATGTGGTATATATATATACAATTAAATATTACTCAGCCCTAAAAAAGAATGAAACCTTGCCGTTTCCAACAACATGGGTGGACCTTGAGGGCATTACACTAAGTCGGACAACAAAAGACAAATACCATATGATTTCACTTATATGTGGAATCTAAAAATACAAAACAATCAAACAATCAAAACAAACAAGACTCATAATAGATACAGAGAAAAAACTGGTGGTTGCCAGAAGGGAGGAGGTTGGAGTGTGGGCAAAATGGTTGAAACGGTCAAGAGGTACAAACTTCCAGTCATAAAAAAAGTCAGGATATAAAGTGCAGCATGGTGATTAGAGTCAATAATATTGTATTACATATTTTGTAACTTTGTATGGTGACAGAAGGAAACTAGACAAATCATTATGTTGTACACCTGAAACTAATATAATTTTATATGTCATTATACCTCAGTTTGAAAAAGAAGGAAGGAAGGAAGGGAGGGAGGAAGGAAGGAAGGATGGAAGGAAGAAAGGAAGAAAGAAAGAAAGAAAAGACTGCTTTCAAGTTCTTCACGCTGTGATGCTGTGTTTATATTTGTATTCCAAGTTCCAAGGTCCCAGACCTCATGCTTTCTTGTTCTGTTGGTTAGCACTCCCTCCTCCCCACCCCAGGCCCCCACACACATTGAAACATACAGTGTTTGATTCTGGTTAATCTTCTTTGTTTAACCTCTCTTGTCCACTCTAGTTAAACTTCCTCCTACCCACTTACCAACTTCATTTAGGTGTCATTCTGTATAACTTGTTTTCAGATAACATATTAACTCATCTTCCCAAGCTTTCAGGTCATTATGAAGTTGTATCTTTCTTTTTCCCCCTCCCTGTGCCACACGGTATGTTAATTCCCCAACCAGAAATGGAACCCGCGTCCCCTGCATTGGGAGAGTGGAGTTTTAACCACTGGACAGCCAGGGAAGTCCCTAAAGTTGTATCTCAATGGGATTTCTCCTACCATGAATATTTTAGTGTTTAAACCAAACAAAACTCTTTTAAGACAAGTTATGCTCTGGTTTTCTCATAAAGGCAACCTTGCTCACCACTGAAGTCTGAGCTTTAGTCAACTGTTGTAGCCAGTAAATCATTGTGAAATATACTTGTTAAAGTGGCATGTTTTCAGAAAAAAAAAATATGTCCCCTGGAGAAAGATTAATGATATTGTTCTGTAGACTAGAATGTTGAGGGTTAGATTTACTTTCTTCAGCTACATGAAGGGCTTCTTGGGAAGAGATGTCTGGTGACTAGTTTTCCATGTATGGAGAGAATAAAGAAGAAATTCAGGGCTTCAGTTAAAGCAAGAGAGCCACAAGTTTAACAGCAGGAGGAACTCAGCTGCAGCAGTCAACTGAGAACAGCAAATTCATCGGATTTTCACTTGCCTAAAAGCAGGACCTGGCTGAGAAGCTCTCTTGAAGCCTTATGGAACTGGATGAATGATAAAAAGAAAGCACAACTACATGGGTGAATGTGGAAATGATTTTTCTCAACTTAAAAAAAAAAAGGAGAATTTGATACCATTGCATGCAAGATGATCAAATGAGAGAGCAACAGGTACCCAAAGGACAAACGGGGTGATGACTAAAAGGACTGGCCAGTGACATGTTACACAGAAGGATGACAAAGGTTTGAACAAACTAACGTGCACCACAATATTCATTTGCTCACTCATTCATTCCACAATATGTACCGGGTACCTACTACATGACAAATATGGTTCTAGCCACTTGAACAGAATATAGATCCCTGTCTTTGTGCAGTTTACATGCTATTAGAGGGACACTAAAAGTAAGTAATAAATATAATACAGAACTAAATCGTAAGGTATATTAAGACAAGAAAGAAAGGAAAAAGTAGAGCCGGTTAAGGTGGATTGTTGCTGAACCAAACTTGGGTCCAACTTGCCCGAGCACAGTAGAGTCAATCTGTTGACTTGGGGTTGTGGTGAAGGAAAGTGCAGCAGGTATTGCAGGAGCCAAACAAGGAATCCAGGGCAGCTGGTGCTTAAGACACCTGAACTGCACAATGGCTTTCAGGAAAGCATTTTTAAGGGCAAGGTGAGGGAGGAGGAGTCCCCAGGGTACGCGATCAGCTCGTGCACAATTCTCTGATTGGTTGATGGTGAGGTAACAGGGCGGTGTCACAGAGGTTCACATTATCAATCCCTAGGCACCAGTCAGTCTGGGGGCTATGTGCTCAGGGTCATTGAGCAGTTAATTTGTTCCACTTGGTGGTGGTTTTAGCATCTGTAAAACAACACAGAGAATGTTCATCAGATAATATTATCTAGGTGCTCCGGAGAGGAGCTAAAGCAGAGGATTTGGAAGAGGGGTCTGTCCTGAGAAGGCCCCATAGTGTCCTGCTAGGTTACAGGATCAGGTGTGGAGAGGTGCATGTTAAGTTGCAGAATTAGAGAGGTCAGGGCAGGCCTCGCTGAGAACAAAGATTTGAGTAAAGATCTGCAGAAGAGAGGGAGTGAGCCCAATGTCTGTCATTGGGGAAGACTGTCCCAGGCTGAGGGAAGAGCAAACGCAAGGGTTTTAAGGCACAAAGCACTGGAGGGGTTCCGGGAACAGTATGGAGGCCACGTGGCTGGAAGGGAGTGAGAGAAGAGAAAAAAGAGGAGGTTAGAGGTAAAAGGGGTGAAAACATCTCATGAAGGGCTCTGTAGACCTTGCTCAATGCTTTGAATTTTACTGTGAGTGACACAGGAGCCATGGCAAGGTTTTAAGCAGAGGAGTGACAGGATGTGACTTGACTTTAAAATGCTCACTCAGATTGCTGTGCTGGGAACAGGCTGAAGAAAGTAAGGGCAGAAGCAGAGTGACCTTCCCGAGGCTCTTGCAGTAAGACCACAGGTGGCAGTGGCTCCGATAAGTGAGGGGGAACCAACGTGATAGCAGGTTAGAAAGAAGGAAGAAAAATGGCCCAAGAGATGCCATCGACGAGTTGTACCTATAAAGGAAAAATTCACACATTCCTTTCTTTTATCAAGGAGACAAAATAAACCACTGTATGTTTACGCTGAGTGCTGCTGCTTGCATGATTTCTCAGAATGACCGACAGCATCTGATGTAAGGATGGGCTTGCTCTGGTAGTTATCGTAGAAGAGCAGAGTCATTTCTCTTACAACCTAAAACACTGATGTTATTTGTATTTAGGTGGCGGTGACTACTTGGGTCTGCAAAGTATACTGACTTAAAAATAAATTGGAAATGAAAATAAAAAATAAATTTGAAAGTAGAAAACCATTGTGGGGGCAGGGGAAAATGAGAAATATAAAATGAGTGTCCATTTGTATTACACACTATATTGGCAGGAGCGGGTGGTCAATGTCATGCCCATGGTATGAGAACAATCTTTTTTTTTTTTTAATTTCATGATTGATCAAAAATGTGGGTGCTTGTATTGTGTTCTCTTTTTCTCCACTACCCAAAATGAGATGAGAAAAATGAGAACAACGTAAAACTATTTACTGTGAACAATTAGATAATACAGATAAGGTTGGGGGAAACCCAGATAATACAAATCAGCGAAAGTCCCACTAATAATCACTTGGAACATTTTGGCTTCTACAGCTCCAACTCTCTCCTACGCTCAAGTACACAGAGTATCTTTTACATATACTTACATAAATAAAATTATATACATACATACAATTTGAGAACAGTCTTGCGACAGCATTCAACTGGGATTCACAGCACCTGGCTTTAAAGGGGCCACTACGTGACAGTGAGCAAATCAGAGTGTCCTAGACATTAAAACTAAATGGGATCCTAATGGTCTGCATTGGCAGCAGCCCTCCCTGCTGGGGCTCTTCAGCTCTCTTTGTTTAGATACCTTCCATCCAGCTGCCCTCAGCTAGGACCTTATCTGCCTCTTCTGGTTACAGCAAGAATTGCCAGGGCCCTTCAGAGTCAATGAGCATAGTCAGAGGGACTTCCTGCAGATCTGTGATGCAGGTGGTAAGGAGTTCTGTCATTCAGAGCCTGAAGGTGCTACAACTAAGCTGTTAAACCGTCTCCATCCTGACCAGTTTGTTGCCTGGGGATGTTAGATGTGGCCAGGAAGTTACAGAACCTGGACAGGGTGGCCTCGTACATGGTCATGTCCTGGGAAAGAGGAGGTCCAGACAGGAAATAGGTAAGGACGTACAAATACAGAAAAATTAAAAACAAAAGGAAGAAAGGAGACAGAGTGAGAGGAGGGAAAGGAAGAAGGGAGGCAGGAAGAAGGAGAGAGAGGGGAAGGGAAGGAGGGAAAGAGGTTAAAAGAGAGAGAAGGAAAGAAGTGACAAAAGGGAGGGAGGGAGGAAATACAGCGAGGTGAGGAAGAGACTGAACGGTGAATAGGGATAGTAGCACTTAATCTTCTCCCACATCAATCTACACTGATCAATATCCCACTTCTGTCTTTTGTTATATTAAAACAAACATGTTTTCTACCTTCTAAAACAAAACTTATTCTCCATTTCTAGTTGCCTTGGATTTGAGACTTTGAGCAAAGAAAAAAGAGAAAGTAACTACCCCTTTAAGATGACTCTACCACAGCTCAGAAGGTAGATGATGAGATTTGCGTGCCTTTTCTTGTAAAAATACTTTGAATCCTGAACAAACCGTGTCAAAAGGAGAAATAATCAAGCATGTCACCCATCTGGACTCAGGAGATAGCTGATTCTTCATGAAGAGGCTGGCTAGTGGTCAAGGCATTGATCTTTGTCCCCTGATTTGGAGTCGCCATGCTGCCAATGAGCCACTTAATCTTATCGATACCAGAGAATATTTATTTTATCCAAATGGAATAAAGCAGGGGTGTAGGATATAGGCACGAAGTGTCTAGAAACATTCAACAGTAAACTTTAAGATCACTTTGACTACAATTTCTAGTGTCTCCTACTCATCCTAGTACAGAAACTGGGGCAGGAAAGCTGGGCATTCTCCCAGATTTCCTTGAAGAAGGAGCAAAAATAGTAATCTGCACAGCCAAGAGTGTCAGCAAGCATTGATAATTGTGAGCATATCCAATATAAAGTTTTGTGGGCCAAAATGAGTTGATTCTATTCTAAACGGGCCAGGGTTAATTCAGTCCATTTTACTCACACATGCTTAAGTGTGAAACAAAGACTCCAGGGTCGGGGAGGGGATGCAGGTGGGGGGGTGGCCGTGGTGTATTTCCCAGCTGTCGGTTTACTTCTGTGGATAACATTTAGCTGGCCATCAAAGAACTGCTTTCCAGCGGATCACTGTATCCTGGACGGCTGCAAACAAAAGGACCTGCAGTCAAATCCTCAATCACTTTGTGAAGTCAGTGTCCACCTTTGTTAATTATTAGCCCATACGAGGTTAAGGTTCTATATGAATCTGCACTTGGAAAACACTACCACAACCAAACACAGCACTAACGAGACTGAGCTGAATGTCATCTTCATCTGGAAAACAAGGTTGTTTGTATTAAGAACCAGATCTTTTTAAAAAAAGAGCTACCAGTACAGCAGAAAGTAAAGAGTCCTGCTCAAGAATATTTCCCCCATTATCTGAATCTCCAAATTCACCATTAGAAACATATTTCTTTAAGTTACAAATGGTTCAGTATTAAGCACCCTTGATTTAGACTCTGACATCTAGTCTAAAACTTAGGCACCTCGGGCAAGTCCTCACACTCTGTGGGCCACAGTTTCCTTCTATGCAAAATGGTGATAATAAAACCTACCTTACCAGCTTTGAAGGGTTGTTTTTCATCCCCAGCTATGTGGCTCTCTATCCTATTAGTAACCACACTTCCTGCCAACCACCTCTACAGAGTGTGTCTTCCTGAGCTCCCCTCTGTGTTTATCCCTTTTTAAAATTATTGTTTTCTGTGAAGCATCTGTTGCAGTCAGCAGTATGTCAGTCAGTACGTCCAATGTCTGGAATCTTTCTTGTCACAGTTTGGGGTTTCTCCAAATCACATGTCTAACAACTCTTAACGTTTCATGCAATGACCCATGTTGGCCCTTCTGAGCCACTCGGTTGCTTTGTTTGTCACTCAGAACCTTGAAAAGAGACCTCTTTGGCCAAAGGAAAAACAGGTGGTGTGAGCTTAATTATCACCCTGTGGTCCTCCCTTTCTCATTTCCCTTTTTTGTCTTTCTAGTCATGCTTTATTTGCATTTTTGCCCCACCATTCGAAGGAGATGCCATTTCTGCTCTCTCACACCCAGCCTCAGCACTTCCTTTCCCAAGGCAGCTGTTCGAATGGAAATACTGTGGGCTTTCTAACGCTGCCGACAGCGGTTCTAATCCTGGCTCTGGTATTTAAGAACTCAGTGATTAACGGTGACTTCTCTGCACTTCGATCCCCTCATCTGTGTAAACGGAAATCATGTCTATTTCAAGGGTTCTTGGGTGATGAAGGGAGATTGTATATGTGCTCCTGAGTCCACAAGGTGATCAATAAATATGAATTAAATGTTTTCTTCTTTGCTGTGTCTTAACTTTCATTCTAAAATTCTTTAGCATCAAAATTCTTGGGGCTTCCCTGGTGGTGCAGTTGTTAAGACTCCAACTAACAATGTAGGGGACACAGGTTCGAGCCCTGGTCCGGGAAGATCCTATATGCCACGGAGCAGCTAAGCCCATGTGCCACAACTACTGAGCCTGTGCTCTAGAGCCCATGAGCCACAACTGCTGAACCTGTGTGCTACAACTCCTGAAGCCCATGTACCTAGAGCCTGTTCTCCACAACGAAGAGTAGCCCCCACTCACCGCAATTAGAGAAAGCCCGTGTGCAGCAACAAAGGCCCAACACAGCCAAAAATAAAAAAAAATAAAAAGTTCTTTGTAACTCCCTTCCTGTAAAGTTCTTTGTAACTCCCTTCCTGGTCCTTTCCCAATCTCCATCATCTTCTCTCAGCTCTCTGGGTGCTGTGGAGGAGCTATTGTCTCGGAGACCGTAGATGTAAAACTCAGATCTCCTGCCTCCCAGATCCATCTCCACAAAGTTACCAAGTTACCCTGTTAAATGGGGCTAACCAAGGACCTATCTTATGGGTCGTTGTGATTCAGTGCAGTGGTACAGGTAAAAAGCTTGCCATGGTGGGCTCCACGTGTGTTAAGTACATGGTTACTACAGTATTGTTAGCTCTAATCGTTGTCCCCCTGATTCATTATTAAACCTTGCTCTTTCCTTTACATTCATCATGAATGATCTGCTTTCCTGTCCTTCTAACCTCAGATTTCCTCTTTCAGATGAACTCTTCCCCTTTCTGCCAAATCATTCTCTTGCCTACACACCTATTCCAAAACCATTCAAGGGGCATCAGTCTATTACTGGGCCAGGAGACACTTTCTTAAATGTTAAGGTATTTTTCCTTTGAGGTCTTAAAATTGTATGCTATAGCCATTTAGGGATAAAGCCTGGGTCATCTTTACATTTTGAAGGCTTGCTTCTCTCTCATTTTTCCCCTCGACCCCCAATCATGTCCTTCTATTTCAGATACCTGCTCCTATTCCCTTTTTCTGTGGCCCTCTTCTGTGTTCACAATTAATTTTTCTTTAATTTTTCCCCACTTATCTAGTGATTCACCTCTCCTTGATCAATCTGAACCAGTAACTTTAACTCATGATTCACTCTCTATTATTTGACCTACCCAATATTAGAAGAAACAGAAGTTGTCCAGTGGCCTGGCTTTATGTGATGAATACACTAGTCATTCATTTAAAAAGAGCCAACTGTCAAGTTGTTCTAATTCAATGGTCTTAGAACATGGTTTTGCTTTTTTTTTTCTCTAAAAAAATAGATATTCAGTGAAGAATAGAGATTCTCCAGTAGTTTGATAGATATCCAGATACCATTCCTAATAAAATTTTCCATCTATGAAAATTGAACTATTCCTGGGTTTTCTCTGTCATTCTATTGTCATGAGCAACCTTCTCACTCACACCTACCGTCATGGTGCCCCAATCTCCAGGCCCAAACTCCACTCCTTCCTAACACAATTCTGGCCCAGGATCTGCTATGACTCTGTGTTATTGGACCCAGTTCTATTGTGCTCTAGACACACCCCTTCCCCTTAATCTGCTTGCTGATAATATGCAAATGAACAGCACTCTACAGCTTCTAGTAATTGAACTCACAGTAGCTACCGAATTCTGGGCTAAAATGTTTCCATACACTTTCTCAGTTAATCCTCATAGGTACCATTTTTATTCCTAGTTTACAGATTAGAAAACTCAGAGAGTTTAACACCCTGTGAGGAAAGTATTACAGTTCCTTCCATTTAACAAATTACAAAGTTGAGGCATAAAAAGGCTAAGTAATTTGCCTGAGTTCGTGGGAATGAGGTAATGTGACAGAGAGTGGTGATATGGGGAGTGGGGGCTACTTTAGATAAAATCGTCAGGGAAGACTCTCCTAGGACATTATATTAGTCAGAGCTCTCCAAAGAAGTAAAACCAATACAGGAGATAGATAGAGAGATGAAAGATAAAGAGTGAAAGATTTATTATAAGCTATTGACTCGTGTGATTATGAAGGCTGAGAAACCTCACCATCTGCCTTGTGCAAGCTGGAGACCCAAGAAAGCCAATGATGTAGTTCAAAGCCTGAGAGCCAGAGAGCGAGTCCAAGTCTGAAGGCCTGAAACCAGGACCCAAGGATCAGGCGAAGGTCCATGTCCCAGCTCCAGCAGTCAGGTGAAGACTGAACTTCTCTGCCTTTTCATTCCATTCAGGTCCTCAAAGGATTGGATGAGGGGCACCCACACGGAGGAGGGCCATCTGCCTCACTTAGTCCACCCATTTGAAATGCTAATTTCTTTCAGAAACACTCTCACAGACACAGCCAGAAATAATGTTTAACCAGATATCTGGGCATCCTACGGTCCAGTCAAGTTGACACATAATATTAACCATCACAGAGTGATTTCACGGAAACAAGTCCACCCCTTGTCAATCTGGCAGCCTACACATCTTCAGCCATGCTTAATCTCCTAATAAAGACAATAACAAAGTCATAACTCCACCTAATATGATCAACCTATCCTGTGTACGAACTAAAACTTTCTAACCTCTTCCTCAGAAGAAGAGGTAAAGGCCTTGAGTGGAGTTGACTCTTCTCCTTGATTTCTCATAACTTAAATACTCTTGATGTAAAATTAACAGTACTTAAATACTATGATATAAAATCAATACATCTTATGTTACACGATAAGGGAATAAGAGAGGAAAACAAATGAAGATATTTGATACACACACATATTCACAACTAACTAAGGAGGAAATGCTCATTATAATAACAGCCCTTATTTCTGTGACTGGTCACAGGGTATTTATAACTACCTGCTTCCGCTACTCACTCCATATCCCCCTTGCCTTCTGTAAGCACCAAGCAAAGGAACAACCAGAAGCACCGCTTAAAGTTCTGCCCCCTGAGAGGATTTCCCTTCACCACTGTCCTTCAGGGATGTCCCAGAAAGGGGCTGTAGGGCCGCAGCTGTCCACTTTCTGGTGCTGCCTGCATGTCATGCAAAACCATGCAACGATACTCCAGGCCTGAGTCTTCTCTCTTCCTCTGTGAACCGATCTTAGGGAACTCCCCATGAGTCCTCAGGTAAAGTCTGGGAGAGAGAAGCCAGTGCAGCCGGAGTGGGGACCATGGGCATTTGGGTCACTTCTTCATGCAACTTACTTGTGTCTTCAGAGCCTGCTCGGGCCTGATCAGAGATACTCAACTTCCATTTGAGGATAGAGTGCTGCTGTACGGTTTGGTGGGTCAGACAACACCCAGTTCATGATGGGCAGCTCAGGCTGCCTGGTAACTTGGTGGCCCATGGCTAAATGTTCAGTCTCTACTAAGATCTAGGAGCAGGTCAACAACTGTTTTTCAAAAGGAGAGTAATTATCTACAGAGAATGGCAGGGTTTTGCTCTAAAGGGCCTGCACTATGATTCTCCTATAGCGGCTGCTAAATGCCCCAAAGAGCATTCCTATCTGCCACTGACACTTCAAGGACCACTGGATCTGCTGGATCAAATGGCCCAAGCAGCTTGCATAGCAGCCTGGACCAGTGGCAGAGTCTTCTCTTGTTCCGGGTCCCACTTCAAAACTAGCAGCTTTTCAGATCACTCAGTAAATGGGCCACAGTAACACACCTCAGATCAGGAATATGTCGTCTCCAAAATCCAAAGAGACCCACTAGGCGCTGTGCTTCTTTTTCACTTGTAGGAGGGGTCAGATGCAACAACTTATCCTTCACCTTAGAAGGCATATCTCAACCTGCCCCACACCACTGGACCCCTAGAAATTTCACTGAAAAAATTCGCCTGAATTTTTGCCAGATTTATTTCCCACCCTCTGGCATGCAAATGCCTTACTAATAAGTTTAGAGTAGTTGCTGCTTCTTGCTCACTAGGTCCAATCAACATAATGTCCTCAATTTAATGGACCAGTATGATATCTTGTGGAAGAGAAAGGTGATATAGATTCACCCAAATTAAATTAAGATGTATGGCTGGAGAATTGATATGTCCCTGAGGTAGGACAGTGAAGGTATATTGCTGACCTTGCCAGCTGAAAGTAAACTGCTTTTGGTGGACCTTATGGACAAGGGTGGAGAAAAAGGCATTTGCCAGATCAATAGCTGCATACCAGGCCAAAGGGAGGTGTTAATTTGCTCAAGCAATGAAACGTCATCCGGTTAAGCAGCTACAATTGGCATCACCACCTGGTTAAGTTTACAGCAATCCACTGTCATTCCTCAAGTTTCATCTGCCTTCTGCACAGGCCAGATTGGTGAATTGAATGGAGATGTGGTGGGAACTAACACTCATTGCATCCTTCAAGTCCTTGATGGTGGTACTAATCTCGGCATTCAGTCCAAGTACTGCTTTCAGCTTGCTTTTTTCCTAGATAGAGGGAGGTTTTTTTTAGTTTTAGTGGCACATGGCCTTTCCCACCATCATAGCTCTCACTCCACAGGTCAGGGAACCAATGTGGGAATTCCACCGGCCTCTGAGTATATCTATTCCAATTATGTATTGTGGAACTAGGGAAATGACCCTAGTTCAGGTCATTTCCCACTGTGGGAAGGACCTGAGCTAAAAATCCACTGGTCGCCTGAACTTCATCAGTCCCTATTCTGACTAGGACCACAATAACTTTTTGGGTCTCCTGGAATTAGTGTCAGTTGAGAGCCAATGTCCAACAGGTCCTGAAAGGTCTGATTATTTCCTTTCCCCCGATGCACAGTTACCTTGGTAAAAGGCCATAGGTCCTTTTGCGGAAGGCTAGGAGAAAGGTTAACACAATAAATTTTGGGTAGTGTACTGGGGTCCTTCGTTGACTTAGTCAGTTTGGGCTGCTATAACAAGAATACCATAGACTGGGTGGCTTAAACAACAAACATCTATTTCTCACAATTCTGGAGTCTAGGAAGTCCAAGATTAAGGTGTCAGAAAATCCTGTGTCTCCTGAGGCATTCCAACGGTTTGCAGATGGCTGTCTTCTCTCTGTATCCTCACATGTTGAAGAGCAGAAAGAGAGGCAGCAAACTATCTTGTATCTCATCTTGTAAGGACACTAATCCCATTCATGAAGGCTAATTATCTCCCAAAGGCCCCATCTCAAAATACCATTACATTAGAGATTAGCGTTCAACATACAAATTTGAGTGGGAGAGAAACATTCAGTCCATAGCATTCCTCAAGGGAACCCAGCCTCCGTTTCATTCAAGAGGCTTTGGGTCTGTAAACTGGCTCAAGTCTGGGATTTGACTAAAGGACCATGACCCTGTTCAGGTTAGACTTCAGTTCACTTGACCTAGAACTTTCTTGCTTATAAAAAAAGAATTTAGTCGGCATCCTATCTATTGATTGCTAGAAACACCATGATCAACACCATAGCCAACTCCATAGGTCTGCATGAGTCAGTCTATTCCGATTTCTGCTTTGATTCTACTACTCATTACAGTGACCACGCTCACCTTGCCATTGGTGTTGAGTGCCACCACTTGGCCCCGGCCACCATGGGATCCAATAAATCCCAGTGCATTTCAGTTTCCCAATTCAGCGACTACAGTTCTTACTGTGAGGACAGGCCTGCAGAGAACAATCACAGGGCTCTTTAAAGATGTCAGGGTTCCCCTCACAAATTGATTTCTCACGGTGTTGGTGAAAGGTATGTCTTCTGGATTCTCCCAGTATGGGTGAGTGGGTCTTAAATGACAAATCCACTCTAACCTTTCGGTATCCCTAAGCCTTTCAATCCCTTCCTCTACTTTAAACCAAGGCAAGTTGGGCATTTTTAATTCATTCACTTGGGCCACTTTTTCATCTATGTTGCAGCCAACCAACCAAACTTTCTAACTTCCTGAGCTATAACATTAATTGCAGAGTCTCTGCTTAGTGGTCCATATCAATAATTTCAGTCTGATGCAACCTTGTGTTCCTTTCTCCATTATCCCACATTCTTAGTATCCATTCCAACACATGTTCTCTGGGTTTTTATCTGTTTAAATCAGAAAACTCAAGTAGTTCTTTTGGACTACAGTGTACTTCCCTGTGGGTCACACTTTGTACCTAACCTTTAGGGGCCTGCTGGGACCCAAGTCTATTTATAGGTCTAGAAGCAAAGCAGGTGGTAGGGGTGGGTCCTGAGGAGAAGCAACATTGTCTTGCATGGCAGCTGCTTCAGAAGAGGCCTTTACAAATTCTCAGGCAATACAGGGTTAACCCCCTCAGATGGGAGTAGAAAGGCCAATACCACTGGGGGTGGGGATGCTGTTGCCAGTGGGAATGAGGACACCACTTCTACTGGGAACGAGGAGGTTACTGCCACCAGGGTGGGCAGATCACTTATACTCGGAGTAGGGAGATCTCTTCCACTGGCAAAGGGGACTAATCAGAATTTAGGAGCTCAATGTCTCCGGCATCATTAGGGTCTCCCCCAGCTTCATCAGTGTGTTCCGGCATGTCCCCATCCCAGCTTAGAGGATCCAATTCTTTCCCAATCAATGCCCTTACTTTTATGGTAGACACCTTGCAAGGGTGGAAGTTCAACGTACGTTGTAATTCAGCCAGTCACAGGATGAGATTCTGCGTTTGATTTCAGCAATCTCAGCTCTGCATCTCCAAGGGTCTCATGAGGGCACACAGAGAAGCTTTTGGGTCATTTGTACAGCATTTGAGCTGGGAATTCAAATCCCTGAGCTCATCCTCTTTTTTTACCACTTTGTCCAAAGTCATTAGGAGCTGCCAACCAATGTCATTATATTTGTTAGTTTTCCAAAAGTGTTCAAAAGCATTACATACACAGTCATTCAGCTCTTTGCTCCTTATAAGGTGTTGATTAGGAGGATCCAGTGCAGGTATTTTGCATACCTCTATTACGAAGTCCACTCCATTAACTACCAGTGCTTTCTTTACTATTGGAAATAAAGTCATTAGGGTCTTTAAATCTAAATAGATGAGAAGGCCAATTTCAGAAGTCCCAGAACCAACTCAGAAAACTCATCCATAAAATGCTATTCCTCTAGAACCATTCAGAACCCAAATCTGTATTAGTCAGGGTTCTCCAGAGAAAGGAAACCAACAGGATATATATATATATATATATAATAAAAAATATATATGTTTATATAAATATTATATTAATATATTAATAATATATTATACACTATAATAATATAATATAAATATATATTTATGTTTACATATATATATATATATATATTTATTTATTTATTTATTTATTATCAGGACTTCCCTGGCAGTCCGGTGGTTAAGACTCTGCACATCCATCGCAGGAGGCATGGGTTCGATCCCTGGTTGGGGAACTAAGATCCCACATGCTGCGCAGCACGGCCAGAAAAAAGAAAGAAAACAACAACAAAAAGATTTATTATAAAGTATTGGCTTATAGAATTATGGAGGCTGAGAAATCTCACAAGCTACCACCTGCAAGCTGGAGACTCAGGGAAGCCGGTGCTACTATAGTTCAACGACCAGGGAAGCAGAGATTCTAGTCTGAGTCTGAAGGCCTGAGAACCAGAGCACCAAAGGCAGGAGGAGCCTGATGTCTTAACTCCAGGTGTCAGGAAGAGAGTAAATTAATCCTTTTTGGCCTTTTTATTCTATTCAGGCTCTCAATGGACTGGATGATGTCCACTCATGTTGGGGAGGGCGATTGACTTTACTCAGTCAATTAATTCAGATGCTAATTTCTTTGGGAAACCCTTATATATACACCCAGAAATAATGTTTAGCCAGATATCCGGGCATCCTACGGTCCAGTCAAGTTGACACATAAAATTAACCATCATAGAGTGATTTCACAGAAACCTAGTGAGAAGGATCCAGGACTGGAATGTCATGAAGGAAGAGCATTCCTAGCAGAGGGAACGAGTGCCAAAGCCCTGAGATCAGTATGTTTTAGAAGAAGAAAGGCCAGTGTGGTTGGAACGTAGTGCTTGAGTAGGACAATGGGTAAGATGAAGGTGTAAGGCAGGCTGTAGCCAGATGATGTAGGGTCTTACTGGGAGTCATAAGAGCTTGGGTTTTCTTCTAAGGACAACAGGGAAATGTTAAAGAGTTGAAGATGGGAAGTGATACTGATACAATGTGATGTACATTTAAGAAATATGACTGGCTACTGTAAGGAGAATGGACTGCAGGTATGTTAGAAGTCGTGGCAGAGAGAGCAGTCAGGAGGTTTTGCAGGAACACAGGTGAGACGTGCTGGTGATGAGAACTGTTACGGTAACAGGGAAGGGAGCGAGTCAAGGTATGCTTCAGAGGGAAAGTCAACATGATGTGCTGTTGGATTGAAGGAGCGTGATAAGGAAATTAAAGAGATTATTTATGATTTACTATGGTTTTGGCCTGACATAGTGACTTGTGAGAGTCAATGGTTAAACTTTTAGGAATTCTGTAAGCCAGTTGTTAAACATAGCCATTATTAAAAATTAAATTATATAAATTTATAATTAAATTATATTAAAATTTTAAAAGGTAATAAACTCTCAAAATTCATCACTTCCTAATTGTTTTATTTCTACTACATGTTTACTTATCTAGGATCTTGAAGTCATCTATGGCTACATATCTGTTTGGTGGAAATAGTACGTAATGATGAGCTGTTGCACATCTTTTCTACATTCAGTGACATCACATTGGTAGCTTGAAATCAACCACGGTCAGAGTATTTACACCATGGAAATCAAAAATTCTGTACTCAGATCTTGACTTACTGTTTTGTTGACTGTCTAAACTTACGAAAATAATGGGGAAAATGTTAGTAATGCCAATTAGACTTAAAAGTGTGTTGTATCTGTAGTATTGAATTTCGAATAGCACAAAATATTGAGAAAATAGTCTTCCAGTATCCAGAAGTATCATCTGATGCAGCACTTCTTCTTTCAGTCTAGAGACTAAGCATTACCCAAAAACAATAGTTAGATTGTTGCACTGGAGGAGAAAAAAATCTAGCTGTTTTGTTTTGTTTTGTTTTCATTTTCGTTTTCTACCGGGCAGGGCCACATAAGGAAGATTAAATCAGGTATAGACAAATTTTAAAAAATATTTATTTTCTCCATGTCTGAGTGTAATGTGTTACTGAATTTGCAGACAAACTACAAGCAATTTGTAATAGACCCCCTTGGGCCACAGGGATCCTTTAAGCATGTTGAAGTCTGGGTCTTGTCATGCACAGATATGTCAGATGTTCTGTGTGAGCTAAATTGCAAGGTCCATGGGGGCAGGGAGATTTGTCTGTTCACTGATGTATCCTGAGAACTTTGAACAGCTCCCAATACACACTAGGCATTTAATAAATATGTGTTGAATTTTTTAATTGTGATAGTGAAACTTTATATGAAAAAGTGCCTGCCTCCAAACAGAAGTTTAGAGACTCAGCTGAGGATTTTAAGAAGCAGTCATGCAGGGTAACAGCAAGAAAAAAATTAACACAATGTATGTGACTATTGTTTTCATGGTTGAGAAGAGATCTAAATAGGAAAATAATGCCAATACTAATCTGAATATACCAGAATTCACTTTATTTCCTTTACTTTCGCTCCTTGTCTCATCTTACATCTCCAAAACGATTTGGTAAAGTTTGATGGTTT
This sequence comes from Globicephala melas, assembly GCF_963455315.2. Lineage (NCBI taxonomy): Eukaryota > Metazoa > Chordata > Mammalia > Artiodactyla > Delphinidae > Globicephala > Globicephala melas. The sequence goes on from NC_083323.1 coordinate 81,520,049, forward strand.
CACTTGGGTATTTTAACAAAAGCTGATCTCATGCTGGCGTTGTAGCACGATTGTTTTTCAAAAAAAACCTGTTCAAAAGACTAACAGGCACTTCAAAGTTCTCTGAGAGGAAGAACGCTCATGGAGATTTTTAAACATACACTAGCCCTTTATTTCCAAGTCCCACCTGAAAACTCCACCCAGATTTGTCTTTCCAGGGCTTGAAAAGCAATGAAGAAGAATTTCTGTATCTTAACAAATTGTGGAGATGATTGTTACAGCAAATCATTTCTTAACCACTGTCCACACTGGCCAATGAATAGCATTCTTGAGTTCTCTAGTGAGCAGAGCCAAACAAGTGACTTCAGACTTGAGAATCCCAGGAGTGATTTTGGCCTGACTCTGACTTTCCCAGAGGCAAAATTATCCTCATGCAGAATACATCACAAATCCCAACGATGACTTTCTTTCCAGGTTTTAAGAAGGGTCTCGAAAAACAAAAGCCTCCTTCCAAAATCCACTTGCATTCATAGCACTGGGCCTTATGCTCACTTATTACAAAGTGTCCTCGGCTCAGGGGTCTCAAGGGTCTCCCTTAATACTTTTTTTAGTAGGCAAGTAGATTGTACTGATTTAGATGACTCTCCAAATTAAAAATGTACAGGGATTTGTGCAAAAAGAAAAAATATGACTTTTCACTTGACTTTTTTTTTTTAAAGGACACATAAACAAGTTCTTTTTGAAGCAGATTTAAACTCTATGCCTAGGAGAAAGAAACAACTTAGTCATTCCTGGAAAAATAAAATCAGTAGCTTAAGTGAAAAAATAATTAAACCAGTTTTATAGCATCAGTATGTAAAACTATAACTGGTCAATAGACTAAAATGTGAGGGTGACATTTTGAGGAGAGTGTCATATAGACATTAACAAAAGCTTTCACAGAAATGTGTTGTTCAGTGTTAGAATATTTAGCTCTGTGACGTTGCCACAGTGCTTTGTGTGAAGTGTACTGTGTGTCAGATGGGTAGGACCGTCACAGCACCCCTGTGCTGCCCCAGAGTCAAATCCACATTTTGTTCTCTGCCAAGTGCTTTCTTTCTTTGGGCTAATGCGAGCTTGGCCTTGAGCCCTCCTGACACAATAAAGAAGGAGCTATAAACCATGGGTGCCCTAGGTTAAGACAGTGTTCAGTCAGCTAGAATTGTCTTCAAGTTTGAGACAGTGTACCACATAGCATAGTTATGTGCCCATGTTTCTTCCTACATTTGAGAAGACATGAGACAGTACTGACCTTGAGAATATATGTATCCCAATATAGGAGGATTTAAATTCTAGGACCTTAAAAACTTCAGGTGCAGTACGTATGGACGTGTGTGTGTGTGTGTGTGTGTGTGTGTGTGTGTGTGAGCGCGCGCACGCCTGTACCTGCGTGCATAGCTACTATATAACCTGCAGAATAAAAGGTATAGTAATTGAGTCATAGGGTATCACATTATTTGGTTAATAAAGATTACAACACATGCCCCACATAGAATAACACATATGTCCAAAGTATTATTATTATTGTCATTGCTGTTGTTGACAGTAGCCAGAGGCAACATTTACTGAGTACAAATTATGTGCCAGATAAGCCATTATGTGTTGGCTTAATTCTCACAAGAAACTTATGAGCTATATGTGATTATCAGTGAAAGAGAGAAGAGGAAAATGAGGCTGAGAGGTGAGAGAACTTGCCCAAGGTCAGAACTAGAAGACGATGAAGCTGGGCTTCAAGTCTCATGTTTGGCTTCTCCAAAGCCTTTTTTTTTTTTTTAATGCTAAAATAAAAGGAATTCATTAGGAACAAAACTTCTTTCTTTGATGATTTTTTAAAAATCCCTATTGTCCCAGTGCCTCTGAATCACCAATTTGGTCACTAATTACACATAAAGTAAATGTATAAAAAATAGAAAGCATTAAGATTTCCAATCCTGAGAATTACAGATGAGTAAACTTTACTGGATGCTTATGAATGCAGCAACACAAGCGAACAGAAATAGTACTTTTGAGGTGGAATTTATAAATGGCATCACGTTTATAGCTAATTTTAAAAGTTTTTATATACCAAGTAAAAGTAGTAAGCCCTGTATTCATCAATTTATACTAAGTGATTCTCCACAAAAGATAAACGTTCCAGAAGGAAAATCTACCACGACTTTATTTATTTAAAATTTTATTGGAGTATAATTTCTTTACAATGGTGTGTCACTTTCTGCTTTATAACAAAGTGAATCAGCTATACATATACATATATCCCCATATCTCCTCCCTCTTGCATCTCCCTCCCTCCCACCCTCCCTATCCCACGCCTCTAGGTGGTCACAATGCACAAAGCTGATCTCCTTGTGCTATGTGGCTGCTTCCCACTAGCTACCTATTTCACATTTGGTAGTGCAAATATGTCCATGCCACTCTCTCACTTCGTCCCAGCTTACCCTTTCCAACTTCCCCGTGTCCTCAAGTCCATTCTCTACGTCTGTATCTTTATTCCTGACCTGCCCCTAGGTTCATCAGAACCTTTTTTTAAATTTAGATTCCATATATATGTGTTAGCATACGGTATTTGTTTTTCTCTTTCTGACTTACTTCACTCTACATGACAGACTCTAAATCCATCCACCTCATTACAAAAAACTCAATTTCATTTCTGTTTATAGCTAAGTAATATTCCATTGTATATATGTGCCACATCTTCTTTATCCATTCATCTGTCATTGGACACTTAGGTTGCTTCCATATCCTGGCTACTGTAAAAAGTGCTGCAATGAACATTATGGTATGTGACTATTTTGGAATTACGGTTTTCTCAGGGTATATGCCCAGTAGTGGGATTGCTGGGTCATACGGCAGTTCGATTTTTAGTTTTTTAAGGAACCTCAATACTGTTTTCCACAGTGGCTGCATCAATTTACTTTCCCACCAACAGTGCAACAGGGTTCCCTTTTCTCCACAACCTCTCCAGCATTAATTGTTTGTAGATTTTTTGATGATGGCCATTCTGACTGGTGTGAGAGGATACCTCATTGTAGTTTTGATTTGCATTTCTCTAATGATTAATGATGTTGAGCATCCTTTCATGTGTTTGTTGCCAATCTGTATATCTCCTTCAGAGAAATGTCTATTTGGGTCTTCTGCCCATTTTTGGATTGTGTTGTTTATTTTTTTATTATTGAGCTGCATGAGCTGCTTGTAAATATTGGAGATTAATCCTTTGTCAGTTGCTTCATTTGCAAATATTTTCTCCCATTCTGAGGGTGGTCTTTTTGTCTTGTTTATGGTCTCATTTGCTGTGCAAAAGCTTTTAAGTTTCATTAGGTCCCATTTGTTTACTTTTGTTTTTATTTCCATTTCTCTAGGAGATGTGTCAAAAAGGATCTTGCTGTGATTTATGTCACAGAGTGTTCTGCCTATGTTTTCCCCAAAGAGTTTACGGTGTCTGACCTTAAACTTAGGTCTTTAATCCATTTTGAGTTTATTTTTGTGTATGGCATTAGGGAGTGTTCTAACTTCATTCTTTTACATGTAGCTGTCCAGTTTTTCCAGCACCACTTATTGAAGAATGTGTCTTTTCTCCATTGTATATTCTTGCCTCTTTTATCAAAAATAAGGTGACCATAGGTGCGTGGGTTTATCTCTGGGCTTTCTATCCTGTTCCATTGATCTATCTTTCTGTTTTTGTGCCAGTACCATACTGTCTTGATTACTATAGCTTTGTAGTAGAGTCTCAAGTCTGGGAGCATGATTCCTCCAGCTCTGTTTTTCTTTCTCTAGATTATTTTGGCTACTCGGTGTCTTCTGTGTTTCCATACAAATTGTGAAATTTTTTGTTCTAGTTCTGTGAAAAATGCCATTGGTGGTTTAATAAGGATTGCATTGAATCTGTAGATTGCTTTGGGTAGTATAGTCATTTTCACAATGTTGATTTTTCCAATCCAAGAACACAGTATATCTTTCCATCTGTTTGTATCATCTTTAATTTCTTTCATCAGTGTCTTATAGTTTTCTGTATACAGGTCTTTTGTCTCCTTAGGTAGGTTCATCCCTAGGTATTTTATTCTTTTTGTTGCAATGGTAAATGGAAGTGTTTCTTTAATTTCTCTTTCAGATTTTTCATCATTACTGTATAGGAATACAAGGGATTTCTGTGCATTAATTTTGTATCCTGCTACATTACCAAATTCATTGATTAGTTCTAGTAGTTTTCTCGTAGCACCTTTAGGATTCTCTATGTATAGTATCATGTCATCTGCAAACAGTGACAGTTTTACTTCTTCTTTTTTGATTTGGATTCCATTTATTTATTTTTCTTCTCTGATTGCTGTGGCTAAAACTTCCAAAACTATCTTGAATAATAGTGGTGAAACTGGTCAACCTTGTCTTGTTCCTGATCTTAGAGGAAGTGCTTTCAGTTTTTCACCATTGAGAATGATGTTGGCTGTGGGTTTGTCATATATGGCTTTTATTATGTTTGGTAAGTTCCCTCTATGCCTACTTTCTAGAGGGTTTTTACCATAAAATGGGTGTTGAATTTTGTCGAAAGCTTTTTCTGCATCCATTCAGAGGATCATATGGTTTTTTTCCTTCAATTTGTTAATATGGTTTATCACATTGATTGATTTGCATATACTGAAGAATCCTTGCATTCCTGGGATAAACCCCAGTTGATCATGGTGTATGATCCTTTTAATGTGCTGTTGGATTCTGTTTGACAGTATTCTGTTGAGGATTTTTGCATCTATGTTCATCAGTGATATTGGCCTGTGGTTTTCTTTCTTTGTGACATCCTTGTCTAGTTTTGGTATCAGGGTGATGGTGGCCTCATAGAATGAGTTTGGGAGTGTTCCTCCCTCTGCTATATTTTGGAAGAGTTTGAGAAGGATGGATGTTAGCTTTTCTCTAAACGTTTGATGGGATTCGTCTGTGAAGCTATCTGGTCCTGGGTTTTGTTTCTTGGAAGATTTTTAATCTCAGTTTCAATTTCAATGCTTGTGATTGGTCTGTTTGTATTTTCTATTTCTTCCTGGTTCAGTCTTGGAAGGTTGTGCTTTTTTAAGAATCTGTCTGTTTCTTCCAAGTTGTCCATTCTATTGTCATATAGTTGCTTGTAGTAATCTCTCACGATCCTTTGCATTTCTGCAGTGTCAGTTGTTATTTCTTTTTCACTTCTAATTCTGTTGATTTGAGTCTTCACCCTTTTTTTTTTTTTTTTTTTTTTTTGTGGTACACGGGCCTCTCACTGTTGTGGCCTCTCCTGTTGCAGAGCACAGGCTCCAGATGCGCAGGCTCAGCGGCCATAGCTCATGGGCCCAGCCGCTCCGTGGCATGTGGGATCTTCCCGGACCGGGGCACGAACCCATGTCCCCTGCATTGGCAGATGGACTCTCAACCACTGCGCCACCAGGGAAGCCCCTCCCTTTTTTTCTTGATGAGTCTGGCTAATGGTTTATCAATTTTGTTTATCTTCTCAAAGAACCAGCTTTTAATTTTATTGATCTTTGCTATTGCTTCTTTCATTTCTTTTTCATTTATTTCTGATCTGATCTTTATGATTTGTTTCCTTCTGCTGAGTAGGGTTTTTTTTGTTCTTCTTCCTCTAATTGCTTTAGGTGTAAGATTAGGTTGTTTATTTGAGATTTTTCTTGTTTCTTGAGGTAGGATTGTGTTGCTATAAACTTCCCTCTTAAAACTGCTTTTGCTGCATCCCATAGGATTTGGGTCATCGTGTTTTCATAGTCATTTGTTTCTAAGTACTTTTTGATTTCCTCTCTGATTTCTTCAGTGATATCTTGGTTATTTAGTAGGGTATTGTTTAGCCTCCATGTGTTTGTGTTTTTTACAGTTTTTTTTCCTGTAATTGATATCCAGTCTCATAGTGTTTTGGTCGGAAAGGACACTTGATACAATTTCAATTTTCTTAAATTTACCAAGGCTTGATTTGTGACCCAACATATGATCTATCCATGAGAATGTTCCATGAGCACTTGAGAAGAAAGTATGTTCTGTTGTTTTTGGTTGGAATGTCATATAAATATCAATTAAGTCCATCTTGTCTAATGTGTCATTTGAAGCTTGTGTTTCCTTATTTATTTTCATTTTGGATGAATGGTCCATTGGTGAAAGTGGGATGTTTATGTCCCCTACTATTATTTTGTTACTGTCGATTTCCCCTTTTTTGGCTGCTAGCATTTGCCTTATGTTTTAAGGTGCTACTACGTTGGGTGCATAAATATTACAGTTGTTATATCTTCTTCTTGGATTGATCCCTTGATCATTATGTAGTGTCCTTCATTGTCTCTTGTAATACTCTATTTTAAAGTCTATTTTGTCTGATATGAGAATTGCTACTCCAGCTTTCTTTTGATTTCCATTTGCATGGATTATCTTTTTCCATCCCTTCACTTTCAGTCTGTATGTGTCCTTAGGTCTGAAGTTGGTCTCTCATACCTAGCGTATTTATGGGTTTTGTGATTGTATCCATTCAGCCAGTCTATGTCTTTTGGTTGCAGCATTTAATCCATTTACCTTTAAGGTAGTTATCGATATGTATGTTCCCATTACCATTTTCTTAATTGTTTTGGGTTTGTCACTGTAGGTCTTTTCCTTCTCTTGTGTTTCCTGCCTAGAGAAGTTCCTTTATCATTTGTTGTAAAGCTGGTTTGGTTGTGCTGAATTCTCTTAACTTTTGCTTGTCTGTAAAGCTTTTAATTTCTCTGTCAAATCTGAATGAGATCCTTGCTGGGTAGAGTAATCTTGGTTGTAGCTTTTTCCCTTTCATCACTTTAAATATGTCCTGCCACTCCCTTCTAGCTTGCAGAGTTCCTGCTGAAAGATCAGCTGTTAACCTTATGGGGATTTCCTTGTATGTTACTTGTTGCTTTTCCTTTGTTGCTTTTAATATTTTTTCTTTGTATTTAATATTTGATAGTTTGATTAATATGTGTCTTGGCATGCTTCTTCTTGGATTTATCCTGTATGGGACTCTCTGTGCTTCCTGGACTTGACTGATTATTTCCTTTCCCATATTAGGGAAGTTTTCAACTATAATCTCTTCAAATATTTTCTCAGTCCCTTTTATTTCCTCTTTTTCTTCTGGGACCCCTATAATTCAAATGTTGGTGTATTTATGGTTGACCCAGAGGTCTCTGAGCCTGTCCTCAAGTCTTTTCATTCTTTCTTCTTTATTCTGCTCTGCGGAAGTTATTTCCACTATTTTATCTTCCAGGTCACTTATCCGTTCTTCTGCCTCAGTTATTCTGCTGTTGATTCCCTCTAGAGAATTTTTAATTTCATTTATTGTCTTGTTCATCATTGTTTGTTTGCTCTTTATTTCTTCTAGGTCCTTGTTAAAGGTTTCATGTATTTTCTCCATTCTATTTCCAAGGTTTTGGATCATCTTTACTATCATTACTCTGAATTCATTTTCAGGTAGACTGCCTATTTTCTCTTCATTTGTTTCGTCTGTGGGTTTTTACGTTGCTCTTTCATCTGCTGTGTTTTTCTCTGTCTTCTCATCTTGATTAACTTATTGTGTTTGGGGTCTCCTTTTCACAGGCTGCAGGTTCATAGTTCCCGTTGTTTTTGGTGTCTGCCCCCAGTGGGTAATGTTGGTTCAGTTGGTTGTGTAGGCTTCCTGGTGGAGGGGACTGGTGCCTGTGTTCTGGTAGATGAGGGTGGATCTTGTCTTTCTGGTGGGCAGGACTGTGTCCGGTGGTGTGTTTTGGGGTGTCTGTGAACTTATTATGATTTTATGCAGCCTCTCTGCTAATGGGTGAGGTTGTGTTCCTGTCTTGCTAGTTGTTTCGCATGGGGTGTCTAGCACTGTAGCTTGCTGGGTTTTGAGTGGATCTGGGTCTTAGCATTGGGATGGAGATCTCTGAGAGAGCTTTCGCCATTTGATATTACTTGGAGCCGGGAGGTCTCTGGTGGACCAATGTCCTGAACTTGGCTCTCCCACCTCAGAGGCACAGGCCTGACACGCAGCTAGAGCACCAAGACCCTGTCAGCCACACGGCATATCAGCATGGACTTGACCAGCTGTGCGCAGTGAGGCACAAGGGCCCTCTCTGTCTTTGCGGGGAGTCGTGGTCCAAGGCTGGGGTCTGCAGTGATGGTCAGTGCCAACTGTGTCTCCGTGGGACATTATGAGACCAGCTGAATGACCTGGTACAGGTTTCTTAACCTTTCTGCAGCTGTGCTTTCTCGCCTTCCCTGCAGGGATGAGGAGAGCAGCAGAGGAGTCTTTAATTTTCTCCCTGCACTGGGTCCTTGGAGAACTAGAAGGGCATTCAACCTCTACCAGTACTTTAAAATACAAGATAGCTTGACGGTTTTCTAATTGCAAACCTTAAACAGGAATAATGTTTGATGGGGAACAAAGAGAATTTCTGATTTTAAAAAAAATTTCAGGCATTTGCATGGGGCACCCAGCAGGTCTGAGTGTGTAACAATACAGATAAGAATGGTAATTGCACTAAGATCAGCCAGTAATGAATGGACAGACACAGCATTTTGTCCACTGTGATTCCTGTAAAGTCTTCATTTATTTTCAAGACAATGCTGAATGCAAATGTCACCTAAGAGCACAACTGAGAGATAAAGTAAGCTTATTTAAAAAGAAAAATTCACCATGTTACAATCCTTTTGGTTCATGTGTTCACTTCATGTAGACACAGTTTTAGAAAGCCATGCTTGAAACAAGGTGGAATTGAGTTTAAATATTATAGAATATGAGATGCCAAAACATAAAACCAGAAGTAGAGGAACTATAGCTTGCTTCAACCCCTCAATTTTTCATTTACCTAAACTCTACAAAGCAGCACATCACGTTGGTCTATTTTTTATCATCACACAAGCCCACAGTGTTCATATTTATCTCACAAAGTCAGTTCTAAAGCATTCAACAGGATTACTCACTGTCTTGATTTTATTCAGAACGATTTAGGGTTTCCTCCCCATCAGTGCCCAAAACAAAAACACAAACTAGGCAGCATCTTATTTTATTTACTCCACGATAGCATAAACCTAGGCCATTCCACCCAATTAGAATCTGGGGAAGAAGCCTGGTGACTCCTCAAAGCAAGGCTGAGACACACAAAACCACAGAGATAACCTGACATTCAGCGAATGAAAAGAAGGATGGTAGGAGAATGGAAAAGGAGCCAGGGCCAGATCATACAGGCCCTTAAGAAGTAGACCATATTAATTTATGGGTTGTTATCAACAGATGAGATCTTTGAGTCCCTCCCTTAACAGAAATTCACGTAATAGAATTCCAAACTACAAAATAAAATCTATTAATTATCTTATAATCCTTGGCCATTTCTCTTTATGAAGTGAAGCTCTTACTTCATTATATAAATATTAAGATGTATTCTACACTCCAAAAAGTTGTCTTAGATACAACATAGACATGTATTTTATTTTATTTTTTATATATTTTTAACATCTTTATTGGAGTATAATTGCTTTACAATGGTGTGTTAGTTTCTGCTTATAACAAAGTCAATCAGTTATACATATACATATGTTCCCATATCTCTTCCCTCTTACATCTCCCTCCCTCCCACCCTCCCTATCCCATCCCTCCAGGTGGTCACAAAGCACTGAGCCAATATCCCTGTGCCATGCGGCTGCTTCCCACTAGCTATCTACCTTACGTTTGTTAGTGTATATATGTCCATGCCTCTCTCTCGCCCTGTCACAGCTTACCCTTCCCCCTCCCCATATCCTCAAATCCGTTCTCCAGTAGACATGTATTTTAAATACTACTTTTCAGGTTGAATCAATCAAGTTTTAAGAATTTAAAGTTACCTGAGCTTATGGCCAGTAAATTAAGAGAGATCATGACTTCACATGCTTCACTTTGACATTTATCATGTCATTTATTAAAATATCCCTTATGATGTGGAGAAATTAAGACCCTCATATAGTTCTGGTGGGAGTGAATGATGCGGCCATTCTGGAAAGCAGTCCAGCAGTTCAGTTACCACATGACCCAGCAATTCAACTCCTAGGTGTACACCCAAGAGAAATGGAAGCATTTGTCTACACAAAAACTTGTACATGAGATGTGACCTTCAAGGTGGTGGAGGAGTAAGACGTGGAGATCACCTTCCTCCCTACAAATACATCAAAAATACATCTACAAGTGGAACAAGTCCTACAGAACACCAACTGAACGTTGGCAGAAGACCTCAGACTTCCTGAAAGTTGCCTGAAGGTGACCTACAAGCAGAGGGCCAAAACCAAAGCTGAACCCTTGGAGTTGTGCGAACAAAGAAGAGAATGGAAATCTCTCCCAGAAGCCTCAGGAGCAGCAGATTAAATCCCAACTAGCAACTTGATGTACGCTGCATGCGTGGAATATCTGAAGAGACAACGAATCATCCAAAAATTGAGGCGGTGGACTTTAGGAACAACTGTAGACTTGAGGTTTGCTGTCTGCGACTTATTTCCTTCTGATATTTATGTTTATCTTAATTTAGTTTTTAGTGCTTGTTATCATTCATGGATTTGTTTATTGGTTTGGTTGCTCTCTTTTTTTAAATTATTATTTTATAAGTTAATAATTATTTTTAATTTTTAAATGTTTAAATTTTTTTTTCTCTCTTTTTCTTCTGAGCTGTGTGGCTGACAAGGTCTTGATAGTCCAGCCTGGTGTCAGGCCTGAGCCTCTGAGGTGCGAGAGACAAGTTCAGGACATTGGTCCACCAGAGACCCTGCGGCCCCATGTAATATCAATCGGCAAGAGCTCTCCCAGAGATCTCCATCTCAATGCTAAGACCCAGCAAGACTCAATGACCAGACTCAATGACCAGCAAGCTCCAGTGCTGGACACCTCATGCCAAACAACTAGCAAGACAGGAACACAACCCTGCCCATTAGCAGAGAGGCTGCCTAAAATCATAATAAGTTCACAGACACCCCAAAACACACCACCAGACATGGTCCTACCCACCAGAAAGACATATCCAGACTCATCCATCAGAACACAGGCACCAGTCCCCTCCACCAGGAAGCCTACACAACCAACTGAACCAACCTTACCCACTGGGGGCAGACACCAAGAACAAGAGGAACTATGAACCTGCAGCCTGCGAAAAGGACACCCCAAACACAGTAAGTTAGGCAAAATGAGAAGACAGAGAAACACACAGCAGATGAAGGAGCAATGTAAAAACCCACCAGACCAAACAAATGAAGAGAAAATAGGCAGTCTACCTGAAAAAGAATTCAGAGTAATGATAGTAAAGATGAGCCAAAATCCTGGAAATAGAATGGAGAAAATACAAGAAAAGTTTAACAAGGAACTAGAAGAACTAAGGAGCAAACAAACAATGATGAACAACACAATAAATTAAATTAAAAATTCTCCAGAAGGAATCAATAGCAGAATAACTGAGGCAGAAGAACGGATAAGTGATCTGGCAGACAAAATAGTGGAAATAACTACTGCAGAGCAGAATAAAGAGAAAAGAATGAAAAAACTTGAGGAGAGCCTCAGAGACCTCTGGGACAACATTATATGCACCAACTTTCAAATTATAGGGGTCTCAGAAGAAGAAGAGAAAAAGAAAGGAACTGAGAAAATATTTGAAGAGATTGTAGTTGAAAACTTCCCTGATATGGGAATGGAAATATTCAGTCAACTCCAAGAAGAACAGAGAGTCCCAAACAGGATAAATCCAAGGAGAAACACACCAAGACACATATTAAACAAATTATCAAATATTAGATACAAAGAAAAAATATTAAAAGCAGCAAGGGCAAAACAACAAGTAATATACAAGGAAATCCCCATAAGGTTAACAGCAGATCTTTCAGCAGAAACTCTGCAAGCCAGAAGGGAGTGGCATGATACATTTAAAGTTATGAAAGGGAAAAAGACTACAACCAGATTACTCTACCTAGCAAGGATCTCATTCAGAGTCGACGGAGAAATTAAATGCTTTACAGACAAGCAAAAAATAAGAGAATTCAGCACCACCAAACCAGCTTTACAACAAATGCTAAAGGAACTTCTCTAGGCAGGAAACACAAGAGAAGGAAAAGATCTACAGTAACAAACCCAAAGCAATTAAGAAAATAGTAATAGGAACATACATATGGATAATTACCTTAAATGTAAGTGGATTAAATGCTCCAAACAAAAGACATAGACTAGCTGAGAGGATACAAAAACAAGACTCAGATAAATGCTGCCTGCAAGAGAACAACTTCAGACCTAGGGACACATACAGACTGAAAGTGAAGGGATGGAAAAGATAATCCATGCAAATGGAAATCAAAAGAAAGCTGGAGTAGCAATTCTCATATCAGACAAAATAGACTTTAAAATAAAGAGTATTACAAGAGACAATGAAGGACACTACATAATGATCAAGGGATCAATCCAAGAAGAAGATATAACAACTGTAATATTTATGCACCCAACGTAGTAGTACCTTAAAACATAAGGCAAATGCTAGCAGCCAAAAACGGGGAAATCGACAGTAACAAAATAATAGTAGGGGACATAAACATCCCACTTTCACCAATGGACCATTCATCCAAAATGAAAATAAATAAGGAAACACAAGCTTCAAATGACACATTAGACAAGATGGACTTAATTGATATTTATAGGACATTCCAACCAAAAATGATAGAATATACTTGCCTCTCAAGTGCTCATGGAACATTCTCATGGATAGATCATATGTTGGGTCACAAATCAAGCCTTGGTAAATTTAAGAAAATTAAAATCATATCAAGTATCTTTTCCGTGCAAAACACTATGAGACTAGATATCAATTACAGGAAAAAAACTGTAAAAAATACAAACACTTGGAGGCTAAACAATGTGCTACTAAATAACCAAGAGATCACTGAATAAATCAAAGAGGAAATCAAAAAATACCTACAAACAAATGACAATGAAAACACGATGACCCAAAACCTATGGGATGCAGCAAAAGCAGCTCTAAGATGGAAGTTTATAGCAACACAATCCTACCTCAAGAAGCAAGAAAAATCTCAAATAAACCACCTAATCTTACACCTAAAGCAATTAGAGAAAGAACAACAACAACAAAAAGAAAAAACCCCAAAGTTAGCAGAAGAGATCATAAAGATCAGATCAGAAATAAATGAAAAAGAAATGAAAGAAACAATAGCAAAGATCAATAAAACTAAAAGCAGGTTCTTTGAGAAGATAAATGAAATTGATAAACCATTAGCCAGACCCATCAAGAAAAAAAGGGAGAAGACTCAAATCAACAGAATTAGAAATGAAAAAGGAGAAGTAACACCTGACTGCAGAAATACAAAGGATCGTGAGAGATTACTACAAGCAACTATGTGCCAATAAAATGGACAACCTGGAAGAAATGGAGAGACTCTTAGAAAAGCACAACCTTCCAAGACTGAACCAGGAAGAAATAGAAAATATAAACAGACCAATCACAAGCACTGAAATTGAAACTGTGATTAAAAATCTTCCAACAAACAAAGCCCAGGACCAGATGGCTTCACAGGTGAATTCTATCAAGCATTTAGAGAAGAGCTAACACCCATCCTTCTCAAACTCTTCCAAAATATAGCAGATGGAGGAACACTCCCAAACTCATTCTATGAGGCCACCATCACCCTGATACCAAAACCAGACAAAGATGTCACAAAGAAAGAAAACCACAGGCCAATATCACTGATGAACATAGATGTTAAAATTCTCAACAAAATCCTAGCAAACAGTATCCAACAGCACATTAAAAGGATCATACACCATGATTAAGTGGGATTTATCCCAGGAATGCAAGGATTCTTCAATATGCTCAAATCAACCAATTGGTTACACCATATTAACAAACTGAAGGAGAAAAACCATATGATCATCTCAATAGATGCAGAAAAAGCTTTCGACAAAATTCAACACCCATTTATGATAAAAACTCTACAGAAAGTCGGTATAGAAGGAACCTACCTCAACATAATAAAGGCCATATACAACAAACCCACTGCCAATATTGTTCTCAATGGTGAAAAACTGAAACATCTAAGTTTTTCCTCTAAGATCAGGAACAAGACAAGGTTGCCCCCTCTCACCACTATTATTCAACATAGTTCTGGAAGCTTTAGCCATGGCAATCAGAGAAGAAAAAGAAATAAAAGGAAGCCAAATCAGAAAAGAAGAAGTAGAACTGTCACTGTTTGCAGATGATATGATGCTATACAAACAGAATTCTAAAGATGCTACCAGAAAACTACTAGAGCTAATCAATGAATTTGGTAAAGTAGCAGGATACAAAATTAAGGCACAGAAATCCTTTGCATTCCTATACACTAATGATGAAAAATCTGAAAGAGAAATTAAGGAAACACTCCCATTTACCATGCAATAAAAAGAATAAAATACCTAGGGATAAACCTCCCTAAGGAGACAAAAAACCTCTATGCAGAAAACTATAAGACACTTATAAATGAAATTAAATACGATACAAACAGATGGAGAGATATACCATGTTGTTGGATTGGAAGAATCAACATTGTGAAAATGACTATACTACCCAAAGCAATCTACAGATTCAATGCAATCCCTATCAAACTACCAATGGCATTTTTCACAGAACTAGAACGAAAAATTTCACAATTTGTACAGAAACACAAAAGACCCCTAATAGCCAAAGCAATCTTGCAAAAGAAAAGCGGAGCTGGAGGAATCAGGCTCCCAGACTTCAGACTCTACTACAAAGCTACAGTAATCAAGACAGTATGGTACTGGCACAAAAACAGAAATATAGATCAATGGAACAGGATAGAAAGCCCAGAGATAAACCCACCCACATCTGATCACCTCATCTTTGATAAAAGAGGCATGAATACACAATGGAGAAAAGACAGCCTCTTCAATAAGTGGTGCTGGAAAAACTGGACAGCTACATGTAAAAGAATGAAATTAGAACACTCCCTAACACCATACACAAAAATAAACTCAGAATGGATTAAAGGCTTAAGTGTAAGGCCGGACACTATAGAACTCTTAGAGAAAAACATAAGCAGAACACTCTATGACATAAATCCAAGCAAGATCCTTTTTGACCCATCTCCTAAAGAAATGGAAATAAAAACAAAAGTAAACAAATGGGACCTAATGAAACCTAAAAGCTTTTGCACAGCAAAGGAAACCATAAACAAGACAAAACGACAACCCTCAGAATGGGAGAAAATATTTGCAAATGAAGCAACTGACAAAGGATTAATCTCCAATATTTACAAGCAGCCCATGCAGCTCAATATCAAAAAAACAAACAACCCAATCCAAAAATGGGCAGAAGACCTAAATAGACATTTCTCCAAAGAAGATATACAGATTGCCAACAAACACATGAAAGGATGCTCAACATCACTAATCATTAGAGAATTGCAAATCAAAACTACAGTGAGATATCACCTCACACTAGTCAGAATGTCCATTATCAAAAAATCTACAAACAATAAATGAGGGAGACGGTGTGGAGGAATGGGAACCCTCTTGTACTGTTGGTGGGAATGTAAATTGATACAGCCACTATGGAGAACAGTATGGAGGTTCCTTAAAAAACTAAAAATAGAGCTACCATACAACCCAGCAATCCCACTACTGGGCATATACCCTGAGAAAGCCATAATTCAAAAAGAGCCATGTACCACAATGTTCATTGCAGCACTATTTACAATAGCCACGACATGGAAGCAACCTAAGCGTCCAATGACAGCTGAATGGATAAAGAAGATGTGGCACATATATACAATGGAATATTACTCAGCCATAAAAAGAAACAAAATTCAGTTATTTGTAGTGAAGTGGATGGACCTAGAATCTGTCATACAGAGTGAAGTAAGTCAGAAAGAGAAAAACAAATACCATATGCTAACCCATATATATGGAATCTAAAAAAAAAAAAAAAGGTTCTGATGAACTTAGCGGTAGGACAGGAATAAAGACACAGACTTAGAGAATGGACTTGAGAACACTGGGAAGGGGAAGGGTAAGCTGGGACGAAATGAGCGAGTAGCACTGACATATGTACACTACCACATGTAAAATAGATAGCTAGTGGGAAGCAGCTGCATCGCACAGGGTGATCAGCTCGGTGTTTTTGACCACCTAGAGGGGTGGGAGAGATACGCAAGAGGGAGGGGATATGGGGATATATGTATATGTATAGCTGATTCACTTTGTTTTACAGCAGAAACTAACACAACATTGTTAAGCAACTATACTCCAATAAAGTTGTTTAAAAAAGAAAGCTTTTACGTGAATGTTAACAGCAGATGATTCACAATAGCCAAAAGTGGAAATAGCCCAAATGTCCATCAACTGCTAAATAGACAAATAAAATGTGGTATATCCATTTGATGAAATGCTATTCAGCCATAAAAAGGAATGAAGTATTTATACATGCTACAACATCAAGGAACCTTGAAAACATTATGTTAAGTGAAAGAAGCCAGTGGCAAAGGACAACATGTTATATGTTTCCATTTATATGTGTTTTCCAGGATAGGCAAATCCATGGAGAGAGAAAGTCCATGGGTGGCTGCATTAGGGCTAGGGAGAGAGGAGGGGGGAAATGGGGAGTGACTGATAATGGATAAGGGGTTTCTTTTCTGGGGTGATGAAAATGGTCTAAAGTTGGTTATGGTAAAGGTTGCACAACTGTGAATATACTAAAAAGTAACTGTATACTTTAAATGGGTGGATTTTACAGTATGTGATTATATCTCAATAAAATTGTTATTAAAATTTACAAACAGTAAGTTTGCCTTAACTCACTGTCTGCATGTTTTAAAAAATTAATAGTTATGTGTGGAGGGTGGAGGGCTCCTATTACTACTAAAGTTAATGTGAATCTGCATTTTGAGAAATTATGCAGATGACTAAATCAACTGATATCAAAGAATCATTCCTGGGGGACACAACTGAACAGCATAAATGTCCCTTACACGTCTTAAATTGAAATGGTCCCAACAGAGGTGAGAATGAGTTCCAGATCTGCCTTGAAGGTCAGTGGTAAACAAAAATGGCAAAGCCCTTACATCCTAGAGCTTATACCTGCCTCATATTGCAAAAATTGCTACAGGTTGTATCCTATTCATTGCTAGCTCTTGTTTTGTATTTGTTACAGAATAATGGGAAAACTGAGCTCTGTTCGTGAGAGGTTCACAGTCTGAGGGAGATAAAATTTATACATTATAGGTTACAATTTTAACAGGCCAGTGGGAACAAAGACCATTCCCCACCTTGCTGTTAAACAGTAAAGAGTCAGGAGGACTGGCTATTACTACTAGGGCTGCAGTAACAATCTCTCTTAAAGCTCACATAATTTGGGCTCTAAAACCTCTTTGGGTCTTTTACTCCATTATATTCACTTGTTCCTGCCTTAGAGCAAGGTGGCCAGGATGTGATTTTTGTGCTCTTGTATACCATGGCAAAATTCTGCATCCTAAATCTCTTACTAAATGAATTGATCTTATTCTAGTATTTGTTTCAATCAGCAAGTCTTTGTTTTAAGGTACATCCAAAAAACAAAAAATGCAACTATTTGTTTCACATGCAAATATATCAGGTTTTTATTTCTAACCATTCAAAATGGTTATGGACAATTAAATTAGCAAAATCCTTTGGCGGGTCTCTGAAGTGCCCCTCCTGTACCCTGCTTGCCTTGGCTAAGGATTTCCTACAATGTCACCTGAAAGGCACTAGAGACAGGCTGTCCAGCTTTAAATCTTAGCCTTTTTAGTGACTGTGTGATCTTGGGGAACTTAACCTCTCTGGGATTCCTATCCTCCATCTGTGAAATGGGAATAATAATAACGACAACTCCATAGGTTATCATGAAGATTAAATGAAACCATATGTATTAAAGTTCTTGACAGAATGTCTGTGACCATAAGCATTCAATAAATACTTCTCTATTATGACTACATGAGAACTCAGAATGATCAAGTGTATCAACATGATACACTCCAGTCATCTTTTTTTTTTTTTTTTTGCGGTACGCGGGCCTCTCACTGCTGTGGCCTCTCCCGTTGCGGAGCACAGGCTCCGGATGCGCAGGCTCAGCGGCCATGGCTCACGAGCCCAGCTGCTCCGCAGCACGTGGGATCCTCCCAGAACGGGGCACGAACCCGCGTCCGCCGCATCGGCAGGCGGGCTCTCAACCACTGCGCCACCAGGGAAGCCCTGCATTATATTTTTAAGAGTTAATTCTTCATAGTGTGTGTAAAGTTAGATAAGGGAAAAAGTGGAACAAGAAGATAAATGAGAGTCTCTTCCTAGTCCCAAGGGGAGAGAGTGCAACTGACTAGTCTGACAGCACTGAAGATGGTGAAGACTGTCCACATTCAGGAAATAGTTTGGTACAGAAAAAAACAGGACTTGCTGTTGGACTGGATACAGAAAGGAAAGAAAGTGAAGGGCCTTAAATTGTGTGCTGTAGAGTCACTGACTGAGAATTGTGACGAATAGAGGAAGTGTGGATGGATTTGGGGCAGAAGGTGGACATTAAGATGTCTCAGGCTGAGATAGGCAAGTTGAAGATAACTAGTTTAAGATATCCAAGGGGAGTCATCAAGTAGGCAGCTGGATTGATGAGTCTGTAGCTTGCAGTTGAACATGGAGGTGGAAACATAAATCTGGAAGTCATCAACATAAAGACGATATTAAAGCCATGAGCCTAGATGAGATCATCCAGGGAGAAAAAATAGGTAGAGAAGAGGGCAAGAGCCTATCCTGGGCAGGCCTTGCTCGTATTTATAGCCCTAGCACTTAGTCCCGGCACAGAGCAGCCCCTCAATAGACTGCTGATGAACGCAAGAGAAATTCTGGGCTAGCCATTATTAGAAATTAGGTTATATAAACATAGCTAAATAAACCATATTAAGAATGAAAGTAACATCATTGTAAAGCAATTATACTCCAATAAAGATGTTAAAAAAATAAATTAAATTATTTTTAAATTTTTAAAAAAGGGGAAAAAAAGAATGAAAGTAATAAATACTCAAAACTCATCACTTCCTAATTGTTTTACTACATTTTACTATTCTCTATGCTCTTGAGATTAATTATGTCTATTGTAACTTCCCAACTCTGTGTTCAGTGATGTTGCATTGGTAGCTTGAAATTGCTAGTGGTGGGAATGTGTATGCCGTGGAAATTGGCAAGGGCTACTAATTAGGGCTTGGGTTATTATTTTGTCAATTGTTAGACTGAAAGTGAAGGAGAAAATGTTAATCATTCAGACTGAACCTAAAATTGTGTCATGTCTATAGGCATCATATTGTGAATAGCACAAAAATTTCAGGAAATATTTTTCCAGAATGTGAAAATTATCTGGTTTAGTAAAGAAGTTGCTCATATCACGGATATGAGTGAGTGAGGTTCTAACAAATGTCTTCATTGTTTCACTTTCACCTTACTCGTGAACATAATGATATAACATTTACATAGCAACTCATAACATAACAAATAAAAAATCAACAAACATTCATGTAGGAATTACACTTGTGAATTAATTACAACCAAAGGTTGGCAAGGGATGAAGAGTTTGGCAAAAATCAATAAAAGCATTCAGTGAGAATCAATTGGCTACATGGAGTTTAAAGGAATAGTCTTTGCTTCATATCCTTCATAACAGTAAAATGTACAATAAACTATACGCATACACACAAACATTTTGTATGCACACATTTTCCCTAGAGAACCAGTTAATCCTTTACCAACATACCACTGCTTACATACAGACCCAATAGGCATATGGTAGTGTTTGCAGTATTAAAATTATTATATTACTATCTATTTATGGGAAGTGACTAAAATATTCATAGCAAATTCATGATCAAAATGTTGATAAGTTATGTCATTTGAGTTCCAGTAAAATTAAAATGGATCTGTCAAATATCATAAAACCTAGAGACTGAGGGCTATATCTTCTGTTTATTTGCCTGAATTTGTGCTTGATAATTGATATTTTTTCTTTCCTACACAGAGGTCTTAGACACCTTAGAAAAAGAAAAGGTTAAGAAACTTATTTGGTCGAGAAACAGATGTAGAGAACAAACGTATGGACACCAGGGGGGAAAGTAGATGGGGTGGGGTGGTGGTGGTGGGATGAACTGGGAGACTGGGATTGACGTATATTCACCAACAGGTATAAAATGGATAACTAATAAGAACCTGCTGTATAAAAAATAAAATAAAATTCAAATTAAAAACAAGAAACTTACTTGGCTTTCTTAAAAGAATTATCTGCTGATCAACTATTTGGACCTGATTAAAGCATGTACACTTTCACTAGGCAATACAATACCCACTAACCACATCTGGCTATTTAAACTCAAATTTAGATTTGTTAAAATGAAATAAAATTGAAAAATCAGTGCCTTAGTTAAACTAACCACATTTCAAAAGCTCAATCGCCACATGAGGCCAGGGGCCACCATACAGGGCAGCACAGGTGACAGAACATTTCCATCATCACAAGAAGTTCTGCTGAACAGCACCGCCGTGGAAGATGCTTTCCACATAGATGTTCTACATTATTAACTGAGTGATCCAATTTTACCCTATACTTTTAAGCTGAAAAGTTAAAAGAAGTCAAGAATTTAACTTTCAGGAGAAAAGAAACCACCAATAATTGCATATTTGGATATATTTAGATATTAAGTAAACAAGGTCGGGACATACTTCTTGGGCATCTCCTATGTGGTAGACATAATTATGTTACACATAATTACACATCTATTATGTGGTAGACATAATATTAGTCACACTCACAATAGGTATATAATATCTCCACTTTGTAAACAGTGAGGACGCTGGGGTTTGCAGAAGTTCGATGCGTTGCCTTTCACGGGCAGGCAAACAAGGGGTGGCAAAGTTTGACCTTCTGCCCAGAGTTTCAGACTCCAAAGCCCATGTTCCTTCTGGCACCGTGAACCTCTCTTCTCTAAACAAAAGTCATGGATGGTGAATAGAAATATTCCATTTTCCTCTGGATATTGGGGAGGCCGCTGTGCGGAGAGGCTGTAAAACAAGAGACTGTGGGCGCTGACTGTGGAACCCTGGCTCTGCCATTTACTAGCTGTATGACGTGGGCAAATTGCTGCATCGTGTGCCTCAGCTTCCCCCCTTTCTGAATGGCATCATCACAGTTCCCATCTCAAAGGACTGTTAAGCAATTAAATGAATTAATATTTGTAAAACACTGAAACAGAGCACGGCACCAAATCACTGCTACAGAAGTGCTTGCTAATATTATTAGGGTCGATGGCATAAAAAAGAAATCAGTCACTGTATCTTCCATGGCCGGAGAACAGAACTTGAAACTGAATTTAGGCATGTCATTCATTTAAGACCTGAACAAGACTTTAATTTATGACAAAGCGTGGGCTGACAGCATCTCCCCACGTGCGTGCACAAATATGGAGCTGTGTGACCTCTCAGAAGAGCACTCTGAAATCATAAGGTTGTGGCCGGTATTGCCTATTTTCAACCAGTCCATGAAATAAAACTACATCTCATTAATGGAAAATCACAGTGACAGGTCTGGCCCTCTATTTTATTGTTATTCACCTATTAGGAAAGGAAAGGATAATTGAAAGCAATAGGTTTACCTCTTGAACTTAAAATATTTTACTTAATCTAGCAATTATTTTCAAACCATACTCTATGATACCCATAATTTTAACCAGGCAGCTAAAAGAGGGACAATAATAGCTACCATTTACTGCTCACCTACCATGCTGTAGGGGTTCTGAATACATTGTCACCAGCCTGCACAAAAGCCAGGCAGAGGTAGGCATCGGTACCTCTGCGCTACATTTGAGAAAACTGCCGCATTAATAACTTGCCCAAGGTCAGCTAGTCAGGGGAAAACAACATGTGAAGGCAGGTCTCCTTGGTCTTAACGCCAGAGCCCACATCACTCTGCCACCGTAAGCAGGAATATGAAATAATATGAACCAGGAGAGAAATATGTGATGTGTCTATTTCATTACTCTCAGTATGTCTGAGGCAGAATTTCTAAAATATTAAAACACCACAGATCCCAGAAAAATCATTAGCATTACTATCCCAAATCACAGTAGGCTCAGAAGTTTATGGGCTGGATCACCAAGGACAATGCAGGACTGTTGAGCAGGTGTGAGCTCAGGCCCAGGCCTGCTGACATCTCGCCATCCCTGGGCTGTGTTTGATGGGTGTAGTCTTTATTTTGCAACCTCGTGAGCAGGAAAATCCATGCTGTCTGTCTGAATACATAATTAGGGAAAAGGGACCTCTGTGTTTCTGCAAGTGTGAGTAAATGCAAAGTTGGTTTGGGGATGTGAGGGTGGAAGTGGTCCTGCCCCTATTTCCAGACTCTCGGGCGCATGACTGACGACCCCGGGGAGAATCCCGCTGCATCAGCAGCATCTTATGCCGACCGGGGTCCTGCCCCCTGTGACTTGCTCCAGCTGTCTTTTGTCTGCACTGACCCCTCACTCCTTGTCTCCTCTGTGCCTAGCAGTTTGGCATTCTGATGGGTTTGCTTCACTGGCTCCCCACCCTCCCACTTTGTTCCACAGTCTGAGGCTCGACTCCTTCATCCTGGCCCGGCGATTGTCTCTTTCTGTACTCCTGGTAACGGAGCTCTCTGGCACTGCCCCAGGACGCTGTCCTGTGATCCACTGAGCCCAGCAGACCTGTAAACACAGCCTGCCATGCCAAACTTTGCACCCCCTCCCCACCTCTGGTCTCGCAGAGCCGTGCCCTGGATGTCACTTCACCAGCCCACGGTCTCTAGAGCACCTGTGGAATTCAGCTGGGCTAGTTCCAGCCCCTGACGTCTCTGCCTTGCCCATGCACACTGTGAAAGGAAGTAAAATTCTGTGAGTCAGAAACGCCAACTTACCAAGACTTGTAGGGAGCGCACTGGCAGAGTTTACTGCCTTCTGGGCACAGAACATGTCCATCCTGGCACAGTGACAACAGCCATTCCAGAGGCATGGGCCCTACACCACAGCAGAACTGCCCACCACTCCACTAAAGACCCTGCCAGGCTCCTGGGGTTCCCACTATCTCAGGAGCACCTTTCAATCCTCTATGCTACCTACTTCCTGATCTTCACGTGCCTGGTGAGGCCAAGAAAGAAATATGCAGCACCCCAAGTGCAGTGAGGGTGCCCCAGCCCATCAGAGCCGCACCAGTATGGGGAAGTCCCAGCAGGAGGATGGGAGGGTAGGAACCAAGACTACATTTTCCACCTCCTGCACCTATGAGGACCCTTCAGATGCTATGTAGCTGGGTGATGACTTGTCCTTCAAGCCTGTTACTGGAACAAGGCTTCAGTTCAGGTGACACCTGAAGGATGAGTAAGAGGAAGAGAGTTGAAGGGAGTTGGGGACGTGGGGAAAAGCATTCCAATCAGTTGGGAAGTTGGGACAACTTAGTGAAGGACCTGAAAGTTCAGGGTACATTAAAAAAAGAAAAATTGAAAGGAAGTAGGCATGCTGGAGTATAGAAAAGAGGCAGAGAAATGAGAGATGACACAGAGGATGTATAAAGGCAAGTGTCTCTCAGGCCACTCAGAGTTTTTATTATTTTAACCTGATGGAAATGGGAAGCAAATGGTTTTGATGAAGGGAATGACATGGACAGAAAGATGGCTCCGGTCACAGTGTGGAATTGAATTAGGTGTGGTGGAGGGAGAAGGCATGCCTACACAGTGGATATGGGTGTGAGATGTCTGTTGTCAACTCCACCCCAGATCCACTGCCTTCTCCATGGGCTCTCATCACAGGTGGGAAGTTGGGAATGACATTTTGCACTCTCCCTTGCCCACAGGGGAGTTCAGATGATGCCAATGAGAGGCCCTTGTGCAAGAGGTGGAAAGTGGAGGAGACACACCACGTTCCTCCAGCGGTGTCAGCGGCTGCGTGCAGATGTGAGGTTCACACTGGCTTCCAGGCAAGCTCCTGAAACTCAGCCTCTTCAGCAAGGCAGGCGGCTGAGCTCAATGGCATTCAGGTTACCCTAAAATATCTGGCTGGCAAGATTTCCTTAAAGTTAGTAGCTGGTTTTCGCAACCTTGATTGCCTTAGCTTACGTATCCAAAGGTTACGAATGCTTCTAATCCCCTCTGTTAAATCCCTCCCACTTGAAATATCTAGAATGGTTTCTGTTTTCCCTACTAAACCCCAACTGTTCAAGGGTTAAAGGAGGTTAAGAAGTTCTCGCAGTACTGGGGGTGAGAAATTATGGGGGCTTGGTCTAGGGTATAGGCAGTGAGGATGGAAAAAATAGGATGGATTTAATATACATTTAAGAAGTGGTATCTACAGGACATTATTATTAACTGGATGGGAGGAAGAAGGGAGATGAAGGGCTCAAAAATGACCACCAAGTTTTTGGCTTTAAGGTCAAGCAATTTTGCTAAATTTGCCATACAGTCCACGTAGCTGGGAGGGGTGTGGACATCAGGCTGCCCCACGTGGCCAGCCCTAT
This sequence comes from Globicephala melas, assembly GCF_963455315.2. NCBI lineage: Eukaryota > Metazoa > Chordata > Mammalia > Artiodactyla > Delphinidae > Globicephala > Globicephala melas. The sequence goes on from NC_083323.1 coordinate 81,544,569, forward strand.
CAGGGCTCCTTTCCAGATCGAAGCACTGAGGCCAAAGAAGAAGTAAGGAAGTCAACAGTATGATGGTGAAGAAGATGTGCCCTTTGGCTGGATGCTAAGGGCCATTGTAATGGCTTATCATCTTTTTCAAAGCTGCGCCAGCCTCTTCTAGAGCAGAGGAAGTCAGTTAAGCCAAGTTCTGTCCAAATCTCCCTCTAAAAGGAGGCTGCTAGGGAAATGACCACGCAGCTAGGGTCAGGGTGAGGGCTGAGTGACTGGGATAGAGAAGGAGCTTCTTACAGGAGACTACAGAGGAGGTGAAACACCAAGAAGGCAAACCAGTTTAAAAGCCACAAGGCAAAGTTTAGATTCAAATACCAAAGAGGGAAAGTTCAAGCACTAAGCTATGAGAAGAGAAGATCACAATATGTCATGGGAGATGGCAGAATCAGAGACAGAGCAGATCAAGAGCATATAAAGTTGTATATGCTTGGAGGGGGTGGGTAAGGGGGCGTTCCCACCAACATCGGGAAGTCAGGGCAAATTGGGGGAGGGTAACGATGGTCTCGACAGCTTATGGGAGTGGGTCAGATAGTATTTTCCTTGCCCATCTTTCCATTCAGGGATGTTTTGATTACAGGAGGACAAGGCTTACCCATAGACTGAGGTCACTGACTACACCTTCTGGAATGATTTCTAAAGTGCATTCTTGAGAAGCATAGCTGTAAGGGATTCTCAAATGCACCAAAGAGGAGGTATCTGAGTACTGCCTTTGGAATATGTGAAGGCTTTAGGATAACTACTGAGCTTCCTCAGTGATCTCCCTTCTTTAAGAAATTATGATCCATTAGAGTCTAAGTTTGTTGAAGACAAGGTTCCATATTGAATCCCTAACGCTCCTCACAGTGTACAATAAATATCAGCTTAACAGATGAAGATAGAATAGCAGATTCCAAGACATTGGGCAGCTTTATCCAGTGGGCTAACCACAACGTCTATCCATGCGTCTATCTGTGGGGAAATACACCCAGAATTCCCACTCAAATGTCAGGAACACCACTCCACAACTAGAATGGGATCAAGAATGGCCCCTCTCACCACTTTCTTCACTTCTCAGCAACTCCTCGAAACAGCCTCTGGGGATGGCTCCCAAAGCCTGGAGAAGGGGCCTTACTAAGGGAGGTGAAAGTCTTGGCTGGGGGATCCCCTTGGGGGCTGAAGGGAGAAGGTGGCTGTTAGAACCCTAGACTCCTGCCGGTGACAACCCCAGGAGCACACCTCAGGCCTCGGTTCCCTATTGCCTGGCTTTGCTACTTAGTACACAGCAAAGACAAGTTATCTGAAGTCTCTAAACCTGAGTTTGTCTATCTATAAAGCGGAGTTAGTGGTGCCTCATTCAAAGAATGGAGAGAACTAACTAATGTTTGTAAGACACCTGCCTTAATACCTGTCCACTAAAATGCTCCAAAGCTGCATTCTCTTCCAGAATTCACCTCCCAATTCCAGCCTTAGAGACTGGCTCCGCTGCTCCCATTCTACTGTACTCACATACCTCTTCTCTCCTCCCTCATTTGCTCCAGAACCCAACACAGTCACAAAGCTCTTCTCCTAATCTCCTCACCCCAAAGCCACTGTATACTATATCAACGTGTCTTGAAGTAGATGAAGAGCAAAATCCAACTCCCTTCAGGTGGGAACTATCAGAAGGTGCATTTTTGCTGGAAGTTGCTCTCTTCAATTCAAATGCCGGGGGCAGAAGGCATAGCTAGAGGACAGATGCCACTACGTTAAAAGGAAGAAAATCATTTCCCAGAAAACACACAGCTGCAATTTGCATTCTAAAGGAAGTAGAGCAAAGCCTTTTAAATTCCCTCCCTAAGCAGATTTCTGCAATTATTAGAACTTAAAAATACAGATGTTAAAGACCATGGCTTAAGGAGTTAGTTAAACACGCGCAATTGCAGATGGAAAGACTGAAAATTTTCTGAAATTGGTATTAAATACCCTCATACGATAAAGGGACACTGCCAACACATATGGCATAGTGGAGAAAAAACGACGCACTGAAGAAAAAAAACAAAGAGAACCCGAACAAGCTATTTCCTTTAGTTGGACCACCATAGAGATGGCTAGTGCCAACCCAATATCCATTCTCTGCTCCCTCTTTACTAAAGAACTCCCTACATTATTGGAGGAGCCTTAAATAAAAAACTGTATTTTTAGTCCCTTGTGATAGGATTGAGCAAAGCAGAAGTCATTGGGTAGAGCTTATAAGAAAAGCTCTTTAAAGGAGACTTGCTCAGCTGGTAGACACCCTTTTATCCTTCCCTGCAGGAGCTCCAGCAGCCATCTTACGACTATGAGGCAATCTTGAGGACGGCTGGAAGCTGGTGTAGAATGGAGCATAAGTCTGGTATAGTGATGGCACTATTACTACTTCACATTACCCCTGGACTCCTTTCCTCTAGACTTCTTTTATGGGACCGAAAAAGAAATTCCTAATTTGTTTAAGCTGCTGTTATTTTGGCTCAAATGCAGTTCTTAACTGATACTCACACCTAGCGTAGGTTTCCATTAGTTTCCTTGTGAATGAGGATTATAAGTTAATATCAGGAACATAATAATTTTTGGGTAATTATATATGAATTCTTGTTTTAATTTAACTATTGAATAAAATTTATGCCAATAGTTCTAAGTGTAGGTTAAATCTAGTCTTTTGCTGCCTTTATAAAGTACCAGTCTATTACAGCTAGCTCTCTGCACTGGGTGGACACCATCTGAAAATGGATTCAAGGACCCCTAATGGGCAGGTGAGGTAAGTGGCTGTCTAGTACATCTTATTCCTATTTGTGTTTCGCAATAACGCAAACATGCATCTCTCTGAAGCATTTCTAAGGATTTTCATCAGCAGTGACAAGGGAAACACAGGAGTTAAAAGGCTCCCTCTTCATGCAGCCTCTCTTGTTTCCACTATACAGCTAGGCCAGGAGAACCCAGAAAAAGGCAGGGATGACTTTGTGGAAATCCTTATGGATTTGTCATCTGCTTCTCACTCTACTTTTCGGTCTCATTCTGGATCAACCTCAATCAGTATGAGAAGCACCTGGGCATGGGAGGGAACAGGCAAATACTTACGAAGAGAAGAGCCAGGGAGATCCCCCTACAGTGGTCTTAGACTTGGCTCTCCCCTAGTTGTCTTTTGTATGTAAGAACTCCAGGAACATTGAGCATATGTTAAATTCGGGACCACATGCATGAGTGTTTATGATAATCACAAAACTACAGATAATTTCAGCAGTAATAAAATTCATTTCCTATACTTAATAATACCTGCTCTGTGTTGCTATGCAAAGACTGATAAGTGTATAAACTTCTTGAGCAATGTTACATAAACATAAAATGTGATTCATGTGTATGTTTACAACCACAAAAACACATTAATTGATAGTCTACAGAAAGACTGAAGTCCTTTTTTTTTTTTTTTGCGGTACGCGGGCCTCTCACTGTTGTGGCCTCTCCCATTGCGGAACACAGGCTCCGGACGCGCAGGCTCAGCGGCCATGGCTCATGGGCCCAGCCGCTCCGCGGCATGCGGGATCTTCCCGGACCGGTGCACGAACCCGCGTCCCCTGCATCGGCAGGCGGACTCTCAACCACTGCGCCACAAGGGAAGCCCCTGAAGTTCTTTTACAAATTAAACAGGGTACTTCCCTGGTGGCACAGTGGTTAACGATCCACCTGCCAATGCAGGGGACACGGGTTTGAGCCCAGGTCCAGGAAGATCCCACATGCCGCAAAGCAACTAAGCCCGTGCGCCACAACTACTAAGCCTGCGCTCTAGAGCCCACGAGTCACAACTACTGAGCCCGTGTGCCACAACTACTGAAGCCTGTGCACTTAGAGCCCGTGCTCCACAACAAGAGAAGCCACCACAATGAGAAGCCCGCGCACCACAACAAAGAGTAGCCCCCGCTCACCACAACTTTGCAGCAACAAAGACCCGGACACAACTCAGCCAGGAAGCAAGGAAGGAAGGAAGGACGGAAGAAGGGAGGGAGGAAGGGAGGGAGGGAAAGAAAGAAAGAAAGAAAGGAAGGGATTATAAATAGGGTTACTTGTGCTAATTTACTGAAGATGCAACTAGAAAAGCCAGCCTTCTATTCTGGGATTTTAAATCTGGTGCCTTTAGCAAATAGCGTTATCAATGGTTTAAAGTCATATTTGGCTTCTGGTGAATAGCAGTGGGGTTTCTCTTCTCCTAAGATCCTCCTGTGAGGCGATGTACCTTCCTCCAGCGGTGTGCCTGAAAACACTAACAGTGACAGCAGTGTGCACGCCCAAAGGAGGGATTCCAAGGAGCTTCACACATCCCTGATCTATCATCCCACTCTGGTCCCTGCCCCCCATGGTCCCCACCTTGATTTTAGCATCAACCCTAAACTTTTTCTTTTAGATTTTCTTACACTGACTGATGAAGTTTTTGATGTAAAATAATGTAGAATGACTAAATTCTTGTCCACTACCCAAAACAGAGGTGATGAAGAAAGGCATCTGCACACCTGATGGGACATCTTTACAGCAGTACAGGCAGGAGACGCCACACCCCTGGGCAGATCCAGGGCCTTTAAAGCCATTAGAGATGCACAGGTAGTTTATCCCAAACACCCTAGTCACCTCTCCAGGAGAGTGGTAAGGCTTGTAGAACCCTAAAAAGGCAGAAAACCTCTTCTCCATGGAAACGTTAATGCTCCCAGGAGAGTTTGCTTTCTGTTGGAAATTCAAGACTTTGCAAGCAAACACGATAAGAACTTGCAAAGTCACAAGGTGACTAGAATGAGTGTCGGGCTTAGAATACTTAGGCAGGGGTGAGAGGAGAGGGGTGGGACCTGGGGTGTTTCCTTTAATTAGAGTCTCTATAGGTAGTGATTTCCCTACTTAACCAAAAGAAAGCAATGGAAGCAGCTCCCAGCCTAACCCTTAAAAGGAGAAAGATGGGTATCTTTAATTGAAATCAAAGCATCACAGAATTCTTTAATTATAGGCTCAAAGGGGTTTTGGGCTCATCTTGCAGCTCCTTGGCTTTCAGCAGGACAGTATTAAACCTTCCTGAAAAGATAAGACTCAACCTATTTTTAAACATACCCAAAGAGGACATTCTAGTCTTCTGTTCCTTTGTTAGACAGGGGAGTTTTTTTCCCTTTCTAACCTCACCACAGGTGAACTTTCCTATTACTAACCTGAGCCTTCACATTAGAGTTTGGCTTAGTTTGCCCAGTGGAAATGAACTGCTGGTCATCATTAGCCTTCTTCTAAACTGTACTTCCATCTGTCCATATGTATGAAATTATAACAATTAATTAAGATATTTGGGTTTAAATCAATACATTTGGAGCTAGATGCCAATGGAATTACTGACAAAACACTGCCACCCTTCTTTTTTTCATACCTTTTTATTTCTCTGCCATGAGCTCCAGTACATTTGAACACACATACACACTACAAAAAATGTGCACAGTCACACTGGTAAATTAAAAAACATCCCTGAAACAGCTAGTTAACATTTAGATCTCGGCCCTCCCTATTCACATCAGGCGGTAATAGTGAAGGGCATAGACACTGGAGCCTACTGTCTGTGCTTAAATCCTGGGTCTGGGACCATGGGCATATTTTGTAATCTCCCTATGTGTCTATTTTCTCATCTGAGGAATGGAGACAATAACAGTATCTACCTTATAAGATTGTGGAAAGGATTCGTGAGTTACTATATTAAAAGCCCTTAGAATGGTGTCTGGACTCTAATCTTAAATGCTATATATTTGTCAGCTATTGTTACATCCTCCTTGCAGCAAAGGGACATTCAGAGCCTCGATGCTACAGAAGGCAAAAGTCTGAGAAAGAAAAGAATAGGACTCAAGTTTAAGGGGCGTGAATAGCAAGAAGAGTGATCAAGGTGAGAAACTGAAAAAGACAAAAAGCAAATAAGAGAACGAAAGCTATAGGGAAAGAGGAAAAGCAGACATTTAATGGGGGGAAAGGTAGAAAGAGAAAAATATAAGGTGAAAAAAAAGAAAAGTAAAAGGGAAACAAGAATAAAAAGGTGGGCATGAAACAGGGAAGAAGAAGAAAAGAAGGACTGAGGATAACAAAGGAGACCAAACATTAGAAAAGACTCCACTTACAGCTTGAGCTGGGTGTCAGAAAAAGAAAGGAGTGAAAGAGAAAACAGAAATGTTGGAACAGAACACATGGGGAGAGGGGAGATAAGAGTGGTAACAGGAAAGGCTTCATTTGCAGCAAGGCCTCTTTGTCTTTGAATTACGGGAAGTTTACATCCAAAATTAACACCTCTGATCTTCTAGACTTCCTTCCCAATTTCTCCTATTGCCTTAGAGTCTGCCCCAGACTTGCCCCCTAAGGTTTGCCCTGATGAGCTGTCTGACTTGCGTCTGGTCCGCTCTACCGACAAAGCCAAGATGCAGTGATCCAATCTTCACTTCATTTTCACTAAATACTCCAGCCATACTTATATTTACACCCTCTTCCTTCTCCAAACCGTCAGAAACCTATAAGGGGAGCTGGTATTTCATTTTTTTAAATTATTCACCTTGACGACATCCCTACCCCCCCCCCCTACTTTTTTTTGGGGGGAGGGGTGTCAATTTAGAACGAGAGGACCAAACGATACAGTGCTGCAGGGGTATGCCGCTTTTAGGACTACAAATTGTCCTCCCCACCAAAGGGAATTAATCACCTAATCACTTGAAAACAAGAGAAAGGCTGGCTCTAGGTATAAAGTAGAATTAGGATTTAAAAAAATACTTTTTCTTTTAAGCATTATCATGATTAAATTGCCTATTTGGTGCAAATAAGCCTCCCTCTTGGAGAAAGTCGAGAGACCTTAAAGGGCCCTCTAAGCAGATGAAGTGGACGGACCGCGAGCGTCTCCTCACGCGGGGGTGAGCTTGGGCCGCCGCCGCCGCCTCCGGAGTCACGAAGCCAGACGCGGCGCGTCTCCGCCCAGGACTCGGGAGACTGCAGCAGCGCTGCCGCGGCCCCGGCTGCTCCTGGAGGCTGGGAAGAGACGCGACTCCGGCAGACACGTGACCTCCTCCCAGCCGCCGCTTCCCGCGACCCAGATCCGTCCCCGGAACCCGCGCTCGGCGGGGCGGGCCGTGGGACACGTAGCGACGGCCCCAGTCCCTGCTGCGCCCTGGTGCGCGTGCATTCGGCGTAGTTCTCCCCTTGGTTCACGCGCCACTGGCAATAAAGAATGTTTCGGGGATCACCCGGGAGAATGCAGGAAGGAAAGACGTTTGGTTTGCCATCTATCTACCTGTATATAGAGAGATTAATATCTATTCTCTCCATCCCCGCCCTGGCAGAGCCGAGCGGCGGCAGCGGGACCGGAGACCCGGGAGTCCCGCAGGACGCGCTTTTCCCCCGGCCTCCAAGGCCCCTTGCAGTCCGCCGTTCCAAGCGGCAGGGGCAGTGCGCAACTGCGGGCACCTCCCGGTAACTCTCACTAGCAGTGAGTCATGCTCCCGAGGTGGCTCTGGGGAAAGGTAGCCCGGCTGGTGCTGGCCTGTGCTTTCCCCGCGCCGGGCGCCGCGGCTGCAGGGCGAGCGCGCGCGCGCACGGGTTCCCCGCGCAGTGATGTGGCAGCTGCAGGTCGGATCACGTTGCTGGCCCTGTGCTGGTACCCGTTTGAGACAAGATTAAGGAGGGAGGCTTTGGAGGTGCCAGCGGTAGTAAACGTGGGCTCTGCACACTCCCGGAGTCGCTTATCACACGAGGGGGGAGGGGGCGGGGAAGGCACGCATCGCCACCCGGGGCACGGCGGAGTTTAGCCAGCGAGTGATAATGCTGCATCGCTTTCCGCGGTAGCCCCTCTCGTGCCACCCCATCCTCACCCCCTCCCTCCCTGCCGCGTTCCTCGGGGAGAGCCTGAGGCCCCAAACGTCGTCATCTGCGGCTGTGATTAGTGGCACCGCAATTCCGGCTGCTGCGGGAAGTTTGGGTGGCCCAGGGACACTGTGTGGCCGAAAGACACTTGGATTGCGACATTCTGACCCACTGGCTACATTTTCGTTTATTTTAAATCCTTCAGGGAGCGGATTTCAAGTTGTCCCCTTTCGGGGCAACCTCCAATCAGGGCTAAGGGGTCCCCGCCGGCAACCGATTGGTGAGCAAACAAGTCTCCAAATTGTCCTTTGGGACTGAAGTTGACCCACCGCGAATTCTCTTTCTCTTTCCTTTTTCTGGTCCAAACCAATAGCACAGTCGGTGGAAAAGCAAAAAGCCACGTTCACGTTCCTGAACCGCAATGACGGACGGATTGAGGGAGTCGCACTTCCGAGCCGAGGAAGCCCTGGCTGCCCTGCACCCCCCGGCGCCCCCCCTCCCCACCCAACACACACACACTCCCCCAGCTGACTGCACCGCCCTCGGGAAGATGAATAGCTTGGCTGAAGTTGTTTTTCCTTTCCGGTGGCCCTGATCAGGTGTCCCCGCCCCCTCCCGCCGTTTGCCCTCCCTCGCAGCTTTCTCCAGACGCCCCCTCCCGGCCCGGCCCCTCCTCCCCCGCCCCCCTCTGGGCTGGACCGCGGATGGTACGTTCCGCACGTGAGCTGGGTGCTGGTCTGGCCGGCGACGCGCGTGCCCTGTGGCCAAACACTGCCCGGAGTGAGAGCAAACTACCAGCGCAGTGGGGCCGGCGCGAGTGTGCGTGCGTGTGTGTGCGTGTGTGTGCGAGAGACCGAGCACGGTGGGAGGAGGGGACCAACCGCTTCACACTTTCAACACTGCACTGAAGAGGGAGAGAGGGAGAGAGAGAGAGAGACTGGAGACGTACAGATCCCCCCAAGATCTCCCAAAGCTACCGTCCCACAGATTATAGAACAGAACCCCAAAAATCGAAACAGAGGAAACGGACAGCGGTGGAACATGGACGAAGGAATTCCTCATTTGCAAGAGAGACAGTTACTGGAACATAGAGATTTTATAGGGTAAGGTGCACGCACCCTTGCGAATATCTGTCTAGGCTTCAGTTTGATTTTTTTCTTCTCCAGAAAGTGGTATGGAGCGGGCGAGGGCAGAGCCCCTCCCCGAATGGATGCCTGATGCTGATTTCTGTTTTGCAGACTGGATTATCCCTCTTTGTATATGTGTAAGCCGAAAAGGAGCATGAAGCGAGACGACAGCAAGGTAAGTGTAAGTTTCTGATGTTCCTCATAACCTGTCTGGATAGTTAATTAGGGCCATTGATTTCACAGCGAAGCTCTGCCCGCAAATATATTCCAGCTTCCCCGACTGTGAATTTTAAGTGGTTTGCGGGATACTCTCAAGGGGAGATTAAACATCATACCTGAATTTAAATTGCATTTCAGAACAGTCCAGAGGAAAGAGTTGTCTTGGGCATAGTTTCTCACAGTTTTTTTTTTGGTGGTGGGGCGGCGGTATTGTAATATCCAGTAAATGAATGTTTAGCTTATTGTTTTCTCTCTTCCATGACTCTCATATATTAAGGATACCTACAAATTACCGCACAGATTAATAGAAAAGAAAAGAAGAGACCGAATTAATGAATGCATCGCTCAGCTGAAAGACTTACTGCCTGAACATCTAAAGTTGACAGTAAGATGCAGATTTTTATTCTTTGCCGCTCTCCAAGGGCGTGTTAATAGCCTGGTACTACTCCCAGGATATAAGAATAAATGTAAATATCAGATTCCTTACAACCTGTGCTATAGAGGGTAGAGTTTCCTGCAAACTCAAGAGTAGGTGTTCACAACTGAAGGCAAGAAATCATTTATAACCTGTATTGTGGAAAGCTCAAGAAGTATAGGAATAGTACTTCTTTCAAAGTGTTTGCTTAAGTTGATGTGCTGACTGGAGAGCCAGTGAAGCCAAATGTGTGTTTTTAAGTCACCAAGTGCCCCCTTCTTTTTTTGCACTGCAGACTCTGGGGCACCTGGAGAAAGCAGTGGTCTTGGAATTAACTTTGAAACACTTAAAAGCTTTAACAGCCTTAACGGAGCAGCAGCATCAGAAGATAATTGCTTTACAGAATGGTAAGTCAGTTCAGGGAAGCCAGCCCACCCCGAGGAAGCCGGGCAGCCCACAGAGGAGCAGTGTTAGGACTCTTCCCCCAGCCCCACCTCCTTCCTGGGGCCCACGGGCTCACTTTCATTTGTTAAATTGCTTACACTTTCCCTTCACTGGAAAGTGCCCATTTCCCGAAGCATCCTAAAGGCTTTCAGTCGAACTCAGAGGAGTCAGATTTGTATTTAAAGTGGCGGCTGCGCCCTCTCCACTTCGGTTTTTCAGCGGGAGTAGAGCGCCTCCCCCCCTCCCCACTCCTCCCACCTCTGGGCAACCGGTGGCTTATATCACTCGAATACGGAGGAAAAACCGAGATCACTTTAGTCAATGCAGGGCCCACGTGATAAGCAGATGTTTTAACGTCGGTATTTTTCTTCTTGCCTCCACTCCTCTGTTCCCCACCCCCGCCCCTCACCCCTTCCTCATCCTAGGGGAGCGATCTCTGAAATCGCCCATTCAGTCCGACTTGGATGCGTTCCATTCGGGATTTCAAACATGCGCCAAAGAAGTCTTGCAATACCTCGCCCGGTTTGAGAGCTGGACGCCCAGGGAGCCGCGGTGTGTCCAGCTGATCAACCACTTGCACGCCGTGGCCACCCAGTTCTTGCCCACCCCCCAGCTGTTGACTCAACAGGTTCCTCTGAGCAAAGGCACCGGCGTGCCCTCGGCCGCCACCCCCGCCGGGTCCGGGGCCGCCCCCTGCCTGGAGCGCGCCGGGCAGAAGCTGGAGCCCCTCGCCCACTGCGTGCCGGTCATCCAGCGGACTCAGCCCAGCGCCGAGCTCGCCGCCGAGAACGACACGGACACCGACAGCGGCTACGGCGGCGAGGCCGAGGCCCGGCCGGACCGCGAGAAGGGCAAAGGCGCGGGGGCAAGCCGCGTCACCATCAAGCAGGAGCCCCCCGGGGAGGACTCGCCGGCGCCCAAGAGGATGAAGCTGGATTCCCGCAGCGGCGGCGGCCTGGGGGGCGGCGCGGCGGCGGCGGCCGCCGCGCTCCTGGGGCCCGACCCGGCCGCCCCGGCCGCGCTGCTGAGACCCGACGCTGCCCTGCTCAGCTCGCTGGTGGCGTTCGGCGGAGGCGGGGGCGCGCCCTTCGCGCAGCCTGCGGCCGCCGCGGCCCCCTTCTGCCTGCCCTTCTATTTCCTCTCGCCTTCGGCGGCCGCCGCCTACGTGCAGCCCTTCCTGGACAAGAGCGGCCTGGAGAAGTACCTGTACCCGGCGGCGGCCGCCGCCCCGTTCCCACTACTGTACCCCGGCATCCCCGCCCCGGCCGCCGCCGCCGCCGCCGCCGCTGCCGCCGCCGCCGCCTTCCCCTGCCTGTCCTCCGTGTTGTCGCCCCCTCCCGAGAAGGCGGCAGCCGCCGCTGCCGCGACCCTCCTGCCGCACGAGGTGGCGCCCCCTGGGGCGCTGCACCCCCCGCCCCCGCACGGCCGCACCCACCTGCCCTTCGCCGGCCGCAGCGAGCCGGGCAACCCGGAGAGCTCCGCTCGGGAAGATCCTTCGCAGCCAGGAAAGGAAACCCCCTGAATCCTTGCTCCGCTTAGAAGGGACCCGGGTTCACGCGGAATCATAAGTTAAAACACCCTTAACGTTTTCAAGGGAGGAAGTGTAAGAGATGCACGACGGGCTTAAAAGAAAACAAAACATAACAAGCAAAAAAACCACAGGTGTTTTGTGTACGTTTGGAGTTCCTGTTTTGCTCATCCCTCACCGCCCACCAACCTCCACACACTAACATCCCTTTCTTCTCCCACCAGCTGTACAAGAACCTCATAGATATTCTTTTTTCTTTAAAGAACTCCCCGTAGTAAGTTTTGCCTTCTTTTAGGCCACGTTCCATTTTCTTTTAAAATATAGGACCGAATTCTCGAGGAAGTGAGAAGGGTCTGCTCAGCGAGTGAGCTCGCTGGGTAGGGGAAAGGTGGCGGAGGAGCTGACGTGGAACCGCAGGTAGCTGCTGTCTGCCTGCGTCTCAAAGCTGTCCTGCTTGCTTTAGGAAGATTTCCACAAATAGAAGGAGGACCTTTTAGAATTCAACTTAGTCTTCAGTATTTCATAATGTTCAGCTTTTCAAGAGGCGTATATTTTTCAAAGAGGAAGCGGTGAGGATGCAGTCGCTCACGTTGCAACCTATTCTGAAGTGGTGTGAATGGTCTCTTAGTAAGTTGCGCTTGTTTAAGGAGATGCGGAGTTGGGCCAACGTCAGAACTAAGTCAGGGAAGGAGATGGATGAGGAAGGCCAGAGTCATTCTCAGTACATTTGCTAGCACTTTATTGAGAAATTGACCGTGAATCAATTAACTCATCTTAATTTCATATATATATATATATGAAATTGAGTGCATCTGTTTTCACCCTGTCATTATTTTATCCATCATGTTTCTAAGTTTATATCATCTTGGTGTTAAAAAACAAAAAAAGAATGTGCGCTGAACTTTAAAAAAAAAAAAAAGAAAAACAAGTCCAAACTGATTTATCCTATATTCTGTTAATTCACAAGAGTGGAGGAGGAAAGCATTAAACTGGTCCGTTTGGGTTGGAAATGCTGTAAAGATGTGGAATGAAGCCCTGTGAGGCCTTCCTATCTCCAAGTCTATGTATTTTCTGGAGACCAAACCAGATACCAGATAATCACAAAGAAAGCTTTTTTAATAAGGCTTAAACCAAGACCTTGTCTAGATATTTTTAGTTTGTTGCCAAGGTAGCACTGTGAGAAATCTCACTTGAATGTTATGTAAGGGGTGAGACACAACAGTCTGACTATGAGTGAAGAAAATATCTGGGTCTTTTAGTCAGTTTGGTGCATTTGCTGCTGCTGTTGCTACTGTTTGCCTCAAACGCTGTGTTTAAACAACGTTAAACTCTTAGCCTACAAGGTGGCTCTTATGTACATAGTTGTTAATACATCCAATTAATGATGTCTGACATGCTATTTTTGTAGGGAGAAAATATGTGCTAATGATATTTTGAGTTAAAATATCTTTGGGGGAGGATTTGCTGAAAAGTTGCACTTTTGTTACAATGCTTATGCTTGGTACAAGCTTATGCTGTCTTAAATTATTAAAAAAAATAAATAAACACTGTCTGCAAGAAACCAGCTGGTTTAGAAAAGTTTAGTATGTGAAGATAAACTAGAAATTATCTTTATATTCTAGTATTTTCAGCACTCCACAAATTCTATTACCTAAAATTAATATTGCCACGCTATTTTGTGATTTTAAAATTCTTACTAAGGAATAAAAACTTTAATATACGTACGCTATGAGATTGTCTAATAATTAAAAAGATATAATGAATGCTCGGATAGTTTTAAGATAATCTATGAATATAGGGATAAAAGTCATTTAGGTTCTCAGATACACAACTTTATTTGTCACTGGTTTGATATCACACATTTGCAATCTCTTGCAAGCCTCCAGGCTCTGGCTGTGTCTACTTGGTTGTTCCCAATGTATCTACATGAAAAGTGCAAAAGAAAAACCCACCAGTCACTTCCATGGTTTATGTTAGACCCAGTTTGCTAATGTTTTTATGACTGATGGAGCTTTTCATCTTTGACACCAGGTAGCCTCTGTTGTGTGGTCTGGTGCTTCTCTTTCACTGGATCCCGTATAGATACTCTATCACTTAGGGGTGGTTAATTTCTCGGTATATTTTAGCTTCTTAGCCTTTATAAAATAATTCTTTTGTGGGACTTTATCATGGAATTCAAGGAACAGAAATAATTATTTCTAGACTTTTCTCAAGTTTATAATCAAATTTGTGATTTGATACCAACTGTGCAAAAGATTGTCAATATTTAGTTTCAATAATGTTCTTCACAAACCCCTTGATTTTTGAAAGGTGTTGAAATAATAGTCAAAATTTATGAGATGTAGAAAAAGTGCTCCCTCTGCTGACTTTATGGCAACCAAACTGCAAGTCATAGAAAGTGGAGCCGGAAGGAACCTCGGAGATCAGCTGTCCAGCCCCTGCCTTTTAAATATGAGAGAAATGAAGCCCAGAGATATCAGATATCTTCCCAAGGCCACAAAGCTACCTGGAGCCAGCTCTAGAGGCCAGGTCTGTTGTATCCCCCAGTCAGTGACCTACTTCCCGTTGCAGCATCTTGAACCAAATAAACCGAATTTGGGCAGCATTCATGAAACATCATGAATAAATCACAGGAAAAGGAAATAAAAATTAACATTACAAAACCATGTAGGATTTTTGAGCATTGTAAGTTATTGAACTTTAGAAAAATGTTCTGTCCAAACCAGAATAATGGAAAAAAGTAGGATTTTAAATATTTTGAGCTACATGTTAATGTCATATTGTAATCATGTGTTTCATAGCCAAAAAAGATGCAAAGTAAGTCAGAGGATAATAAAATGTTTTAGCATTTGTATGATTTTGGTATAATAAAACAAAAAACCTTAGGGTTGGACCACATTTTATAGATTAGTTGTTTAGTCCAAATGCCTCTATACTAGCATAGTAATAGGATAAAGTTAGGATAGAACTGCAAAATAATATTGTCTGTATTGCATCTGAAAAATGTTATTTTGGTCATTGATTTATTTTAATGAACCAAAAGACTGGAGTCATTATAATTTGCTAAGGAGGATTCTATACCTAGAGCAGTCAAGTTTAGCCTAAACCCTTTGTATTATATGTGATTTTTCAATATACGACAAATATGAATCTTGAGTCAATAATATTTTACACGTATAGTATTACACGAATTAATTTTACATACACATATCTCTTAGCAAAGTTTATATTGAACTGATAAACATCCTTTCCTCCCGCAAAGAGCTAAGCACACTTTTAAGGCACTAGACACTACATTTTAATAGCTCTTTAAAGTATGACTGGAGTTTTAGTTCCTATCATTGTGAAAACTATTTTTCATTTAGTTCTCTGTTACTAGCCATACAGGCCGTACATTTTGTTATTACCCATCAAAGTATGTCAAAGAAGCCTCAGGCTGTTCCCGTCTATGTCACGGGTCGATTCTGAACCTCTCCACGGGAGGTGATTGCCATTTAGGTTCTGGGAAGACAAGGCTGGACAGACTAGAGGCTTTTACTTTAGACAGAAATGAATAGAGCCGGGCTTCGCTGGTGGTGCAGTGGTTGAGAGTCCGCCTGCCGATGTAGGGGACACGGGTTCATGCCCCGGTGCGGGAAGATCCCACATGCCGCGGAGCGGCTGGGCCCGTGAGCCATGGCCGCTGAACGGGCCATGGCCGCTGAACCTGCGCGTCCGGAGCCTCTGCTCCGCCACGGGAGAGGCCACAACAGTGAGAGGCTCGCGTACCGGGGGAAAAAAAAAAATGAACAGAGCCCTCATGAATGAGTTAAGCCCATTATAATGCTAAAAGCTGGCTGTACTATTGTGATCATAGTATTTTATTTCAGAGAGCAATCTGATGTTTTTCATTAAACAAAAATCCTTAATCTATTGGACCCTCAGATCAACATATTTAGGCCCACCCATTGTTCTAACTGTGCTTTTTTAAATAAGTTCAAAATGAATATACAGTGCATGCCTAAGTCCAATGTAAGTTCCAGTTTTTCATAGAATTTAATAGGGAATTGACATGGAAAATTATCACATATTTTCTGCGATTAAGATGGGATTTATACTAAAAAACATGTGCAGCATGTACTTTAAAAAAATGCTCCAGGGACCTCCATGGTGGCGCAGTGGTTAAAAATCCTCCTGCCAATGCAGGGGACACGGGTTCGAGCCCTGGTCCGGGAAGATCCCACATGCTGTGGAGCAACTAAGCCCGTGTGCCACAACTACTGAGCCCGCATGCCACAACTTCTGAAGCCCGCGTGCCTAGAGCCCGTGCTCCGCAACAAGAGATGCCACCACAGTGAGAAGCCTGAGCACCACAACGAAGAGTAGCCCCCGCCCGCCGCAACTTGAGAAAGCCCGTTCGCAGCAGCAGAGACCCAACACAGACAAAAAATTAAAATAAAATTAAATAAATAAAAATAAAAATGCTCCAGGAAAAGAGTCGGACTCTTGTCTTAAATTGAGTTTCTTGCACTTGTTCAGTGGTTCTATATTCAAAATTCCAAACAAATGTAAAACTTTTAAAAAGTTGATGTTTTAAAATCCTGAATTCAGTGATGCCCAATTTATGTGGCTTCAGGGAATGATATGTGCCCCCATGAAACAATGGTTGAGAAAACGGAAGCTTCTATGTTCAGGTGTCAACATTGTTTACCTTTATTACTTATTTATTTTTAGTGAAAAGCTTAGTAAAATATGTTACACATGTCTTAGGAAAAAAATACCCTACTGAGAAAGTTAACCTTTCTCAATAATTCAGGGTCATGATTATAAACATCACTTTTGCACTACACACGTCATCTGGGAGTACTGGCACCTGCACAGAACTCTTTTTGAGTTCTTATACCCGTTTTTATAGGTTTTTCAGTCTCTTTACTCAGGGTCAGGCTGCCAACTCTCACTTCTTGATGTGTCAGAGCGCCTGCCTAAGTCTTATCTGATTTGCCACTTCTGACTTACTGTGGGCTGGGAAACCATTTAACCAAAACCACACCCATTTGAAATGCGCCTAAAATTAGAATAAATAGGTTCTAACAGAGTACCTGAGGGGCACCTCTCTAAATTGTGTGAGCTTGTAGAGGCAGTGACGTGTTGATCCCGCCAACTTCTTTTCTCCATTGAACTTTCACATTCTCAGCAGAACACTTATGCAAAAGCCTTCAGACACTTTATATATTTTTAATCATTTTTATTACACACAAAAAAATGGTTTTATCCCGCAGTAACTTCAAAATAAGGAAATTCCTGTGCAGAAGCAAATTGTTTGATTTGATGAGCACTTCTTTCTCTCAGGATGATAGGAATAGGGGACCAAGGGCCTTCAGTGAAAACTGATACTGCATTTTGATTCATGGATGACCCTGGACCCTGCTTCTGGTGTGTTATCTCTGCCTCTGGGTTTTGGACATCTTGGGTGGCAGGCCCAGCTAAAGCATTCTGGGGAACTGGCAGGGAGGACGTGTAGGCCCTGACGCTGCCTCTGAATTTAGACGCAGCCATTGTCGATCCTTTGGTGAGAGGTTTCAGACTCCCTGTGGACTGCAACACATTCCTTTCTCCTTGAGCCTAGAGTTTGAAGAAATAGTGGGTATGGGGATTCAGGCATTTGTTTCGCTCCTATTATATGTGAGGTGCTGTGTAAGTGCTGGCTAATCAAAGATGAACAATCTCTGAGGATCTCAAAGTCTATTGGGGGTGACAGACCCACACTAACATAAATTACATGTGCCACGCAGGGGTGATTACAATACTTGGGGGTGAAGGTTGCTAACTTCGTCTGGGTGGGCCAGAGAAGACCTTGAGAAGTAGCTGAGTCCATCTCCAAAGAGAAGGCTCTGGCACACTCTGGCCCTGTGCTAAGCACCAGGACAGTTTAACTGGCTATATTTGACTTGAGGTCTGAGCAAGTACTTCCTAACTTCTCAGTCTCTTTATAACTTGACTGCCATACTGACTCTCACCATCATCTCCTCCTGAGGATCTGGACCATAAGGTGGGATTGAGGGGTCATGATATTTCCTACTGCAAAGAATAGCATTCATAGCATGATAATATCTAATGAAGTAGAGGGGGAAAAAACAGTACCTCGCAAGCAGCTCTGTCTCACCTCATCCGTCTTACAAAAAAAACAAAAACCACTAAGGGTGACTTCCTCTCCTTCAAGTAGGGGCATGATGATTCATGTTCTCCACTCAGTACCCAAAGGGGAAATGAGAGATAGGAGTCCTAGAGGGAAACAAGGAATCCTAAAGCCTGTTTTTTGAAACCTCTGGGAGGAAGCTGAAGCAAGCCACTAGTCCAAGGTTACATAGCTCAGTAAGTAGCAGAACCAAGATTGGAACAAGATGTTTTGGTTTTTGATTCCACTGTTCTTTATATTATTACCCATCGTGTAGTAGTTAGGAAGGCAATAGGCTGTTTTCTCATGAAATGAGTTAAGCTAGTCCATTCGCGGTCTTAAGAGGCAGAGTATATGTTTTTGGTGGACAACGGAAGATTAATCACGGTAGTAGCCTTTCCAAATTATGGCATAGAGCATGCAAAAATTATGATGGAGAAATTCTGGAAAAACAATTTTCAACATCCACAGACAGAGCTAAACAGTTTTGCTGTCTACTCAATTTGGAGACATCCAGAAATGTGTCCTCCTTGGTTTGGAAGTCCCCACATGATCTGGTGAGCTTTCCATCTCTGCCTCTACTCCTCCGTACCTAGTGGGTCTATTGAACTCCAAAGGTTCGCCATGAAAGAAGGGATTAAAGCAAGCCTTGAATCTGGACAGAGGGAACCTTTAGAATTGAGGAAGTAGGAAAGAGGGCGATTTGCTACAGTTTTTATATGGGGTATTTTTAGGGTGTTGTAAACATCAGCTACGGTTTCAATTTGAAGTCTTTTACATATGTGTTTGCTCATGTGTATACACAGAATATCAAATGCCTCACAGTGGACACACTGAGTATCCGCCACATAACTCGGTAATAAACTTCGCTTTCATATACGGCTTTACAGGTTCAGCAGTGTTTCAAAAACCAGTTCTGACAGGGGTACTTCACCCTGTATCCAATTCCTGAAGACCTCAGTTACTTAATCAGAAAATTCCCTCTGATAGGACATTTTAAAGATACCAGCGTCTTTCTGTGACACCTTAAGCAGGGTTTGGTTTTCGAGTATATATTGCGTTAACAGGGCTTATCTGCATCTCTATAACGTAGCTGTGTGACCCGCACGTGACCGAACAGGTGAAGAAACCTGACTATATGCCCACACCCTGCAGAGCTCTGCAGACACAAGTGGGCGCGATAAAGGATCCAGTTCTGAGCTCTGTGTTTGAAGCGTACTCATCTAAAAACTGGAAAACCAACCCTAGCTCTCAAATCGCCGCTTGAGCGCTGCACAGTGAGGGAATTAAAGCCGAGGGCAATAATGTCACCAGCCTGGAGATCTTCAAGGAGCTCTAGGATTGGAAAGAGAGAAGCATTCTTAGGTTGCCTAGCGATAAATCTGCCGATGATATCATTCTCGGGGAGGCCAGCCTCCCCCTCCTGTCCCCGCCCGGCTGTCCTTCCTCCCTCCCCACTCTCCCTCCTCGCCCCCTCCCACGCCCGGGTTCAAAGTACAGTGCGCGGGGTGAGGGAGCTTGAGCAGGACTCGGCGCTGTCACGTGCGCCCGCACATGCCTGGGCGCACGCTGCGCGGCACGTGAGAGGGGGCGGGGCGGGGGCCGGGAGGCTCTGGAGCACCGCCTTCTGCGCGTGCGCACTGGCCCCTGCCCCCGCCTTTACCCTGAAACGGGCTCCGGGGAGCTGGCGGGCTGCCGAGTGGAGGGCGGCCAGGTGGAGGGCCGAGGGCCTACGGCCGAAAGCAGGGCAGGGCAGGGCAGGGTAAGGCAGGGTAAGGCAGGGTAGGGCAGGGTAGGGCAGGGCAGGGCAGGGTAAGGCAGGGCGGGGCGGGGACGGGGACGCGCCCTCCCGACAGCTGCGCCGCACCCTGCCGCGCCGAGTCCTAGCGGGCCGGCCCGAGGTAGTCATTCATCCCGAATTAAAGCCGGCTGTGACTCGGTGCTCCTCGAACTATTCTGACACAGCAGTTTCCGAGCAGCCCTCCCGGCGCGGGTTAGAGGAAGGTCGACAACCGCCTCGGAGGGCCTTGGGGCGGGCACTTCAAGCCTGGGCCGGCCGCAGCCGGGGGAAGTGACAGGCGGGGGGGTGACACACCGTGACACACCCAGCGGCGCCGGGAAGCGGGCCAGACCCTGGCCTGACCTGGGCTCGTCTTGCTAGAGAAACCCCTGGCAGTAGGTGTGGGTGTGGTGAAGTTATCTTTCATTGATCTCAGTTTTGCAAATTGAATTCCCACTAATTAAGCACTAGGGGATTTAGTTAACTGTGATCAATATATTGGGACTTAACGGGGAAGGTGTAAAGGAAAAGAAGTGATTTTATGGCCCTGATGGATTCTGCATGGTGCCGTAAAGTGAAGGAAATTAATGTAGTCAGGGGCTGAGGGATGGGTTTGTTAAGTTATATTTTTTAAAAAATATGTAGAAACACTTTCTCTTAGGAAAAATGATCAAGTCGCACACTTTCACTTTTTGAAGTGATCACAGGCTGATTTTGTAACACGTCTGGAAACGTGCATGTTTATAAAGGATCTGAAATGAGTAATTCCTTTGGAGGAATTTGGAGTTCATGATACCCTTTAGATAACCGGGTGCACACAGCAGTGTTACAAAGATAGGGAAGCACCGCTACCCCTCTGCAGATTTAGTTTGCGTCATGTGATGGAAAGCGATCTCGGGGGTTGCCAGTAATATTTGGACAAGTCAGGTGCCAGTATTTGCTAAGACATCCTAGAGTGGTTGTAAACTCTCCAGCGTAAAGGGCACAGTGAGTGCCACCCTGGAGACAGACTGGTATGAGCTAACAGACATTCACAAAGCACAAAATGAATTCATTGTTTGCTGTTTGCCTTGTAATGAATATGTATGCATAATGTCCTATAGGTTGAGTTTGAATAACACTTCGCTACCACCCAAACTGTTTGTACGAAACAGCTTAGTTATTAATAACACTCTGAAAGTTGAAAAAGCAAAGGGAGACTTCCAACATTCAGTCAACAAATATATATTGAGCTCTTACTATGTGCCAGGCATTGGGGATACAGCAGCGACCCATACAAATTCATCACCCATCATGGTGCTCAAAACTTGCAGTAACGCCTCCCAAGTTCCCAGGCATCTGCTAATCAATTATTATTTATGACAGCTAGCACTTATATCCCTCTGCACTGGATTGTTTTTCATTTGGAGCTTAGGAAGATGCCAGGCAGAAGGCATCAATTTTCATCCCTTTCTCCTGTCCCCTCTCCCTTCCCTTAACTCTCTGGAGCCATACTAGCCTCCCTGCTCCTCTTCTAACAGGACAAGCTTGGTCTTTCTCAGAATATTTGCACTTGCTCATCCATCTGCCTGCAACACTCAGTCCCCAGATGGGGGATAGCTGATTACAACTGCACCCACACCTTTTTTTTTTTTTTTTTTTGGCCATACCACTGGGCATGCGGGGATCATATTTCCCAGACCTGGGATCGAACCCACGCCCCCTGCAGTGAAAAACGCAGCATCCTAACCACTGGAACGCCAGGGAAGCCCACCCCTACCTTTTTTTTAGGTCTCTGCTCAAATGCCACTTTTTCAGAGAGGCCCTCCCTGAGCATCCCATAGGCAATAAATAAAATGCCACCCCTCCATCATTATTTTTGATCTGTTTTTTCTTCATAGCAGGTATTACTCCTGACATTATGTATATACTGATGTATATGAATACACAGACATATTGCTTGTTTATTGCTTGTCTGTCTCATTAGGATGAATAGGGACTTTTTTCACAGCTATTTGTCTAATGCCAAGAGTGGTACCTGGCAACAAATAAATATTTATTTATTTGCCTTTTTTAAATAAACATGTACTGATTCTCAATAGACATTTTCTGGATGAATGAATGAATCTCTGGCAAGCACTTCAGCTTGATGACCTCACCAAAGACAACACAACACTGGCCTCTCAAAGCATCCCCTTCCATGTTAAAGTTCATTTCACCAACACTTACTGAGCACCTGTGTGACAGACATCAACAAGTGGTAAGGAGTCAAAGGCAGTTAACATCTGATACCTGCAAATGGGAAAAGACTCGGAGTGACTTGGAAACTGATTGGATTTTATTGTCGCAATAAAATTATAGATACAGTATTTAAGCATTAATAGAGTTCCCCTAACAATAGAGTTAATATCACTTTCACCTTAGTCCAAATGATTACATCTTTTGTTAAAAGAAATTATTCACTTAACTGAGATACCTTCTTTGAAATTTAAAATTAGAGTCTGATCATTTCTCCATCCCCTGAGTCAGAGAGAACAAACCTGTAGAAGAAGTAAGTGTCAAAACAGATCGTATCTCAGCTCTCAGATGGCCACTGAACCTGTGTGAAACTCAGTGGGACCAACTGAATTCAACCCCTGATGGAATGTACAACACATGTGACTAGGGCTTGAAGGTCCCAGATGCTTCTGCTCTTCACCGGCTCTGCCAGCTGTGGTAAGCTTTGTCCCTTAGGCAATAAGCTTCTTCAAGGCAAGAGCCAGTATCTGTTTATCAGTGTATGCTCAGCACCTAGCACAATGCCTGGCATACAGTAAGCACTCAATAAACAGCTGTTGAAATCCAGACTCTCCTCCCCATTCCCACAATCATTGTCCTAGTTCCAAGCATTATCACCTCACACCTGGGTTATTGCAAGAACCTGCTCAGTGGTCATGGTCCAGTCTTCCTTTCCCATGCATTGGCCACACTCCCAGCTCAGTTAACTTTTTAAACACCAGTAGTGCACTAAACAATAGTTAGGAACAACCCATTACATGAAGAAGGCATGAAAGCTTCAACTTCCCTTCTAGTTTCACTTCCCTTTACTCTGTCCCTTCTCCTACTGCCCCCAACCAGACGATGGGCATCAACTGCACTTGTTGCACTGAACTACCACAAATTTCTGAATACTGTATGCTCTGCACTCTCAAATGTTTGTCCTTGGGTAGAATAACCTTATTTGGAGGTCTCCTACTCAGTTGTCAAAACTCAGCCCAAATTACATCCCCTCTGTGAAAATTTCCAAAACTCTCTGAGTCAAAAAGTAACCTCACCCACTCCTTTGCTTTGTGTTTTCTTAGCCCTTTCTTTAAATCTCCACTTGGCTGTTTAAACTCTCACTCCACAAACATGCGTGTGTAAGAAATTATGTCCTTATTTCTCTCATTAAGTCTAACTTCAAGCCACCTCCCCAAGGGCTGGTGGGAAATAATCTCAGGCATTGTGGGCTGTCCCGCTCCCACCCTCCTTAGGATTTTACAAGGACCTGGGATTTTCACAAGGAAAGGACCTGTTCATACTCAGACTGTCTGAGATAATTGTCAGTATCCAAGTTTGCCGCTTTCTGGATGGGTGTCTTTGCTGAGGTGGGAAGAGCCAGGCCTTGGGGCCGTTGAGTCCCCATTCCTGCCTGGGCCTTTGCCACATCAAAGGAACTGCAGACCTGTGACCCCACTGCCTTATTGCTTCTGCCTGTACTCCTTCCTCCTAACATAATCTCCAACTTTGGAGAGGGTTACAGGGACCAGGCAGTTAACCTAAATGAGTGATGTTGGCTGAGAATAAGACCACAGAGAATAATAGGGACCACAGTGAATCGGAGGTTGTACCCCCTTAAAAGGGGCAGACATTACGCAGCTCCAACTAATTGTAGCCAGGTGAAAAGGTAGCCCAGGACTGCCAGGTCGTTGGATTTTTCCAGGAGAAGCTGATGTCTAGATTTTAATGTGAAATCTACCCTCAAAATGTTGACAACTATTTTTAAAAACCTCAAAACACTATTCCTTATAAATGAAGCATATCTGTCAAAGTATTAGCCTGGAGAAGCCCACTTTGAGACCTCTGCTTAAAGAAGGGGGAAAAAAAAAGGCCTGATGTGAGGTTTCCTTCAAGCATTTAACTCCAAACTTCCCTGATGTAAGTAGCCCTGAAGTCATTCTTGAAAATGGGTGGAGGGAAAAATGCAGTGAGAACAGACACCAACAATGTCTCAATAAATTACCCTGTCACGCCTGGGACTCTTCACATTATGTTGTAATAAACTGGGTGTGTCTCCCGCACCTGGGCACTCAAACACTGCTGCTGGAGACGGGCACCACCTCCAGCCTCACTTGGCCCTCGCTGCTGTGACTGTTTACTTGTCCTTAGCTCCTCAAGTTTCTTTTATGACCCTCCCAGACCTCTCTCCCACTTACCTCAAGACCTCTGCTTATCTCCCCAGTCTCCCTACTTCATCAGGAGAATTCAAACCATGGGGCCTCATCTCCCTAACTTTCACCCTTCCTACCTCCCTCCTCCCACACCCTTGCTTCCCTTCCTGCCACTGCAGAGGGAAATGTAGCCCTTCTGCTCAGAGCCAGCCCTTCTATCTGTGCCACTGATAACTGTTAAAACTCCACTACCCTTTCCACACAGTGGGTCTGGATCTCTGTTAAGGGAGTTCTGTTACTCATTCATCATTGTACTCCTGGAGTCTAGTACACTGCCAGGGACAGGCAAGATGTCCAATAAGCATTTATCGAATAAACGCTTTTTTTTTTTAATCTGGGGGCTGTACCACAGTTCCTAAAAATTGTCTAGAGACGTAAGACAACTGTTGACACCTGATGCTTCATGGGTTATTGATATAGAGAGAGTAGTTTCCCCTGACTCTGAGAGTGGGCTAAATTTGGAGGAGATAATCCAGGAGGGAATGTGGCTGGCAGGCTAGGGAGTTCCTCCTGGGTCAGGTCAGTGCCGTCCAGCTGTGAGTTTGCTGTATTAATACCTCCTACTTGTCTTCTCTGATCACTGCTGGTGAGGCTGGCCTCTGGCACTTGCTGAGGGGAGCAATGGGGAAGCCTCCACGTCCAAGGTGTCACATTGTTGTCTGTCCCCTCAGGTTCCACCTGAGGACACCACACTGCATTAGCAGATTGTCCCTTGGGGAAAGACGATAGGCACCAAGCTTTCTTATTCCTTGTATATTTTGAGACATTTTTCTATTTTCTTTTCCTCTAACCTTTAAACCTTTAAAAAAATATTTTGATGGTATATTAAAGTCTGTATAAATTAATTATACTTAACTTTAATCCTACTCTCATATTCTATTTTATATCTTCCTTATTACCCTATTCACCTTCAACCTTTTCTTCTTTTGAATTTCATCTGTTTAAAATTATTTCATAAATAACTTCACTCTTATTTTAATTTTAACAAGTTATTTTAACCTTCTGGTATCCTTTCAAACTTTATTTTCTTGTTCTCATCTTTAGTCAGCTTCTTTTATAGTCCATGTTGTACTTCTGTTTTATGAGTTTTTATAATTCTCCTGGTTTAAAATTTTGCCTTACTATTCCTTTAAGGTTTTCTTATTTCTCAGTTTTCAACTTTTAATTGGTTTTAAATCTTCCAGAATCTTTTAGCGTCACATTTTAATCTTTATTCTCTCTTCAATTCCTTTTTGACACTATAACTTTTCTACATTTTTTCTTATTTATTATCTGTCAATCAGTCTAGTCTAATTATTTGTAAGAAGCACATTGAAATTAAGAAAACTTCTCTGCCCCTGCCCCACTTCTGCCGACCATCACTGTAAGTACTTGCTTTGTATTTTGCATTCATGTTGCCATTTTGACACAGCATTCTGTGCAATCTTTAGTTTCATATTGTATATCTTTAAATCTATGGTTTCTAATTGTTTTAATTAATCTCTTTTGGTTGCAAGGAACAAACTTATTCCAATTACCTCAAGTGATGGGCATTTTACTGTAAGAATGAATGTGCAAAAGAGGAAGCAGGAATCTCACCCACTATGTAGGCCAGGCATCATGCCTATCCTATGGGACATCCTCAGAAAGAGCTGGAACTGCTGTGGATTTGGTCACTAGAACAAAACAAAACAAAATTCAGAAGCAAATGTAATATCAAAGTGGGAATTTTCATTCTATTGTTTGTTAATACAGGTAACCTACCAAAATCTGAATTTCAAAGAAGAGAATCATATGGAGATCCAGGAATAAGAATCAAGCTACACAAAAGGGGAAAAAAAGGTTAAAAAGTTCAGGTAGCTCCAGATTCCTCCATAGCAATATTTACTACAGAAGACAGAGGAGTACCATTGCTACCCAGAAGCTACCCAGAACCAATGAACCAACAGCATTGGCATTATCTGGGAGCTTATTAGAAACACAGAATTTCAGTTGCCATTCCATAGCTGTTGAATCAGAATCTGCGTTTGACCAGATTTTCGGGTGTTTTCTAGGCTGCTTCTTTGAACTTTGCTTGCAATTTTCTTTGGTCTTCTTTTTTTTTTTTCTTTTTTCTGAGAAAGCCTGTTTATGTAATTTAATTGAGATTGGAGATATTTGCACATTAGAACGACTTGAGGGATTTTTTTTAAAACGTGCATGGATCATACCCCCAGAGAACTTGACAGAATTGGTCTGGGAGGATGGCCAGTTTTTCAGAAGCTCCCAATGTCATTACAATATACAGCTAAGGCTGAAAATCATTGAATCAAGGAAAACCAAACCCATGAACCCGTCCTGAAAAAATTACTGAAAGATGGACACCAGACAACAAAGAAATGAATCAAAAGAAAGAGTTCAAAAATGAAGAACCTGGGTTGAAGTAACTATTGAATTAAATAAAAAATAAACTACAGCTAAATACCTTGGAATTTTGGTTAAATAATATAATAATTGGAGCTCTAGAAGACAAACATGTTATCGTGTACCCCCTAAATTTCTACTTATGTTTGGTGCCCTCTCTCAACAAATCCATTATTTTCTGGGGTTTCTATCATTCATTCTCAGGGGTTCACACAAGTGATGGCTGCCCCATGTCCCGCTTTTTGGCACCTCACCCAGGGCACACTCTTCTTCAGCTGAGAGACTTGACAATGCACGTGGTGACTTACCTTGCCAGTCTGCTCTGGGTTTCTAAAAAAGAGCCAGAAGTATGGACTAGAAAACTAGGGAAAGCCTTGTGATACTAGATCAGAGTTAGAGGGATTAGAATGAACTCATGATGATATTTATATAAACTGCACAGCTCCTGTCTCTCTGAGGCCCTGCCTTGCAGATTCCAGTGCTCAGCTGCCCTAACCCCTGATCTCCTCCTCCTTAGCTCAGAGGGACTGCCGCTCTCTGCTTGGATTCCAGATTGCTACACTGCAGTCAGGAGAATTTCCCCAGGCAGACAGCCAGGAGTCATGAGGCTCACCTCTTAGGTTTCCCTGCCTACAGGGATTGATTGCAGTCTTGCGTTGCCGGCTCTGTCCTGTGCTGCTGCTTCTCCAATGTCTGAAAACACTTGCCTTAGACATTTTGCCTAGCTTTA
This sequence comes from Globicephala melas, assembly GCF_963455315.2. NCBI lineage: Eukaryota > Metazoa > Chordata > Mammalia > Artiodactyla > Delphinidae > Globicephala > Globicephala melas. The sequence goes on from NC_083323.1 coordinate 81,571,677, forward strand.
TAGTTAAAACAAGAGGGTTAGTACCAGATACTGCATCATAGACAAAAGCAGAAATGCTGAACTATATATTTGATAATAGTATTGTATTAATGTAAAATTTCCTGAAATTGATCATTATAATGTGGTTATGAAAGAACTCCTGTTCTTAGGATATACATGCGGAAGTACTTGGGATAAAGCTGTCTACAACTTACTCTGAAATGGTTTAGTCAAAACAATAATAATACAAATAGTATTAATTCGTAGATTTGTAGAGGGAGCAAGAGAGAGAGAGATTGATAAAGTATATGTGGAAAATGCTATTGGGGAGAATCTAGATGAAGTGTATACGGGAATTCATCACACTATTTTTGTTAACTTTTCTAGAAGCTTGAAATGTTTTCAAAATAAATAGTGAACAAAACATCCCCTTGAGTGTGGACTGGGCTTAGGCTTCACGTCCCAAGTTAGTATGGAAAGAAAGAATAGTAACTTTATAGTGAAGAACCCTGGCAAGCACCACCTTCACAGGTGATCAAGGTTGACATCACCAGCTGTTAAGTCATGTGGACGTCACGTACCCACTGATACTGTGTGATGAGCAGATTTTCTTACTCAAGATTTATAACCCGAATTAAGAACTAATGGGGATCCTTAAATATACTTTTCCTTAAATGACTTTTCAAATAGGGTAAATATTAGCCATTCCATTTACTTCTACCTAATTTAAGTAGCATCTGTCTCTAGAGAAATGAGGACGATATGTGTGAATTTATCAACTTTATTCTAATTTTAGAGTCCTGAGCAATTTAGGACATTGCGAAGTCAGGTGCTCGGCCGTTGTCGCCCACTACCCAGCCCCATTCATCAGAGCGGTCATTTGGATCACCCTTGCTGTGCGGCCCCTTTACCTGTTGACGAAGGCCTCTTCTCGTACAGTTGACCCGGCTGGAACCCAGATTGCCCGGTTTCGAGGGATGGGTTAGCAGGTTGATGAGTTGGCGTGCCACGGTCCTGGCCACTTGGAAGGTCAGTGTGGCTCCATTCCTTTCTCACCAGCAAACTCTCTGACGCCTGCCTTTGGAGAGTAGCGGTCCTCTTCTGGGAAGTTCGTTGTGGTAAGAAGCCTAACGTGCTGGTTTTCCTCACAGGGTTTAGCATCAGCCTGCAAGACCTCTGGAATTTTAATACTCACTCCCCTCCCCACATTTGCGGCTTTAGTCATTTCTTCTTTCTGGTTGTTGGGGAATATGTACATTGGCAAAGGTAAAAAGCGAATTGCCCATCTTTACATCTGTCAAGCTCCAAAGCACCGTTAGCAAGCATGCAAGGCACGTTTCAGGAATCTTTTTCCTTCCATTTGGATCTAGGTTTACAATAAACTGTAGTTGTTTTGCCTTAACCTTGATATTTTCTGCCCAAAGCACATGGGGTTGGTTTGGAGTGTATGTTGCCTCCTTCCTCTCACACGGGGAGAACGTGTGCTCTCCAGCTCACACAGAGCACAAAGTAATTGAACCAGAATAGGGCAAAAATAGTGTCTCCTAAATTCTATCTTTGAATTTTCCCCAAATGTCTTCACTTAGAATACTTCTGATGTACTTAACCTTTCTCATTCCTGCTCATGAAATTATATTGATTCTATTGACCAGGTGGGCTATTGGGTTTTGGTTCATTATTAATCCAGATATCCCATGCCTAGCCTTCAGTAAATATGTTTTTAAATTAGTTAATTCGTCCATTCACTCATTCATTCATAAAATGAATGGCCCTTCTAAAGTTTTCATGTCTCTAATATTGGAAATAGGTGATATTGGGTGGTATTGACAATTTATTACGCAGTTGAGAGAAGCATTGCATTACCTTTTAGTTCATGGTTTGAAAATATTTTTTGAGGAAGTTCTATCTTGAGAGAATAGTATACTCTACATTTATTATAAATTGATAATAAATTAACTAGATAACGTTAAATACATTTTACAATAGAGCCTAAAGGGATAAACTGATGAAACATCGTATCATGTTGTATAGCTGAGAAAAAATAGTTTTCCAGATGAATATATTCAGTCCCTGTAGGGAGAAAAATGTAGTGAAATCGGTATGAGGTAACTGATGTTCATAACTCTCTTTTTCCCTTAGACGCTAAGGTCCCTATGATTGCAGACCTCATGGAGCTCACAAAACTTCCTCGTGGTGCCTGCCAGTGTTATGAGACCAGGCACCACAGAGGCTCAAGACCAGCTCAGGGGATCAACTTTAACAGAGATTGCTCCTGGTTATTTCCTTTCTCATGCTGGACAATCCCCTACGGATTCAGCAACTCTCCCCTCACCAGACCTTCTGAAATCCATAGTAAGCATTAGGTTATTAGATCACAGTAGTGAATGAGTCTGAAAATGGCATTCCCCCCCACCCCACAATTCAGAGATTTTTGTCCTGGGGGTGTGGTGGAAGAGTCTCATCTTGTGACCTTCTTCTGAGTCTTGGCATGTTGGACCGATAGTACTTGCTCACTAACCCTGGAAGGATTACCACGTGGAGCGGAGTATTCCTGACATGTTACTTTAAGGATATTGCTTAAATCTAGAAGTGCTCTCTCCAATACTCATCTTCAATAGACAAGACATTTCCAGATTATACCAATCCTATATATCATCTAGAGAAAAGTAACGTATCTAGAACGTACAAATGCAGTAATCAGGATACAGGTTATCATCAGGTAATTCTATCCATGTGAAAGTGTTGTCTGGACAGGCAAAGCAAAGGCAAAAATAGGCTACGGTCTTGGCCTCAGAACTCTTTCCTCTTAAAGCTGGGTGCTCAGCATAGCTCACCCCGTTCCATTTGAGCATTTGACTTGTAAATTCTGCTGAGATTCAAAAAGCCTGGGGTGCAAATCCTGGCTCCGCTACCTAACTGCATAAACTTGGGAAAATCGCTTATATGTCTTTCTGTCTGTTTCCTTATCTATGTAAAGAAATGGGGATGGTATAAGGTCCACGAGTGTTTGGAGCTCCGTGAACGTTCAAATGCTAAACAAACATTAGTTGTAGCTGGTTCTTAGGAGGCAGTCTAGCATAGAGGTCAAGAGCATGGACTCTGAAGTGAAGCAGTCTGGTTTGAGTCTCACTTACCAGCATCATGACCTTAGGTGTTACTTCTCTAATTCTTTGTTTCCTTGCCTGTAAAAAGGATGATTTTAATGAGCTAGAATAGCTATAAGGATTAAATGACACAATCTAAAACCTCCTGTATTTGCATTTCTTTCTGGGTGAATTCTGTGGCCATGAGCTGCTGTGGGAAGCCCGGAAGGACGGAAGACAGATGTGGCCTCCACTGGGGATGGTGGGCCTGCATAGCCCAGCTGCGTTGGGCCCTTTCTGGGGCCACAGCGCTGCACAGGGCTCTGCAGCCCATTCCCACGCGTGAACTCTATGCAGCGGCCCCCTGTGAGGTGCAGTGGCCCTGCCCTTCCTGTGCCCCAGACAATGTGAGCAACATGCAGCCACTGGATAGGTTGTAAAACTAGTTTTCTTGGTGTTTTGCCATCTAATCAGTTCTCACGTGAGTGTCTTTCTGGGTCAGAGGATCATGAGTTCTTGGGTTCACTGTGGTCAGAGTCAATAGCCACCTAACAGGAAGTTGCCTCACTAACGAGATAATTCAGGATTTCTTTGGAACTTCAGTCTGTGGCTGGTGACACACTCCAATATCTCAAATCCACACAGATCTTCCATTTTTCTAACTAGCACAATTGAACATCGCTTAGTCAGGAACATCCTAGGAGTCCCAGACTGTCAAACACCCTTAATTACATTCAGACTAATTGGCGTCTCATATCTGGAGCCCTAAACTGCTAGGCAAGTCACCTGAGTCTAGTCAGGTCACGATGGCTCTTCCTGAGTTAGGCAATTGTTCCCACGAACAATCTTCACGTTTCTGGTGTGGAAAAGAGATATGACAGTGGCTATTTGCTACGTGTCTCTTACTATATATGCTGGGCACTCTGCTAAGCACGTAACATGTACTAATTTATTACATTTATGAGGTAGGTGCTACCATATAAGGAAACCCAGAGGTTAAGCAACTTGCTCCTAGTCACACGGCCACCCTTCCCTAGGCTTGTTTTGCCATTTGCTAGTCCATACCTGATTTTAGCAACAAGTCAGAGGGATAAAAAAAAAAGAAAAAAAAAAAATCCCCATAGTAACATTTAATTTGTCTCTAATAATTGCTGAAGACTACTTCTTTCTCTCACTAAATTTACTATAAAGAATTTGATTCCAAACAGTCATATAAAAGAACTTTAAAAACTGGACTAATTTTACAGACATGTAATTCTGACTCTAAAAAATGTATATTTGTGTCAAAAATAATGTATCATCATTTTATTAATGAGTTTTTTCCTTAAAAATTGCTTTATCCCCCTAATGTGAAATCTTATTAAAGTTTTATCCTTATTTTTTTCTTGCATGTCTATTCTGATTTTGGCTTATTGAAACCTAACCTGCCTAATATGCATAGGATACAAATTAAATGCTTCCAATATATCCAGAGGAAAATTTCACCCAGTCAGTTGTTTTGGCACCTATAGTAATATCCTTTTAAATCCATTTTTTTTGTTTTGTTTTGTTTTCCCAGAAAGAGCTTTTCTTTAGGGTAACAATGATTTTGTTGCTATTTAGACACTATCTATTTAACAGCAAAATGTCTTAACACCTGGTAGGTACTTAGTAATACTTAATAACAAAATTAATTAATTAATATGTACTTTTCACAATACTATATTTATATCATATCATATGAGAATGCTTAATTTACAAGCGTTGGTTTAAAAAATTATTAATCAGAAAAATACCTGTTCATGGGCTAGCTACTAACCATTTCTTGTTACTAACTATTCCCTTCTGTGAAAACATCAAGGGTAGGGTGGGGAGGGAGGGAGGGATGGTGAGGTAGCTACACATGGAAGGGGAACCCTTAGAGCCTTGGATCTCAAACCTATGAGACTCAAAGCCTCCATTTTATGACAAATATTTTGTTATCCTCTTTTACTACCCTGAAACAAAATCCATAGAAAATATAGTCTATAATACACATAACTAAAAAAATATATAATACCTTCACTGTAATATAAAGGAGAAATAAAAGGAAAGAAATATATATATGAAAATACATAAATATAGCTCTACTATAAAACATAATGAAGTAGTCATATACTTACATTGATAAAATGTTGGAATTTAAGAGATGTAGGAAAATCTGCAAGTTGATTCTTCTTATATTTGACATTATGAATGAAGACTGAAAAGGTATATTTAAATGTACACACAGAATCAATATGAGTCAAGAGTTACTGACACAAACTGTTGCCAGTGCTTTTTTTTTTTTTTTTTTTTTTTTTTTTTGCGGTACGCGGGCCTTTCACTGTTGTGGCCTCTCCCGCTGCGGAACACAGGCTCCGGACGCGCAGGCTCAGCGGCCATGGCTCACGGGCCTAGCCGCTCCGCGGCGTGTGGGATCTTCCCGGGCCGGGGCACAAACCCGTGTCCCCTGCATCGGCAGGCGGACTCTCAACCACTGCGCCACCAGGGAAGCCCCTGCTAGTGCATTTTATTGAGGACTCAGTTCCACAAGCCGAGATGTTGCTGGTGACATGATCTTCAGAGATTTAGTTTCTAGGCTCATAAAATTATACACAGTTTTTTCACCAGTAAATTTAAGGCAGGGCGTTAAACGCTGTGAGACACATGTGATGATAATTTTTCATTGTTTGCAGCTGCTCTGTACGTTGTGGAAGGTTTACCATCCCTGCTCTTCACTGTATTACATGGTGCCTCTGCTCACTGCGACCACTGGAAACACCCCTGCAAATTTCCAAATGCCCCTCGTGGGTAGAACCGCCTTCGTTGAGAAGCACCTCCCTGGAGGTTTGTAATAAGCTGGGATACTTTTTTTTTACTGTCTTGCCAAAGAGTCTGGAATACCCAACAGTGGTTTCCTAGTATATTGCTTCATTGAACTTTCAATCCACTTTTTATAAAATTTTTATTTGGGAAATCTTGTTGGAGCAATTGAATACAATATATATGTTTGAGCCAACTCATCTGTAGGGCAATGCCATTCTCATTTCAGGCTAACTGAATATCTTTCCATATCTAGGCAAATACAGTCATCTTTGCAAATTATTTCCTTTAAAAATATGGACTTTAGATTCTTGTTTCTATTTAGGACATTCTAATTCTTCAATGATTCAAGGCAAGTTGAGTGAGTGTGGACTTTGTAATGGTTTACTAATCCCTTGTCTTGTCAGTTTCCCTCTGAAATCTGCACACCCTTCATGAGTTACAAAATTATGACTTGACAGCTGCTAAGTGGCCTCAGTGAAATGAGTTGTTCCTTTTGATCAAATCCATAGTAGATAAAAATGACCAATGGCTGCTAGGCTTTACAGAGAAACTAAGTTTAAAACTTTCAAACTATTGTTACTTTGTCACTTTAGAAATGAGTCAGGGAGTGCCAGCAAATAAAATACGTTTTACTATTATTTCTTTTTTTGGCAAAGAAACACTTTAAGTCCTTGAAGTAAGAGGCCCATACGCTTTCAAATCCAATGCAGCAAGGCAAATTAATATAAAGATAAACAGCCAACTTCCTCGGTAGTGAGTATCTTCATTTTCTCCGGTCTCTTCAAGTAAGGAATTACCCTAATCCTGCGGCGTTGGAGCCCCACAGGTTGATGGACGGTAGCTGCTGCCCCCTAGTGTAGGACTCCTTGTTACTGCACACACTGGGTTGGAATAACCAGAAGCTCACTGCCAAATGCATAGGAAATAAACAAAGGTGCTGTGTTTAAATGATGCAGATAATTGAGAACTTTTTCAAGTATATCATTCTATTAGAACGAGTAGTTTTAACACTTTTTTGTAATTGTTTGAAGAAAAAGTCGTTTAAATGTTTTCCTGTCATTGCTTAGAGTTTGACGTTCTCATCATCATTTTCTGCTCTTCCCACTTCAGGGCTGGCTACGTAATTTGCAGGGCCCACTGATAAATGAAAATGTGGGATCCTTTGTTTAAAAAACAGGACAAGAGAGCCATTAAAAGTACTAAAATATGTACCAAAATAGTTTTTCCTTTCTTTTTCAACCTCTCCCTTGACTTGTTATGGTGGTTTTTATTTGCTATTTAATGTAAATTTTTTTGAAATTTTTAATTAGTTGAATGAATTTTATCATTCATTTTTATACTGTGCAATGCAAATTTTAAGTGCAAATATAAGAACAAATATAATTGTATTAAGTGCAAATTAACTCATACTGTGAAATCACTGAAACTATACAATTCATATTTTGTAGCTTATACACACTTATGTATTTTGTTCTTCCCAGAACAATGGAAATGGTAAAAAAAAGTATTTCAAATGTTTTTATTTCACTTCCTGACTCATGCACATTCAACCAACATTCTCTACCTTTGGCTTACTGATGAGTAAGTAAGGACTGAATGGAAAAGGGACTATGGGTTGCCCGATCTTTCCCTTTTCTTCTATGTCAAAATATGCAGCATAAGTGCTTGGCTAGGTAACAGGAGGAGGAAAGAATATGATAGGGTTTCTTGGTCATTTGTGTTTTTTAAACACCTTTGCCTTCTATTTGCATTAGGAGCAAGTTATGGTTCCAAAGGAAAGAATGGCCTCTGGGGGCTCTCAGTGCCCCCATTTACTCAATCATAGATGTAGCACATTTGGGGACTTCTCTGGAGGTCCAGTGGTTAAGACTTCACCTTCCAATGCCAGGGGATGCGGGTTCAATCCCTGGGAGGGGAGCTAGGATCCCACATGCCTTGCGGCCAAAAAACCAAAACATAAAACCGAAGCAGTGTAATTCAGGGTCTTTGGGAGAATGTGGAGAGACTTTTCTTAGTGTACAATCACCAGTCAACAGTCACTTGCAGGCAGGGACAGCTGAAATGGGATTCTGTGGCTGGAGCCTCGTGCTTGGGCCCTGGCCCGGGGGGATGGGGGGGAAGGTGGGATGGGGTGGGGTGGGGTGTGGTACCATGGTTTCATTCAGAGCCATCATTCTGAGGTGGGGATAAAGATCATTATTGTAGGGATTGTGAGAGAAGGTTTACTACATCTAATGGGGCATGCTCTAAAAGACTAGAAGGATATTTGCTGTAAAGAAATAATTGTGACAAGAGGCAAACTTTTAATTTTTTAAACTTCATAATATTAAGGAATAGACTAGTAATAGTGTTTTTTCAGCGTAACCTTTCAAAATGTGTCTAAATATGCCTGGTAGCAGGGCCGAATTTTAGTTGAAAATTTATGAAACCAAGGATTCAATCAAAATGCACTTGTTCTGTGAGTACCAGGCTTAGAGCCCGTGCTGAGAGTGAGGGAGTCCAGGGGTAGAAGGCAAAGTTCCTGCCTTCCAAGACCCATCTGGTTTGGAAATCAGAACAATAGCCACGAAATTATGAAGAAACGGTAGAAGGGCCAGTTTTAAATTTTTTTCTAGTCTAGTAATGAAATTTTATCTTACTCAATTTAGACAAAAATCTCTTAAAGACATAATTGGTTTCCTACCCTCTCAAAGGGTACCTTGAATGTGGTTTGATTTTTTTCCTTGATGTCCAACACACATTGGCATTAGCCCATTAGAATTTTTAAATTATTTCTTCTCCTCCAAGAAATTTCTTTCTCCTGTTTTCTTCCCTGGGTGTAGAGTTATCGGCTCTTCCTTCCCTGAATGATCAGCGTATGTTTCTACCAGACCTTCTATGTGTTTCTACCATTTCTTCATTTGCTGCCTCTCATATGGTAGAGGCTGAATATCAGCTAATGAAATCTGTATCCAAGTAGAGCTCTTTACTCCTTTGTGCAGATCCATATTTCCAACTGGTATCATTTTCTTTCTGCCCAAAGGACTTCCTTTAACATTTCTTGTAGTGCAGGTATTTTGGCCATGGATCCCTTCAACTTTGTTTATTTCACTTTTTTTTTTTTTTTTGAAAGATGATAATGATCTTCACAACCAGCCATTAGCAGTACGCGGGCCTCTCACTGCTGTGGCCTCTCCCATTGCGGAGCACAGGCTCCAGACGCACAGGCTCAGCAGGCGTGGCTCACGGACCCAGGCGCTCCGCGGCATGTGGGATCTTCCCGGACCGGGGCACGAACCCATGTCCCCTGCATCGGCAGGCGGACTCCCAACCACCGCGCCACCAGGGAAGCCCCAGTGGAGTAAGTTTTTATTCCACTGATCTTGTGACCTTGACCAATTAGTCCACCACTGTAGAGATGTATTTGGTTTTCCTACACTGGAAGATTCCATGGATTTGGTTTCATTTCTGCTAGACTTTATGAAGAAGTAAAGTCTTGCCTCTTATCAATTATTGAAAGCATTGTAGAATTAAGCTATAAGTCCAAACCACAGGCCCATAAGAATTAGAATGAATCTTAGAATCATGGAGTCCAATCCCTGCCCTAAGTCCACACAAAAAACTTCCGTATTTTAGAGATAAAGAAGCTGTGGCAATCATGTAAGAATTTTCATTTGCCACATGTATATGACAGAAGCCATATTTTATGTATGAAGATCGTGTTCCTCTGCCTTAGATTATCTGTCCACATCAGGGAGTGTAGTTCCAGTGTCATATCTTTGAAGAGTTTTGGGATAGAGCAGGAATAATGAAGAGTAGGTAGCAACACATTAACCTCTAAACATACAGGGTCATTTCCTCTTAGCCTTAATTTACAGGGTCCAGGGTTAGTCTGTCTTTGTATTCATAGCATCTGGCAGAATGTCTGACTCATATTAGGTGCTCAATAAATGTTTTTATTGTTGGATGATAAAAGATCATTAACAAGTATCCCTGGTTCAGAGACTGATGCTGGATACTAAAGAATCTACAGAGTAAAGAAACAGCTAAGTAATATGTAATTTGGAAAGGGGATGGTGAAAAAAACCCCTTTTTTTTTTTTTTTAATTTAAAAAGATGACAATGACTGTGTCATTGTTTTTCTTGAAAGATCTTTACGTAAAATCATTGATCTCTGTTTAAGAGAATACAGCAAGGGCTTCCCTGGTGGCGCAGTGGTTGAGAGTCTGCCTGCTGATGCAGGGGACACGGGTTCGTGCCCCGGTCCGGGAAGATCCCACATGCCGCGGAGCGGCTGGGCCCGTGAGCCATGGCCGCTGAGCCTGCGCGTCCGGAGCCTGTGCTCCACAACGGGAGAGCAGTGAGAGGCCTGCGTACTGCAAAAAAAAAAAAAAAAAAAGAGAATACAGCAAATGCAACAGAGCCATAAATATGACCATTAAAAGGCACAAAAGACAAGGTAGGAGATAAAAGTAATTATATGACTTTTTAAAAAAGTGATGAATATTGACAGAGAAGCATAATCCAGGAGTAAGCATAAGGTGACTAATTTTCAGAGCTGGAAGAAATCATAGGAATCATTCTGGTCAGTCCTTTAATTTTACAGAAGATAATGCCAGAGTCCAGAGGAGTGAGATGGCTTTTCAAGGCATCACAGTAAATTGCAGAAAGTGAGGCCTAGAGCCTAATTTCTCTCTCACTACAACCCCTTTCTACTCTTCAGCTCAGCCTGCTCCAAATATTTCCTCTTCATTATGGAAGAGCAAATAAAAATATAGACGTGGGGTAAAGATCTAGAACAAAGGGAAAACAAGAAGGTAATTATTTTTATATGCCAAGGGATTTTAAAAATAAATTAAAATCTGAACATGAATATCCATGTCGGGACTTTCCCCAAATTTGAAAACCTGCCAAGCACCAGAGTTTCTGTGTAGACGGAATTTTTTAAGTGAAATTTTGCAGCATGAAAACAAATCCCCAACCTTAAACAGATGGGAATTTGTGGGGCAAATGCAGCTAATATTCACAATGTCACAAGATCAAGCTTCCAGTTGTGTGAAGACTGCAGGAGCCTAACTTGAGGGAACTTCGGATACAGTAAAGCCAACACAGAGTCCTCCTGCAGAGGGCGCCGGCGAACAGGCAGGGAGAGCACGGCTGCGGCGCACTGCGTCCCCCTGGAAGGTGGGAGCCCCTCTTAAATCAGGCTCTGATCCATCATCACACTGCAGGAGCAACTGGAACAGGAAAGACGCAGTGTCAGGCTTTAACTACGTGCTCCCCGCAGGCAAAATTCCCCACTCTTTCTACATGTGTTCTCGGTGCTGCAGGCTGGTTTGGAGAAAGTTAGGCTTTTTCTTAACCCAAGAAATGGTCAACAGAGGTGAAGGAAAATGTATGGAAAATGCATTTTCTCTGAGTTGTGATAAATAGAACAAACAAGTAAAAGAATCGTTAAAAAGTACTTCGAGCCATTCAAACGTTGAGAATTTGCTTCAATGACATTATAAGGTGAAGAAGTGTAGTGAAACTAATTTCCATTTAGGCAAGAATGTGTTTACTCTATCTTAGAGATATTAAGCCTAACGGAGCTTTGAACAAATATTTTATTTTATTTCATTGAAATATAGTTGATTTACAATGTTATGTTAATTTCTGCTGTACAGCAAAGTGGTTCAGTTATACAGATATATGCATTCTTTTTTATATTCTTTTCCATTATGGTTTATCATAGGATATTGAATATAGTTCCCTGTGATATACAGTAGGACCTTGTTGTTCATCTATTCTATATATAATAGTTTGCTTCTGCTAATCCCAAACTCCCATGAAATATTTTAATGAGGGAACCATGGGCATGGAAGAGAGAGGGGGAGGTAAGCAGATATAGCAGATGGAGTAGACATGTTGAGGAATGTAGCTCTGGGCAAGAGAAAGGAATTTGAGGCAAAGGACACCTGGGCTTTGGAAATGGACCTCAAGCTTGCTTGGTGGATCAAGGACCAGCCTCAGGTTATATAACCCAGGTATCTGGGACAGAGACGGAATTGCTGCATTAGAATGAGAGGTGATCCTGTCCATTGGAGAAATACTGTACGAGTACCATATATCTACTTGAGTGCTTGTGTACCAGTGGATGAAGAATGTCTCCTGCCGTATCAGTAAACGAACGATGTTGCAGCCATCAAGCTATCAGCCACTGCGGCCGCCCATGACTGCGCACCCTGAGGGGATTCAGGATGGAACAAAGCAGGATACGCCCTAGATAGCTCAGGTGCGTATCACAGGAATGATTTCAATGAGCCCCAAACTCTTGCACCTTCCCATACACAGAAAAGTTCTAAATTCATTAACTTGAGGTGTCTGGTTTTCTTAACAGTAACCTTTCGATGTTCCAACTACCTGGGTTTTTGTTGCAAAAACTATATAACCTGGCTCCTCCCTGACCTCTTGGGAGCTGTCCCTGAGAGCTATCTGAGAGGCTGCCTCTCGGGCTTTAGTCCTCCGAAAGTTCACCGAATAAAACATAATTCTTAAATTTTAGGTTGTGCTTTTTTTTTTTTTCTCCAGTCAACAAGTCCATGATATAGATGAAGGTGGAGGATAAGTGAGAGGTCATGGTTTTGGATATTTCTATGACCTTCCACATGAGGGTTAAGGCCATTGGGCCAGAGATGCTAAGACTTCTGCAAACAGGCAGACTACTTTCGGTAGGTGCCGAGTTAATGTTCATAGAGTATATACTGAAATCGGTGAACAAGCAGAGAAAGGGCAAGTGAGAAGGGACCAGTCCAGAGCTACCTCTGTGCCTGCTTCCCCCTCACCACCTTGTCCAGCACCAGTGCTTCTGCCAGGACATTGAAGTCTAGAGGGAGACGAGGTCCCTTCTGGTGTGGAGGACGGGTAGGCGATGGAACCAGTGAGAACAGATCCATGCTTCTGTACTTCACTTGCTAGTGATTTGACTTGGCTAATGAGTCTTCATCCTCTCGTATGCAAGATGAAATTCATTCATCTTTTCATTCCATTAATATTTATTGACTGCATCTCATGTGCCGGGGCCTGTGATAGGTACTGGAAATAGAGGGGTAACAAAAGAGACACGGTCCCTGCCCTTGTGGTGCTTATAGGATAGTAAGATAGACATTAAATGATCTATAGGAGATAGATATTAAATAGTCAGACAAATCACTATCTAATTATGATAACTTCTGTGATAGGAAGTAAAGGATGCTATTAGCATATAATAGGTGAACTTAATTGATGGGGGGGACAAGAAAGGGAGTATGTTAGGTCAAGTTTTTTAGCTAAAGCCAGTAAGGAAGGTGTGAGGATTGGAGACAGAGGGGTCTTCATGCAGGGTCAGTCTTTAAGCACAGTGGGAAGCCTGATGTCTAAGGACACCCTGCAGTGAGGGTGTGGGAATGGGTAAGTTTTAGCCAGAGAGGTTCTGTCCAGTCACACGAGTAGGGAGACTGCATCCTCATCCTATGTTTTAGGAGTTATTGACTGTTAATCTGTGAGAAACCACTTCCAATAAAGTCTATCAGAAAAAAAGCAACTCTGGTGGCAATAGAGGGTAAACTAAATGAAACAGACATAAATTTCTCCACAACAGTAAAAGTTAAATAAATATCACATTTGTTCTTTTTTTTTTTTTTTTTTTTTTGCGGTACGCGGGCCTCTCACTGTTGTGGCCTCTCCCGCTGCGGAGCACAGGCTCCGGACGCGCAGGCTCAGCGGCCATGGCTCACGGGCCCAGCCGCTCCACGGCATGTGGGATCTTCCCGGACCGGGGCACGAACCCGTGTCCCCTGCATCGGCAGGCGGACTCTCTACCACTGCGCCACCAGGGAAGCCCCTGTTGTTTTTCTTAATTATATCAGCATATATCAGTCAATTTTTGGCATTTTCCCTACCCTCCTTTTTTCCACCCCTCTGGATAGCACAAGAAGCCCTGGACCACAAAATTCAGGGGAAGAGGTGAAGGGCTTGGTCCTCAGTCCCCATTGCGGGAGAAGCGCTGGAAAGCGGGAGGCTGTGCTAGCAGCTCTGCCCTCCCCACCTCTACGTGGGTGCGTCCCAGCTGCCCGGAAGCCTCAGAAGCCCTGCAGCTGGATGGCCCTGCGGTCCACAAACCTCACGGCCTCTCCGTCTTGGCTCAGCCCATCTCCAGGTGTTGGTTATTCCTCCCTATTCAACCCTCGGTCCTCAGGCCCAAGCCAGTCTATTTGTTTTGTTGGCCTGTTACCTTTAAATCATACTGTTTTCAGGGCAGTCTACTCCCATCTCAAAATTCTCTTCACTTCCCCTAAATCACCCACCTACAAAAAGCAATTCGCCACCCTAAAAGGTAAGAAGAGCCCAGATATTTGATACTTGGTGATCTTTTCATCCTGTCTGGGCATGGAGGCCAGAAGAGCAGAGAAAGGTGATGCTGTTAATATTCTCTAGAAAATCTGGAGTTGCTGAAGACAAAAACAAAAGAAACTATAAACGAAAAGGCATTGGTTAACTTTGTCCTCATATCGCCCTCTTACCCAAGTATAATTTGTCTAGACTGGTGTTCTATCATCTGCTCTTAGACCTTTCTCTCGATGTTTTCTGCTTCTGATTCTCCTGGTCTTGCTTTCAAGTCTCTTCTGTCTGTCAGCCTCATAAATGCAGATGTTCCTCCAGCTCCTGCCTTTGGCCCTCTCCTGGGTGCACTCCAGGACTCCTCCAATGCGGACGTGCATGTGAATAACGTGGGGATCTCACTAACATACAAATTCTAACTCACAGAGTCTGGAGTGTGGCTGGAGACTCTGCATTTCTAAACAGTTCCGAGGCAACACCGAGGCTGCTGGTCCTCTGACCATACTGCATAGCAATAATGTATACTTCTCCTTGAGAAACTTACTTCTTCCTTTAAAAATATATTTGTATGTTATTTGCGGGGGGGGGGGAGCGGTCTCTGCATTTTCAAGAGAAAATGCCTCAGTGCAGGTAGTTTCTGTATGTCCACCTTCAGCTTTGTTTCCTGCCCAAGCTTCACACCTGCATATTCAAATGCTGTCTGGAAACATCAATGTAGATTCTACCAGCATCTCAACAGGACAAGTACACAACTTGAGTCACCAGCCTCTCAATAGCTCCTTTCCCAGTGGATCCCACCCCCGTGAAAAATATCATGAAGTAGTGGAATTCCAGAACGATGACTACCAGCTCCCCAGTGCCCTAAATGGACCTGAAAAACATGCCACTGTTTGTTGATTTGGAAGAATCAAGGATACAATTTTGAGGCAAAAGCAAATGAAAAGAAGTGAAAATCTGGTTTGGAAGCATTCTATCTTTATTTGCTTGTGTCATAAGAGAAGAAACAGTCACGGCAACAAGAGATTTATGGTTAGATAGAACTGGTTCCTAGCAAACAGGTTTTCAAGAATTTGCCTAAACTTCTATTCGGTAGCTTCACTTGAAGTTCCATTTACCACACTGCAGAGGGGAGCTCTCCAAGAGTGTTTGCTTAGGGAGGACTGTGTAAAGGACTGAGCCACTGTTTTCTTTAAATCTTATACGTTTATTTGGTGTCAGAGCCCTTGGCAAGAGAGATATGGTCAAATAGCAATAGCGATTCCAGTGGTTTACTTGAGACATACTGGAGAGATTGTACACAGTGGTATTCAGAAAGAAGAAAGGTTTTTATTTGGCTGCTGTTATATGTATTATAATCTAAATACACACACACACACACACACACACACACCTCTGATGGTTAATTTTATGGGTCAACTTGACTGGGCCTTGAGCCAGATGCCAGGCCGTGAAATTTTTGCTGTGCCATCACTTGAGCAATTTCTCCACATCTGTCCTTGCACTGCAGAGTCTAGGGATTTTCCATTTATGTCCACCTGGGATTTTTTCACGGGCTGTATTACACGTATGTTCAGGGCAAAATGGTGACACAAGGTGAAGAACTGTCAATGCTATTTATTAGAGTTTGGAGGGGGTGGATGTTCAAGACAGTTTTCACAGGAGATAGTTAAGCAGGTCTATTACAACTGCCTTCCACGAGGTTCCCCTAAGACCAATCTCTTCCCAGTGCAGCCCGATCACTCCAAGATTGCCAGAGTAAGCTCTCGAAAAAGCAAACTAATCTTAAGGCTCCTTTGACCCTGTTTGGCTCTCCGTTGCCTGCCTGATGAGACTCAATGTCCTTCACAATACGGCCCCATCTATCACTCCCTCATCTTACCCCAACTCAGCGTACTCTCTACTTTTCCACGACCCCCCAATGTCCATATTAGGAGTCTCTGTACAAGGAACCTCTGAAACCTTTCCTATGAGTCCATGGACTCAAGTTACAGATGCCTTCCATAAACATAGACTGATCATTATATGGTAGGGCACCTGACAATGGCTTGTTTTTGTGTAAGATCTTGCCTGGAAAAACACATATCTTTAGGTTATAAAGCTGCATTAAATTTGGAGAGGATGTCTAACAGAACAAAGCTTCTTTAGATCAAAGGTATTCCTTTAGCCACTGTTTGGAAAAAAGGGTAGGTCGGGTTTTAATCTATTCATAGACGTCTATGAATTTAATTTTAATTTGGGAAGGATTGAGGTTAGTTCAATTTGAATTTCAAACATTTAAAGGTATCTTCTCCCTTCACTTTATTAGATTTGAGAGGATCGACCGAACGAATAATTGGGAGAAGGGGTTATTAGCTCACAGCCAGAAAAGGACTGTATATTCCGAGTCGGTTGCTTGGAAACAGAAAGCTGGACTCCACAGGCTCTTCGGGCACTTAGGACTCCGCTTACAGGAGCCGAACATGGGCTGCGAGGCCCAGGTACCTCCTTTTCATGTCTGCAGGCATGTCACCTTTTAAGAGAGGATTTCGGAGCCACCTAAGGTTGAGTCTTTTCTCAACCTCTGGCACTTCCTATCGTTCTTTGCTTTTTTTTTCCCTCCTTTGATCTTATCACAATCAAAAATACTAAATATTTCACTCCCTTTTTCCTCTATCTTTTCCTCGAGAATACAAGTTCCATGTGAGGAGGGATTTTGGTCTTTTTTGTTCACTGCTGTATCTCCAGTGACCACCACATAGTAGAAACTCAGTAAACACAACTGAGTGAAAGCCTGCTAACTCTTCCAGAGCCTAATCTACTTCCTCCATGGAGCCTGTCCTGATTTTCCTGCTCACCTCCAATGTGCTCCGGCAGGACTCGGCCCTCCACAAAAGTAACCTCATGATTGATCTGACGTTAAAGCTCACCTCTTCCTTCTGGGATTAAACACACTTTCAGAGTGTTCAGAGATGATAAGTATTTTGATCAATTAGGATGCTGCACATGCGTTACCAAACTCAATTCCACACATTACAAATTAGGAACGATTTCACTAACAGCAGAAAATGTGAAAAAGACAGGATTTCAGCGAACTATCAGCTCAATGACTCAATAATGGGACGGAGTTCACAAAAGACTAACCAACCGCCCACACTCCCACCCAACCCAGTTTAGTTTTAGGCTTCATAACAATGAATCAAGTTCCTCCACGGTGACCTGGTTAAATCACAGACGGAGTTTCGTGATCAGTCCTAGCTGACACATTCTCAAGTGTGGAGACTGGAAATTATACTTATTTGAAAGAACTGGGAATATTTAGCCCGGGAAAGAGAACACTAGATGGCATAAGAGATGCCTTCAAATTTCTGCAGTGCTGTCATATTGGTGAAAAATTGTTTCTTCTGTGAGATCTTAAGGAAAGTTGGAAATTATAAGGAAATCTATTTTGGCTCAATCAAAGAGAGACCTTTTTTATTTTATTTTATTTTTGCGGTACGCGGGCCTCTCACTGTTGTGGCCTCTCCCATTGTGGCGCACAGGCTCCGGATGCGCAGGCTCAGCGGCCATGGCTCACGGGCCCAGCCGCTCCGCGGCATGTGGGATCCTCCCGGACCGGGGCATGAACCCGTGTTCTCTGCATCGGCAGGCGGACTCTCTACCACTGCGCCACCAGGGAAGCCCCAAAGGGAGACCATTTTAGCCCAAGGTGGCCCGTGCGGGTCTAGTCTTTGGGGTTTGGTGGGGATGGTGTGGAAGCCATCAGGCGGTGCTCAGCGACTGCCACGCTGCGGCCCTCTGGGCTGAGAGGGCGGCCCCTGGTGCACCCTGCACGCGCCCTGCTCTCGCCAGCCTCCTCCTGCCAGCTGCTTGTGGCTGCACAGTATGTTAGCTCATTGTGCTCTTTGCTTGAAGTGTCTGTGATTTGCTTTGTTCTTTAAAAACAGCATGACACTAAGTATTCCAATTCACTTACTTGATTTTCTCGCTTTGGGCAGTTGCAGGAAACTTGTAAATATCGGCTTGGCATAAACGAAGATGCGTCGGTATTGTCCGTTCTCCCTTCGCTTCCTTTCATTCTGGACCACAGTCAGACCCTTCTGTCATCGTGGACACATACCCATGGCAGATGAATGAAAGTGGCAGATACATCAATAGAACACAAGGTTAAGTATAATGCTGGGAAAACAGGATTCCAACACACCAGACTAAGAGACCGGGGTGTTTAAATTTGGTGCTGCAAAGAGCTTTTCCCCCCAAACCATGGTTTTCCTGCAGGAAAGCCTGCAGGGGCTGTCTACAAGGGGGAGAGTCATTTGAAGGCCCACCTCTCAAATACATATCTTCTGTGTCTTCATCCTCTCCCTTCCCTTCCTCCTGTCCCAATCTCTTGCCACCCAGCACACAGAACAGAGTATCTGTGACTACTCATCGAGTCCCACGGCACCGTTTCCACCGTTTCATTTAAGGCTGCGGAGAGCTGTCAAACGCCTGGGGTTTCTTGGATTCTTTTTTCCCTCCTCCACCATTTAAACATCATATCCTTTTGCTACTGTCTACTTCAGATGCCTATGATCTCTTTGGTTCTCCTCTTCTCCGGGTGCACGGTAGGTGCTTAGTAAGAACTTGTTACTGAATAAACCCTAACAGCCTACTTAGTTCAGGTTACCACCACCTCTGGCCCAGACTCCCGCAGACCTCATAAGCTGTCCTCATTGCCTCTAGCCTTGACCCTTCTTCAGGCAGCTCTTCATGATGCCAGTCAGAAGGATCTTCCTAATACGCTAATCTGATCGTTTCATTCCCATGCTTAAAACTCCTCTGTGGCTCTAAGGATAAAGTCTAGACTCTTACATGACAACCAAGGCCCTTCATGATCGACGCCTACCTTCTCTCTTAGCCCTCCCAGCCTCTTCATCTTTCTATCTTCTTGTCTGTGCCGGCAGCCCTCTCCAGTTTATATCCCCTTCTCCAGGGCTTGCCAACACCCCGCGCTGGGGTGAAGCCCTCCTTTAATGGTGGTCACTAGACTGTAAACCTCCCTGAGGTGCAGAACAAATCATATTAACTTCAGTCCAGTGTCTGGCCAACAGCAGAGGCTCTCTGAATGTCTGCAGAAAGCATGAATGTGCCCAGCGTGTTTATGCCCATTTTATAGAACTCCACTGGTCTTTCTTCAGGGAGGCAAGCACAAACACATGGAATGGGCAGCAGGTGAGGAAGACAGGATGGAAATTAAAATTCTAAAAGTCCAAACTAGGACACA
Source organism: Globicephala melas (assembly GCF_963455315.2). NCBI lineage: Eukaryota > Metazoa > Chordata > Mammalia > Artiodactyla > Delphinidae > Globicephala > Globicephala melas. Next base: position 81,591,144 of record NC_083323.1, read on the forward strand.
GAATAATTTACATTTTCAGTTAATGGTTCTCATTTTCTCTTCGCTTTTATAACATCCTATTATTCACATGTATAATTTCATGAACAAGATCGAACTTCTACTGGTAAAAAATACAAAGATAGGGCTTCCCTGGTGGCGCAGTGGTTGAGAGTCCGCCTGCCCATGCAGGGGACGCGGGTTCGTGCCCCGGTCCGGGAAGATCCCACATGCCGCGGAGTGGCTGGGCCCGTGAGCCATGGCCGCTGAGCCTGCGCGTCCGGAGCCTGTGCTCCGCAACGGGAGAGGCCACGACAGTGAGAGGCCCGCGTACCGCAAAAAACAAACAAACAAACAAAAAAAGCCCAAAGATAATTTATATACTTCCACACTGAAAAGTGCTTAACATGTAGAAGCTGGGCATTGTAAAGCTTATTACGCAGCTTTATTGTGGAATACAGGACAGTACCTTGGTATCTGAAAGGACTACGTTCAAGGACCCGAAGAACTACTTATCAGTTATGTGATTTGGGAGAAGTTCCTGGATGGAAGAATGCACCTCCTGTTGTGCCCGGCAAGTGGGAAGGACTGAATTGTTCCTGCTCTTCCTCTCACTTGTGGTTTTAAAGAGATCTGGGAATACAGCGCTTCAATACTAAATAATTTTTTCTTTTACTTTTGAAATAAAAGGGAAGCATATTAGTTTCTTAATTCAGTGTCACTCAGATGAAGCAGCTGCCTTGGCAGGAAAAGATAATTCTTTACTTATAATTAACATTACTTTCAGAAAAATGTAATTCTGTGTCACTGATATGCAGACCTTTTCTCTTAGGCATCTTTTAAAGGAAAAACAATTACAGTTTAAAATATTACATACGTAAGAAACAAACCAGCAATTGTAATGCCCCAGTGAATCCTGAAGATTTATTATTTGGGAGAATATCAGATATTGATCCTTTGTTTTACAGCTCATGATAGTAATCAGAAAATATACATTTTGAAATGAAAGTCAAAAGAAAAGAACCATTACATATAATACAGATTACAGACATTTTACTTGTACATAAGCAAAGCAGTACTAAAAGCATATTTATGTGTCCACAGTTAGTGGACATGGCATTTTTCTGTTTAAAGCTGCAGCAACTCAAATCCTCTTCGGGTCAATAAAGAAAGACAGATTGAGAAATACATTTAGGGCTATCACCATGTCTGGCTGTAAACCTATTTTTAATCTTTTCCCTCCCCCCCATATATATATGTATATACTTTATTGCCTTTATATTTCTGCTGGTTTAATATAATTAGTATACTAAATAGTTATCTGCATTTATTTGGTTTCTAAAAATATATAAAACGCACTGGAATAGAGCTCCTGCAGCTTTCAAGCAGTCACTGTCCTGGCATCAAAAGCTTACTCTGGAAATGTAAAGCAGCAACACTGAATAAATAGTGATTGTTCTGTCTTCTCCGTACAGCTGATGGTCTTAAACCAAAACTGAAAAATACTGTAGCAAACAGTATAAACATGCAACTTAAAAAAACTGACATAATATAAAAGTAATACTTATGAGCTAAATTTAATACAATATGGACTAATAAAGACAACTTTAGGTAGAAGAGGGATGTGAACACAGCATCCTTATTTACATATAAGTTAAGGCCCAATTTTTCAAAGGCAATGCACACAAGGAACCGTCCATCTGCCCGTGCCCTTTGCGCGCCTGAAATCAAGAGTTTCTGCCTTTTCCATATTGTCTCCTCAATCCATTATTATAGTTGTAACTTGGAAAGATGTTCACAGAAACGGTTTTAAATGAAGTTTCTTTTCTCTAAAGGCCACTTTGCTCTTATTCACAAAGAAACTTTTCTTTTAATGCAGGTGCAAAATGTATTTATGTTCTGGAAGCAAGTGCTTATTTGTTCTTCTTAAACATTGTTAAAATTCCCATTTCATACCGTAACTTTTACATTTTTACTGTATTAGTCTTGTTTGAGCTCTAGTTTGATTAATTTGAACTACAGAAATTGATGACTAGCTCAGTGATGGCTGAGGGATTTAAATGGGTAACTCCTATTAACACCAAACGAAGTCTCACATATAAATACCCTGTGCATCAGGAGAAAAAAAAAAAGAAAAACGCTAACAAACCAAAATATCTCATAAGAACAACAAAAGGATTGAGGCAAGCCACTACGGATCATTTGCTGAGGATGACAAACACTCAAAAGGGTCAAATATACCAATACTATTTCAAATTACTCCCTGGTAAGAAAAAAAAATCTTCTCATGTATTTAATACTTGTAGAAAATCACAATAAAACAACTTTCAGTGTAATAATAATTTAAAAAACTTACAATCTAATTTAGTATTTAGAACCTGAATATGCCCCCAGATGCAAAATTCTCTATTTGGTATTTTTGTGTACCATTGCCCACTTCCCCTCTGAAATGTATCCAAAGATGTGGCACTTAATCTAACTCATTTGTATTCACAAGAGATAAAAATAATCAGAAATAGACTAAGATATTTTTAAGATGTTCTAGGGAAATGAGTTTTCTTTCCTCTATTTAAAAAAAATACTTAGAAAATATTTCTTAGAGATGTGCTTCCAGAAGTGTTGGTAAATATAACTGCTTAAAAAGTACAGCTGCTCATTGTATTAATCAAATTCCCATTTATATACTCTTCTCATCTAGGAAATAGTATTTCTATCTGTAGTTAGGTCTGTGAAGATTATTTGGCAGCTTGAAAATTCAGATGAAGTTGTCAGAATCCTACTCCCAGTCTTTCTTTAAAGTTATTAGGTTAATGCTGATAATAATTTACAACAATTAAGTTGGATACTTTGTGTTTTTCATGGCATGCCCAGGCATCGTTGCAATTAAAAATTGCGAAGTCTCATATATCTAGGTTTATTAACATTTTGATTTAAATAGAATGTGATCAACTTATAAAAATGTTTTTCTTTGTGAATAAGATCTCAATTTCTCTGAACAACAATAACAAAATGACCCAGTATAGAATGGAACCCTTTAAAAATAAGGCATATATCAGGCATACATAAACCATTATTGTCACAAAAATCTACAAATTATTTTGATTTTTTAATTCTAATTTTTAAATATATATGGATATGAAATAACTATTATAAACTGAGAGCAAATGTGTATAGATTGTGGCTATTAGATAAGAATCATTTATTTCTCAAGTTTTTTTCCGCAAAACAATATAATGGCAAGGTCAACTCGATAACTCCAAGAACCCAAAGAAAATATTTTTAGTTGAGGTCTGCCATTTAGCTGGACTAGAAAAGGCAACTATGCGTTATTACTTTCAGTCGTCTAGAAGCTTCTACATATTGTCATAGCCATTCTTAAAAATTTTCATTGGAAACCTAACTATAGCAGCATTCTCAGCATTCATTAAACCAAAAACAAGTCAGATGCGTTTAAAACATCAAAAATTGCCCTCATGCATAGGATATAACTTACACCTTTTTATTGTTACCATGGCATTAATATACTAATCCACTTTTATTTTGTTGCATGTAAATAATACAGACAATATGTTTTCCTCAGAATAAAAAACTACTTTAAATTTTAGATGAAAGTCTTAATTATATTGTACCAAATTCTGATCAGAGGGAAAGTAAAAATGGCTAAGAAGTATCTGACCACATCCATCTAGATACTCTTGTGCATCTTAGTTAAGTCAGTACTCATGGGAGGGGTGTTGACTCATTTTTGGTTTTATAAACAAGAAAATAATATATGTACAAATGGAGATTAATGTCCTGCAAAGGTCAAGCTGAAAATTAATAAAAACGAACACTGACTTTAACTTTATTTCCTTGGTAAAAAGTAACTAACTCCAATCTACTTTCTATTTAAGTGACTGGAAAAATTGCAATAGTTCATAATGTACACAGTAAATTCTGTGCAAGCAATAACTTATCCATGGGTGCTTACACCAATAGACCATACATATAAAGTGGGTTATTTTATTTTATTTTATTTTTTTTATTATTATTATTTTTTTTTGTGGTACGCGGGCCTCTCACTGCTGTGGCCTCTCCCGTTGCGGAGCACAGGCTCCGGACGCACAGGCCCAGCGGCCATGGCCCACGGGCCCAGCCGCTCCGCGGCACGCGGGATCCTCCCGGACCGGGGCACGAACTCTCGTCCCCTGCATCGGCAGGCGGACTCTCAACCACCGCGCCACCAGGGAAGCCCTAGAGTGGGTTATTTTAAAATAAAAAAAATATCACTTAAAGCAACCTTCCTGAAGATATCCTTGGACATCTCTCTCTTTTTTTTAAGACATTTCTAATTTATGTATGATGGCAACTCTGAGGACCCATGAGACTAAAATAATAAGGCAGGGCAGAAACAAAACACATTATGTATCAGGAAACCCCATGCCTGTTTGGATAGATATTCAACAATTACATTTTTGTTCAACAGTGTCTGAAGCACTGCAAACCTTTTAAACATGTAATTTACTTCATGAAAATATTTCTGCTCTTGTATGTGGTTCATTCATATGCTGGAAATACTGTAAAGAAAAGATGAAACACCAGATTAAAAAGAAAACCTGAATTATCTCACCTAATTAAGCAGGGGCTAGGATGGGTTCACAAGGTAAATGCAAGTCAGTTCTTCTGGAGTCAGTTTCCATGGCGGAGCCCCCTATGACACTTGTGTAGCTGTAATTCAGCAACGCATGGAGTCTGGCAACATGCACACAAAGTCATCGTCACACAATATGCAATGTAACTCAGTCACAGGATAAGTATTAATAAAAAATATTAAAATGTCAACATTCACTCCTTAATTGATTACATGGAATAAATAAACTAAGCCAGTCACGTATTTCTCTTCATTCTGAAGTCACGGTTTTATTTATGTATACACACAGTATAATACTTTCCTAATGCTCTCGAAATGCTACAAATAAAAACGAAGGCTTTGCATTACAGCTGCTGGACAAAAACATCAACACTGTGGCTGTGTGAAAACAGTTTCTTTGTTCTTTAGCATCAGTGCACAGGGTATGGCTCCAAGTGGTATGCAATTTAGGACAGAAAAAAGATACGGTGGCTTGTGAACTATATCCTCTGTTCATCATTGGCACAAAATCAAAGAAGGAATTTTCACTGTCCTCGGTACCTTTACTGGGTCTCTCCCCTGAAGACAGATAATGTTATACATATATGCCTTCAGGATTAAAACCAGACGAGATAGGATTCTGTAGAATACGAAGATTACTGGGGAGCTGCCGAGAGGAACCAGGTCGCTTCAGAGACCCCGACTGGAATGGTGCCTCTAAACAGGAAACAGAGAAAGTCATTTGATGTTTGCAGTAACCTGGAGTACTTAGCAATATGAAAAATTAGAGCTTTTCCTGCTCTCCAGAACCAAATAATATACAGTAACGATTGCAACCCCCCGTGAGTCCTGGGTGAGAGGAGAGGTTACGTCTGCTTGACCCCCTCAGTTGATAAAATAGTTTTCAGTGATTTGAACAGTTCATGATCTTTTCTTAAAAGGTGAACATTTTGCTCCTCTTTCTGGGTTGTTCAGATTATATGCATATACAGATTTAGAAGTGTCTTTTAAATATCAGCCCAAATTAACAACAAAGACTTTCAGGAGAGGAAGAAGGGCCATTAGGAACAGAGAGAAGCTAAAACTCAATTAATAAACTCAATTAATAGACTACGACTCACACATTTCAGGAAAAGTTTGTAAGGAAGCAGTTTAAAACTAATGATAGGCTATCTGGTCATCTAAGTAAATAAATAACCTAAATATTACTGATTTTCCCCAGAAACAGCAAGTATGTCAAAAATTTTTTTAAGCAGCCCAAGAATTAGCTTTGAATGGTAGGAGAACATTTTAACCGAATGTAAGCAGTTTATTCCAAGTTAAGAGCGTAAAGCTTTTTAAAAAGCGATCTCTCAAATCTTACCCCTTTCCAGGTCTGCATGCGAGGCCTCCACTTCGATGGGCTCCGCTGGCAAAACGGTGACTTTCGTCCCTGTCTGCTGGATAAACTGCTGGAGGTTGACTTGCCGCAGCTCCTTGGTCAGCTGCTCCAATTCTTGTTCTTTGTCCTAGATGGGAGTTAAATGCTTTCTAAAATTTGAGGATTCACTACTGGCCAGCTACAGACATCCTGGTGACAGCCCACCTGCTACAAGGGTTGAATGTGGGACACTTTTCACAAGAATGCATTTAACAAACCTGGTTTATATCGATGTAATGGGCTAAGGAGGTCACTTTCACTCTGCGGCATGGGCCAAAAGTTGAAGCAAATAAAGGCCAACTTCTTCAGTCTGTTCTCTTAAATGTCATGCTTTCCTCTGTTAAGAGTATACTATGCATCTGATGAAATAAATATATGTCTATAAACTTCCATGAATAAAACACTGGATTCCATCCATCCTGGTGTTTACAGCAAGCTTGCTAAGCTGTTCACAATTAAACTTCCTTATTATCTACTTCATAACTGACTGCAAAATTAATAGTCACTTGGGTCCATGAGATTCAGGGTTCTTGTTTTTTTTAAACTGTTCAAGTTTTCATGGGATCCATTACTGAGATTTATATCATAGCAAGGAAAGCAAGGAGAGCAAGATTCCCACTATGGGGTTTTTTAATCCTTGATGAGCAGATCTGAGAACTGAAGAGCGCTAAAGTAAGGAGACCAAGTTTGGATGGCCAGAAAGCTCCAAAAGCAAGGAGAGGCATTCTGTTATCAAACGGACTTTCTTCTCTTTCTCTCCTTTAGGGCACTGTAAGTAAAAGTGGCAAGGCCGCATCCAAGCTGGTTGTGTCAGAGGACGTAGTGAGGATATAGGGGAGAGAAAACAGAAAGGCGGGGTTTTTCGCTACTTTGAGTGTAGGGGGTACTTGGAGATACGTTAGTAGTTTGCCTGTTAGATACTTTTCACAGGTAGTGGGGTTTATTAGTAACAACTGTCACAAATTAGTGTTTCCTGTAATATCAAGGCAATGTAATTTCCAACCGCACTCGTTTTGTGTTGAAGTGAATCCAAATAGTAAAATGCTGACAAATCATAAGTTAACAACCTTCTATTATATGAGAAATTCCTGACTGCAAATTTGGGTGGTAGTTCTACCTCTCACTGCAGTTAGTGGCAGAGAAAGGAAATCACATCAGTTCTTCCTGAAACGTCAGCTTTCTCTGCTTGTGGAACTGTTCCTACTCTACAGCAGCTCTTCTCAAACTCCGGTGCGCACAGGCACTATGTGGAGAGGCTGTTACTACAAACACTCTCAGTTTCTAACCAGCAAGCCTCACGGTTCACGCTTTGATCCATGATCACACAGCTTCTAAACCGGCACTGTCCAGTTCAGCAGCCACTGCACGTATGTGCTACTGAGCACTTGAAATGTGGCCAAATGTGACTAAAACAGAAATGTAAATGTATTTAATATTTTTAAAGAGCTTTATTGAATATTATTTAACTTTAATTTATTTAAATATAAGTAGCCGTATTATAATCAACTGTGTCTCTTTCTCTTTCAGCTGTTAGAAACTGATGGCTCTTTGCAACTCCCATTAACATTACCACACTGTCTTTTCAAGAATGGGTATCCAAGAAATACAAGCTGAGTGATCATGGAGTAAGTGTGAAATAGAAATGTTCTCGTACCCACTAGAGATGGGGAAAAATCAAAGAGGAACCTGCCCCTCCCCTCAGGGAAGCAAAGGACAGTTACGGGAGAGGGGAGGAGGTGGGGTTAGCAACAAAGGAGACGTGAGAGAGAAGCAGCCGGCTAGCCGCACAATCACTGGTGAACCAATCCTTGGTAATCTCTTTCAGCTCTTGTTTCCCTGTCACTAAAAGGAGAAGGTCAGATTCACTATCTCATCATTAGTGTCCATTCCAGCTCTGAGATTCTCATCTCCTGTATCCGATTACCTAATGCTATCACTGCCACAGTAAGAAAGCTTCTTCCGTGGAAAAGGATCTGCGTGGCTTCAGCTCTCATCTTTGTTTTGGCCTCATATCTTAGCTTTGTCATAAGTCACAGAAATTCTAAGAAAATGATAAACCAAAGTAAGTTTCTAACTTTAAATGTAAGAGAAAATGAATAATCAGTAAAGAAGATGCCGAAATATATTTAATTCTTTTTTCTCTATATATATTTCCAGTCAACTTTCTGTGTTTTATTGAACATTTTTTCTATTTTCAGATTCTTTTCCATGACCAGTGATGAAAATAAAGGCATTATCATTCTGGAAAATCAAGAGCAAACCTACAGTGATTTGGAGAAACACAGAGTTTAAGAAGCTTCCATGAGGAAAGAAAAAGAGGAGTTCAGTGTTTTAGATTCCAAATATTTAACTCTTTTAAATAGATGAAACATTCTAATAAAAGTGTCCTTACCTGTAGTCGTTTGGTGGCTTGTCCAAGAGACCTTTCCACGGCTTTAATACCATTTTCCAGCCTCAGACTCTGCTGGCCTTGAATGTCAATCTCCCCTCTGACCTTACCGATCTTTCCTTTAACCTCTTCTTCATTGACCTGTGCTTCTTGAACTTCCCGTTGCAATTTTTCTGCTTCAAGACCACTTTCCATAGTCTGGATTTGACCCAAATAGTCCTTTAATTTGCTCTCACATTCTGTTATTTTCTGTCTTATTTCTTGAAGTTGGTCTTTCAGCTGTTTTTCATTTTCCTGTTCAATCTGTAATTCATTTTCCCAGAATTCTTCCTCTTCAATTTCTACATCGTTTCTTTTGATCTTCTGCTCCAGGCGGACAATTTCTTCTTCAAGGTTAGAATTATATTTTTGCTCCCAAAATCGTATTTCTATTTCATTTGATTCTAGCTCTTTCTCAATGGATTGGAGCTTCTCTGTCTGCAAACGGATCAGCTTCTTTAACTCATCTGCTGTTGCTTTGCAGTTATTCAGCACCTTTTGTTTAAATTCAGTTTCTTTACCTTTTCCAAAAATGTCCATTAACCCTTTGGCACCTCCTGTAAATGTTAACGATTTCCTTTTAGGCTCTCTCCTTTTGATTGCTTTGTCAATCTGAGGCCTCAGTTTAGCTAAGGGGGGCAAACTCTGCCTGCATAAAGTTCTTTCAGGAACTCGAGCCACACCATCCGACGTGGGCCGCTCACTGAGAGACGGCCCCGTTCGACGTAAAATCAGCTGTACGTCACTAGCGTACTGCCCCCATTTGTTTAAGGATATGATAGGATTTTCATGAGGTGCTAAGTGTCTTTCAGTATCTCTCCATTTTTCTATAAGAGTGTACCTTCCAGTTCGACCTAGATAAAAAAAGATAAGAATAAATTGTCAAAAAGGGATAGGCAACAGCTAAAATAATGCCTCCAGACGCAGGACACTATTTGATAACTGTGTCTTCTTAATTAGCATCAAAGTCCAGCCCATGATGTCTTTAAAACTTTCGCTTGAGGATACTGAACTCCTTAAGATACGTAACACACAAAACTATGGGATGTGAACTGCATACACTCTTCAGACTCACTTAGAAACTCATCTTTACACTTTAAACCTCAATGGGAATCTTAATCTACCCTCTTGTCAAATGCCTGACCGCCTAGACCTTGTTTGCGGCAAGACCTCCAGCTGAAACTAAGGAGAGCACTAGTGTCCTGTTGGAAGCCAGGAGGGCCTGGTCCCAGGAACCAGGCAGGACTTCAGAACTTGAGCAAACTTCCACTTGAGGAATCCCTCTGATTTCTCTGCACATCAGGACTTGGGAAGGTTGGAGCCCCCGTCCCTCCTCCTGAAAGGAGACATGGAGCCAGTGGAGGACCTGCAACTCAGCTACAGGTGCTGGGTAGGCCTTTCCTTGCCCATACCGTCCTGCATACCTGTGGCAAATAAAAAATCACCTCAGTGAAAACAACTCTCAAAATAGTCTCATATAAAGAGTGGGGCCTGAAGAGAAGTCTTGTTCAGTTTTGATAAGTAATAGCTTCAAAGGGTCTTTTAAAAAACATTAAAAAGGCAAAAATGATATTATTAAAAAACAAAAGTAGAATAAAATTACATTTATGTTAAAAATATACTGAATCTAACAGTAATTATGGAAGATAAAGATTCAGAAGACAATATAATGTCATTAGCTTGAATACACTTCCTAAATATTTCCATTTAAGGTGTGTGGGTCAGATGGAAAATATTAATTTTGTTAAGAGTGTCCATTAGACATCTGAAACTAATGTAAGGTTATATATCAATTACATCTCAATTAAAAAAAAGTGTCCATTAGTAGTTAATATTATTACAAAGAAAAAGAACTCACCTTGCCATCTAGCAATTATCATATTGGCATATACAGCTACTGATTTGACTTCCCTGTCTTCTTTTTTATTTCATGAGCTTCTGAACCAATAGTAGTATTTCCTCAATTACTGGGCCAATAAATGGAAATCTGGATATGTACTATGAACACCCACATGTGCTATTCCAAAGTAGCAGATGAAGAGTGAAACTGCTCTAAGCATACGTGTATGTTCGTCTTTAAGGAAACCTGAATTTTGGGTGCAGCTGAAAAGTTGGAGCTTTGAAAGCCAACAGACTAGTAGTTTTAAGCTCGGGTAAATTACTTGCTGGATAAGTAGCCTAACTTCACTTCTAGAGTGGGGAGAGGGGCAGTACCTCATAGGTTCTGAGAGTCAGAATCAGGGCCCGTAGCAGGTTTTCAATACATGGCGGCCATCATTAATTGAACACATTGCTATTCACATGACAAAAGGGCTGACCAGAGACCTCCTTTAAATAGTGACATGACGCGACAACAATCTGACTAAAAGAATTCTTAATCAACTTGCAGCAACTCCTAGCTATGTAAAGCTGGACAGAGTGGAAAGAAAGAACATGGGCTCTCTGGAGTCAGAAGGCCTGTTTTCAGGTCTGGCTCTGCCATATATTTATGTGATTTGAACAAATTATTAAATTTCCTTCAGCTCTGGTTTCTTCATCTGTAGAGTGAGACTTGTATTTTCTTACCTGACAATGTTGTAAGAGTTAAGTGAGATATAAAATATAAACATGTTTTATAACATTGAAAAGTGCTATATAAGTATCAGTTGTTGCTACTATCAAAATACCTGGGCAAACAAGGGGAATGCAAAGCCTTATTAGCACACTGGATTTGGCTTCTTGGAATAAAAAAATGTTTCTAAAGATTTTCAAGTTAAAAATTACTGTAATTATACCAAGAAAAACCACCCAACAAATCTTCAAGGTTAAACTCGTTCCAGATGTACACACTGCTTCAAAGATCACAGCACTTTGTGTTCCTGGCTCTGCTGTCTATCAACTACTTTTAAATCTCACTCCTGCTATCTGGACCCTGTGTCCTCATCAGTAAATATGAAGGGTTGGACTAGACCAGTAGAACCCTCTCTAATCCTACCAGGCCATGAAGCATCTTTAAAAAGAAAACTGAATCATTACATTATATGAGTGAAATCAAAAATTTTAAGAACTCTAATTCAGTCATAATTAAATATAAAGCTTATTTTTCCAATGTTTAATGGTACTGCTACTCTGTGAGAATGTCTTGGTAGATTATTTAGGATTGCTTTTATTGCTAGCGTTTCCTTTTTGTTAAATAATGCATATTTAGTGCAATTAGGCAAAAAAATCCATCCAGCTATATAAAAAACCTTTTTAAAAAAGTAAATGAATTAATACTTTGATTTTATTACAGAAATAGGGTTTTAGATAGTTTATGTAAGAGCTAAATTCCACAATCATTGGAAGTTGAATGCGTATACTTGGCAAGGCCCTACAGAACGTGAATACTTCATTTAGACAGATTCCAGTTCCTCCTGCAAAACTCCTTTTACTGCAGTTTATTAAGTGGATACACTTAGTTCTACCTTGCATACTATCTTGATGTAGCCCTAAGACTAATAAAAAGGAACATACATCTATCTATCTATCTATCTATCTATTTATCTATCTATCTATCTATGGCATTTGTAGTTTAAACTGTTTTGGTTACCTAGGCCTGTATGCCACAATTTGTAATGATAAATAAAATATTGACTATACTTCTGAAGAGCTGAAGCAATTGAGTGTAATCCCAAGAATCATTAACTTCATATAATGAGGAAAATCACAAAGAGATTTTAGTGCACCAGTGGAATCTCACTGGACGACTGATATATAGGTACTATAGATAGTTAGTGGGAAGCAGCCACATAGCACAGGGAGATCAGCTCGGTGCTTTGTGACCACCTAGAGGGGTGGGATAGAGAGGGTGGGAGGGAGACGCAAGAGGGAGGAGATATGGGGATGTATGTATATGTGTAGCTGATTCACTTTGTTATACAGCAGAAACTAACACACTATTGTAAGCAATTATACTCCAATAAAGACATTAAAAAAAATTTTAAAAAAAGGAGATAACAGACTACTTTCACCTAACTTAAAGTGGAATATTTAGGTGAAGTAATATGAAGTTTTAGAAATATACACCAAAATTCGAACACTCAAATATGAGTCACCCAGAAACATTATGCTCTTATTTCAACCATTTAAAAAACTGTAACCATTTTTTTTACAATTTTAGGAAATTTCTCCTTAGAGCCAAAAAAATAAAATCATTTAAAAGCGTCACTTCTTGGGGGCTTCCCTGGTGGCGCAGTGGTTGAGAGTCCGCCTGCCGATGCAGGGGACACGGGTTCGTGCCCCGGTCCGGGAAGATCCCACGTGCCACGGAGCGGCTGGGCACGTGAGCCATGGCCGCTGAGCCTGCGCGTCCGGAGCCTGTGCTCCGCCACGGGAGAGGCCACAACAGTGAGAGGCCCGCGTACCGCGGGGAAAAAAAAAAAAAGCGTCACTTCTTGTTATGTATTCAACAAATATATAGTGAATAAACATTTGTCAGAAATAGTGTCAGGCCCTGGGAATATATTCTATTAGACACCCTGATCATGAATGCTCTTCAGAAATTTTAGTTTTAACTGACATTTGATCGTTTCTTCAGTATGAAATCCTCCTTACCCCAAAGATGAACACTCTATGTTCTTCAAAAGGACATGACAGAGCTGGCATTAACCTCTCATGAATTTAATGCTAACATATCCTCCTGTTTCTGGACATATTTTAAGTAATGTCAGTTAACACCTGACTTATTCTTTATCTGTGGTGAATAAACTATCCTACCCCACTCAGTTTTTCTGATAATAGATACTTTTCTCCTTGAGCTACAAACATTTTGGAATCTTATGCGGAATCTAGTGAACAAAACTAATTCATTCCATAATGACTTAGAATTCTTACAATAAACATTGCTCTCTGTAACAGAACTTACATTGTAACATTTTATAGTCTGTTAAATGCTTTTGATGCTTTTATATGTGTGTATATATATATATACATATATATATTTTAAAGCAATTTCCCAATGATGTACAACTATTCTGAAAATTTGTCAATGAACTTTCTGTAAGTCCTGTGTGTAGCTATTAAGATAACTCTTACCATACAGTATTTATCTTATGATGACAGTGGTACAAGAATATCTTTGAGTATAACATGTCAGCTAGCTGTGCATTCAACCCATAGTTAAATCATTCACAGTATATTTTCCCAGTGTGTTGATGAGACTATCATGTAATCACAGAATTACTGCATATTAATTTAGGACTTACTTAGGATTTTATTATAAATATACTACGACTAAAAATAATGAAAACATTTATTGATTTCATAATGATTAACATTTAATATGCCCACTGTTTGCTAGGCTTTGTGCTGGTTACTTTACATAAATAATATTAACCAAAATAACAGCTAACATGTCATTATAAACCACCAAAGTCTGGGGGATTATTAATGTAGCATAATCTTACCCATCCTGACTGCTGCATGCTGTGAATTACATGTGTTCACATTCATTAAAATAATCTTTTATGGATGTGGAAAATATAGAAGATACTTAGAATTATGGAGGATACTCAGAATTATGGAGGATATACTACACTACTGCTATAAATATAAAAGTTGTAAAAGATGACCCTGGCTATAAAAAAGCAGTATATTTTAGTACTAAGGATTTTTAGTTTTTGTTTCAATGTAATTCAGTCGGTGACTATATTTTCTAACAGTTGTCCATTGAGATTATAGGGGATATAAATAACATAGTATAATAGTAGTTAAGAGCAGGGTTCTTGAATCAGACTACTGGTTTGAATCCCAGGACCCTCCTTACCAGCTACGGGCGCTTGGGCATGTTATTTAAACATCTCTGTGCCTCTGGTTCCATCATCTCTGAAATAGGGAACATAACAGGGCCTTCCTCATAAGACTGCTGTGAGACTGTTAAATGATGTGGAAAATTTAATTCCCAATTCAGTAATGAAAAGTGGGACTTTAAAACTATGAAGCATTAGAGTGAATTTTTTTTTTTTAACTCATCTGTAGGTACATAAAAAGCATTGCTTATAGTGTTTACTTCTAGGAAGCAAGGTCATGAGTGCTTCTTTTACCTTCTTTGTGTTTTGCTAAATTTCAAAATAGTCTACAATGGATAGTACTACTTGTAAACAGATACAAAATTAACCAATTTATAAATTTCTAAAATTGATAATTTATATATGAAATTAAGAGTTAAATGTGACAATATAAAATATATTATTTTCTTTATCTTCTAAAGGATCATATAATCTTAGAGACGAATGGGACATCACCAAGTTCAGCCTGTAATTCACAGAAACTGAAAAAAATTCATTCATTTATTCACAAGTAGGTATTGAGTATCTGTTACAAGCTAGACATGGTTTTAAGCTATGAGAATAAGCAATAACAAAAGAGTGGCAGGCAATACACAACACACAAAGGAAAGAATGTATGTCTACTGTCCATTAGCCAACAGCTTTAAGGTCAGATATGCTAAACATTCAGAATTTTTTGGATTCTAGGAAGGTAGCATAGTGCTATCCTGCAGGTCTGTAGTCAAACATGTTGAAAATTCTAAAGTAAAATATATCAATTTCATACCAAATGGAATAAATATAGATTAAAAGCAGCCTCAGCCTCACATCAAATCAGATCCATTTTTACTACCAAATGAGTTCAAGCCATGCCAGGTATGGCTAACAAATTAAGTATGATAAACTTTAGGCTTTCCAAATTTTTTAGGTTTCAAAAATGTGGATAATGGATTGTGGCCTATATGTAATATGTCGCAGGGGCGGGCGGGGGGGAGCACAATAGAGAAAAACAGAGTACGGCAGATGGGCAGTATGCGTGCGTGTGTGCATGGACAGGCGGTCAGGGAGCCGTGAGCTGAGGGAGTGAATCTGGAAGAGCGCTGGGTGCACAGTATTCTCAGCAGACAGAAGAACAGGTGCAAAGACTACGGCGGAACTGTCTCTGACACGTTTAAGAGGAAGCAATCAAAAGGGAGTGGGAGGAAATGAGGTTGGAGGTAAAGCAGGGATTCATTTAGGGCCCCGAAGACCATCGCATGGACTTTAAAATTTTCTGAGTGAGTCCGGAAACCACTAAGGGGTTTTGAGCAGAAGAGTGATGATGATGCATGGTTTCAAAGTATTACTTTAAAATAAATCTGTTGAGAATAGGCTGCAGGAGACCAGGATGATACAGGGAAATGAGTTGGAAGGCCACTGCAAAAATCTAAGTGAGAAATGATGGTGGCTTACATCACGGTCGTAACAGTGGCTGTGGAGAGAAGCAACAAGATTCTGGATATATACTGAAGATAGTACAGGGAGGATTTGTTGATGGATTAGTTATAAGGTATTAGAGAAAGAAAAGAACCAAAGATCACACAAAAGTTTTAGATCTAATCAATTAAAAGCAATAGTTCCCATTTGTTGAGATGAGGGGGAGGAAATCTGAGGATGGGCAATAGTTGGGACACGAAGCTTGGGTTTGGACATTTTAAGTCTGAGATACCAGTTCGTCATCTTCTAGAACTGCGCTGTTCACTACAACAGCTATTAGCCACGAGCCACACTTAAACTTTAATTAAAAATTCATTTCCTCATTTACACCAGCCACACTTCAGGTAGGTAATAGCTACATGTGGCTAGTGGCTACTGTACTGGACGGCACAGATACAGAACATTACCATCCTTGCAGAAAGTTCTATGGGGAAGCACTGTTCTAGAAACTATGTTTTGTAGAGTACCTACTACTTTAGGCAAAGCAATGGTATAAGAAGGATAAATAAGCAGGACCCCTACTTTGAAGAGACTTCCAGAGAAGAGAAAGAAATATTAACAAATAATAAAACCAGAGATCAGCATAAAAGGTGTTTGTTTGAAAACTGATTTTGTTGGGGCAAACTATGAAACACGGCTTTTGGGAACAATCCACGCCATCTTGGGCCCCAGCCCCAATCAATTCGTTTGTATTAAATGCTAGGTCTGGCCCCGGTTGAAAGAGATACAGGACAAGACCATCAGAAGTGTGAACAGAGAAAACTTCTGAACCTTCAGCACTTTAAATGGCACCAGGCAACAAAGCAGTGTGAATGAGAAAACCTTTCCCTCAGTCTCCTTGATTTCTTCCTCCTCTTTTTTTCCTCTCTAATCTTTTGTTATCTGTACTTTAAGTTCTAAGCTACTTGAGGGCAGAAGTACATTCTTTTCATATTTTTCGTTTGTGATTTTGTAAAAGCAAATGCATTTTCTCAACTTAACTTGAGACGGATGAATTGTTTAAGGCTTTCTGTTTCACATACAGATTTGAGAAGTAGTTTGAACTCTATCTTGAAATAATGGCATTTCTGGGATAGTTTATGGGAAAAACAAGGTCGAGTATTTAAAATTGGGAATGTTTCAGAAAGCCCAGGGTGTACGGTATCCAAACAGTGCGTTCCTGCTGGGAAGTTTAAGCACTCATGCCAATTGAGTGTGTCAATCATCGTTTCACTTTTAGTTACTGTCTCTTATAATTTGGGAATATGTTCTATTTCTATCACCTAAATATAACCTGTCAAGGTAGTCAAAGATCAGAGGAGAAAGGATTTCCTTCTATACTAGTAACTAACATTCAAAATCCTTTATCAAATTATGTTCTGTCTTTAGCTCTTTTCTAACTTGATTGGAGTGATTAGTACCATTGAGTCAGAAAATGTTAGCTGTCATATATATTTGCAGACTGCCAATACGTATACATGTTTTTATATCATGACGGTTTCCTGAAAGCAATTTTAGCTACCCAGAAAAACTCAATAATCCCTAATCATATATACAGTGCCTCCCCCATGGGCAAATATGTGGACTTTAACTTAAGAAGCTATTCTATATGTCGCATCACTATAAATTTTTTAGGAACATCTGCAGTTTGGCTCAGTCAGTCCGTATATGCTGCTAGTAGTGTAACTAAACCTTTTACTGTGTGAAGCCACAGAGATTCTGCAGGTGTTTGTTACAGCAGCAATTTTCCCTAATTAATAAACCCTCTATTATTTCTTACAGTATAAATAAGGTCAAAATACTGTAACATTTTCATTTCGTGTTTAGACTCGGAACACCAATAACTTTCGTGACAATGGAGATACATATTTAAGTGTGTATTAGAAGCATACTGAATCTGAGGCTGAGAAAAATTCTATGGCACAACAGAAGCAAGGATCAACAGTGCTCGCTGGTTGCCAGTTGAATCATCTCTCAGGTGAATTCTGAATTCAATGAAGTGTTTATGATTCAGCAAGAGAGTTGTTTAGCCAGGTTTGGAGAAATATCGTAAAGCATCTGTACTCAAGTTGTCACCTTTTCAAAGCAGTTCTGGACTGAGTTATTGAGAAAGCAAATATGGGGTGGGGGGAGTAGGTTCAGTTAAAGCTTCTTTTCATCAATAGCTTGGCCACAAAGAAGTACACTCTTTAGTCCAAACGGATAAACACACACCTGGTACATCTGGACAGTTTCTCCTTGAAATTCTCTGTAGAGAACATGGTTACCATATGGACAGATGCAGCTTACTGTACTCTTCAACTACCTTGACTTTTCTAAAAACTACTCGTTTTTTTTAACCACTGTCCATGGCTTGATTCTCAAATATAACAAAGAAACTTAGATTTGACACTTGCTAATTTTAGTTTTCACTAAGCAGAAAAAACCCAACAATGCTTAATATTTTAATTCAAATAAATTATGTGAGGCTTTCAAAAGGGGCAATGACTAAATAAGTTGGTTGCAAAGAATATGAAATACAATTAAATGCCTTAATTTCCTCCTCTTTAATAATTAAACTTAAGTCCACAAATATAATACTAGTGCCAAACGCAAGAAAATTTCATGGGATGTGAAAGCCTAGGATTCTCAGCATTGTTTTAATATATGAGTGTGCTATATAGTATTTCAGGAAAAATCAAAAGATGTTAGTATTAAAACAAAGCCTCTGTCTTTATATAGGGCTATTGCCAACTTCAAACAGTGCACTTGCCACACTGCAGGGGCACAACCACCTCTACAAAATGCTAAGGTGCCATCGTGACAGTGACTTGTCTCCATCCTGAGCTAACCTGACACGCTTCCAATATAAACTAGCACTATATAAAAACAAACTTTTGATAAGGAGCTCAAAGACAAAGAGGCACTGAGCACCTAGCATGGTGAACACACAGTTTCCTTCTCAATACAGTTGACCCTTGAACAATGCAGGCGTTAGGGGCACGAACTCTCCACACAGTTGAAAATCTGCACATAACTTAGAGTCAGCCGGCCTTCTCTATCTGCAGTTCCTCGTGGATTCAACTAACCTTGAATCGTGCGGTACTGTAGGATTTACTATTGGGAAAAAAAGCCCCATATAAGTGGACCCTGGCAGTTAAAACTTGTGCTGTTCAAGGGTCAACTCCACAGGTTTGCTAAGTGATGGATTTAAGATGCAAATACAAACTTTAGCCCACATTACTGGCTTTACTGATGTAGGTGTTTATGCCCTCATCATGTTCCAAATGGAATTATGGCAACTAAAAAACATGCATAAAATATCATAAAGATAAACTGACAGTAAATAAGAAGAAAAGTTGCAACGGGGTAAGTGAATAAGATGGGGCCGATAAGCATGGATTTGACTACTTCATCTTCACTCTGTAAGATTTAAAAAGTACACATTATCTTTCTAATGAAGAACCATGTCATTTAATTTGTTGCAAATTTCTTTTCTGAAAGTATTCAGAATAAAAAACCGGATTTTGCCTAATGAAGAGTCTGGGAACTTGAAATCTATGTTTTGGCTCAAGAAAACCTTTTTAGTTCCAGAAATCATTGTTTACGATAACAACAGGTGAGGAGAAGACAGTGCAGTCTCTAGACTCAAGATCAGTAAACTCTCGGTGAGGCAGAGAACAAGTATCTTCACAGACTGACCTAAGCTGGAGGCAGTTGACAGTAATAAGTAAAAGTGTGCCTGAGAGATGTATTATGGAACCAAATGAACAGAAACCACAGGACATCTGTATTTAAAACAAACAAAAACAATAGGAAGCATAAGCATCAACCACTCTATCTCAGACACCCCGAGAGTTCACTTACCTATCGCTTGAGCTAACGCTATGACAACTTCCTGGCAAGTTGTGACTTCGGTGACCCCACAAACAATCCTCTGAACTCCGTCCACCCATACTTTAAGTTCCATGGTTACCCAGCCAGTCACCAGAGGGCCCTGAGACTGGTCATCAAGGCGTCAGGTCATGTCTCTGGCCACGAAAACACGGAAAAGGCAGAGTCTGTGTAGTCAGCTAAAAAGAGGAAAAAACATTTTTAATAAAACAAATCTTACCATTTCTCCTAGTAAGTAAATGTTACCAAAACAAATTTTAATATATCATAGTCCTACTACCATTAATGACCATGGGCTTACTTATTCACAGAACTGAACTTAGAAGTGTGACTACAACCATGGCCACCAATCATGACACCTCATGGTACTATTTCCACAATTAGAATATTATTCATAAAGTCACTCTCCATTGACCAAAGAAATCTTATTTACTTGACCAAGCCCTATTGCTCAACATACAAACTAATTTATTACAAAAATTACTTCATTAGGATAATTTGAGGTTAAAAAAAAGAAAAGATTTTTTGTCATTTTAGGAATCAAAAACAATCGAACCAGTTTCCGCAGCCTTGTCAGCATCTGTTTGTTCCCTGTGCCCCTTGCCTCACACTCTTGGCCAAGGGACCGAGAGTGTTGTCTACACCACTGAAACTTCAACACTAAGTGCAGCATAAGGCATAGGTGTGCAGAAAATATTAGCTGAAGGATATTAATTCTTTCGTTGGCTAACAACTTCCCCATCTATGATCTGCTTGTCCTCTACCCATTTATTTAACTGGAGGAGTTTGATAATTGTCTTAAACTTTTTTTTTTAAAACATCTTTATTGGAGTATAATTGCTTTACAATGGTGTGTTAGTTTCTGCTTTATAACAAAGTGAATCAGTTATACATATACATATGTCTCCATATATCTTCCCTCTTGTGTCTCCCTCCCTCTCACCTTCCCTATCCCACCCCTCTAGATGGTCACAAAGCACCGAGCTGATCTCCCTGTGCTATGCAGCTGCTTCCCACTAGCTATCTATTTTACATTTGGTAGTGTATATATGTCCATGCCACTCTCTCACTTTGTCTCAGCTTACCCTTTCCCCTCCCCATATCGTCAAGTCCATTCTGTAGTAGGTCTGCGTCTTTATTCCCATCTTGCCCCTAGGCCCTTCATGACCATTTTTTTTTTTTTAGATTCCATATATGTGTTAGCATACAGTATTTGTTTTTCTCTTTCTGACTTACTTCACTCTGTATGACAGACTCTAGGTCCATCCACCTCACTACAAATAACCAGTTTCGTTTCTGTTTATGGCTAAGCAATATTCCATTGTATATATGTGCCACATCTTCTTTATCCATTCATCTGTCGATGGACACCTAGGTTGCTTCCATCTCCTGGCTATTGTAATAAGAGCTGCAATGAACATTTTGGTACATGACTCTTTGAATTATGGTTTTCTCAGGGTATATGCCCAGTAAAGGGACTGCTGGGTCCTACGGTAGTTCTATTTTTAGTTTTTGAAGGAACCTCCATACTTACTGTTCCCCATAGTGACTGTATCAATTTACATGCCCACCAATAGTGCAAGAGGGTTCCCTTTATTCCACACCTCCTCCAGCATTTATTTTTGTAGATTTTTTGATGATGGCCATTCTGACTGGTGTGAGATGATATCTCATTGTAGTTTTGTGCTTTTTTTGCGATACACAGGCCTCTCACTGTTGTGGCCTCTCCCGTTGCGGAGCACAGGCTCCAGACGCGCAGGCTCAGTGGCCATGGCTCACGGGCCTAGCCGCTCCATGGCATGTGGGATCTTCCTGGACCAGGGCATGAACCTGTGTCTCCTGCATCGGCAGGCGGACTCTCAACCACTGCGCCACCAGGGAAGCCCCCTCATTGTAGTTTTGATTTGCATTCCTCTAATGGTTAATGATGTTGAGCATTCTTTCATGTATCTGTAGGCAATCTGTATATCTTCTTTGGAGAAATGTCTATTTAGGTCTTCTGCCCATTTTTGGATTGCGTTTTTTGTTCTTTTGATATTGAGCTGCATGAGCTGCTTGTAAATTTTGGAGATTAATCCTTTGTCAGTTGCTTCCTTTGCAAATATTTTCTCCCATTCTGAGGGGTGTCGTTTTGTCTTGCTTATGGTTTCCTTTGCTGTAGAAAAGCTTTTAAGTTTCATTAGGTCCCATTTTTTTACTTTTGTTTTTATTTCCATTTCTCTAGGAGATATGTCAAAAAGGATCTTGCTGTGATTTATGTCACAGAGGGTTCTGCCCATGTTTGCCTCTAAGAGTTTTATAGTGTTTGGCCTTACATTTAGGTCTTTAATCCATTTTGAGTTTATTTTTGTGTATGATGTTAGGGAGTGTTCGAATTTCATTCTTTTACATGTAGCTGTCCAGTTTTCCCAGCACCACTTATTGAAGAGGCTGTCTTTTCTCCATTGTGTATTCTTGCCTCCTTTATCAAAGATAAGGTGACCATATGTGCGTGGATTTATCTCTGGGCTTTCTATCCTGTTCCATTGATCTATCTTTCTGTTTTTGTGCCAGTACCATACTGTCTTGATTACTATAGCTTTGTAGTATAGTCTGAAGTCAGGAAGCCTGATTCCTCCAGCTCCGTTTTTCATTCTCAAGATTGCTTTGGCTATTTGGGGTCTTTTGTGTTTCCATACAAATTGTGAAATTTTTTGTTCTAGTTCTGTGAAAAATACCAATGGTAGTTTGATACGGATTGCATTGAATCTGTAGATTGCTTTGGGTAGTAGAGTCATTTTCGCAGTGTTGATTCTTCCAATCCAAGAACATGGTATATCTCTCCATCTATTTGTATCATCTTTAATTTCTTTCATCAGTGTCTTATAATTTTCTGCATACAGGTCTTTTGTCTCCTTAGGTAGGTTTATTCCTACCTTTTATTCTTTTTGTTGCAGTGGTAAATGGGAGTGTTTTCTTAATTTCACTATCAGATTTTTCATCATTAGTGTATAGGAATGCAAGGGATTTCTGTGCATTAATTTTGTATCCTGAAACTTTACTGAATTCATTGATCAGCTCTAGTAGTTTTCGGGTAGCATCTTTAGGATTCTCTATGTATAGTATCATGTCATCTGCAAATAGTGACAGCTTTACTTCTTCTTTTCCGATTTGGATTCCTTTTATTTCTTTTTCTTCTCTGGCTGCTGTGGTAAAACTTCTAAAACTCTGTTGAATAATAGTGGTGAGAGAGGGCAACCTTGTCTCGTTCTTGATCTTAGTGGAAATGGTTTCACTTTTCACCATTGAGGACAATGTTGGCTGTGGGTTTGTCATATATGGCCTTTATTATGTTGAGGTAAATTCCCTCTATGCCTACTTTCTGGAGGGTTTTTTATCATAAATGGGTGTTGAATTTTGTCAAAAGGTTTCTCTACATCTATTGAGATGATCATATGGTTTTTCTCCTTTGGTTTGTTAATATGGTGTATCACATTGATTGATTTGCGTATACTGAAGAATCCTTGCATTCCTGGGATAAACCCCACTTGATCATGGTGTATGATCCTTTTAATGTGCTCTTGGATCCTGTTTGCTAGTATTTTGTTGAGAATTTTTGCATCTATGTTCATCAGTGATATTGGCCTGTAGTTTTCTTTCTTTGTGACATCTTTGTCTGGTTTTGGTATCAGGGTGATGGTGGCCTCGTAGAATGAGTGTGGGAGTGTTCCTCCCTCTGCTATATTTTGGAAGAGTTTGAGAAGGATATGTGTTAGCTGTTCTCTAAATGTTTGATAGAATTTGCCTGTGAAGCCATCTGGTCCTGGGCTTTTGTTTGTTGGAAGATTTTTAATCACAGTCTCAATTTCAATGCTTGTGATTGGTCTGTTCATATTTTCTATTTCTTCCTGGTTCAGTCTCGGAAGGTTTGCATTTCTAAGCATTTGTCGATTTCTTTCAGGTTGTCCATTTTATTGGCATAGAGTTGCTTGTAGTAATCTCTCATGATCCTTTGTATTTCTGCAGTGTCAGTTGTTACTTCTCCTTTTTCATTTCTAATTATATTGATTTGAGTCTTTTCTCTTTTTTTCTTGATGAGTCTGGCTAATGGTTTATCAATTTTGTTTATCTTCTCAAAGAACCAGCTTTTGGTTTTACTGATCTTTGCTATCGTTTCCTTCGTTTCTTTTTCATTTCTTCCTGATCTGATCTTTATGATTTGTTTCCTTCTGCTAACTTTGGGGTTTTTTTTGTTATTCTTTCTCTAATTACTTTAGGTATAAGGTTAGGTTGTTGATTTGAGATGTTTCCTGTTTCTTAAGGTAGGATTGTATTGCTATAAACTTCCCTCTTAGAACTGCTTTTGCTGCATCCTATAGGTTTTGGGTTGTTGTGTTTTCATTGTCATTTGTTTCTAGGTATTTTTTGATTTCTTCTTTGATTTCTTCAGTGATCTCTTGGTTATTAAGTAGTGTATTGTTTAGCCTATATATGTTTGCATTTTTTACAGATTTTTTCCTGTAATTGATATCTAGTCTCACAGCATTGTGGTCGGAAAAGATACTTGATACGATTTCAATTTTCCTAAATTCACCAAGGCTTGATTTGTGACCCAAGATATGATCTATCCTGGAGAATGTTCCATGAACACTTGAGAAGAAAGTGTATTCTGTTGTTTTTGGATGGACTGTCCTATAAATATCCATTAAGTCCATCTTGTTTAATGTATCATTTAAAGCTTGTGTTTCCTTATTTATTTTCATTTTGGATGATCTGTCCATTGGTGAAAGTGGGGTATTAAAGTCCCCTACTATGATTGTTTTACTGTCTATTTCCCCTTTTATGGCTGTTGGTATTTGCCTTATGTATTGAGGTGCTCCTATGTGGGGTACATAAATATTTACAATTGTTATATCTTCTTCGTGGATTGATCCCTTGATCATATGTAGTGTCCTTCTTTGTCTCTTGTAATAGTCTTTGTTTTAAAGTCTATTTTGTCTGATATGAGAATTGCTACTCCAGCTTTCTTCTGATTTCCATTTGCATGGAATATCTTTTTCCATCCCCTCACTTTCAGTCTGTATGTGTCCCTAGGTCTGAAGTGGTCTCTTGTAGACAGCATATATATGGGTCTTGTTTTTGTATCTATTCAGCCAGTCTATGTCTTTTGGTGGGAGCATTTTCATCCATTTACATTTAAGGTAATTATTGGTATGTATGTTCCTATTACCATTTTCTTAATTGTTTGGGTTCGTTATTGTAGGTCTTTTCCTTCTCTTGTGTTTCCTTCCTAGAGAAGTTCCTTTAGCATTTGTTGTAAAGCTGGTTTGGTGGTGCTGAATTCTCTTAGCTTTTGCTTGTCTGTAAAGGTTTTAATTTCTCCATCAAATCTGAATGAGATCCTTGCTGGGTAGAGTAATCTTGGTTGTAGATTTTTCTCCTTCATTACTTTAAATATGTCCTTCCAGTCCCTTCTGGCTTGCAGAGTTTCTGCTGAAGGATCAGCTGTTAACCTTATAGGGATTCCCTTGTGTGTTATTTTTCCCTTGTTGCTTTTAATACTTTTTCTTTGTATTTAATTTTTGATAGTTTGATTAATATGTGTCTTGGCGTGTTTCTCCTTGGATTTATCCTATATGGGACTCTCTTTGCTTCCTGAACTGGTTTAACTATTTCCTTTCCCATATTAGGGAAGTTTTCAACTATAATCTCTTCAAATATTTTCTCAGTCCCTTTCTTTTTCTCTTCTTCTTCCAGGACACCTATAATTCGAATGTTGGTGTGTTTAATGTTGTCCCAGAGGTCTCTGAGACTGTCCTCAATTCTTTTCATTGTTCTTTCTTTCTTCTGCTCTGCAGTAGTTATTTCCACTATTTTATCTTCCAGGTCACTTATCCGTTTTTCTGCCTCAGTCATTCTGCAATTGATCCCTTGTAGAGAATTTTTAATTTCATTTATTGTGTTGTTCATCACTGTTTGTTTGCTCTTTAGTTCTTCTAGGTCCTTGTTAAACGTTTCTTGTAGTTTCTCCATTGTGTTTCCAAGATTTGGATCATCTTTACTATCATTATTCTGAATTCTTTTTCAGGTAGACTGCCTATTTCCTCTTCATTTGTTAGGTCTGGTGGGTTTTTGCCTTGCTCCATCATCTGCTGTGTGTTTCTCTGTCTTCCCATTCATCTTACTTTATGGTGTCTGGGGTCTCCTTTTCACAGGAGGAGGTTACCGTTGCAGGTTCGTAGTTCCCATTGTTTTTGGTGTCTGTCCCCAGTGGCTAAGGTTGATTCAGTGGGTTGGGTAGGCTTCCTGTGGAGGGGACTAATGCCGGTGCTCTGGTGGATGAGGCTGGATCTTGTCTTTCTGGTGGGCAGGTCCACGTCTGGTGGTGTGTTTTGGGGTGTCTGTGGCCTTATTATGATTTTAGGCAGCCTCTCTGCTAATGGATGGGGTTGTGTTCCTGTCTTGCTTGTTGTTTGGCATAGGGTGTCCAGCACTGCAAATACTCATTTTCTAACTGTCTTCAATTTAAGAATTATTCTAATAATGTAAACTTTTTTTTAACTTGCTGTGTTTCCCCAGTGTTTAATATTTTTTTTAGCTGCATTATAGGTGAAGCAGAAAATTCTGCATTCTCATATGGTCAAACAATATGTCTTGATTTTTTTCTATTGATTAGAATGTTATTATTAGCCTACTAAAAATCAATTATACACAATTCTTTTTTCTGTGGGTTTTTAAAATCTCAACACTTCCTGTGTTAATAAATCTTTAATCAATCTATGATTTGTTTGCCCATTGTCCTGTGATCTTCCTATTTCTTTGCTGTTTTTAAAAAAGAATGTTAAAAGTTTATGAGATGTAATAAACATTGATTTAATTAAAGAAAACATTTAAATTTAATGGTTTACAATGGCACGGCCATTTCAGGATTAATTGATCATTTAAAAACTTATTTAAAAAACAATACGAACTTTTCCTATAAAATAGTATTTACTACAAATAGTAACTTAGTCCTTTTATATTCTGTTAAAGGACCTAAGACAGTTTGAAGGTACCTGGTCACCTGGGTAGATGAGTCAGAACACATGTGAGATGAATGAGAATAAACCTAATTACTTTTTCTAGGGATGGTACAAAAACACTTTTTGTTGGGACTTCCCTGATGGCCCAGTGGTAAAGAATCTACCTTGCAATGCAGGGGACGCAGGTTCGATCCCTGGTTGGGGAACTAAGATCCCGCATGCTGTGGGGCAACTAAGCCCACGTGCCACAACTACTGAGCCCGCGCGCCTCAACTAGAGAGCCTGCATGCTGCAAACTACAGAGCCCACACACTCTGGAACCCACGCATCACAGCTAGAGAGAAGCTCCAACGCCACAACGAAAGACCCCACGTGCCGCAACTAAGACCTGACGCAGCCAAAAATAAAACAAATAAATAATAAATAAGTCTTAAAAGAAACCTTTTTGTCACACTGTAATTTCCCAGAGTGCCGCTTCAGCTCTCTCTGCTTCCACTGCAGCGCCAAGGTGGCTTCACTTAACCCCCTTTATGCCCAGAGGAAGGACCACCTGCCCCCAGCAAGCTGATTCCCAAACTGTGTTCCTCAGTTAGGAAATCTGTAAGATGTTAAATTTCTGGGGAAAAAGGGCTCCAAGGCCGAGGAAATGTAAGAAATCCAGTAAACGAAGTTTAAGAAGTTCCTTTACTGCTAGGTTCTTTGAGCATTATATAGGCTGGTGTGCACTCCAAGTGTCAAATAAGAGGTTTATGTGCTACTGTCCCTAATCCATTTAGAGAACATTTAAGGAAAGGAAACATAAGAGTTCTGACTTAAAATAAGATTTGTTTCCTTCTCTGCTAGGCACTCTATTTACTAGAAATAGAATATGTATTATTCTTCCTTGGGATAAGTTAAGATGAAAAAACGGTCAAACATTAATATATTGTGTTAAATTAATATATTAAAATTAACTTATTTTATTAAAAGGAAAAACAGCTGAATTTTTAAAGCTGAATTAAAATTTATTTAATACATAGTCCCTTATGTTTCATTAAAAGATTAAACTTGGACCTTTCAACTTAAAAGCTTTTGCACAGCAAAGGAAACGACTGACAAAACAAAGACAACTTACTGAATGGGAGAAAATATTTGC
This sequence comes from Globicephala melas, assembly GCF_963455315.2. Classification (NCBI taxonomy): domain Eukaryota; kingdom Metazoa; phylum Chordata; class Mammalia; order Artiodactyla; family Delphinidae; genus Globicephala; species Globicephala melas. The sequence goes on from NC_083323.1 coordinate 81,618,824, forward strand.
AAATGATATGACATAAAGGATTAATATCCGACATAAAGGATTAATATCCAACATATATAAATAGCTCATACAACTCAACATCAAAAAAACAAACCACCCAATTAAAAAATGGGCAGAAGAACTGAACAGACATTCTTCCAAAGAGGAAATGCAGATGGCCAACAGGCCCATGAAAAGATGCTCAACATCACTAATCATCAGAGAAATGCAAATCAAAACCACAGTGAGATATCCCCTCACACCTGTCAGAATGGCTATCATCAAAAGGAACACAAGTAACAAATTGTTGGCGAGGACGTGGAGAAAAGGGAACCCTCCTACACTGTTAGTAGGAACGTAAACTGGTGCAGCCGCTGTGGAAAACCGTATGGAGGTTTCTCAAAAAAACTAAAAATAGAACTACCATATGACCCAGCAATTCCACTTCCGGGTATACATCCAAAAAAACCAAAAACGCTAATTCGAAAAGATACATGCACCCCAATATTCATAGCAGCATTATTTACAACAGCCAAGATATGGAAGCAACCTAAGTGTCTATCAACAGATAATGGATAAAGAAGATGTGGTATACATATCCAGTGGACTACTACCCAGCCATAAAAAATGACGAACGTCTTGCATTTGCAGCAACATGGATGGACTTGGAGGGTATTGTGCTAAGTGAAATAAGTCAGAGAAAGACAAATACTATATGATATCACTTATATGTGGAATCTAAAAAATACAATAAACGAGTGAATATAACAAAAAAGGAGAATCACAGATACAGAAAACAAACTAGTGGTTACCAGTAGCTGGGGGGCAATATGGGAATAGGGGAGTGGTCAGTACAAACTATGGAGTGTAAGATAGGCTCAAGGATGTGTTGTACAACACGGGGAATATAGCCAATATTTTGTAATAACTGTGGATGGAAAGTAACCTTTAAAATTGTACAAAAATTTTAAAAATTAAAATAAAAAAGTAAAGAGCATTATTTTAAAAAAGATATTAAACTTGGGAAACCTAACACAAAAGACATCAGATCTCATTAAAAGTTCTCCCCATCCCCCAAGAAACCTATATTATTTCAAAGAAACTTATGAGGCTCATTATTAAGTTCCATTAAGGTTTTAGTATACCATCACATTTTTTTTTTCTTTTTTGCGGTACGCGGGCCTCTCACTGTTGTGGCCTCTCCCGTTGTGGAGCACAGGCTCCGGACGCGCAGGCTCAGCGGCCATGGCTCACGGGCCCTGCTGCTCCGCGGCATGTGGGATCTTCCCGGAGCGGGGCACGAACCCGTGTCCCCTGCATCGGCAGGTGGACTCAACCACTGGGCCACCAGGGAAGCCCCTATTAACTTTTTAATGTTTAAATATTACTGATGTAAGGAAAAAAATGTCTATGGGTACCTGCTGCCTGCCTGTAGAAATGGGAAAGGAACTGAAGATGAAAAACAACCTGGAGAGTGTGACAGGATGAAGCACAACGTGAGAGGAGAAGAGAGAGAGTGAAAACACATTAGGAAAAAAAGAGGCAATGAGAAACCAGAATTTGGCAGATACAGGTAACGGTTTTTGGAAAACTGCCTCAGACGCCAGGCATAGGTTACCTGCCCCTGAACTGCAATGTTCAGGTTATGCATGTTTGACACTCTTGTTCTGTATTTTGGAAACGCAGTTAAAAGTAAGTTGCTTTAATCAAGACCATTATTTTGCTATAATGCAGTTCTGCAAATGGTGTCACGGAAATCGGCTGTTACAAAAAGGTACACAATGTCAAAAGCGGTGCTAAGGAAGATGACCTTAGTAATAAAAATAAGAGCCTCCCAAAATGAATTCTTGAGAACAGCAGTCCTGAGAGATGTACCATGGGGAAATAAGGTTCCCCAGTCCAACGATTTTGAGAAACATTTCGTAACATGTCATCTCTGGGAGACAATGCGCAGCAAGATAAAGGTTCTGATACCCCAGGGTAGAGAAACTGGTCAGACTCTGTTAAACTTACTCAGTGACTTAGCATGGCGGGTGGGGAGTGGAAGGGGGAACAATGCCTATAAAATATATTTTACACTATAGGATGCAAACGTCTAACTTTTAGAAAATTTGCCTATATGTAAAAATAAGATTTCTACCAGCCCTTTAATGTAATTTGAGGCACTGAGAAGCAGTGATGGATACACTGTTTAAAGTTTTACTTGCAGGAACAATACAGAACAAGTGAGAATATTTAATAGAACCCTAGCTTTCTCTTTTGCTTATACAAAAAGTCTTCATTGCCAGGATGAAGCCATCCCTTCTAAAAATGGGTTTTATATTTTTCTTTTCAGGGACCTGTCTAAATCATAGGATTTTTCTTTAATAGTATGTTTTTAGAAGTTCTCAAAGCTAAGCAGTATGTGCATTATTAACTATTAAATCTAATAAACCCATGCTCTTTCCTCTATCACTCATCATCCTCAGATCACAGCATTCAAACACATGCAACGATCTAACATTTCCCAAATATTACATGTGCACATGACCACTCCAAAACCATGGTGAGGAGTGGCATGAGCACCGACCATCTGCCAAGCACAGTGTATCGTGTCTCATTTATTCCTCACAGCACAATTCAGTGAGTTAGGGATCACTGGCCTCATTTTAAAGGTGAGAAAAGTGAGTCTCAGAGAGCTTAAATAAGTAACTCTCCCAAGGTCTCGAATCTTGTAATGTGGGGGCATATATTCAAAACTGGGGTGAATAAAGAAACTAAGGAATGAGTAAGGCAGGCTTCTCCAAAAGGATTCATTGTACCTAAATAAGTGTTCTTAAAATGTCCTAAATTATACTAAGAAAACTCATCTATCACCTCCTGGAAATTTATTTCTATTAATAAACAACAATCAGACAGTAGGTATAAACTTGCCATTCCAGGAGAAAGAGAAGAGGTAAAACAACTAAATCGTGCTAAGAAACTACAGTTTTAGTTCAGAGAACCTATGATAAATAAATGCTCATGCCAGCAAAATGAGTGTCTCATGGTCAGATTCATTTTTCAGTGCCGACAAATTATTCCTCCAGTCTTGGAAAATTATGTCCACATTTATTTTACAGAGGCCTAAATAAAATATGTTTGCATATTTGTGTTAATTTTTAACTCTTGCCTTTAATATTAAGCAAAGCTTCTTAGAGATTTCCGGCATTTTCTTTAAGTTCACGCCATTAAAAACTACTTCCTGGAATAAGCCATTTTTTCCAAGGGACCATTGATTTAGTGGAGATAGCATTTACCAAGGTTCAAATCCTGAGTCTATTACTTAAGATGCATAACTTTTCAAGTGGCATGTGTGAGAAATAGAATGCCTTTAAAAAAAATGTACCTAGTGCGGGGCTTGGCTCAAAGTGTAAATTCAATAAAAGTTTGTTCTGTGTATGGAAGTAAAAATTATAACTTTCAAAAATTAGAAACAACTTTTCCTGAAGGAAAAAAATCAATAGAAAAGCGACATTTTGGAAACATTATTTTTATTTTAGTAAGAGCACCTGAAAATAAAGACATTTTAGATTATGACACCGTGTACCTAAGAGCAGCCAACACTCTCAAAGTTTTTAAATGGAGATTAGAAATGATAATTGGGATTAGCACCCATATTAAAAAATCAATTGCATCTGGTATAAACATGATACAAATCAAGTTAAAGTTATTGATATGAAAATATTGATCCTTCTACTAAGAACCATCTTTTTTTGTTTGTTTGTTTTTGCGGTACGCGGGCCTCTCACTGTTATGGCCTCTCCCGTTGCGGAGCACAGGCTCCGGACGCGCAGGCTCAGTGGCCATGGCTCACGGGCCCAGCCGCTCCGCAGCATGTCGGATCTTCCCGGACCGGGGCACAAACCCGTGTCCCCTGCATCGGCAGGCGGATTCCCAACCACTGCGCCACCAGGGAAGCCCCAAAAATAAACTTTTAAAATAAATATAACTAGTAACTTTAGTTTTTTTATTTAGCATCAAATTTGGTGTTAGAAGAGCCATTATTTTCAGGTGAGTTTCTTATTCAAAGCTCATCTCCAGATAGCTTATGGACAATTGTATTTTTCTAAATCACATATAATGTTAAACCTATACTATGATTTTGAAATGGAGACTTCTTCCATACCCAGAGGTGCAAACTAACAGGTCACAGAGCAGTATCAAAAACCTTTTGGGAGTACAGTACTTCGTCAGGACAGTACTTATTTCTGAACTAACAATCTGAGTAAATTTTGACCTGCCAATTAAAGCTCTGAGCAGAAATACAGGATTTCTATGTAATAATTATAACTTAAGAAAAAGCAAAATCTTTACATTTACCCATTTTAGAGAATAGAGAGATATATTTCCAGTAACCAAAGCTAATCTCAAAAGCAAGTTCTTATTCGAAATAATTCCTTTTACTAATCTAATACTAACTGACACCACCAAAAAGTCATTTATTCCCTAGTCCCTTCAAAATGGTTACCATTTGTAAAATCATTCTGATACCCCATGGAAATACAAGGACGTATTAGACTGAATTCTTCTTTGAGTTCTGGCTGACAGAACACTGATAGAGGAAGTGTTTTGCTTGGGAATTTAACCTGGAAATTCATACCTTGAAAAGGGTCACAGGAGAACAAGGCATGGAGAGGCCGGGGAGGGTGGCATGAGACTATGGCCACTCGGTGGGTCTGAAGGGATGTCATAAAAGTGATGGAAAGGAACCAAGACCAATACATAAAAATGAACAATTCCGTCTAGGTCAGGGCCTCCAAAAGCCCCTACAGCCCTCACTGTAAGCCAGTTCATGATGGTCAAAATCTCTCTAGTGGTAGCAACCCTGAGTCAGCTTTAACTGGAATGCCACCACTCCACGCGAATGCTACTAACCATAACATGTGCATCTTTCTTACTTTTTTCTGCTATTCCAGCCTCGCAGTATTCTTCTTTCCAAGTCACAAGCCTACCAAAATCACTCAAAAACAATTTGGCTCTATGTGGTGAAAGTTCAAAGGAAGCTGCGGATTCCTTACACCTAAAGATGTCAAGGAGGGATGGTACTTTCTCCAGACAGATAAAGGTCACTCATTTCATAGAGTTCACTGACACCAAATGGATAAGATATCTTTCCTTTCGGAGCTAGCAACCTGCTGGCCAACAACTAGTATAATAATTTCACTGAACACAGAAGGCTGAGGTCTAGCCAAATTTTATCATTCGATCAAGGTCACGTGGATGGATGTTAGCCAATCTTAGGAATAATACTAATTTAGATTATTCTGAAAACTGAAATTAAATGATTAAACTTAATTAAGTGTCCAGTACAGAAGATGTTGAGGGAGTTGCTCTTGTAAAGAACTCTAATGAAAACAGAACATAAAATGGGGGTTGCCACTGACATAGGAACATTGCCATGAAAAAACTCTGTGTTGCTTGTTCTTGCTAATTTTCTTAAATGTTCATGGAAGGTGGACCTTACAACTTGATTTTATTGGTATAAAATCTAAGTAAAAGATACAAAAATAATGTACCATTGGGTTGCATTTCTTGCTGCAGTATTATTTTTAAAAAGGAACATAAAAAGCCATCTGTTTTGCAATTACATCTTCTGTTGGTGTCCCAGTCTACCTTGCGGCCCTTTAGAGAAAGCTGGAGGCATGTGTGCAGTGCCAAAGTTCTGTGATGGTTTAACTCCCGTTGAGCTCCCAGGACTGGGAAAGATATCACACTCTCCAAGTCTTAATGTGAAAAAACCCTGATTCTGGCATCAATTAAATCATGCTTTTTACTACGTATGCGATTTCATGGCTCTCTTTCATTGGAAAACTGGCAGTGAGCAATAATGTTATAATGTATTTTTACTAAAAAAAATTACTGAAAACTTGGTGACATTTTAAAAGACAGATGTAAGTACAAATAGATTTGTGTTATTGCTCCGAGAGCAGATATACTTTGGTACCTTGATTGTAAACCAAACCCTTCAAATGAAAACATGTTTTTGTTACTTAATCTAGCAACAACAATAAAAAACAGCTAACACGTACTGAATTCTACTATGTGACAGATGCAAAGTTAACTGTATATCTATATATTTATATGTATTTTATATATTATAATATACGTGTGTGTATAAAATTTGATTGAATCCTTCTGATACTCATCTATAGCTCTGTGTGACGTGAATTATCATGAAACAAGTGAGGAAACTGGGGTACAGAGGAATCAGTAACTCGGCCAGAGTCACTCAGCCAGCAAGTGATATTAAACTATGTTCAAAACTTTATAGCCTCCTTCAGGTATAAGGAATCTATTTCCTTAATTTAGTATTTATGACATTCTACAATGAAACCCACTGTTTTACTTAACAGAAGATAAAAATAAATGTCTTTTTCATCTACAGACTTCTCACTCATAATATCATAAATATCAAGCCCATTAATTCTGACAAGCCCATTCTTACAGTTACAATGAATTAAGTTCACAAACTTTTCAACAAAACATTGTCTTGACTAATGACTATGAGGGTGACTTTAAATAGGCAAACTTTATATATCAAACATGTTCCTTTTCAGGTATATATTTCTAAGCTAAATTAGTATGTAAACATTTCAAAGCCAAAATAAAATACTTCGGGGAGGAAACAGTAATAAAATAAACATAAAATTAAGGAAAAAGTGAGCACTAGACTTTCTTTGACTGACTGTCAAAGTGGCTGCTAGACTATAAACCTTTCTACTAAATTCAGTTTTCAGAGTTAATTAACACAGTATAGAAAGGGTAACAGTTGGTCTTTCTTAAATACAAATTGGATCCCACACTCTTGCTCAGAACGCTCCAATGGCTCTCCACTCACTGCCATCAGGACCTGGCTGACAGTGAGGGGTTGTAGGGGCTGCTGGAGGCCTTGACTAGACTGAATTGTTCACTTCTGTGTGTCGGTCTTAGTTTGTTTCCATCACTTTTATGACACCCCTTTGTACCAACCAAGTGTCCACTGTCTCATGCCACCCACGGCTCCCTTTCTTTTCTGTACCTTCTTCTCCTGCGACCAGTTGATTAAAGTACTAAATGCTTTAAGAGTGTGGAAGGCAGAAATTATATTTGGCAAAATTAAACATGCATGATCCCTAAGAATCTTTGTTAAACTAGAACTATTTCAACTCACAGAACATTTCAAATGTATCCATTCAAACAATTTGAAAAGGTAGTTTTCCCTTATTCTTTAAGAGCCCAAAATAATCCTGCTTACTCTATATATTTCCTGAAGAAAATGTAAGTCAGTTATATAATGAAATCCCTAGATGATATGCAAAAATAGCTGCATCTTTTGGTGATATTTTAAAGTACAGGCATACCTCACAGATATTGTGGGTTTGGTTCCAGACCACTGCAATAAAGTAAATATCTCAATAAAGTGAGTCTCACCAATTTTTTTGGTTTCCCAGTGCATATAAAAGGTTTATTATATTGTAGTCTATTAAGTGTGTAATAGCATTATCTCCAAAAAAACAATGTACATACCTTACTTAAAAAATACTTTATTGCTAAAAAATCCTAACCACCATCTGAGCCTTCGGTGAGTCTAATCTTTTTGTAATAGCAAGATCAAAGATCACCGACCACCATAGCAAATATAATAATAATGTAAAAGTTTGAAATATTGCGAGAATTACCAAACTGTGACATAGAGACCCGAAGTGAGCAGATGTTGTTGGAAAAATGGTGGCAATAGACTTGCTCGATGCGGGGTTGCCACAAAACTTCCATTTGTAAAAAAACACAATATCTAGGAAGGGCAATAAAACGGGGTATGCCTGTAATAGGTATTTTCCATGTAGCGAAATTCTAATAGAGAGTTTAATTATTCCGTGTAATGAAACAAATAATGCTATTCCATAATGTTCCACACTTTATTCTTCACACTGTCTTTAGTTGCCACTCTCTTTAAAGAGACACTCTGTGCTGCTCTGCATTTAAGCTGGGGAAGTTTTGGGCTTCAAATAATCCAGGAAGTGTTGTGTTGCTATATGAGCATTCAATATTATTTGAAAAGATAGGTGCTAATTTTGAGACGTGCACTGTGAAATTTCAGGGCAAAAGACCTGATATTTACTGTAAACATCGTTAGTGATGCCGACTAAAGTGGTCCTCGACTTGACAATATTCTATTTAGAGAACTGGGCTTAGGCCTAGTCCCTGCCCTTTACTGAAACTACAGTGTCCAGGTGAAGATGGCTGTGACCGGTCAGTCAGCAGTCAGATGCAACGAGGAAAGCTACACGTTTAACCTTGAGCACATGAATAAATAGAAATGGCTCAACTGTAGGGCGCAGCAACTAAAGCAATTGACTGTTTAAAATCCTAGTACACTTTCCAAGTTAAACTGCTTGTTTAAGGGGGAAAAGGGCCCTAGTTTTTTATGTTCAAATAAATGTATTTGCATTTCATTAGTATATCTGATTTCCACAATGTGTTTATATTTCATCAAGCCCTACATGTTCAGAGTAGAGAGCAAAGCTCAAGCACTAGCAGTTAACCTGGTGAAGGTCACTTGCAGAAGGATCACCCCATGGAACAAAATGGGTCCCAAAAATGTGGCCAAGGACTACTCCACCAGTCACTAAAACCCACCCCCTGCCTCAGTGACATGCAAAGTGGGAGGGAAGTAGCAGCAAGGTAATAAGTCACTACTTAGAAGGGAGCTGGGAACGGTACTGCAGTGGAGAAAAGTGGGTTTTTGAAGAAGCAGTTGAATTAAAGTATAACATACTACAGAAAAAGTCAGCAATTTTAAGTGTGATGAATTTTCACAAGGCAAACACACTTGTCTAATCACTTCCAAGATCAAGAAGAAGCCCCCTCCTAGTCCCGGCCCCTCCCTGAAAGGACCTCCATCATCACAGACTAGTTCTGCCTGGTTTGGGGTTTTGTATAAATGGACCGGATCATATGAGGTGGGGCCTGGTTTCCTCGGTTGACAGTATGCTTGCTGAGCTGCATCCACGTTGCTGTTCATAGCAGGTACTTCATTCTTTCTCACTGCAGGAGGGATTCCCCATTGTACAAACACACCACAATTTATTCATCTATCTTCTGTTGATGGACAGCACGGTTGCTTCCAATTTGGGGCTCTTACAAACAACGCTGCATAGCTTGGAGTGGAGTTGCTCCAGTCTGCAGCTGCCTGCCAAATGATCCCTCCACCTTCCTCCTGTCTCTCCCCCTGCACATCCATTTTATACATTATTGCTACAGAAGATCTTTCTTTCTTTCTTTCTTTTTTTTGCGGTACGCGGGCCTCTCACTGTTGTGGCCTCTCCCGTTGCGGAGCACAGGCTCCGGACGCGCAGGCTCAGCGGCCATGGCTCACGGGCCCAGCCGCTCCGCGGCATGTGGGATCTTCCCGGAGCGGGGCACGAACCCGTGTCCCCTGCACCGGCAGGCGGATTCTCAACCACTGCGCCACCAGGGAAGCCCCAGAAGATCTTTCTTAAACACAAATTTGATTCCATACTCCTGCTTAGAGTCCTCTAATGGCTCGCCACTGCCCTCAGGGTACCGCCTCTTGATCATGTCGCAACTCTCCCAGCTCCCCTTCGCCCTTGTGCCAAGACATTTCAGTTCTTTGGATACATCATTCTCTCAAGTATCTTTGCCCTGCATATGCTGCTCTCCTTCCTTGGAAAATGCTTCTGATTCCTCATATCCTTCAAGCTCATTTTCATCTCCTTCCAGGCATCTTTCCCCAGTCTTTCGGCCCCTGTTCTGATCTGGAGGTGTCCACTCTTCCCTGTGCTTCCAAATCACTGTTTTGGTTTTACCGTGGCAACTCTCAAAGTGCTTATCTGCCTAACTCCTCTGATTCTCCTTCTACCTCCTTGAACACTTCAGCACAGTGACTGACACACAGTGGATGCAACATATGTGTTTGTTGTATAACACAGGTGCTAACTGCACAGCACAGAGACTACAGTTTACATTTTATTGGGGGAAAAAACACAGTTCTAGTGAGAAAGTGTAAGTGTGAACTGAGAGGTGATAAAATTGGCATTCAAGTATTTTAAGCCAAGTAAAGCCCTACAATATTGATTTAAACTCTGGAATAAAGGTTAAACCTTCCCATTAATGATGCTACTGTGAATATTAAACCACATTGTAAAATTCTTAAATATATCCCAAGGCAATACCTAGAGAAGGAATACTATTGTTTTAATCTACAATTTGTGACTTCTCAAATAAAACATTTAATTTAAATAATTTTAGGGATATTAATTTTTAAATACTCAGTGAAAGGAAATGTGCAAGTAAATCATACTTATGAAAGAGTAGACAGAAAAATGATTGCAAAAAATAACGTCTAATGTTCAGAAATGGGAAAAAAATCAGTGTAGTATAAAACTCTCCTGACACAGCTCTTTCTCAACACCTTATCACTTAAGCAAAGCTTTTCCCTCTCTAAAAACAAATTAATCAAAATAGGCCAAATGTCACCAGTCAAGAAGAAACACAAGCACCACCCTACAAACTAAGAGGGTTTTTAATAAAAAGAATGTAAGGAATCTAATGAAATCAAAACAAAGGAATTGATAAAAGTAAAGAGCGCAGACTTCTCAAGCCATTTTCAGATTCTGGTTTATAAATTACCTATCTGAATAACTTGTCTAAGATTATGAAGATAAATAAACCCATAGATAGACTGTATTAATATCCTCTCCTGTTTCATAGCCTGGGAATATACAGAGTGAACACAACATATGCTCTTTACCCAATTCTTCCTTCAAATATATTATTTGTTTTCTCAGTCAACGTGTTCTTAAATTGCTATGTTTAGCTTCTTTAGGTGAGAAGACAGATCCAACACATCAAAGTGTCAGAGAGGTGACATAAAGCTGTAAAACTCATATATACTCTAATTATGCCCTTAAATAGTATCTCTTTAGCATTACTGTACAGATTTGTATCAGGTTGTCCTATGCTTCCATTTAAGTCTGATCTAGACTTGCAATTTAGTATTTTAATATATGTATCTGTGTATACACATATGCATGCATATATATGTATGTATATGTATCTATATTATATGTATATACCTACACACAAGCACCCACATACACACATACACACTCTCTCTCTCCTTAACTAGTTTAACCTAGAAATGAGGGTTCCCCCTTCTTTCTAACTGTTAATTTTGTGAACATACTGCAGGCTCATTAATTAATGAATTACCCAGTAGATAACTGTTCAAATTATACAATCATCCAATGTCAAAGCCAGGAGATTTATGCATTTCTGATTGCCTAAATGTCCACAAATCTACAATAATATGAATCTAACTGAGTTCCCAAAGAAGCAAAATAGTACAGACCTCTAAGGAACAAACTAAACAATGAAATACTCTGAAAGCCGTATGTATGAAAACGAATGCAAGAAAACTCATGGTTTGTGTTCAATGTGATGGATAACAATATATTCAGGAGAGAAGATAGATTAAGTAAGTTACAAAATTTTAGACTATGAAAAAAATCACACAGAATAAAACTATGTAAATCACGGTCTAAAAGATGAAATAAAATATCCATGTTAGTTCTCTATATTCAGTGCTCAGGAAACAATAAAAGTCAAAGTCCAATAACGAGTCAGCAGTTACCTCATTAATAAAATGGGAATCAAGGATTCAACGCCTAAGGAATTTACTGCTCAAGAGGTGTGGGGGAGGGCATTAAGGAGGTTTCCACATTGTAACACAGGATAGATGTTTTCATGACCAAGAGGCATCTATAGCCAGTCAACTGAGGCACTAGTAGAAGCATAAACTTGGACTCCTTCTGAAAGTTTTCCCACTGCTCAAGCTTTACCTAGTAGTGGCAAAATGACGACGAAGTTGCTAATTTTGATTCAAATCCAAGGAACCCATCATTTGTGCTTAGCTACTGAACGAAAAATCTTACATTATGGAGAGAAACAATGTCTTAATTTCTTTTTTTTTTAAATCAAGAATACCAATATGTTTAAAGTTATTATTCAACAATAACTAAAAAAGCAAAAACAATGAGACTCTTACCAAAAACAAAACAAAAAGGCCACTGTTTAAATGAATCCAATACTCAAATTTGTGGAGAGAATGATCAAAGTCAAGGAAATAAAATAACGATTTAATTTTAAATACACAACGTGATTCGCATGCTCTTTGTTAATCATGATACCACCAGGGTCAGACATTCAGTAACACGTGATTATATAGAAAAAACACAGACAACAAATACTTTTTATAGTTACTCATTAAATCTAGGCAAATCAGGTGCTTTCTCTAAATTAAGCCAGGTTATAATCTTTTATTTAAATAAATCCACTCAAGAACTAAATAACAAGTAGAAGAAAAAGTCACCCCTTCAACTCCCAGGTCACAGGCAGATTCCTTTGAAGGCTAAGAGCACTAACGTGAAAATCATACTATTACAAAAATCAGGGGAAGATGACACGGAAATCATCAATTACTAGTGCTGTTTACAGACCATGAAGTTTTCCACAACTGACCACAGTGTGAGAATCATTACAACCCCGAGATAACACTTTCTGTTTTTTATCCTGAAAAATTCAAATAGTGTTGATTAAGTGTTAGTTTATAAAATTAGGCAAGGCAGTTATCACTGTCATTTTGTTACACCCCTTCCTACCACCAAAGACAAAACAAAACAACAAAACAGCTGGCTAACTGATCTGCTCAAGGGTTAAGTTAAATAAGTAAAGAACTCAGGTCTCCAATCTTCAGTCCTCTACATCCAGCCCCAATAGGAATCTACCATACAACGCTAGCCACTCAGACCCCTATCATCTCCCCAGATTTATCACAAGGGAAGTATAAGCAGCAGATGAACAAAGAGGCCACTTTACACCTGCCTAAGAAAACCCAAGGAATGGAGACTGACCTATCTACTTAGCAAAACTAATTCTTCCAGAAATGCTGTGAAAGTCCCCTTCCTGACCCTTTGGAGCCTGATCCTGAGCGGTACGCTCAGCTTCGCGAGAGGAGGAGCCTCACAGGAACCCTCAGCCTTGGATCCTGTTTCCAGCTCAATCACGAGGAACACCCATGATGTCCCTTCCAGTCCTGTGATTCTAATGCCTCACACTGTGAGTGCCGTTAAAGTAGTTTTTAAAAGAAAACTCAAAAACAAACTTGAAGAATGTAAACATTTTCTAGGGGAAAAAAAAGTCTTACAATTATGTAGGAAGAATAAACATCTGTGAATGTTCCACAAGTCTCTAAGTAGGAGAGACTGACAGAGACCTGAGTGATAGGAAGGATTTGTCTTTGAAAACAAAGGAGTAATTTATCAGGCCAATAAATTCATTGTGAAGACACTAAAGTCAAATTAAATAAAACTAACAAGAGACAAAGCAATGTCCTAGTTTTGTGTGCTGGGAGCTGAGGCTTCACTGAGCACTAATTATATCTGGTTGGAAATGAAGCAAATTAAATATGTTCCCTTTTAAATGGTGGGTTTTTTTGTTTTTTTGGGTTTTTTTTTTAAAAAATCTTTTAAGGAACAAAGCATTTTGAAGTATTTTACCAAATTAACCTTGGGAATTAAAGAGTAGGTTATACTAGTAATTTTTTTTTCTGACATGCCCTGGGTAACAATGATCAAAGAAGATGTATTTAAAAACCAAATATACAGTTCTATAGTTTTGGGCTTTCCAACAACATGCCCCAGAAGCTGGGGTTCTAAACACAAAGTATAAAAATACATAAGTAATTTATGCAGGATCTGGGGTGCTCATAATCAATTGAGAATGTAAAACACTTTCAGGAAACTGTCAAAACCATGTATTTTAGCTTCTTTGTCTTTGTGGTCTTCATTGCATTTTTTTTTTTTTACTTCTAGTCAGTTCTATTTCCAAAAGGGCTTAGGATGTTCTCCTTTGAGACTCTGATCCTGAAACAAAGCTTCACTTCTAAAAATAAAAGTATAACAGTAGGGAAGACACTATTCAGGGAGCAAACTATTTTATTACAGTGGAATTAGTTCATCCCAATCGCATATACTACATAAAGCCTGTTTACAGACAATCACAACTCAGTATGTTAACTGACAGTGGAGACATGTAGGGTGGAACGACAATATCCCAAAGAGGAAGTGAGACTGTAAGTGTACACACATCACAGGCGCTCGAGTTCAGGTCAAAAACTGAGCTGGGCTTGGTTTAATACATACCTGCTTCTCTCTCTCTTTTAAAAACTAAATTGTTTCACACTGAGGTTGGCTGGGCCATTACTTTCCTTTAGTCTCTGACTCTTGGGAAAGTGGTGACCTTTAGAGGCAGCTCTTGATTTCAGGACACAGCCACTCCTCTGAAGCTCTTTCCCCTGCATCCCGTTTCCTTCTCTCTTAATGTGTGTTCATGAACGTGTGCACGCACACACATCCTCACTCCCCCAACACACGCACAAGTTGTAGAGATGCCCATTGAAGCAGTCATGGAGGTCCACCAGCCATACAAAGGCTGTCCATGCTATGAAACAGATTTGCTTTTGAAAACAATTTCCTAAATTTATTGTGCTAAACTTGTCATTTCAATGCTAACCTGACTGCTGGTTATAAGTCTAACTGAAAAAAACAAGACATTTACTAATCAAATACAATTTGGTAATGTTTAAAAGTGGGATGAAGACTTTGACAAAAGAGAAAATAAAATAGGATCTTGGTAGTAAAAAATTATAAACTCTACCCTACTTCTAAAAATACCCCCCCCCAAAGTATACAACATACAAAAACTATACAAAGTAACTTAAAAATTTTAAATGTGCTTTTAAAGAGTTCACATTTTTAAATGCATACCAAAAAGGGTAAGGAGTGGGGTTGGTGGAAGCAGTGATTCACCGAGGTGAGGGAGAGTATTTCATCACTGATATTGTTTAGAATCTCTGCAACACGGTGACAATGAAAGGAAGAATGACTTTTAGGAATCTTAGTTTCATTATTGTTTGTTTCTAAATTCTCTAGACAACCACACTACTGTCTGCACCACAGCAACCTCTTCTACTGTCCTGCCCTTGGCGCACAACAATTAGAGTCCAAATTCAGTCTATAAAGTCGTAATGTCACTGGGCAAACTTTCTCAAACAATTTTTATTAAAAAGGGATTTTAAAAAATCATTAGACAAGTAATAAATGATGCTGATAGAAAAATTAGATAAACTCCAAGATATACAGGGGGAAAAAAATCAACTTCCGATCAATTAGATACTACTCGATCACACACATACACACACGTTTTAAAAATTCCAATTACCAACCTTCTGGGCTTTGTTAAAGACTAGTTTCACAGCCATGTTATTAGCTCTTTTAAAATATAAATAAAACTAAGAATTCCTATACTAAAAAAAGAAAAGTTGTTCTAAGTAGCAAATATATGAAGTTTCTAAAAAATAATAAATCTTGAAAGTATCAAGTTTCCAATAACAGCTGAACTTAAATTTTTGCTAAATAATTTTCTATTTATTCCTCAGTTACAATTTTCCACTTCAGAAAAGAGAAGTCCTTGTCAAAAGGTTTGAGATGAATCTATACACTGAGTCACAGATTTCCCTCTGACACGCACTGCAATCATAGAGGTATGATTTACAAAGAATATTCAGATGGTTTCTATCACCACTGAGTTAAAAATTCATTAAGCCAGTTGTTTCTAACTCTTGTCAAAATGTGGGTACAGAAGCAAGAAGAAAGAAACACCATGGAGACCACAGAAACCTTTTAATGAAGATATCTGATGTTACCCAAGTTAAATGTAGGTATGCAAATCAGCACCAACTTTCTGCACGTTCTGCTCTTTTCCATATTAAATTAATTTGAGAGGCTGAAATGGTTTTTCGCCTTGTTTCCTTCCTATTTCTCCTTGCTGCCTATTAAAAGATGGTAATTTAACAAATTCTGAGGAAAACAGTGCTAGACTACACCGAATTCCCTATCTCCTTACTAGTCTGCTTTAACATGCTCCACTTCAGAGAGATATTCAGAACTCACTGAAACAGCCATGCTACATCACCAGGCTCAACTGCTTCTCCCCTTTTTGTTTTAGGATAGTCTCCCGTCTACTTTACCACAGTAGTTCTTTAGTAGCAATTGCATGCATTTGAAAGGATGCAGACTTCTAGCACTTGAAAGGACCTAGAGATCATCTGGGTCAGGGTTTCTCTGTCTGTTTTCCAGCCCCTACACCACAGGGCCAGGACACACAGTGGCCAAGGGCTGGGGCGGGGGATGGAGGAGATGTGTCCACAGGGGCAGGAGGAAATAGCCCCATGCCCTACCTAGGATTTTTATCACTCTTACTACTTCAAAAATTAAAACTTTTGAGTGGAAATGATCAAACAAAGAATCTTCTTAAAAAGATTATTCATTATTTTTTTCTGACCGGCTAAGTAACTCCTTGTCTCCAGCATTTATTGTCCGTATTTCAAAATCAGGGAGCTCTGCAAAACTTCCTGCTTCCTTATTAAAATGCAGAGGGGAAAGGGAGGGGAAATCAAACAAGGGTGGGATAAGGTCCAAATACAGCAAATTATTTATTATATCTTTTCTATGTAACATACCCATTAAAATGTGTGATATTGGATTAAGAATTGTTTTAAAGTCCATCTGACTAAAAATGCCATATAGCAGATTCACCAACAAGCTATACAATTGTTCTAATTGGTTTGTTGTAGACTGCTTTTACCTTTCCAGGTACTTTCTACTTATTGAAACAGTTTGGTTTTAATTTCTATGTGCATTAGTCGCTATGAACTTTATCCTATTTTTGAGATTTATGAGATAACTCCACTGTTTCTCTATAAACTTTAATAGGCATTTTTCCAATTGTCCAATACCATTAATAAAAATTATTAACTTCTAGAAGTAAGGTTAATGAACTTCTTTTCTAGGCTGTACCAAGGCACTGACCCCTCTTGCATGGGCATGACTGTCTGCCAGTTTTACTCTTGCTTAGTTAAGTTGTACAGTTTAAGGATAGTCCATCCCTATCTTCACAGTTGCTTAAGAATAAATCACCTGGGTTGAAAAAGAGCTTTTTCATATACTTAACATTTCTTTAAAAAAAAAAAAGGTCACTGACTTTAGGATAAAGTCCATGTTCCTACCATTGCCAACGTCACTCCAGCCCCTTCCTTAACTACACTTCCCCTTTGTGAGGCAGCCATATATCCCTGCCCCACCATGTACAGTTTTCTCTGCTTAGAACATCTTCCTCCTTCCTACCCACTTCACCAGGTGAGCGCCAGGAACCCTCCGGTCCCCGCTTGATGAGGTGGTGGCAGCAAAGAAGCACCAGCAGACGCTGAGCGTTTCCTCTAGGCCAGGACATATGTAAACTCAGAACACTGAGGAAATGTTAGCATTATGTCCATTTTAAAGCGAGGATGTAGAGGCTCTGACAGGTTGATTAATACAATACTGTTAGTACAAGATGGAGCTGGGATTTAAACTGAGTCTGACTCTAGTCCTTGCTGTGAATCTTTACCTGGAGGGTGGCAAAACCCACAGGGATCAGGCAGGTTTGCAATATTAAAGGCAAAGAAACAGTTTTCACCTCCACAAAGAAATATGCTTAAACGAAACCAAACCAAACCTAATGACCCTTTAAGTTTATTTCTATGAGGGTGGGTAATATTCACTTTCATATTATATCTACCATAAGAAAACCAACAGACGTTCTGTTATTCATTTTCCCTCTAAAATAAGAATCTGGATAATTAATGTGATTTTTCTAGAGAAACCATTTGTATTCTGGAAAATTTTAATGTGCTTTAGGATGAAAGAGCGTGATAATAACTTACTAAAAGCATACCTTAGGTTAAGAAGGAATATAGTGGAAAAAATATAAAAGGACATGGAAAAGCTCACTAGTCTTGTTGTTTTATGTTGTAAAACCAAAAAATGCTACAAACAATTTGTGGGTCTGCTGTTGCAACGTGAAAGATCACAAGTCTTACTTAGAGCTTCAGTATTTATGTGAACAGATACCAAACGCTTTCGATCAAAGGAGCTGCAACAGATTCTGTAGCCGCCTGGGAGCTGAGCCACACAGTTTTGGTAAGAATTTGATCTCCAACTTATCCCGTTCTGTCTCATTATGGAGTATTTCGGGGTTGAACTGAACTCTTTAGCAACATTTAACCTGTCCTTATTTTTACCTTAGAGGAAAAGTCACATCTCACGGATGGCTGAAGTATCTGATATATTTAGTTCCTAACATGTCTGTTTTAATATAAGATCACACACAACAATTGCTCTCTGTAGGACATCTGTGGGCAAGAATCTCTTTTAACTGATTAGGTAATATTTTAGTTTTGGTAGTAAAAGATTCCAGATGTTTACTCTAGCAGCTTTTGTAGACACACAGGATTAATGTTAGACACATCATCCCTGGTTTTGGGCCAAAGTATGTACGTATGCTGTTTAATTATGTTGGCACCCCAGGCATTTCAAACATTATCAGAATTTCTCAGCTGATATTCCCATTACTAATCATGTTTTAAATAATCACAGAGGAGTAAAGAAATTGGCATTGCACATACTAATGAAATGTGTCTACCCCTTTTACTTTTAATAGATTTGGAGGTTTTATGGATGAAAAATTCTCTTAGGCTATATAAACACAGGTAAATATAATATAAAAACTGCAAGGAAATATTTTCTTCTAAATCTTTGCTTCACACCAGTGTAGCAATTTCCAAATTCTTTTTTGTTATTGTTCTTCTTTCTAAAAATTCATCTATCCCAAGGGAACTTTGACTTAGCCATGAAAGTTTCCCATGAGTCCTCGAACTTGACTTTGGGATATACTTCTCTATACAAACAGTGCTAGAAGTTTGTTTTGAATAAACATTCCAAAGTTCTTTACCTAGAAGATTCTGAACAACCTGCTGTGAATCAAAAAGCATACAGACACAGTAGAATTGTTCTATATTAATGACTCAAATTTCTCCCACTTCCTTTTAGGAAAAATGAAGCAACAACAAACATAGTATTTCCACAAATTTTCCAAAGACATTCAGAAGTTTTCTTTGTGAAAATAAATGAGTAAATCATCATGAAAAAATGGATGACGTGAGCTAAAAAAAGTGCTACATACTATCTTAGAGGAAGGATCTTTTCAGTGAAGCAAGCTCAATGGAAAAATTCCTAATCCAGAAGTTTTCCAGATATAAAATTTCCAAGTTTCCCAAGACCATATTTTAGTCACTTGCTCTCCTGGGATATGGGAAGTTTCCTTCATGTGCTGTAGGTTGCTGTATCATGCACATAAATTTAAGCTAAACACACACAAACATACATTTCATTAAAATAGCACATGATGATGAGAAACAAGATATTTTGGTAAATTTATCTGGAACGTATTTATAAGTAAAACATAGGTCAGATCAGACCATTAAAGCATTTTTTCATATTTTGTGAATTTCGTTGACTAAGAAATATTTTCAATAATGATGGGAACAGCTGTAATTTTACATGTATAGCTGATACTGAAATCTCTAGTAAATCCTCTTCTCTCAAGTTCTCCTACCCCAACTGATTGCTCAGACTTAACAAGCACCTTTAGAAGCAGACACTTGTTTTCCAGTCTGTTACTTTAAAGTTTCTCAATCAATTGTTTGCCATTTTCACTGCCAATAGTTCAAAACCTTTATTATCTCCAGCATTTGCAATTTTATAACTGCTGTGCCAGTCCACCTGGCCCACTGCCACCAAATCCTACCGTTCCTTAAGCCTGGCTCAAATCTGGTTTGTACCTCTATTAAGCACCATGACAGAGGTATAAGAAAAGGTGGGTAATCCAGCTCAAGAGATCTATACTGACTTCACAACATCTTGATGAGTAAGGATGGGTCCCAAGTGTGACACTGAGCCAAAATATACTCTGAGAACCCAAGTAAGTGATACAGTTGAAAAGGAAAAGGAAAAAACCCAACCAAATTTCAGTACCTTGGAGTGCTGACATTTTAAAGGTTTGGCAGTTGGCAAAATCAAAGTAACCCAGAAATCTAGCACAATGCAACTCCCCAAATCTACACCCGAGGTATGGAGATTGTAACGCTGGCAAGATAAAAATAATATGAAAGAGACCCTGGCATTGTAAAATGCTTCATTAATGGAGTGGCAGAATATCATAAACTCCCAAAAACCTCAAAAAATAGAAGAAAAAAGTTTGCAAGTCAAGCTACTGGTTATGAAAGAAAGTTTACTGCATTGTTTTGTCAGACATTATATCACTGTAAACAATCTTTATTTATAGTGGAAGCAGCAGCAGTCAAGCTGGTTAGAAATCAGATATTTATACTGCTTCAGCTTGCTATCTCTATGATCATGTTGCAGGGGTCAGCAAGCTATGGATAGCCTGCTGCTTGTTTTTGTAAGTAAAGTTTTACTGAAACAGAGTCATGCTCATTCATTTACCTGCTGTCTATGGCTTCGATGTGCTACAGTGTGGGAGTTGAGTAGTTTTACCACATTGCCAGCAAAGCCTAAGATATTTACTGCCCGGCCCTCTACAAAAACAGTTTGTAGATCCCTGACTAGATGATGAAATGTAAGATAACCCTGATGATGTGAAGTACAGCCATAAGAGGTATGGTAGCAAATAAGCTATTTTTTTCTTCTTTACATTAAGGAGCATTGAGGATTTTCTAACAGCGTGTTTCAACAGTGAATAGTTTTGATAAAGATAGGAAACAATACTGATTAAAATACAATTATGTTTATTTTAAAATTCTGTAAACACAGTACTTGGATGTATGCTTTCTACATATGCTATAGTATATTTGTACTTTATAGATCATCTCCATGGTACTGATACTCTGTAAAACATATTTACAAATACTGGGTAATTAGTACATTCTTTCTGTAACCAACTACACAGTATCTGTATTGTTTTGTTACTATAGGACATTGAAATACTGTTTCTATAGGAAATAATATATTAAAATAGTGCATCATTTGTATCTGTGAAATTAAGATGTCTTAGTTTATCAGTAAAGTAGTGGTTAATGGTCCAAGAAATGTAGTAATTAAGCACAGTCTGGCTTTTGACTTAATTGCTTTCTTTGTGCCACAGTTTTGATATTTTGTGATACACAATTGACCTTGAAAACTAACCACTTGCCGGTACAGTATGTGTAAAAAAAAGCTTTTTGAGTCCTAACTTTGTTCTGTTAATCTGAAGTTGCTTATCTATTAAAATCCAATTCTAGGAAAAAAGAGAAATTCAAAGATACCTATTTAATTTACAAAAAAGGTTAAATATTGTCCATTAGAATAGTTTTCTACTACATTTAGAGTAACATGGGAATTTTTGGTTTCATACCAAACACCTCAGCAAAAATGCCTATGGAGTGAGTAACAGTTCTGCAGAGCAACACAGGCTGATAATTCTGTGTATGATAGACAAAAACTCAATAATGGATTACAAAAGAATAGAATCCATCCTATCTAGACAAGTGGTTTTAAAAAGTCATCCTACAGAGCCTCATAGAAAGTTTTTTGAAAACAAGTAAAATTATGTGGAATGGATTCACTTTGCTTCTTATAGTCCCATTACTCAGGATTATAAGGCATGAGAAACAATGCAGGTCTAAACTGTCACACAAAAATTCTGAAAATCATGGCTCCTGAACAAGACAGCTTTTTCTTTTCTCCCGAATAAAGCATTCTTTTGATCATGGGGAAAAACTACCAAGAATTACTTAATCATTAATTGTAACTATATTAATCACTGTAACATTTATCAATTATCTATTAAAAAACAAATGAATTAAAATTAACTTTGAGAAAATTTAGACATACAATAGTACAATCTGTACCCCAAGAGAAAGATACTTTTATCTCTTTTGCCTCATTTTTCTTTTAAAATAATTTTTACCTTCTTTAATAATAGGGCTTTGTTACCCTAAATCCTTTTTTTTTTCATTTTTAAAAAACAAAGTGAGGTAAAATAACCAAACCAATGAAGACTGACCTGAAAACAAAATTGACAATTTGGTTGCCATTTACTGATGGACTAAACAAGTTACGGATAAGTATCTCTGAGGAAGCAACTCAATTAAATATTGGTGAGAGGGTTGATTCAAAGATACACAGAAGCCAGGAGTATAAATCAGACAGCGTAATTTCAGACTGATGGTTTCTTTAACCATTAGGTAAAATTGTTTTTCTAATTAGAATCATCACTAACAATAAGAACTTAAAACTAACAGAAAAGTTTTAAGTTTTAATTATGTAAAGGAGTACCAAGGAGATAGTCTTGTTAAGAAATACACTGTTAAAATATTTTGGAACTTTAATTAAGGCCAAGCATGAATACAGAACACAGGTGATAAGTAACAAAAGACGCAGCATTTAAAAATGGTGGCAGAGACATTGATTTACTTGCAATGAGTACATGGGATATTACAAAAAATGACAAAACATGAACATATGCACACAATTTGAGCAGAGATGAGATATCTCGAGCTTTATCGCTTGAATTTGGGGCTTATTGTTTTAGCCACCAGAGGTCACCCTTCCCCAGAGAGATGAAAAGCAGGGTTTGTGAAGCACTTGCCACTTGTTGTGTATTTGTTATAAGGATATAATTAAAAACAAAATACACATGTTTGCAACATTCTTCTCTCCCCACCTGAACCATATCTGAGGATGGAACCACCCCTTCCACCTTGCCCCTTAATGCAGACATATCGGTACTGGAGAACAGAAGTGAAACTTGCCTGAGAGGCTAACATGATCTACATAACAGAGTTGAGTCAAGCAATGAGGGATGGATGGAGGGGATGCAGTTCCTGGGAGAAGTAAGATTTGTGGAAGGCTACCATGCTAGTGAGAGAAAATGCAGAGAACTGGATGAAAGAGATTTCAAGAATTTTTACTGTGTATTATAACCATTCCTGGACATTTTCAGCTAAAGGTTGCAGTAAAGATTTATGTTGCTTTTAAAATCTAGTTTTGCATGTCAAACTTAAATTTTATCTACCAAATCTGGCTTTCAGGAAAAAGCGAATTAGCCAGGGCTCCTTCAGCGTTCAACAAACATATTTACAATCAAACTGGAGAGAAAAAGACCCTGGCTTCGTCATAGTGTCTTGCACAAAATATGTGGTCAGTAAACACTCTTCCCCACTCACCCCATCTCACATGTAATACAAGAAAGAGCTGACAATCGAAAGTTTCAATCTCTTTTGTTTCAATCCCATTAGGTAAGGGCCCCCATTCTCTCCATTGGCTGCCACTCTACTATAGCTACAGGTAGAAATAAAATTCAAGGGATAGAACAGGTTTTTTATAATTTCATGTATGTGGATTACAGCAGCCAAGAGGCAATTCAGCATAGACCCTTATGATTACCCAGGGGTTTAGAACTTTCCAAAACACAATTTTTCTTATTCCATGTAGCACTTAAGGAAATTACAAAGAAAAGCGTCTTTAGTAGCCCAGAAGTCCTTAGCAGTTTGTGAAATACTTGTTTAGAAAACATTCTTTTATATTCCAACATATTGGCAAATAAGGCTATTGCACATCATTTTATCTTCTGGATACATAACAACTTTCTTTCCCAACTACAAAGGCAAAATATGTTCATTACAGAATATTCAAAAAATGAAGAAAGGCTCCAAGAAAATAAAGTCACCTATAATCCCATAGAATATGGGGAAAGAGAACGAAGTTCTGAGTGGAACATTTTCAAATATGCAAAATATTAAATTTATACATGGTTCAAGTTTTTATAATTATAGTTCATTTCCATTCAGCTCACAAAATCCACTATAACCTGTCCTCTGTTTACCAATGAAATATTCCCAACAAGTCTCCCAAGAATCCCATGCTTTGTGGGCCATATTTTCATACTCAGTTTACTCTTTCCTTGTACCTTCTCTGACGTGTCTACAGCATTAGTACCGCTGACCAGTCTTTTGCAAACACTCTCTTGTCCGGATTTCTTACACCCTACCTTCCATAGCTTCTCCCATCCATTTGGTCATTCTCCATTAGTCATCATCGTGGGCTGCTCTTTTTCAGGTTAACGTTAACTACTGAACTTCTGGCTCTGTCCTCTATGCCACTCATTTATACCCTCTCCCTGAGTGACCAAAGTCATTGGCACGGTATCAGCTACGAGCTTCACGTTGATAGGCCTAACATACAATAGATGCTTAATAAATGTTTAATTTTATTAATGATTTAATGACTTTCAAACCCAATCTCCAGGAAGTTCTTAGCTCCAAGGCAGAACCCCACAGCAGAAGCCTCCTACCTACTACACTTGAGAATGGTAATTGGCTGGTTAATTGTAAAAGTGGGTTAGGCAGTGAACCATAAAACATGACAACCATTTTACATATTTGACATTAATCAAATACATGTACAATCATCTGCCAATATTTTTAGAGTCAAGGTCATTATGTAATGATAATGGGTCAAATTCACCAGGAAGACAAAACAATTGTAAGTTTAGTACATGAACTCAAAACCACAACATCTAAATATATGAAGAAAACACTGACAGAACGGAAGGGAAAAACAGACAGCAATACAATAATAATAATAGGGGACGGCAATACCCCACTTTCAACAATGGATGGATCATTCAGAGTAGATCAATTAGGAAACAGAGAACTTGAACAACACCACAGAGCAAATGGACCTAAAGACATACAGAACATTCCACCCCACAACAGTAAGATATATATTCTTCTCAAGTGTACATAAAACATTCTCCAGGATAAATAAAATATTAAGTAACAACAAAAAATCTTATCAAATTTAAGACTTAAGTCATAACAAATATCTCTTCTACCCACAATGTAATGAAATTAGAGATCAACAGCAGAAGGAAAACTGGAAAATCCAGAAATATGTGGAAGTTTAACCAGTGGGTCAAAAAGCAAAAGAGAAATTAGAAAACATCTTGAGACGAATAAAAACCACAATATAGCAAACTTTATGGATCAGCAAACTCAGTACTAAGGGGATTGTTTACAGCAGTAAACACCTATATTAAAAAAAAACAAACCTCAAATAAACAACGTAACTTTATATCTCAAGGAATCAGAAAAAGAAGAATAAACTAGGTGCAAATTTAGCAGAAGGAAGGAATTAATAAACATTAGAGCAGAAATAAAAAAACAGAGAACAGAAAAGCAACAGAAAAAAATCAATAAAAAGGTTTTTTAAAGATTAACAAAATAAATAAAACTTTAGCTAGACTAAGCAAAGAGAGGAGACTCAAATAAATAAAATTAGAAATTATGGGAAGGAATCACAACTGATACCAAAGGAATGCAAGGGACAAAAGATTACTATAAAAAATTATATGCCAACCAACTGGACAACCTAGAAGAGATGGAAAATTCCTAGAAATTTACAACCTATCAAGACTGAATCACGAAGAGAGAAAATCCAAGCAGACAAATAATTAATAAGATGAATCAGTAATCAAAAATCTCCCAAGAAAAAAAACCATGCAGAGTATGGTTACACTGATGAATTCTACTAAACATTTAAAGCAGAATTAATGCAAATCCCTCTCAAACTCTGACAAAAAAATTGAAGAGGAGGGAACACATCCAAACTTATGTTCAGGCCAGAATTACCCCGATACCAAAGCCAGACAAAGATAGTATAAGAAAAGAAAATTATACGCCAATATCCCTGATGAATGTAGATGCAAAAATCCTCAATAATATACAAGCAATCCAAATTCAGAAGCACATTAAAAGGATCATACACTATGACCAAGTGCGATTTATCCTTGGAATATAAGGATGATTCAGAATACAAAAACCAATTAATATGACATCCCACATTATCAGAGTGAAAGACAAAAATCACATGATTGGGACTTCCCTGGTGGTGCAGTGGTTGAGAGTCCACCTGCCAATGCAGGGGACACGCATTTGAGCCCTGGTCTGGGAAGATCCCACATGCTGTGGAGCAACTAAGCCCATGTGCCACAATTACTGAGCCTGCGCTCTAGAGCCCGTGAGCCACAACTACTGAAGCCCGCATGCCTAGAGCCCGTGCTCCGCAATAAGAGAAGCCACCACAGCGTGAAGCCTGCACACTGCAATGAAGAGTAGCCCCTGCTCGCCACAACTAGAAAGCTTGTGCGCAGCAATGAAGACCCAAAGCAGACAAAAATAAATAAATAAGTAAAACGTATTTTTTTATTTTATTTTTTTGAATTTTACTTATTCTTTTATACAGCAGATTCTTATCAGTTATCCATTTTATACATATTAGTGTATACACGTCAATCCCAATCTCCCAATTCATCACACACACCCCCGCCACTTTCCCCCCTTGGTGTCCATACGTTTATCCTCTACACGTGTGTCTCAATTTCTGCCCTGCAAATCGGTTCATCTGTACCATTTTTCTAGGTTCCACATATATGCATTAATATACGATATTTGTTTTTCTCTTTCTGACTTACTTCACTCTGTATGACGGTCTCTAGATCCATCCATGTTTCTACAAATGACCCAATTTCGTTCCTTTTTATGGCTGAGTAATATTCCATTGTATATATGTACCACATCATCACATGATCATCTCAATCAATGTAAATGTAAAAAAGCATTTGACAAAATTCAACACCCTTTCATAATAAACACTCTCAACAAACTAGGAGTAAAGAACATTACCTCAATTTATAAAGGCCATATATGAAAAGCCTATCTATCATCATCTTCAAAAGTGAAAAGTTGAAAGCTTTTGCTCTAAAATTGAGAATGAAGTAGACTCTCACTCTTGCCACTTCTATTCAACATAGTACTGGAATTCCTAGCTAGAGCAATTAGGCAAGAAAAAGAAATAAAAGGCATCCAAATCAGGAAGGAAGAAGTAAAATTATCTGTTTGCAGATGTTATTATCTTATATGTAGAAAACCCTAAAGAATCCACTCATACAAAAAATCTGTAACAACTAACAGATAAATTCAGTAAAGTTGCAGGATACAAAACCAACACGCAAAAATCAGTTTTCTATACACTAACAATAAACTATCCATAAAAAGAAATAAAGAAAACAATCCCATTTACAATAGCATTAAAGAATAAAATATTTAGGAATTAACCACAGAGGTGAAAGTCTTACATACTGAAAATGACAAAACACTAATGAAAGAAATTAAAGAATACACAAATGGGAAGACATCCCATGCTCATGTACCGGTACACTTAATATTGTTGAAATTTCCAAACTATCAAAAGTGATCTATACATTCA
Organism: Globicephala melas; assembly: GCF_963455315.2. Lineage (NCBI taxonomy): Eukaryota > Metazoa > Chordata > Mammalia > Artiodactyla > Delphinidae > Globicephala > Globicephala melas. The sequence goes on from NC_083323.1 coordinate 81,646,087, forward strand.
ATGCAATCCCTATCAAAATCTCAATGACATTTTTTACAGAAAGAGAGAAAAAAATCCTAAAATTCATATGGAACTACAAATAACCACAAATAGCCAAAAAAAAAAACCTTGAGAAAGAAGGACAAAGGTGGAGGCATCACACTTTGTGATTTTAACAACATATTATAATATATCCACAAGTAAAGAAATGAAATTGGACACCCAATTTACAACATACACAAAAATCAACTCAAAATGAATTAAAGATGTAAATGTAAGACCTGAAACTGTAAAATTCTTAGACGGTAACATGATGGAAGTTTCATGACATTAGGCTTGGCAATAATTTAGATATGGCACCAAAATCACAGGCAACAAAAGCAAAAACAGACAAGCGGGAGTACATAAAACTAAAAAGCTCTGTACAATAAAGGAAAAAGTCAACAGAGTGAAAGGGCAACCTACAGAATGGGAAAAAATATTTGTAAATCATATATGTGATAAGATTTTAATGTCCATAATTTATAAGGAACTCTTATAACTCACCAAAAACAAAAACAATGTAATAACCTAATTTAAAACTGGGCAAAAAATTTGACTAGATATTTTTCCAAAGAGGACATACATATGGCCAACAGATACACGAAAAAATGCTCATCACTAATCATGGAAATGAGACATTTCCTCTCACACAATGAGACATCACCTCACAACTCTTAGGATGGCGATTATTGAAACAAAACAAAAACAGGAAGTGTTGGTGAGGACGTGGAGAAACTGCAACTGTTGTACACTGTTGGCGGGTGCACTGCTGTGAAATGGTGCAGGCTCTATGAAAAACAGTATGGAGGTTCCTCCAAAACTTAAAAATAGAACTACAATATGATACAGCAATCCCACTTCTGGGTATTTATCCAAAATAACTGAAGTCAGGATCCCAAAGAGATATTGGTACTCCTACGTCCACTGCAACACTATTCACAATAGCCAAGAGCTGGAATAATCTAAATGTCCGTGAATGGATGGATGCATAAAGAAAATGTAGTATATACATGCAACCAAATATTATTCTCCCATAAAAAAAGAAAGAAATCCTGTCATGTTACAACACGGATGAACCTGGAGGACATTATTAAGTGAAGCGAGGCAGTCATAGAAGGACAAATTCTCCAGGATTCTACTTATATGAGGAATTAAAGTAGTCAAATAGAGGCAGAGAATGGTGGCTGCCAGGGGGTGGGGTGGGGGGCAACACGGAACTGCTGTTCAACAAGTATAAAATTTCAGTCATGCAAGATGAAAAAGTTCTAGCAATCTACTGTATAACATTGTACTTACAGTTAACAATACTGTACTGTACACTTGGAAGTTTGTTGAGTGTAAATCTCATGTTATTACTAATTTTTTTTAAAAAAAGACCTTCCTTTTTTAATTCTTCCAAGGATTACTTGCAAGGCGAATCTGTAAGCAAAAATTCTCTTGAATTTTGTTAATCTGAAAATGTCAATTTCAACTTTATTTTTGAAAGATAGTTTTATAGGACATAAGATTCTTGGTTGACAATTTTTTCTTTATCATCCTTCTGACCCCCATTGTTTCTGATGAGAAGTAAGCTATTAATCTTAATGAGATTCCATTCTAAGTGAGGGATTGTTTTTCTTTTCACTGCTTTTAGATTTTCTTTGTCTTTCTGCATTTTATAATGATGTGTCTGAGTGTGGATCTCTTTTTGTTCATCAAGCTTGTTGGATGTATAGATTAATGTTTTTCATCAAACTTGGGATATTTTCAGCTGTTATTTAATTCCATTTTCTTTTTTTCTGCTCTTCTGTCTTTCCTCTGTCCTTCTAGTACTCCCATTACACCTATGTTGGTGCCCCAATAGTGCCATTCTCTGACTCTGTCCATTTTTCTTCATTCTATTTTTCTTTTTTTTTTTTTTGGACTGCATGATCTTCTGTCAATCCATCTTCGAGTTCATTAGTTGCTTCAGCCAGTTCAAACCAACTGTTGAGCCCCTCTAGTGAATTTTTCATTTCGGTTACTGTACTTTTTATTGTACTTTAGAATTTCCATTTGGCTCTCTTATAATTTCTATATTGATAATTTCTTCATTCTCTCTATTTAGTGAGACAGTGTCATTATAGCTTCCTTTACTTCATTAAGCATAGTTTCCTTTAGTGATCTGAATAACTTTACAATAGCTGCTTTGAGGTCTTTTCCTGTTAAATTCAACATCTGAGTCCTCTCACAGGCAGTTTATGTTACCTGCTCCCCCCCCCAACTGTATGAATCACAAGTTCTTATTTCTTTTCATGTCTCATAGTTTTTTGCTGAAAACTGGACACAATATATTGTATGAACTCTGGTTTCTCTCCCCTTCTCTCTGGGACTTCTTTGTTTTGCTGTTGTTTGCTGTTTGTTCAGTGACTTGGCTAAATTGTTTCAGAAAGTCCATTTCTCCTGCAGTGTGAAGCCTTGGCTGTTGCTCCTCAGAGGTACAGTCTAAGGCATGCACACAGTCACCAGGGAATGACAGTGTCATGTTAGCAGAGCTCTCTTTGCCTCTCTTTCCCTTATCTCTATTAAGGTATCTACTTAGCTCTTTGGCTTAAGGAATTGCTGGCTGATTGCTCTACTGTTGTAAACAATGCTCTGGGGCATAGGTTGTTTCACAGTCTGATGCAATTAAGTGTGGGCAGTAGCAGTTTTTTTGGCCAGTCTTTGAGGTTTTTTCTGACTTCAGGAAGGCTTTTCTTAGCTCTTTCCCTGGTTCTCTTTTGTGAAGTAGCTGGCCTATGGTTTAGCATTCTGCTTTTACAAGGATATACCAGGCTCCTTTTTTTTGCTTACTCTAGAGATTTCCATTGTTTTTGAGAGTGTCCTGAAACTTAAACTTCCCCACACTCTGTTTCAAATCAGTTCCTTTGGGGAGAGCTTTGAAGCTCTCTGTTGTTATAGCTGCCCCTTCCCCTAGGCAAAATCTCTGAGACACTGCTCCAGGGGCTGAGTGGAAGCAGTAGCCTCTGGTCTCCTTGGCTTGCCTCTCCCAGTGGGGAACTTCTGCCCTTCAAGCAAGACAGGGTGGGAACAACTGGAGCGCCAGTATTCTAGGCTGCCATACCTGCAATGGAATCTCCATTCTATCAGTAGGGGCTGGGTGACGGAGCTCCTGACCTCTTGGCTGCACTCACCAGGAATCCAGCCTCTGTAACTCGATGTGGGAGGGGATGAGAGGTGCTGGCAGCCCACCCTCCAGGTAAGACATGCTATCCTTTCACTGGAAGATGAAAGGAGAGAGAGCCCATTTTCTTAGCCACACCTGTTGAAAGTAGAGCTATTTTAATGCTGAGCTGGGGGCAGTGGTGGAAGGTAGGAGCAGATCATGGCTTTGCTGACATACTGGTGTTCTTACCAAATGTTAGCAGTTTCTTGGATAAATGTTTCTTAATTTGGTATATATCAGTGGGGCAATACCCAGTGACTTTAATTTTTATTTTATTTATTTTTGGAGAGATTTGGGCAGTTCTTTATTTTTTTACATCTTTATTGGAGTATAATTGCTTTACAATGGTGTGCTAGTTTCTGCTTTATAACAAAGTGAATCACTTATACATACACATATATCCCCATACCCCCTCCCTCTCGCATCTCCCTCCCACCCTCCCTATCCCACCCCTCTAGGTGGTCACAAAGCATCAAGCTGATCTCCTTGTACTATGTGGCTGCTTGCCACTACCTAGCTATTTTACATTTGGTAGTGTATATATGTCCATGCCACTCCCTCACTTCGTGCCAGCTTACCCTTCCCCCTCCCCATTTCCTCAACTCCATTCTCTACGTCTGCATCTTTATTCCTGTCCTGCCCCTAGGTTCTTCAGAGCTTTTTTTTTTTTTGAGATTTCATATATATGTGTTAGCATACGGTATTTGTTTTTCTCTTCCTGACTTACTTTACTCTGTATGACAGATCCTAGGTCCATCCACCTCACTACAAATAACTCAATTTCGTTTCTTTTTATGTCTAAGTAATATTCCATTGTATATATGTGCCACATCTTCTTTATCCATTCATCTGTTGATGGACACGTAGGTTGCTTCCATATACTGGCTATTGTAAATAGAGCTGCAATGAACATTGTGGTACATGACTCTTTTTTGATTTATGGTTTTCTCAGGGTATATGCCCACTAGTGGGATTGCTAGGTCATATGGTAATTCTATTTTTAGTTTTTTAAGGAACCTCCATACTGTTCTCCATAGTGGCTGTATCAGTTTACATTCTCACCAACAATGCAAGAGGGTTCCCTTTTCTGGACACCCTCTCCAGCATTTATTGTTTGTAGATTTTTTGATGATGGCCATTCTGACTGGTGTGAGGTGATACCTCATTGTAGTTTTGATTTGCATTTCTCTAATGATTAGTCATGCTGAGCATCCTTTCATGTGTTTGTTGGCAATCTGTATATCTTCTTTGGAGAAATGTCTATTTAGGTCTTCTGCCCATTTTTGGACTGGGTTGTTTGTTTTTTTGATATTGAGCTGCATGAGCTACTTGTAAATTTTGGAGATTAATCCTTTGTCAGTTGCTTCATTTGCAAATACTGTCTCCCATTCTGAGGGTCTCCCATTTCTGAGGTCTTTTCGTCTTGCTTATGGTTTCTTTTGCTGTGCAAAAGCTTTTAAGTTTCATTAGGTCCCATTTGTTTACTTTTGTTTTTATTTCCACTTCTCTAGGAGGTGGGTCAGAGAGGATCTTGCTGTGATTTATGTCACAGAGTGTTCTGTGTATGTTTTCCTCTAAGAGTGTTATACACTTAGGCCTTTAATCCATTTTGAGATTATTTTTGTGTATGGTGTTAGGGAATGTTCTAATTTCATTCTTTTACATGTAGCTGTCCAGTTTTTCCAGAACCACTTATTGAAGAGGCTGTCTTTTCTCCATTGTATATTCTTGCCTCCTTTATCAAAAATAAGGTGACCATAGGTGCATGGGTTTATCTCTGGGCTTTCTATCCTGTTCCACTGATATATATTTTTGTTTTTGTGCCAGTACCATGCTGTCTTGATTACTGTAGCTTTGTAGTATAGTCTGAAGTCCAGGAGCCTGATTCCTCCAGTTCCATTTTTCTTTCTCAAGACTGCTTTGGCTATTCGGAGTCTTTTGTGTTTCCATACAACTTGTGAATTTTTTTGTTCCAGTTCTGTGAAAAATGCCATTGCTAGTTTGATAGGGATTGCATAGAATCTTTAGATTGCTTTGGGTACTATAGTCATTTTCACAATGTTGATTCTTCCAATCCAAGAACATGTTGATTCTTCCAATTCAAGAACATCTGTTTGTATCATGTTTAATTTCTTTCTTCAGTGTCTTATAGTTTTCTGCCTATACTTTTGTCTCCTTAGGTAGGTTTATTCCTAGGTATTTATTCTTGTTGTTGCAATAGTAAATGGGAGTGTTTCCTTAATTTCTCTTTCAGATTTTTCATCGTTAGTGTATAGGAATGCAAGGGATTTCTGTGCATTAATTTTGTATCCTGCTACTTTACCAAATTCTTTGATTAGCTCTACAAGTTTTCTGGCGGCACCTTTAGGATTCTCTACGTATAGTATCATGTCATCTGCAAACAGTGACAGCTTTACTTCTTTTCCGATTTGGATTCCTTTTATTTCTTTTTCTTTTCTGGTTGCTGTGGCTAAAACTTCCAAAACTATGTTGAAAAATAGTGGTGAGAGTGGACATCCTTGTCTTGTGCCAGATCTTAGAGGAAGTGGTTTCAGTTTTTCACTATTGAGAACGATGTTGGCTGTGGATTTGTCATATATGGCCTATATTATGTTGAGGTAAATTCCCTCTATGCCTACTTTCTGGAGGGCTTTTACCATAAAATGGGTGTTGAATTTTGTCGAAAGCTTTTTCTGCATCTATTGAGATGATCACATGGTTTTTATCCTTCAATTTATTAATATGGTGTATCACATTGATTGATTTGCATATATTGAAGAATCCTTGCATTCCTGGCATAAACCCCACTTGATCATGGTGCATGATCCGTTTAGTGTGCTCTTGGATTCTGTTTGCTAGTATTTTGTTGAGGATTTTTGCATCTATGTTCATCAGTGATATTGGCCTGTAGTTTTCTTTCTCTGTGGCATCCTTGTCTGGTTTTGGTATCAGGATGATGGTGGCCTCGTAGAATGAGTGTGGGAGTGTTCCTCCCTCTGCTATATTTTGGAAGAGTTTGAGAAGGATAGGTGTTAGCTCTTCTCTAAATGTTTGATAGAATTCACCTGTGAAGCCATCTGGTCCTGGGCTTTTGGTTGTTGGAAGATTTTTTAATCACTGTCTCAATTTCAATGCTTGTGATTGGTCTGTTCATATTTTCTATTTCTTCCTGGTTCAGTCTCGGAAGGTTGTGCTTTTCTAAGAATTTGTCCATTTCTTCCAGGTTGTCCATTTTATTGGCATAGAGTTGCTTGTAGTAATCTCTCATGATCCTTTGTATTTCTGCAGTGTCAGTTGTTACTTCTCCTTTTTCATTTCTAATTCTATTGCTTTGAGTCTTCTCCCTTTTTTTCTTGGCGAGTCTCGCTAATGGTTTATCAATTTTGTTTATCTTCTCAAAGAACCTGCTTTTAGTTTTATTGATCTTTGGTATCGTTTCCTTCACTTCTTTTCATTTATTTCTGATCTGATCTTTATGATTTCTTTCCTTCTGCTAACTCTGGGTTTTTTTTTTGTTGTTGTTGTTCTTCTTTCTTTAATTGCTTCAGGTGTAAGGTTAGGTTGTTTATTTGAGATGTTTCTTATTTCCTGAGGTAGGATTGTATTTCTGTAAACTTCCCTCTTAGAACTGCTTTTGCTGCATCCCATAGGTTTTGGGTCGTCGTGTTTTCATTGTCATTTGTTTCTAGGTATTTTTTGATTTCCTCTTTGATTTCTTCAGTGATCCCTTGGTTATTTAGCAGTGTATTGTTTAGCCTCCACGTGTTTGTATTTTTTACAGACTTTTCCCCTGTAATTATTATCTAGTCTCATAGCATTGTGGTGGGAAAAGATACTTGATACAATTTCAAGTGTTTTAAATTTACCAAGGCTTGATTTGTGATCCAAGATATGATATATCCTGGAGAATGTTCCTTGAGCACTTGAGAAGAAAGTGTATTCTGTTGTTTTTGGATGGAATATCCTATAAATATCAATTAAGTCCATCTTGTTTAATATATCATTTAAAGCTTGTGTTTCTTTATTTATTTTCGTTTTGGATGATGTGTAATTTTTTTTTTTTAATAGTTTCTACCAGTTATGCTTGTTTTGCTGTGGGGCAGGTCTGCCATTCTGAAAGTGGAGCCTTTCTTCAGTATCTGTATTTCAAGTGCAAGAAGAAGGAAACGGCTTTTGAAGTAATCAGGTGAAGAACTCTCCTAGATTGAAAAGTTTTTATTCCATTATATATTACACACAAACAAAAACCTAAGTAATGTATACTGCACACTTAGAATATGCTAGTCATTGTTTTGAGCACTCAGATATTAACACATTTAGTCCTCTGTAAGTTGCATAGGTTGCTTTATCATGCTCATTTTATAGATGGAAACAGAGGCCCAGGAAGTTTCACTAATTTGCCCAAGGTTGCATAGCTAAGAAGTGGAAAAGCAAGGATTAAATAAAGGCAAATTTGCTCCACAGGCTGCTTTTTATTTCACATTTCTTTTTCTATGAATAGATAACTAGATACTTAAAATTTGGTTCATAATGTTAAAAAAAATATCAATCCTGTTTTTACTTAGGATTATGTGGTAGTCATATTTTTTACCTTAAACTTTCTTTGAAAATAGTTTCTAATATTTAGCTCCATAATCTTGTTCCACCTTGCAGTGTAGGAAAATGCTTGTCTCATTATCTCTTATCACGAAATACAATACTGTCTTTTAAAATATAACTGTCTTTCACTTTGTAAAATATTTTCTCTTATGGTTGATTTATCTTATATCTACATTTTATTTTTACATTTGTTTCATTACTTAGTATTTTAGTTCAGGCTGCTGTAACAAAATACCATAGACTGGATGACTTAAACAATAAACATTTACTTCTCACAGTTCTGGAGGCTGGGAGGTCCAAGATCAAGATGCCAGCAGATCTGTTGTCTAATGAGGGCCCACTTCCTGGTTTGTAGATGGTCACGTTCTTGTTGTATCCTCACATGACCGAGAGAAAGATAACTAGCTCTCTGGTCTCTTCTTATACAACCACTAATCCATCATGAGAGCTCTACCCTCATGACCTCATCTAAACCTAATTAACTCCCAAAGGTCTCACCTCCAAATACCATTACATTGGGGTGAGATCTCAACACATCAATTTTAGGGGGAAACACTCAGTCCATGCACTAAGTGAACAACAAAGAATTTTCTCTTACAGTTCTGGGGGTCAGAAGTCCAAAATCAGTTTTGATTTTGCACCAGAATGAATGTATCAGCTGAGCCATGCTACCTCCAAAGGTTCTAGGAGAGAATTCTTTCCTTGCTTCCTCAAACTTCTTGTGGCTCCAGGCATTCCTTGCCTTGTGACCACCTCACTACTGTCTCTGCCTCCATGGTCCCACTGACCCATCATCTTCTGTCTCAAAAATTCCCTCTGCCTTTCTCTTACAGGGATAGATATGATTGCATTAGGGCCCACCCAGATAATCCAGCAGAAGGATTTAAGATCCTCAACTTATTGCTTTTTCCATGTAAGGTAATATTCATTCTTTTACCACAAGAATATACTTGTAGTATACACCAAATGAGATCTTTATGTTTTTCCTGTTACATCTTAGACAAATGTCAGAAAGCTGTAAATTTTAAACTATAGCCCCGAGGCACCTCCAGAGACACAATTTAAAAACGATTATCAAACAATGGATATCCAGAAAATTAAATTCCCCTTCATAAGAGAATTATCTACAACATCACAGTTTAAAATGTGGTATTAAAATCTAAGTAGTACATTTTAACCTAATCCAAACATTCCTTTAAAAGAACAATTCAATGTCCTGCAAAATGATAAATTGTTTTCTACAATCAGGAATCTTTAAAATTCAAGATATCTTTTAAATTCAATTTAGTAACACACACACACACAGATACTCTCACTACCCACTCCCCCCACCCCCCCAGCGCATAAGCCTATGCAGAAGAACATTTATGTTATTTAGTCTGCTCTGGGAGGCCATTTCTAAGAGTTATGAATACAAAGTAATGAGACTACATTTTTCTTTAATATATAATTTCATACTTAACATGCAGATGGGTGCTGTAACCCATTAGGGTAGGCAATTTGGTAAATATATACCTTTTTATATTTTGCCACTTTTCAAACTATATTTGGAATTCTTCTTTTAGAAATTTCTTCTATATCAGTTTATTATACACGGAAGTCTTATTTTTAATGGCCACACTTTCTTTAAAAAGTATGAGTTTCGCATCCTAAGCTCACTCATGATTACCTTTCATTGAATTTGAGATAGTTACCTCTTAGTTTTTAAAAAGCAAAATTACCCTATGTAACATGTTTTTGCTATTACTAAGATTATTTTAAAAGAACATACCACATTAGACTATATGCTGCTCAAATCCAGTGAACAGGCTAGCACCAATGCTGGTGCACCGTAATCTGTAACAATTCTGTCAAGCAGATCTGTTGGTCACAATGGAGACACTCTCCAAGGAAGAGTTACGACCACTACATAATAGGCTAAGGCGACCAGCTCTCCAGTCACCTTTGTGCAGTCTCTTCCATGCCACCCATAACCAAAGGACCTCTTCTAAATGTTGACTTGATTCAAGGACAGCTTCACCACTATGACCAAGCCAAATCAGGTAGAAGACAACAGTCTCACTTTGCCATGACATAAGAGGGGTTCAGATTCACTAGAATTTAGTCTAGCTCTTTAGAGAAGAAAGGTTTATAGAGCAATTCTGCATAAATCTACTCCAGCCACTCATGAACTAGTTATTCTAAATAAATTAACTGACTATAAAGGGGCCAACATCAAGACATCAGGCCTTGGGTCAGATGAAGTGAGTGATGCAGTGAAAGGCTCTTTTGGAAGGTAGACCAGTATCCTTGGTTCAGCCCAGTAACCATTCTATGTTCTTGTTTCTCTGGGAGAGTTGTGGGATACAACCAGAACAACAAGGGTTCACCTACAGATACTTTCTGCTGGTCCTCCCTTACCTATGAAATTTCTGGTCATTGAATTTAAATAATTTTAAGTGTTCCGTTTCCATATATCTTTATCATCTCTGAGAAATTAAAATCATGTTCTGTTTGGCTACTAATGCCAGAATCCATATTTGTTTGTTTGTTTGTTTGTTTAACATCTTTATTGGGGTATAATTGCTTTACAATGGTGTGTTAGTTTCTGCTTTATAACAAAGTGAATCAGTTATACATATACGTATGTTCCCATATCTCTTCCCTCTTGCATCTCCCTCCCTCCCACCCTCCCTATCCCACCCCTCCAGGCGGTCACAAAGCACCAAGCCGATATCCCTGTGACATGCGGCTGCTTCCCACTAGCTATCTACCTTACGTTTGTTAGTGTATATATGTCCATGCCTCTCTCTCGCCCTGTCACAGCTCACCCTTCCCCCTCCCCATATCCTCAAGTCCGTTCTCCAGTACGTCTGTGTCTTTATTCCTGTCTTACCCCTAGGTTCTTCATGACACTTTTTTTTCTTAAATTCCATATATATGTGTTAGCATACGGTATTTGTCTTTCTCTTTCTGACTTACTTCACTCTGTATGACAGACTCTAGGTCTATCCTATCTATCCACCTCATTACAAATAGCTCAATTTCGTTTCTTTTTATGGCTGAGTAATATTCCATTGTATATATGTGCCACATCTTCTTTATCCATTCATCCGATGATGGGCACTTAGGTTGTTTCCCTCTCTGGGCTATTGTAAATAGAGCTGCAATGAACATTTTGGTACATGACTCTTTTTGAATTTTGGTTTTCTCAGGGTATATGCCCAGTAGTGGGATTGCTGGGTCATATGGTAATTCTATTTGTAGTTTTTTAAGGAACCTCCATACTGTTCTCTATAGTGGCTGAACCAATTCACATTCCCACCAGCAGTGCAAGAGTGTTCCCTTCTCTCCACACCCTCTCCAGCATTTATTGTTTCTAGATTTTTTGATGATGGCCATTCTGACTGATGTGAGATGATATCTCATTGTAGTTTTGATTTGCATTTCTCTAATGATTAATGATGTTGAGCATTCTTTCATGTGTTTGTTGGCAGCCAAAGCAATCTTGAGAACGAAAAATGGAGCTGGAGGAATCAGGCTCCCTGACTTCAGACTATACTACAAAGCTACAGTAATCAAGACAGTATGGTACTGGCACAAAAACAGAAAGATAGATCAATGGAACAGGATAGAAAGCCCAGAGATAAACCCACGCACATATGGACACCTTTTCTTTGATAAAGGTTGCAGGAATGTACAGTGGAGAAAGGACAGCCTCTTCAATAAGTGGTTATTAAGATCATATTATATCTGCTATTCTGTATTCTACAGAGTTCTCTTTACCTCATCAATCTCTCAGTTCCAAGCCCCTGTTATATTTACAGTCTTTTCTTTTAAACTTCCCCTGTTCAAATGAACATGTGGTGCCTCTCTCCTGACCGGACCCAGGCTTATCCAGCAATAGAAAGCACTGTTTTCCAATTCTTTGTGTATCTTAGGATAAATATCCCTACTAACAATTAGCTACACTGATGTAATTTTTTTAAAAATCAGAAAAAGTTGTTTTAACAGATATATATTTTATTTATGTAATCCTCTAAAGCTTTCAGAACCACATGAAAAACCGAAGAAAAACAAGTAAGGATGTTTTCTCATTTAATATTATTCATCTGTAGGAAAAAGAAATCCAGTTAAAAATATGAAAAATGTGAAGCCAGAACTTTCATGAAGAAAATACTTGCCTAGTTTATATATAGCAGAGAAATAAAAGAAATAAGTCAATTTTACAAACCACTAGAAATGGAATAAAAAAGAAATGGCCTCATCTAATGAATGAACTTCAGATAATATTTTCATTACTTATTCTGTCTTGTTAATATGAGTAAAAAATATAAATAAACATTTATATAATAGCACAGATTCAAATCAAACAGCATAGAGCAAGAAAAAAGGGAAAAAGAATATGTTTTCACACCTTATTAAGTGGGCTGACGTGAACAACTGCCAGCAAACAACTTTATAAGAAACTTAAATTATGAAAAAGTTTGATCATTTTTATACTTTATCTAATTATCTAAAAACAATCTTCTCATTCAATATAAAACATGCACAGAACCTAGCAAATTAATAAATGTCTTTCTCCAAGACTCTTACATGTAGATAATAATAATATCAACAAAAAAGATCTCTCCTAACGAACTATCAGAAAGAGAAGTTAAGAAAATAATCCCATTTACAACCACATGAAAAAGAATAGGAATAAATTTAACCAAGGAGGTGAAAGACTGTACACTGAAAACTATATGACATTGATGAAAAATTGAAGAAGACACAATAAATGAAAAGATATTCTGTGCTCCTGGATTGGAAGAATTAAGATTGTTAAAATTTCCATACTACTAGTGATTTCTGTAAATGCAATCCTTATCAAAATCCCAATGGTATTTTTCATAGAAATAGAAGTAAACAATCCTAAAATTTGTATGGAACCACAAAAGACCCCACATAGTCAAAGCATTCTTGAGAAAGAAGAACAAAGCTGGAGACATCACACTCCTTGATTTCAAACTATACTATAAAGCTATAGTAATCGAAACAGTATGGTACTGAACTAAAAACAGATACATTGGTCAATGAAGCAGAAGGGAGAGCCCAGAAATAAACCTTTGCATAACTGGTCAATTTATTTATGACAAAGGAGCCAATAGTATATGATGGAAGTAGGACAGTTTGTTCAAAAAATGGTTTTGGGAAAACTGGACAGCCACATACAAAAGAATGAAACCAGACTACTATTTTACACCATACACAAAAATTAACTAAAAGCGGATTAAAGACTTGAATGAAAGACCTAAAACCATACAATTCCTAGAAGAAAACATAGGCAGTAAGCTCCCTGGCATTGGTTTTGATGATATTTTTTTTGAATCTGACTCCAAAAGCAAAGGAAACAAGAGCAAAAAATAAACAAGTAGGGCTACATCAAACTAAAAAGCTTCTGCACAGCAAAGGAAACTCAACAAAATTAAAAGGCAACCTACTGAATGTGAGAAAATATTTGCAAATGATATGCCTCTGATAAGGGGCTTAATATACAAAATATATAAAGAACTCATACAACTCAATATCCAAAAAAACCCCCCAAAACCAAAACCAAAATTCAGAAACAAAAAACCAAGCAACCCAATTAAAAAATGTGCAGTGGACATGAGTAGGCACTTTTCCAAAGAAAATATGCAGACTGCCAATAGGCACATGCAAAGATGTTCAACAGCACTAATCATCAGGGAAATGCAAATGGAAATCATGATATCACCTCACACTTGTCAGAATGATTATAAAACGACAACAAATAACAAGTGTTGGTGAGGATATGGAAAAAAAGGTGATGCACTGTAGATGGAAATGTAAATTTGGTGGAAAACAGAGGTTCCTTAAAAAATTAAAAATAGAAGTACATACAATCCAGCAGTTCCACTTCTGGGTATTCATCCGAAGAAGAAAAAACACTAACTCAAAAAGATATATGCACCCTTATGTTCATTGTAGCAGTATTTATGATGGCCAAGAAATAGAAACAACCTAAAGGTCCTCTGATGGATGAACAGGTAAAGAAAATGTGGTATGTACACACACCATACATACACACGAATATTATTCAGCCATAAAAAGGAAGGAAATCTTGCCACTTGCAACAACGTGGAGGCACCCTGATGGCATTATGCTAAGTGAAATAAGTGAGAAAAAGACATATAATATGATCTCACTTTTATGTGGAATAACAACAAAACTCCAAGTTTATAGATACAGAGAACAGATTGGTGGTTGTCGGAGGCAGGAGGTGGAGGGGTGGGCAAAATGGGTGAAGGGGGTCAAAAGGCACAAACTTCCAGCTATGAAATAAATAAGCATGGGGATATAATGTATGGTATGGTGACTGTAGTTAATAATAGTGTACGGCATATCTGAAAGTCGCGAAGAGAGACCTTAAAAGTCCTCACCTCAAAAAAAAAAAAAAAAGTCCTCATTTCAAGAAAAAAAATTTTTGTTAAGGAGGTGGTGTTAACTTACCATAGTGACTATTTCACAGTACATACAAATATCAAATCATTATGTTGTACACCCAAAACTAACATAATGTTATGTGTCACTTATACCTCAATAAAATATTAACACATTAAAAAAGCCCACCTTCGTTTCTACCCACCTACCCTGTACCACCCCTCAAATCCCAAACTGCAACTCTCTGGAACAGACAGCAAGAATATGCAGATTAATTAAGGTACCACTGCATGAAAAATCCTGGACATGCAAGCCATGGTCCAAGATTATTGAGATATGTAAAACTTAGCAAGAAACTATTTCTTTATCTAAAGGAACACTATACATGAAGCAAAGAAAAAGCACTGGTTAGACATTAGGACCAGGCAGTGTCATAAAATCCAAAAATGAAACAAAACAAAAATACCAATCAATCAAACAAACCCCAAAACAGCCCTTAATAACTTCCAGCTTTTAAAAGTTTAAAACAAAAGAAAATGAATGAATTTCTCATGTGTTTCAAGGATAAATAGGCTCTTCCTGTCTCTAGTTTAAACAAACTCTTCAGTTGAAGGTTCTGACTCTACAGTTTTGGAAAGTATGACTGCCTGACAGGCAAAATACAGGATGAAAATAAAGATAATAGTAATTTGGTAACAAATTATAAACTCCAACTGGCCACCAGCACTTCAAAGTAAACATTAGTTAGAGTTAGTGGGGTCTGTGGTCACAGTGTTACAGAGAAGTACTATCTTCTGTTTTTAAAGTATGAGTAGCTAGAACCTTATCAATAAAGAAAAACAAACGGTAGGGACTTCCCTGGTGGCACAGTGGATAAGAATCTGCCTACCAATTCAGGGGACATGGGCTCGATCCCTGATCTGGGAAGATCCCACATGCCATGGAGCAACTAAGCCTGTGCTCCACAAATACTGAGCCTGCACTCTAGAGCCCGTGTGCCACAACTACTGAGCCCACGTGCCACAACTACTGAAGCCCACGCGCCTAGAGCCCGTGCTCTGCAACAAGAGAAGCCACTGCAATGAGAAGCCCACGCACCACAACAAAGAGTAGCTCCTGCTCACCGCAACTAGAGAAAGACCGCGCGCAGCAACGAAGACCCAACACAGCCAAAAAAATAAATAAAATTTAAAAAAAAGAAAAAACAGAAACGGTACTACTGAGAAAAAGCAGAGTGACTAAAGAAACACAACTAATGAGTTATTTCTCTTAATCTCATTCATTTTTCCAAAAAGCACATTCAAATCAGCATTTCGTATTAACACAATAACGGATCATCTAACTTTAGCTATTATATATTCTCTTCTCCTAACATCACCACTATGAAAATAAATATGGAAAATTTTCATTTCTCTGCAAACTGCGATAGGTAACAAAGTGTAATGTTACTTAACTTTAAAGATACACACAAAAGATAAGCAATTTTCCATGACCTTACACATGAATTTGGATAAAATCTCACCGTAATCTCTTTGCTGGTAGAATGGCCTATCTATGAATACATATTTTGACATAAATTATTTTCTGTTTCTCAGTTTTGTGTCTCATATTTCAGAGGAGAAAAATGA
The DNA here is from genome assembly GCF_963455315.2 of Globicephala melas. NCBI lineage: Eukaryota > Metazoa > Chordata > Mammalia > Artiodactyla > Delphinidae > Globicephala > Globicephala melas. Next base: position 81,661,942 of record NC_083323.1, read on the forward strand.
AGAGTGCATTTTCTAGAAATGTGAACACTAAGCAGCAGACAGGAATGACAGTTTAATATTGTAGGTATTACTGGTCTTTGGCTCAAAAACTCTGACCCTGAAAATCCCGTGTCAAGATGCTCTTCAGGGGTTTCCCTGGTGGCACAGTGGTTAAGAAACCGCCTGCCAACGCAGGGGACATGGGTTCAAGCCCTGGTCCGGGAAGATCCCACATGCTGCGGAGCAACTAAGCCCATGAGCCACAACTACTGAGCCTGCGCTCTAGAGCCCGCGAGCCACAACTACTGAGCCCTCGTGCCACAACTACTGAAGCCCGTGCGCCTAGAGCCCGTGCTCCACAACAAGAGAAGCCACCGCAATGAGAAGCCTGTGCACCACAATGAAGAGTAGCCCTCGCTTGCCGCAACCAGAGAAAGCACAAGCACAGCAACAAAGACCCAATGCAGCCAAAAATAAATAAAATAAATAAATTTATAAAAAAAAAAAGATGCTCTTCAATAATCCCGCAGTTGGGTGGAGCCCCTTTATATCAAGGGGTCAGAAGAGACACTGGAATGTCTATCTGACCATATGAGGAATTTGAAAAAGAAAACACTATCTTCAGCTGAAGTAGTAGTAAGGTCGAAAGGAAAAAGGACTGACTAACTAAAGCTGTAATCCTAATAATTTCCACAATTTTAACCAAAACACAGAGTTTTAAATTCAATTCTTAAAGGATTAGTACTTTGATCTATGATTAAAATTTAATGAAGACTCCACAGCCAGTTTTTGCTGATTGTAAAAAAAATTTAAAAATCTAATTTCACGATAACAAACTCCATGAGCACTGTCAAAATTTGTTCTTTTATTTCAAATATCCATTTGAGAAAAATTTCAAATAAATAAACATAAATCAGTAATCAACTTGTTTTACATTTTTTGACACGGAGATGATTTTATGTTATTTAAAATGGAATTTAACCTGTATTAAATTCAATTTTCCACTTCAATCAAGACTTCTATAGAAAAATACTGCATGTTTGTTCTTCCTATAAAATACAGCAATTATCTACCTTATTTATTATTTCCCCAAAGCAAAATCAGCCCAATCTCAACACACCACTGGAATTTAGGAGAAAGTTAATACAGGCACATTTGCAGTTAAGGATAGCACATATGTTTTATCTTGCCTTCTAAGGCTGCTGGACTACAGATGCCAAGGACGCAATGCTGAAGAGGATTATCGGGCTCAACATAAACACATACCACAATCAATTAATTATGTCTGCTATGAACACAGGCAGCATACACACGTGACATATTTCACCATCCCTCCTACGGAAGCTGTTGGTTAAGAACACATTTTAGTGGTCAGACAGCCCTGGGTTCAAATCCTGACCTCTCCACATATTAGGTGTATGACCTTAGACAGATTACTAGCTTCCCTGGCTCTAAAATGGGAATAATAATCCTTAAATTCGTCAGAGCTAAGTTACAATGAACATGAAGACTTAAATACAACCTGGCATGCAGTAATTACTTTAAAATAGCTACTATTAGTAATGTTATAGGAGTTTGAGTCTTTCAGGGCTCATTAGTGACCGATCACTGAATGTGATCTTGAAAGGCAGGTCCCTGACCAAATCTGCTGCTGTGGTGAGTGAGCTCTCACTCAGCAAGTCACTGGATTTACGGCACCAGCCAGCTGTGGCTGCATCTGCTGAGCAGAGGCACCGGCAGCTCACGCAGGGCACACAGACACAACTCCAGGAAGCAACCAAGGGCCAGGGCCATCCTCTCATACTCCCCAAACCAACGCTACAGGTCTGAGGTCTGTCCACGCAATACAGAAATGTGCCATTTACTCAGAATGAGGTTTAGGAAAATAATGGTTACAAAAATAGAACCTTTTTACTCTTCCTGGGACCACTCACCTACCTACCAAGTATGGGATAGGAACTGGTAATCACACTCTTCTAAGAATTTCAGAGTCTTAATCTAGGCCTACTCAACACCAGCTGCAGTGAAAGAAAACAGACTTCAACCAACATGAAATCTACTTTAATGACAAAGAATATATATATATATATATATATATATATAAAAAATGAAGAAAAGACCTTAAAAATTTTAAAGCTAGATAGAAAATGCTTATGATATATAACCAGGAGAATGAACAATATCACTAAAAGGAAACTAGATCCTTTTATTATAAAAAGTAGTTTTCAACAGCTAAAAACAGTATCAAATATTACAATATTGCTTGAAATTCTGACTCCATGATTATGATTTCTAATTAATAGGGTTGGCTACTACTCCAGGTCTTATTACAGTATATGATTTTACTGAGCCTGAGTGAATCTGATTGGAAAGCAATGAAAATGGAAGGACACAGGATTTAAAGAGTCAGCAGACCTTGGTTCACTACTTATTTTAACCTTTTAACCCAGAACTTCCTTAAACTCCTGGATGCTCATCTCTCCATCTGCAGAATACTCATAAGACTATTTCCCTCTTTAGTTTGCTGTGCGCATCAAACTAGACTCTTCTACTTCAAAGTATTATACAAACACTAAAATGCTGTCCCACCAGGTGACTATTGCTAGAGAAGCCACACCTTACCATGGGTGTATGAAACAGACTTGGATTACTGGGAACAGGAGAGAAGCTGGGAGGGCAGTGCCGTGGGCACACCACACAAGAATAAGTCTGCTCTCATTACTGGGCACAACTGCCAAGCTCCCTGAGGGCGAGACCATGCCCACACAGGCCCTGCGGATAACAGGCTACTGACTGCACGGAAATCTCACCTTTTTTTTAAAATTCTGGAGATAGTTTCCTTTAATTTGGTTCTATAAATCTGGGTGGAGGGACCGAGCATGAAGATGGACAAACACATGAAATGAAATATCATGGACAAAGAACGCCCAAGAAGAAACAAATCTGGATACTAATCATAGGCCCCACCCATTTTTAAAAATCCAACTCACTCACATGATTAGTAAAGATATAAATAAATAACAAAATAACATATGAGCACAGTTATGTTTAGGTGTCAAGAGTGATATGTATAGACATGAGGCCAGATGGGAAGATGTCTTCTATTCCTCCATCTTCAGAAATACAAGAAGCTGTTTACAGCCATTGAAAAAAGGCTAAATAACTACAGTTCACAGAGCCAACACTCAAGCATTCATTGCCGGTTATAATGCTATTTGGGGAAGAAGCGGAGATTGAGTTTCCTCACTTTTAAAATATGAAACGCCTGACGGTTCTTCTTAAAGTATTAACAAGTGCTAAGTGCTTTGAATGTATCAATTTATTTAATTCTCATAATAATCTTTAGAGACTGGTACTATTATTGTCCCTACTTTTTAGAAGAGGAAACCATGCCACAGAGAAGTTATAAAACTTGCCCAAGATCACACACCTCATGAGGGGAAAAGCCAAGACCTGAATCTAGGCAGTCTGCAACCTTGAATTAATATATACTCTACCATCTAATAAAATAAACAATTAAGCAGAATATATACTTGTCTCAAAAAGCATCTCCTAAAGGCCTACTATTGCTACATGTATGATAACAAAACCTTTAAACACACTAGATTTAAACAGAAGTCCATGGGTCATCTCCATTTATTACTTAATTAATCATGTCATCACATTTATTTGACTCAGGTGCTTGTGGGATTGGACGTAAAAAGGAAGCAAGGGCCTAGGAGAGTAACTACCACTATCAAAAATAATATTGCTCATCTGGGAAATATCTAACTAATCTATTCCAGTCTTCATAAACAGGATTGATCCTAACCAGTCTCCCTTGTATTCCCAGTCCCTGTACCCTGGCCTCGTAGGGATCCAACAGTCCCTTATGTTGCCCCTTGTCTATCCAAAGGCTCCAATCAACTATCTCCTGCTCTGCCATCACCAACAACAGAATTTTGCAGCCCAGAAACACTTTTCTTCTTCATCAAGTCCTCTTTATGTTGGTTCCAGTGGATGAAGTCGACTAGACGTTAAGGGGGAAGAGGAATATCTGACTAACTAAAGCACATTAAATTCATCTCCAACTGGTAGTATGAGAAGAGATAATTAGGGCAAAGAGCTTTCCTACTGTCCCTTGAACAAATCACAGTGCCCATTCTCAGGGCTGGGGGAATTCAGGGGTGGCAAGCAAGGCACACAATGTAAGGAGGCATCATTGTCAAGTGCCAATACTACCTGCACGCCTCTGAGAGTGAGTGCGTCCTTACATGTTGCGCCCTCCTAGGTGCCTCACTTTACTTATTCTAAAGACCTTGCACCATTCTGCCTGCAAGTCAAAACGGTTAAGATGGTCCCAGTGGACAGGAAGGAAAAACTTTAGCTGCTCTCTGGTCACTGCCTAAGGAGAAGCGACTGGTTCTACCTTCCCTTCTAATTTTCCAATGATTTCTAATTTAGTTTCTGGCTAAAATCTAAGCTCTTGTTTGGTGGCTGACCAACTTTCCTAAACAAAAAAGAAACACTAGTGAGTGAGAAAGCCTCTGGCCCCAGGGCCTCAAAATCTATTAGGTATCAGTTAGCTCTTCCAGGGTTACGGCAATCAGCTGCCTGAGTGCTACAGTCACAAGAGCCCCGTAGGGGACCAGGGTGCCGGCCTGCCCATATCTGCTCCAACATCACCACTCTGTCCACTGACTTTTATACTGGATCAGAGAATAAACCAGTAGCTACCTTACCATCTGAAAAACAGCAACAACAAAAAACAAAAACAGCTTTCTTCTGCTCCCACTTTACCCACTACCTATCCTTCATTTCTTGTCCCTTTTCATTTTCTTACCTCCCACTCTACTGAGCCCGTTCCTGTCAGGCTCTTACCCCCATACTCCACCGAACCCCTTCATCAAGGTCACCAACCACCTTCATGGCACTAAATCTAGAGTCAGTTACCCCCCCTCCTCCCAATACACTTTCTGCTTTTGGCTGCTAGGACACGGCGCTCTCCTGGTTCTCCTCTGTCTTCACTGGTGTCCCTTCTCAAGCTCCTCTTCCCTATGCTTTCCTACTGTCTGAGTGTCCCAAATCTGTCCTTGGTCCTCTACTCTTTCTACCCATATTCACACCCTGGGTGATCTCATTCAACTTACCACAACGTGAAATGCCATACACTTGACAATTCCCACATTCACATTTTTAGCTCACTTCAGCCTCACATCCAGATGCCAACTCAACATTGGCACTTGGACGTCCAGTAGGCAACTTGAACTCAACACGCCTCAGAAGGAACTCTTGATCTTACCTCCCTAATCTGTTGCACCCACACTCTTTCACCTCAGTTCAAACCACCCAGAATGCAGCCTTTTAGGTGCTTAGGCCAAAAGGCCTCCAGTTAATCTTGACTCCCCTCTCTCACTACCCAGCATCCAGTCTGTCAGGAAATCCTGCTGGCTCCACCTCTACCCACCCTGCCATACATACTCTCCTCTGAGTTACTCCAATAGCCTCCTGACGAGTCTCACTGCTTCCACCCCCGCTTCCTCCACCTCCAAATCTCCCATTCCCAACACAGAAGCCAGAAAAGAAGAGAAATATAACAGAGACAGGAACTTAAGTACGTAAATGACAAGACATAATGAAGTACAGTTGACCCTGGAACAGCATGAGTTTGACTGTGTGGGCCCATTTATATGCAGATTCTTTTTCAATAAGTACTACAGTACTACACGATCCACGGCTGGTTGAACTTGTGGATGCAGAACTACGGATACAGAGGGCCAACTATGGGACTTCAACATCCTCAAATTTTGGTATCTGAGGCGTGCCCTGGAACCCCACGGGTACTGAGGGATGATACTCACACCTATATCCTGACTCCAACAGTTATAAGTGCAGGCTGCTAACAGGTATGTTGATAGGAAACTCGAATACTACAAGGGGCACTGTTGTCTAGGACACAGTTTTTTAAGTCAGGGGACAACTCTTTTTCAAGTTCTGCATTAAGTACGCTTTCCCTTAATTTACATAATAGTTTCATTCCTGGGAAACTAATTGTATTTTAAGACAATGCAAAAGTGCTTTGTGTATGTGTTTAAAAAGTTAAGCCCAGTTGTGGACTTTCACTGGTAAAGCACAGTGGGCCATTCTTAAGTTTTTTGTGTGGGACTGACCTGTGCATGATAGGATGCCTGGCCTCTCTGTCACCCATTCACTAACTGCTGGTAGTACCTCTTCAATCACTGTAGCAACCAGTGATTGAATGTCCTCACAAATGGCATCGCAAATGTCCCAAACACTCTTGGTAGAGGAATCTCTCCTGCTTAGAAACACTAAGCAGGAAATAAGTCTACAATCCTATAGCATCTGCTGATTCATGGTTTGATCAAAAGAAGTGTGAGCAACATACTGAAAAGCACCAAGTGCCATCCATCTCGAGGAAGGGATTAAAATTTATTCAAGAATATCCTAATATATCCATCGGTTCTCAGCCCAGATAGTCCCCTTGTCCTAACACGTTGGTGAGCTTGGCTTTCTTGTGAGGTGGCGGTGGGATTATAATGGCTGGCAACTACACATGACACATAACTTGAAACCTTGGGAATTTGCTACTATGTAAATCCATTTTGCGGTATGGGGAAGTACCAGTGTGCAGGGAAGAACACTGGGCTGATTGGGAATCAAACGATCTGGGTTGTAATTCAGGCTCTGCAAACAAAGAGATGTATTTACCTATTTGATCGACCTTTACCTACGGGCTAGGCAGCACTGGGACCACAGAGAAGAACAGAGAATTTTTACCCTAGAGAAAGAAGTCTAGAGGGAGCAGATCAGTCCCCAAATGCATCTTCCTTTCTTCAGCCTCAAATGTGAATCTTCAAAGTACCTTCCAAGTAAAAAATAAAATTAAGGTTTTATGTATGTGCTTGCAAGATGCCATGGTGCTTCCCAGGGAAAATACGAAACGACGCTGGCATGATGGTGCCAGAACTAAGGTAAAGTCACCCATGTGACATTATTTTGCTTTTCACGTGAGGATATAAATATAACATTACTATATGAAATTACTACTTGGTTAATAGTAAAAACCACTATTTATATTTCTGCTTTTTGATCGATATAGTGAAAAGATAGAGAGTATACATTCAAATGATCCTTGAAAGCAAAATGGGATAGAAACAGCAGTTAATACCAGCCTGTTTTCCTGAAAGCATTACTATTTGTTGTATCAAAAATGTACAATCTTTAATCATTTCATCCGTCACACAATTCCCATTCTGACAAGGCAAAATTTGCAAAGAATCTGCACAGTAAAATTGTCCAGTGGCTGGAGCAGCTAACAGGAGAAAATGTTAAAGTGAAAGGAATATTAAATCAATGGCCTGGAAACAGTATAGCTTTGAATGTTATCTATTCATACCTAGTTTTTAAAGTGAGAATATTTTAAAGTAGCAATATCCTTTTGAAGAATAAAGATATGTTAAATATTTAATTTCTTGAGACTATAAAGAAATTATCAAGAATAAAAAGTGTGAATAAATTTTCTCCTTACAGAAATATCTGAAGTTACTCCAAACCATCAATATTTCTACTTATCCTTCAACTAGAACTTTGTTTACTTATAAATAATTTTGATCCTTTCAATTACCATAAAGCCCAGAGCCCCTAAAAGAAAAGCTTGTTTCTATCAAACTAGAATAAGAATCCTGTTTTTTTTTTTAACATCTTTATTGGGGTATAATTGCTTTACAATGGTGTGTTAGTTTCTGCTTTATAACAAAGTGAATCAGTTAAGAATCCTGTTTTTTAAAATCAGCCATCTCCTTCCCATCTATATTCATATTCACACCAAGATGTACTTGTTTATCTCCAAACACATCATGCTCCTTATGTGCCTTTCTAGATTTTGCATATGCTATTTCCCAGGCTATTTTAGAAGGCCTTCTGCTGCCTCCCTAAAGACCTACTCACTTTTAAATACTCAGCTCAAATGATCTCCACAAGCATCTCTCCTTAACCTCTGCAGTTACATTACTTCCCCATGTGCTCCCATAGCACCTCCTTCATTCCACTGGTGTGTAATTTATAACATGACCATAACCATTCACCACCTGTCTGTCTATCTCCCAGTAGACTGTAAGCCAAAAGACTGGGCAGTACCATGTCTAAAAGAATTGCTAATGAAATGAACAGCTATGGAAAATTATGGTGAAAGGCTCTTATCCTTCTGCAAAAGATCCAAACCTTAAGGTCTACTACTTCCTCCAGATTTGTGTTATTTATTTATTTTGCATATTGATTATTTATTTATTTGGCTGCGTTGGTCTTAGTTGTGGCACACGGGATCTTTTGCTGCAGCTCCTGGGCTTCTCTCTAGTTGTGGTGGGCGGGCTCCAGTACGCTCCGGCTCAGTAGTTGCGGCATGAGGGCTTAGTTGCCCCATGGCATGTGGGATCTTAGCTCCCCAACGAGGGATCGAACCCTAGTCCCCTGCATTGGAAGGCGGATTCTTAACCACTAACCACCAGGGAAGTCCCCAGATTTGTGTTATTTATAAATTAGTATAAGAAAATCAAATTTGGTATGTATATTATGTATATTATCAATTTTCAAGGTTGAGCTAACAGATTTTTTCCCAAGGGAAGAAATACATCTCTACAATTGATGTCCAAAACAAGTGCTTTTGATTCACACAACGTCTATTAAATGCATATTAACATTCATACTTAACAGATATTTACCAAAAAAAAAATTCCCCTATTTAGATTATGATTCATCCAAAAAATAGGAAGCACAAAAGAAAAAAAAAGCATACCACAGAGAGCTTATAGGGAAAGTAGGTGTGGTTACTGAACACAATTCATGCCTTTCAATGTCAAAAAGTGCTTAATTGAACAATATAGACTAAACCTCCACTGTAAACTGTGGAACCATGTGTGCAGTTAGTTATGATTGCCACCTACAATGTCCGGTCAAAAGAAACAGAAAGGAAGTATGAGAGGTAAGTGCATACGCAGCAGAAACATCTATACACAAAACTTATCCATCAGTGCCACTAAGGTAATTTGCACAGATGGCGAGGGGATTTAACAGGTATCCAATTTCCAGACATATACTCCATGCTTTATGAGATCACAATTTCATTTCATCTTTATAGCCACCCTGTGAGATAGCTATTGTTAACCTCAATTTAATGATTTAATGATTTCTGATAAGCTCAGAAAGAAAAATGTGACCTCACTTGTCCCATGTCCCCCGTCTCACTCAATGGACAATGGCCTGAGTCCTCTGAGCCTGCACCACAAATCAGGCACTAGGGATACAAGTATACCCAGGGTGACCACTCATCCGGGTCTGCCTGGAACAGCAATGGTTTACATTGTTATCACAGCATAATTACCAACAGTACCATGTTTCACTCTCCAAAGTGTCTGGTTTGAACAATTATATAGTCTCCTTAAGTATAAAAGAGTGAAAGTCTACTTACATAAAAATATATCTAGCCTGTGTCTGAAACAAGACTGAAGCATTTGGGAAAAATGACACTATTTTAATAAAAACGATGACAGCTATCATTCATTGAATTTTTTATATACAAAATCCTTTACATATATAATTTATTCTTACCCAACATTCAAGTGAGAAAACTGCATTTTAGAGAATTCAAGGTCACACAGTTAACAATGGGTTAAGCTGACTGGTACCCAGATTGATGAATACTGATGATATGTGGCAATTTCTGAAACTACAGACACACACAGCTCTTTGGGACATCCTGGAAGGAAGGGATAAGGATGAAGTGAGGGGCCAGGAAGGCTACCAAGGGTGTCTTTCTTGCAAAGTGAGTCTCTTTCCTCTAACTCCTTGGTCTTTAGTGGAACCACTAAGTGGGGTTGTGTGCGCGTGTTTGAAATAGAAACCACTTTTAAAAGAAGCAGGTTTAACACTGGGCAAAAGTGAAGACCATAAACAGAGGCAAGTCAGACAGATGAAGGGATGCTCACTTGACACAGGACTCTAGACTGAGCAAGATCACGGGGAGATTTTCATAAGTTTTGAAACTGGAGGTTCAGGATAAGTTTCCCTAAATTTCTAAGAAGCAAGTACACCCCAGCTGAAATGTAAAAGAGAGGAAGAGTGAAAGAGACGGAGTGTATAAGTTCAGCTGTTGATAAAACATGGCATTACTTGGCAGTAAAAACTTTGTTTTTCCCATCTGATGTGAACCTTTTTTACTTGGTGAGACTATATGTTCCTTAAAAGCAGAAACCATGAACTCCATCCTCTTCTGTAACTTTCACAAAATCCACTTTAGATAACTGCCTTTGCAAAATTAGAAAGAGGGTTATAACATTATTACTACCTTAGTAGATCTGAAAAACAAAAAATGATTTTGTATATTCTCCCTATTGCATTCAGGTAGGCGTAGGCACTGCCTCAATTTACTGGGATAGAAACCAGGTCATAGAGAATGACTCTACTAAAACGATAGTCACCGGTGCAATCAGGAGGAGATGCGATCACAGTCTCACGTAATTACATACTAAACTCATTTTTACAAACTCAGACACATGGAAGAATGCAAACCAGCAATAAATATTCACTGAACTCTGACTAATTCAATGTGTAATCTGATCATCATATCTGCCTTTAAGATTATTCTGGCAATTAAAGGAGTCAACCTTCAAAGAATCCTGTGTAACACACACACACACACACACACACACACACACACACACACACGGCTACAAATTAAAAAAAAACATAAATACATGTTCTTTGTACACGAAGATACCCAAGAAACTGTTAACAATCGTTACCTTTGATTAATGAAAGGTAAACAAATCCATTAGCATTACTGAAAAAAACAAGGTCACCATTAAGAGCCATATTCAGGAAAAACAGCACAAGTAAATTAAACAAAATAATACATAAGACTTGAGAGGCACAGTATCTCTGTGAAAGAGGAGACGGGATAGAAGGGAGATTGGTTATTTCCTAAAAATTCCTTAAATTTCCTGCTCAGATATAATCATTGTAAACAAAACAGTGGAGTCAATGGGGAAGTGGAGCAGAGATAAATAATAAATCAAAATATCTGGAATTAAAATAAATGTCCTAGTTCTCTCATTTAATCTATAAAGACTTTAACTTTGATTCAATGTCATTGGCAATCAATATTTGAACATTTAAGCTGCTGTGACACTTGATATAATAGGCACAGGGAAAGGGCTAAGATTTAAACCTAGGGACACACTGCTCTTTATCATTCCCAGGGATGCTGGACCCTACCCTTCCAGGGAACACGATCCCAGATACACAGGTATATACCACAGTCTAATATGAATGGTAGCCTGGAAATGCAGTCTGTTCAACCCTGCCCAGAGACTGATGATCTTGATTCATTACTTGACTCTGTGTATAGTCCATCTCAATAAATATATCTTTATGGTAATTTTTTTTCAATAAGGCATATGATGAAATCTTAGACATTTGGTCAATCTTAGATTAAAAAAATCTTTCAAATTTCTGAATACAAACACATTTGTTTTAGAGAAACTGTAATAATAATGTAATATTAATAATAATTATTATTTTCCTATAATTCTACCACTTGGAGATAATCATCAACACTTTTGTATATTACCTCCTTGTTTATTTTCTGCATAATTACAGTTAAAAAATACAAGATTATAATTTATATTACGTCCTTATGCTGTCACTTTTTAGATTACTATCATTTTTCCATTCATTAAATAGTAAAAAATAAAACTATCTACAGATAAAGAAGTAGGTAGACAGACAGACAGATTCCATTATTGGCTACAGAGTACTAGTCTACCTTCTAGGTGCATTATATGAGCATTTTGATCTTTCTTACTTCTCCCACTGCCAACATTACGAATTACATGTGTCTGTTACATTTTATTGTAAAATTAAAAATTACATTTTATTATGTTACTGTTTACAGGTCACTCATATATATGTCATGTTTTTTTAATCTTTAATAATGTGATATACTAAATATATTAAAATTAAACAAATCTTTAGATCTACATCTGTTCGTATTCTTTTTTTTTTTTTTTTTTTCCTGCAGTACGCTGGCCTCTCACTGTTGTGGCCTCCCCCGTTGCGGAGCACAGGCTCCGGACGCACAGGCTCAGCAGCCATGGCTCACGGGCCCAGCCGCTCCGCGGCATGTGGGATCTTCCTGGACCGAGGCACGAACCCGTGTCCCCTGCATCGGCAGGCGGACTCTCAACCACTGCGCCACCAGGGAAGCCCCATGTTTGTATTCTTTTTTAAACTAGTAGGAACTACTAACTAATTTTTATTTTTATTTGATACTGCAGTATAGTTGATTAGCAATGTTGTGTTAGTAGCAGGTGTACAGCGAAGTGATTCAGTTATACATATACATGTATCTGTTCTTTTTCAAATTCTTTTCCCATTTAGGTTATTACAGAATATTGAGCAGAGGTCCCTGTACTATACAGCAGGTCCTTGTTGGTTACCTATTTTAAATGTAGCAGTGTATACATGTCAATCCCAGACTCCAAAGAAGACATACAGATGGCCAAGAGGCGCAAGAAAAGATGCTCAACAACGCTAATTATTAGGGAAATGCAAATCAAAACTACAGTGAGATATCACTTCACACGAGTCAGAATGGCCATCATCAAAAAGTCTACAAACAGTAAATGCTGGAGAGGGTGTGGAGAAAAGGGAACCCTCCTACACTGTTGGTGGGAATGTAAATTTGTACAACCACTATGGAGAACTGTATGGAGGTTCCTTAAAAAACTAAAAACAGAGCTACAAACTAATTTTTTAAATTGGGTGTTATTTTCTTACTGATCTTAAGTAGTTCTTTACATATGGGTATTAACTTTAGTTATATATATGATAATATATATATACATTATATAGAATACTTTTTGTGATTTGACATATGCAAATTTCAATTATTTTATTTTTAATGTAATTACATATATGAATCATTCCTTTTTAAATCTTTGCATCTGTATTTTAGTTTAACTTTCCCTAAACCCAAAATCAGATATTTATGAACATTCTCTTCTAGTATGTTTATTACATTTTTATATTTATAATTTTTAATCAATAAAACATTCTTCTCGGCTTTCTATTCTGTTTCAAGTATTTGTCTACTTTATCAACATCATATTATTATTATTTTTTACAGTTGGAGAATATAGCCAATATTTTATAATAGCTTTAAATGGAGTATAATCTATAAAAAAAATGAATCACTATACTGTACATCTGAAACTAACATAATATTCTAAATCAACTATACTTCAATAAAAAAATTCTGTCTCTGACTTCTGATAACTTGACTATAATGCATCTTTCTGTGGATTTCTCTGGGATTATTTTATTTGGGATCCTTTTTCTGTGTGAATTTTTGAATTTTATTTATTTTTTTATACAGCAGGTTCTTATTAGTTATCCATTTTATACATTAGTGTATATGTGTCAATCCCAATCTCCCATTTTAATTACTATCTTTATATAAATATGTTTTGGTTCTTATCTTATAAATACGAAATTCAGAATCACTGACCTGTGAAAATTTCCTGCTGAGATTTTGATTATATTAAACTTACAAATCAATATAAAGAGATCAAAAATAATTAATGAATTGTCTTCCATACTGAGTCTCTGCACCCTGAGAGAAAAGTTTAATGGTTTTCTTCCTAAATACCATTCGCATTTCTCACGAAGTTTAATCCTCAGCATACTTTTTGTTGCTACTATGAATGGGCTCCTTTTTTCTCACATTTTGGAACTAGTTATTATTACTATATACATCATGATATTTCCATTATTTACAATGGAACTTTACTACATTCTATTATTTTTAGTTCAGCGTCTTTGTGATTTTTTTCATTATCTACAAAGAATTTTATCCTCCTTTCCAATAGTTCTTTCTCTTACTCCTTTTTCTTTTCTTAATACACTAACTAGATATTTCAAAGCTACGTTAGATTGTAATGATGACAGCTGGTATGTTGCTAACTCTAACAGGAGATAAAATTTTTGTGTTTCACCATTATTAGTATTTAGGCTATTAATAGCTGGATCCCGATTTTGTTTATAAAATTATAGATACTTCCTACAAAATAGAAAGAGTAAATATCTCGAAACTGTGAGATAATGGGTGATTTTATTTTCCTTCACATTTTCACAGTTATCTAGGATTTCTAAATCTACCTTTCTATATTTTAGAATTCAAATTTTATTGATTTATGCTTTTAAAAACATCATCCATTTGATTAAGTTTCTCAAACATATGTGGAAAAGATCTACAAAAGTATTATTAGTTTTCAATTACAGATAACTACAGTTAGATCCCATAACTGCTAATTTTGTATATATTTGTAAAATCAGACTAGCCACAAACACTTCCAATTTATTTTCCAAGTTTCCTAAAATGAATGGACACACACATCCTTAACTCACTATTTCTCTTAATGTTCCTTGCTTCAGGAGAACATTTTTAACTCCAAATAATCTTGGTTAGCAATCAGTATCTTGCAGAAGGCAAGAGAGAAGCAAACCCTAAAAAGTTTTCTCTTTAGAAATAACATTGTACTGTTCCTTGTAAAAGACAGAAAATCTAAAGATAATTTCTGGATACAAATTTCTCAAGGTAAACTTATTCTGCTAACAAAAAAGATACTTCATCCTTTTTATTAAAATACATTCATGCTTATTAAGACTATAGTACGAGATGCCATAAAATAAAATATTAACAATTTGATATAGGAAATTCATAACATTCCCAGAGTTCCATGAAAACCAGATTCTAATACTGTTAATATTAAGACTGGGATGTTAATAAATGTTTGTGGCAATCTCTTCAAGTCTTCATCAAATCCTGTTTCTTTCATATTTCGTTAAGTAACCACTATACTGAACCTGTCTTACCATCTGAAATAGTTTGAGATACATTATCAAAAAAATATATCAACTTCCAATATAAGCAGCTAAATTTTTCATTTTTACTCTACCAGGGAAGTTTCATAGCGCTAAAAAAATGCAAACTGCTACCCATTTTCTAAAAACAGAAATGAAATAATTAGGTCACAATAGATGGCTTCTTTCTTAGAGAGAGAAAAAAAGATGATGATGAATGCAACTGGAATGTTTATTGTCACTGAAATTCTTCAGGCCTGGATTCCAAGTACATGTCTTGATGCAGGTTACTATGACAACTTAAATTACAGAAAATATCCCCCCTTCTATCAAGTTGTTTTCTCCACAAGGCCATTTCAAGCCTCCTAAAATCTGTATGCATGGATTACTTATAACAACAAAAAACATCTCTTCACAAGTTTTATTCAGAAATGCCCCCATCTAAACCCTTAAAACCAAGAACAAGCGTATAAAAATAAATTCCATTAAATCTACACGGGACAGAAAACCTAACCTGAAAATACACGTACAAAGCTTAAAATATAAAATGTTGAGAGTACTCTGAAACTACTCCCCATTATCAGAAGCACAGGGTGTATTACCACCATATGCTTCATTACA
This sequence comes from Globicephala melas, assembly GCF_963455315.2. Classification (NCBI taxonomy): domain Eukaryota; kingdom Metazoa; phylum Chordata; class Mammalia; order Artiodactyla; family Delphinidae; genus Globicephala; species Globicephala melas. The sequence continues at coordinate 81,677,458 of NC_083323.1, forward strand.
GAAACTATGGGAAATCACTTGCAAGGCAGTTGTTAAAGAAGATTATAGAACTAAGCCTTGTTTACCATTATTTTCCCCTCACTAATGCTTTTTCCAGGAAAGTACCAGAAAAGGAGGGTGGGAGAATATTGCAGTCCTATTTAGAACAGAAAGAGAAACAAATAAGCAATCTGTAAAATCTAAACTTGTTTTACCTAATCTGTCTTTTACACAAAACATGGGCTTTATGGTTTGCTCTCACACAGCTTCAATTTTATAAACCTAACAAAAATGCCTTGTGATAACAGTGTGAATTATTCTCTATCCTCATTCTCTAAGAGAAGAATGGCTTGGGAATAATTGCATCACTATGGAGAAATGTGATTTAGTACAGATATTCTGATTTTAAGACAGTAAAAATTTAAAGTAGCTCCTTAAAAAAAAAAAAGGTAGTTTTACAATGTAGCAATACTAAGAATTTTCAATGCTGGTTTTGCTGCTCATCAAAGTTAACATAACTAAAAATTAAATGCTTCCTTTTGAAAAGGCTTAGGGAACTCATATACCCTGTTGGTATGAGTAAACTGGCTCAGTATCCAGAACAGGCAAAAAAGTTTTGTAAGTTCAAACAAAGCTTTATTTAAAAAAGAAAAACAGAGCAGTATGCTAAATGCTAAAGGAGTCTCTTTGCTGTTGAAGTCAAGAATCAGACTGTTACCGAGCATTTGAGAATAGCAAAAAATGAAAACTCCTCAGCAGTAAACTCACAACTCTCTCCTCACAACGCAACTCACATACCTCTCTCCTACCTGTATTAGTAAATAAGTACTAGTGTTCCAAGAGAAACAAAATAACTGAAGTGTTCAAAGCTAAATCTAAAATTTCAGTGACTATCCAATCATGGAGGAGAACTTTGGTCAATGGAGCTACAGAATACATTTTTTCCTTATGCTTTTCTTCTTTTGACTGTATTACAGATAGCAGGGCTCAACTAGGATTTTTCAGCTCTCACATGGATGTAATGAAATCACCTTATTAGAATCAGACTATCTTTTATTCTCAACACTTGGAGACTTTTAGTCACGGTTTTCCCTAATGCCCGAGCAACGTAGCAGAGTCCACAGGAGAACTGAACCAGTGAGGATATGAACTTGTGTTTTTAGGAATCTGCTCCTTCCACAGAGTCTAGCAATTACTAGAAGGCTCTAAGGGGAAATTAATTTATGTGAGACCTTCAAAATTCATCATCTGGGCAAAAATGCAAGCACATAACTTTTGCAAGTGAGGGACTAAGGAATTTATGTGACAGCACACTAGTTGGTGCCCTTAAAGAGTTTATTCACCTGTAAAATGTGAACAGTTTATTCATAAGTCATTCACTTACTACAAACAAGGTCAAATTATTTCCCCTCCTGAGACCAGTAAGTCACTTTAATGTTCAAGAGACAAGAGACTATACACATCAAGCATACAAAAAGCAAGTGGAGAATAAGTTAGTTGTATATTCCCTCCTCAAGGGATTTTGTGCCCCCTTTATTTAATGAAGCCTATTACTGACACTGTTAGAGATGGAAGTTCAAACTACAGGATATATTTCAGACTTACCAAGACCTTCTAACCTTTCACTGTTAGACATACTCCACTGTTTTAAAAGAGGCTGCCGATTTAAAGCATTAGTAGAACAGTGCTCAGGGAGCCCAAGACCGGTGATACACCAGTTTGCAAAATTTTGCCTCAGACGCCAAATTTGAATCTCGAATTTGTAACATAGTGGCAACTACTGCTAACTACACTTTGTACTTATTTAAATAAAGGGTTTATAAATGATGATTCACCAGTGAACACAATCTCTGAAAGTCTCCCAAGACTTTGAAAAGTTTTCTTAAAAAAGTCACTGTAAGTGATACACTTCTAGGATGTATGCAAGGAGTACAGATTTCCAGACTCACCTTGCCGTGCTGGAGTCCCCAAGTGGGAGCAGTGTGAGGTAGTCTTGAGGAAGGGTAGAGCACCAGACAGGTATTCTAGGAGGAGCTACACAGGCACCTGAAAAGGTACACAGTGTCCTTACAGTCCTGGCTAATTTTTATCTTAGAAATGCTACATCACCCCATTTTAACTTCTAATCAAAGAGCAAAATACACAAGCTTTTAGCTTCAAATGGTTTTTCCAAAACAATTTTTTCTCCCCTCTTGGGCCCTCTCCGCTAGTCATTTGAATTGCAGTACTTGTGGGGTAGATTTGTTTGGTTTGGTTTGAATTAGTATTTTTGTGCCTTTGAAAAAGGAATTTTAGTTGTTTCTTTAAAAGGTTGTTTGATGGGCCCATGGTGTTCTAGGAAAGACTTTGTGCCTTCTTCTTCTCCTGACCAAAGTTCCCTGCAATACCACAATAATTTCTTGAAAGCAGTTTAGCAGTCAGACGTTTGGAAAATTGCCTAAAGCCAGGGCCTAAAAATGAAGTTGAAGTTGAAGAGAACTCAGGTTTTCAGTCTTAAAAAATAAAAACAAAAACATGCCGCATTCTTCCTTGGTGAGTACAACTGACAACCATTGGCTAACCTAAGAAAGAGGGTAACTTGGCACCAGTTCTTTTGACCATTCTATGGCATGATACTGTGAGAATGTGAAACTCTGCCATGACATTAGTTATAAAGAAAGCCAAAGAAAGAAATCTTGGCCACAAGACAGGAATTGACGCAATTCTTATGTCTGCCACATTCAGACTATGCCCTTAATGCAGATGTTTCTGCATTTATTTATAGAAAGGTTTACTTTAGTAACAAGACCATCCTCCATTAACCATATTTTTTTAATATACCAAGACACTGAACTACTTTTATTATGAATAGGAAACACCACCCCCAAAAGTGAACAATCCTTAAGTTCTTAGCTATGAAATAATATGAAATATCAAATTAGAAATAGTGTAAGGGGATTTCCCTGGTGGTGCAGTGGTTAAGACTCCATGCTCCCAATGCAGGGGGCCTGGGTTTGATTCCCGGTCAGGGAACTAGATCCCACATGCATGCCACAACTAAGGAGCCTGCGAGCCACAACTAAGACCCGGCACAACCAAATAAATAAATATTAAAAACAAAAATAGTGTAAGGAGAAAGAACTGGTGGACCCCAAATGTGATGCAAGCTATCAGAAAACATATACATTGGTTGGATTCTTCTCTCACCATGGTGTGTCAGCTTGGATTTTTCTCCCTCTTTCTTAACTCTATAGTTCTTCCAGGCTACTTTGTAGCAATCTGAGTCTTAAAGCATCACCTTCCACTGGAACCCAAAGGTCTAGGAGGAGCTTCAAGCTGTGACAAGACTCCCAATGGATTCATCTGAGGTTAACCCAACCTGGACCCTGGAGTCTCCTCAAATGTCCATTGATGAAAATTCCCAGGCAATTCCAGTTGCCTCTCAACCTATGCCTGAAGTGTTAATAAAGAACCTCTGTAACTTGACGCTCAACCCTAGTATCAAGTTGTCATTCATTCTACCAGAATGTCCACCTCAACCAACTGGGTGGTTACTTGGTGAAAACATACCCTATAGGAGAGTGGTGAGGACTGTGTTAACTGATCAGAGAGATAAGATGGAGGGGCTGATCCAATCTATTAAAAAAACGCTATGGCAAAGGAGTTCCTTGGTCTGACTCTCAAAGAGAACCACAGCAGAATGACACTGAGACTCGATCAAGAGAGCAAAGATTTAGATGTAGCTGTCGTTTTTGCCGGTTTCGTAGAGATCCTTCTGAGGATAATTTTTTTTAATTAATTAATTAGTTAATTATTTATTTATTTTTGGCTGCATTGGCTCTTTGTTGATGTGAGTGGGCTTGCTCTAGTTGTGGCAAGCGGGGGCTACTCTTCGTTGCGGTGCGCGGGCTTCTCATTGAGGTGGCTTCTCTTGTTGCGGAGCATGAGCTCTAGGCACGCAGGCTTCAGTAGTTATGGTACGCGGGCTCAGCAGTTGTGGCTTGTGGGCTCTAGAGCCCAAGCTCAGTAGTTGTGGCACACGGGCTTAGCTGCTCCGTGGCATGTGGGATCTTCCCAGACCAGGGCTCGAACCCGTGTCCCCTGCATTGGCAGGCGGGTTCTTAACCACTGTGCCACCAGGGAAGCCCTCTGAGGATAATTATGAGAATTATTACAACAATAAGTATTACAGTAATTATTATGATAGACACAGAGTTGAAGGAGCCATAAACCTTATTCTTGTACTATTTTTTCATGCTGGTAATTTTAGGATCATTATGAAGCAGCTTGGGAAAGACTGTGTACCAGTATTTTGATATCCTATAAGTTCTGTGATGTCTTTTTTTCTTGCATCTCTTTTCTACCTTAATACAGTAACTTATAAGGAATCTATGTAGCTTGCATTTGAATGACTTGAATATACTTTAGTTCCAGTTTGTGAAACAAATTAACTTGTTTGGAAGGAAAGTGAAGAAAACGTTGGGTGACTTGGCCACAGCACTGTTAGAACAGCATGTTGAATTGTAACAAAAATTTTTGATGTGCTGTTTTGAAAAAAAAAAAAAAAGAAAGAAAATATATACATATATACATTTCAAACATAACTGAGGAAGCGGGAAGTCAGTCCAAAGTTTTCCCTTCCAGAGCCGGGTTCTCCCTGCTCAGCTTCTACAGCCCTGGACGGAGACACTGTTTCCAAATCTGGTTACTAGACAAGTACTTCATATAAGTTAATAGTTGTTATAAAAATGCCATTCATTTCCAGATTACTTTTTCCATGGTGTCATAGCTGCAAGTGCATTAGTGCATGCTTCCAAGTTTTAAAACAGAGAGAGTAGCAGTCACATTAAAATATTTTTCTAATGAAAATGAACAGGCTTTAAGCCAACTAGATACCATAGAATTCCTGTTTCATCCTCTTCTATTAGATGGGTTAGAGCCATCTGGCTTCAACTAGACCTACCTCCTAAAGAAGCTAGAAGACAGACACATTTGAAGCTGATGCACCTTTGGTAAAAGAGCCTGTCCACGGACAATTATATCACCCAAAAAGTGAGGAAGGGTCAACTCTGCTGGGAGAGAGGACTGGCAGAGGACTGGGTAGCGAATTCAGAGCCATGTGAGAAGAGGCGAAATAGACTAACCACCCTGATTCCCACCTTGGGCCTAGAAGCTATCTGGAATCCAGTTTGGTTGGCTAAGGGATTCTTATTTATCTAATTCAAAATTTCTTTTCCTATCCATCTTTTCTTCTTTAAAGCCTCACCACTCTTTTAAGTTTTGTTTTCAAGAAAGTTTTTTGGAAATGGGAAGTGGGCACCTGAAAAGTAGTTTCTAGAATTGACATAATCGTTATCTTCTTTTGTCCATAAAATAACGTTATCACTACCAGAGCCAGACATTTAAAGGCCAAGATGATTATGGTGCTTATTCCCTCATATATAATTCAAAATGACACTAACTTACATATATGCTGACATTAAAATCTCTCCTTTTTAGATTTTTATAACTGTAAAATTCTGGATGAGTCGAGGCTCTTTAGGATAGGACAGCATGTGTCCTAGTTCTGCCGGTGGCCTAGGAATGTGGGAAATGCCACACCCGACAGGAAGGACTCAGTCCTCAGGACTCAGCTCTGATAAACCTCTCCTCACCTCTCTAGTCCCCAGTGAGGTCTCAGTCGTCTCCCCACCAATTACTGCAACCATCCTAACTATTCAACCCATCGTCCACCCTTTAGCCAGACCACTTTAAAAAAGCAAACAAAAAAAGAACAAATCCTATCATTCTAGTGTTTTTAAAAGCCTCCACCAAAGAAGTTCAAACTTCTTTTGTTTGGCCCGTAACTGCAGTGACAATATTTTCCTCACTGCAAATACAGACGTAAGATCTGGCAACTGTGAGAGTATTCACAGAGTACTCACAGAGGCGGTAAGAAAGCTGGGATTTAAACTGGGGTGCTCTCAGAGAGCGGACAACGTCCCGGTGCTCTACATGAGCCTCTCTGCATCCTCGCAGAGGATGCCGCTAGCTCATTTCCAGACACCCTCCCGAAGCCACCACATGACATGCCCAGCCTCACCCATGGCTCAGCCCCTCGGCCTCTAGCCCTCCTTCATGCTGGTGTCCCGTGCCGAGGCCCCACCAACTCACCCTCCAAGAGACTACCCAAAAGTCTCCCAGCCCCTGGAACCTTCCCTCATCCAAACTGATCATTCCAGGTGCTCCCAAGTGGCTGGCTAACACTACTCACTGGCACGGCTTCCTAAATCCTTACAGCCTGATGAGGTAGGCAGGCTGTAATAAGGGAAGATCGGGAAAGAAAACTCAATAGCAAGGTTAAAAAACTGGTCCAAGGTCATACAGCTAATAAGGAGGGGAGCCAGGAGTTGAACTTAGGCAAACGGACTTCAGAGCCCATGACCTTCAACAACCGACCTCACCATCTCCACTATGTATCTCTACTGTCATATTTAGCACAGATTATAACAAACTGTTGGCTCTGCTTGAGGGCAGAGACCTTTTGCACTGATATTGCCTAGCACATCAGAGGTGCTCAGTAAATGTCAACTGAGGGCTCGATGAATTCAGAGGGTTTTACAGAATGGTAACAGGTTGTTGAGAGGTGCTGAGCTTATCATCAGTGAAAGCCCTGCCTAGCTAAACGATTTCTTTTACCTAGATGTAATTCTATGACTACATCTCTGAAAAATAGGTATTATATAAGCAATTGAAACGGACCAATAATCAACTTATACCAACATGTGCAATTTGGGAAAAAAGGGATAAAAATTGGAAACCTCTACATTCCAATAATTATATTATTTTTGTTAAAGTTAAAATTAAGGTTATTTAAACATCCACTGGACACTTGTAAATATGTGTAAGGATCAGACATTCTCCTACTTTGGTAGCCAGCCTCCAAGATAATCCCCAAATATCCCTGCCTCCTGGTCTTCATATCCCTGTGTATTCTCCTCCCACATGAGTGGAGTTAACTTGTAGAGCCAGTAGGATATTGTGGAAATGATGTGTGACTTCCAGACTAGGTCATAAAAGACTATGCAGCTTCCATGTTGCTCTCTTTGATCACTTATTCATGTTATACTGACATTCAAGCAGCCCTACAGAGAAATCCACGTGGTAAGGAACAGAGAGGCCTCCTGCCAATAACCAGTTCAAATTTGCCAGGCTTGTGAGCAAACCACCTTGGGAGTGGATCTTCTAGCCCCAGTGAAGACTTCCTGTGGACTACTTACAATACGGGAGGAAATCTGGGCTGCAACCTTATGAAAGATCCTGAGCCAGAGCTGCCCACCTAGGACATTCCTGGATTTCTAATCCAGAGAAACAAGGTGAGATAAAAACCGTTTATTGTTTGTAAGTCCCTAAGTTCAGGGCAGCTTGTTTGCAGCTATAGATAACTAATATTTCTACTATCACCCACACAGCCTTTATTTAAATTAGTCTATAAGAATGCAAACAGAAGCTGTTGACGTAAATGAACACAATATCAGCTTATTGCAACTCCTATACACTGAGCACAAGTAAAACAGAATGACTAAGAACAACTCAAGAGCAAAGTAAAGTCCAGTTTCAAGAGGTGTTGCCTTTTTTTCTTTCTTTTTTTTTTCATCAGTAAAGAATGCAGGCCCTTCATTTGCTTGTAGATGTCTCTTAATGGCTGCCGATTAATTGCTGGATATATTCTCTTCCTTCCTCCAAACTAGGCCCACCAGGATGGGTAATCAATAGACAGTAGGGTCATTTTTATTACTGTAGAAACCAGAAAAGAGCTTACTGCTCTGGCTGTTCAAGTCTCACAGGTGATATAAGAAAAAGTCTAAAGGTTTGGAGGAAGCTACTCTCTACTCTCCAAGATGCCAGAAAAGTTCAAAAAGCACACTTCTTTCTTATGGAAAAGAGAAAACCATCTAAATATTCAACTCTAAATACCCAACTGTAAATAAAATGCGATAGCACATTTTCATAAGTATTCACAAATAAATTAAAACCACAAATACAAAAATTGGAAAGAAGGGTAGGAACATTCAAAGTTTTTTTTTTCTTCTTCGATACGAAAACTCACAGACATCGTACATCTCTGAATATAATTCAGCTCTGCTAAGAGCAACATACGATGGTAATAAGAAAAGTATCTTGGGTTTTACATATTCCATATGTAATGTTAAAACCATAAAATGACTACAGAGACAATGAGGTAGATTTTCTGTGGAAATGAATCCATTATGATGCTATCAGCTATATCAGTTTGTAAAGCAGAGGGCAATGGTAATAACAACAAAAAAATTCACTTTTAATAAACATTTACTAAGCCCTTACTACATTTAAAATACAGGAGAAATTATAAAGGTAAATAAGATATGTATTCCTTTCTATCAACTGTGCAATATTTGTGAGATGTAACTAATATCTAGTAATAATAATACCAAATAAATGTTTTGGAAGCACCAAAGAGACTTGAAAAAGAAAGCCTATAGTAGAGTTCATATCCTGGTGGATATTCAGGAAGCCTTTGTGAAATAAGTCATTATACTTGTATTATGTTGTAAATTTTCTGAGCTTTTTCATATTAATGTGTTAGAAGTCCCCAGATGACAAAGCTGAGATTCAGAAAGATTAGATGACTTGATTTGAACACAGTCCCTGCCCTTTAAGAAGTAATAATAGGCACACAGTAAATAAGTGCCTGGCCACACACTGTACAATCCAGCCACTATTCACAACCCTGTGAGGGTAAATCCTACAGTCCCCATTTGGCAGAAGAGGAAACTAAGATTTCAGAAAGATTTGGTTCCTTTCCAGGTTCACCTGATTTGAATTCAGGTGCACAAGATTTCAAAGATCCTGCTTGTTTCCTACCAGACTCCCATCCCAGGTTAGTTCACATAACCCAGGCAGGTCCTAGTAATAAGTGTTCTCACTCTATTGCCCCTTCCCTTTCTGGCCTAATAAACTGATCCACAAACCATAGGAATTCAAATGCATCCTTGTTACTTTAGTCTTCTGATTTGTTATTAAATGTCATACAGGAACTCAGAAGAATAACAAAGGAGAAGGATACGACAAGCAAAGGCCATGATCAATTGTCTTTTAAATAGCTGAGCAATCATTTTTCTTTAGGCCAATTTGAGAAATGCATTTTATAAACTTTACCAATGCATTTTACAAATGCATTTTATAAACTTTACCAAGACAAGCTATCCAATGATTACTTTCCCCTGGATAACACGTTCATATCCCACACACCAGAGAGTTGTTTTCAGAGGATGAACTACAGAGTTTGGATAAAGTATTCACCAAATTATCTAGGTGTCTTTACTGAAGATCTTTTACTCCAATTGGAGTTGGCAAAAACCCAAACACACTGTTAAATGCATATAGATTAAAGACAAACATAACCACACTAACAGAAGCTGTGTTTCCCTATAGAACACTTATCAGACAAATGTGATACTGGGACATATTAAAGAAAGGAACAGTATGATCCTTGGTGTGGTCCAGTGATTAGGACAGAACACATGGCTGGGCCAAAGTTTTAAGAGAAAACATCAAACTGATAGAAATGTTACAAAGGAAAAAGACCTGAAGAATGGAAAAGGAAGCAGAAGCAGGCTCCTTCTGCAAAGGAGACATTATAAAGCTGTCTTTACTGCTGCTCAGAAAGTACAAGGCTCTGCAAAGGCACAGTGAGTTTGCAGAAGAATTTAGGTGGAATCGCTACACCCCTCTGAAAGAGATGCCTTCTGAGATTGGGAAAAACACAAAGAAGTTAATTGGCTTTTAATTTAAATGAAGTAAACTACAAAGGTTAAAAAAAAAAAAAAAGCCCCGATAAGGTTGTGAACAGCCCTTCAGCACATACAATTTCTCTAAACAAACTGAAAGGATTCTTCGGAGGTTTCCACGCTGTTCTGTGTTATTTGTTAGACCCACTCCCCTACTGCACCACGGAATTATGTCTCATTTCTTCTTTATAGTCCCAGCACCTAGCACCAAATCTGGCACACTCAATAAATGAGGAGGAAGGGAAGGCCAGGAGGAGGGTCTAGAGAAAGCAGGAATTTGACATGCTATTTCCTGAGGTGGCAACGCAGGCAGCTGGCTGACAAATTTCTCCCTTCCTTTTCTCCCTACAAGGAGGGACTGGATCGGGGTGGGGGTAGGTGGGAGGGGGGTTATTTTTTAAATGAAAGAAAACAATTGTTAATTAGCAAACAAACTTGTGGCTTTTTATTTTTGTATTAACACAAATGAAATCTCAAATGTTGATTTCAGCCACCACTCCCCAATCACCCTGGAAATTTTTCTAAATACTACAGATTGCTCTAGTTAACCTCTTCTTAGCTTATCAGATTTGATTATCCAGCTTTATTGCTATCAATTAACCATCTGTTCAATACTGTTACCAAACAACAAGAAAAATCCCAAGACTGCTTTTAAAGACCTGACAGTTCTGACTGGAAGGTTCTCTGCATGGACGTTTTAAACTTTCTCCCATTTTTCTTCCTAATGGTCTCAAAAGAACTCATTTTAAAAAGACCCTGCCTCACTCTTTAAAGAAGAGTGAGTTCAAAAAAAAAAAAAAAAAAAAGAAGAGTGAGTTCAAATATGAGGGATTTCTTTTTTAAATAACACGAATTAGTTTCAAGTGACAATGATTTTCATTCTCCATTTAAAACGAGAGTTGGTAGAAAATTTGTAGCATATGTTTAAAAGGCAAAAAATAGAGAGCAAGGAATATTCTACTATTAAAATTGAAAATTACTATAGTATGTTGGCATGTTCAAGCATGCTTTAAATAATTAGCTAATTTCCTAAATTGCACTATTTCATGATTATGTTAATCTTGAATAAATGTCCTCATTTCGGTGAAAAGAAAAGCGTAAGCAACAAAGCTACCTTAAGCTGAAGAAAAGAGTATCTTTATGTTTAAACACTACTTATGCCAGGCACTTGTGCAGACCACACTTTACCTATTTCTGAAACCTTATCATTTCCTGCCTTAGTGTTTTAGGGAAGGGACGTCCTTAGATCATTTCTGGAATTACAGTCTCCCACAGTTTTTGGTCCATTTCTGGTGTACTCTCTCCCCTTGCTGAAAGCATATGGTACTGACTGCAATGCTGTGTTAATAATGTCCTGTTTGGCTCCAGGCTCATCAAAAGAAAGTTGAGAGGCAAGACTGCACAGATCACATGACATATCGTTGATTCGGTTCATACCATGTCCCCCTTCGTACCAGCTCACTGCCTAGTGATGGACCCCCAGGTACAGGAAATATGGCAGAAACACACAAGGGTCACAAGGGGGGAAATGGCAATGAAGAAGGGAAAATTATTAAAGCCAACGGAAGTGGCAGCAAGTAACAAAGAACTTCATCAGGATTGTGAGAAGCCAATGACCACAGGACACGATAGGTCAGGCACGAGGGAAACTCACGGAAGAAGCCAATGGATGTCTAATCTCCGCACAATTTAGAAAGAAACTGGGTTAAGAGGAGCGGGCAGCAGAGGTACTCACAGAAGAGGCAAGTTGCCCTGGCATGACTCGGAAGCCGGCACAGTCTGCACCTCATAGGCCCCAAAGGGCATGTGGAACCCAGAGTCTCAATGGTCCAGCTGACCCAAGAAACATGAGGTCATCCACACAGTGGACCATGGCTCCACAGAGAAAACTGGCCTCATCCTCTACACGTTCTGGAGGTAGCACAGACCACGTCCTAATCCCAGCTCTGCTGAAGTGACTTTGGAACAGTCACAACCTCCTTGAGCCTCAGTTTCTCATCTGCATAGCAAGCTCTTAGGACTAAGTGCAGCTGTGTGTCTTTTAATTGGCAACATCTCAATGGCCCTGGAAGATGCAGGATCCTGGAGGAGGATGGCCTGACGTATGTAAATCATCAAGGCCACGCCTACCTTCTCTGTGCGGGGAGAACCCAACTTGGGATGCTGGGGAAACCAGACTGGATGTAGCTACCTCACCCCCTTCAGACTGAGGGCAGGCTCTGCTACAGGGCCACAGAGACCAGGAGAACTGCTTGCCATAGGCCAGAGTCAGGAAAACATTTCTCTAAACACGTCAGTTTGTAGCCTTTTCTATGTGCCAGGTCACTGTTCTAAGAACTTTATGCATATTAATTCATTTACTTCCTAGAACAATCCCTCGTTTTCTGATGAGGCGAGAGACTTGAGGTAGTCAGGTAACTTATGTCCCCCAGCCAGCAAACAGCAGAGTGTCTGTACATGTGCCCAGCCCTGCTACTGCAGTCTGTGCTCCTAACCTCCCCCAAACACTGCCTCTAGCCAGGACTCGGCGAGCTGGCTCTCCTGACAGGAAGGCCTTCTCTCCCCCAAATACCGATTTCAGCCATCCTTCCCTAAGTTCCACATCAGTAAGATGGGGTAAGACCACTTTCTTCCCAATGGAACAGAATATTTTTATGTGAAAATGACTAACATTGTTAGTCAGCATATGTCATCAGGGAAATGCAAATTAATACGATGGGATCCACTACACACCTATTAGAATGGCCCAAATCCAGAACACTGACAACACCAGATGCTGGTAAGACTGTGGAACAGCAGGAACTCATTCATTGCTGGTGGAATGCAAGATGACACAGTCACTTTGGAAGCCAGTTTGGTGGTTTCTTACAAAACTAGACATACTCTTACCATACAATCCAGCAACTGCTCTCCTTGGTATTTACCCAAAGGTGTTAAAAACTTACGTCCACACAAAACCTGCACATGGATATTTGCAGCAGCTTTATTCATAACTGCCAACACTTGAAAGCAACCACGATGTCCTCCAACAGATGAATGGATAAATAAACTACATCCAGACAATGGAATACTATTTAGCACTAAAAAGAAATGAGCTAATGAGCCATGAAAAGACACAGAAGAAACATAAATGCCTATTACTAAGTGAAAGAGCCAATATGAATAGGCTATACACTGTATAATTCCAAGTATATGACATTGAAGAAAAGGCAAAACTATGGAGACAGTAAAAAGATTAGGGATTGCCAGGGGTTAGGAGAGAGGGAGGGGTGAACAGGCAGAGCACAGAGGATTTTTAGGGCAGTGAAAATACTTGGTATGAGGCTATAATGGTGGATACCTATCATTATTTGTATGTCATTTGGATACGTCTGTCCAAACAGACAGAATGTACAATACCAAAAGTGAACTGCAATGTAAACTATGGGCTTTGGGTGATAAAGAGGTGTTACTGTAGGTTAATCAGCTGTAACAAATGTACCACTCTGGTGAGGAATGTTGATAATGGAGAGGCTATGCGTGTGAGGGGGGCAGCGGGTAAAGGGGAAATCTTAACTCCCCTTAGTTTTACTGCAAACCTAAAACTGCTCTAAAAAAATTGTCTTAAATGCCCAACAACAGCTAGCACACTGCAGACACTCAGTAATTGCTAATTTACTCCTTTACTTCAAGTAATCATTACCTAGACAAAGGCCACAATCTGCCCAGCCCTCCATGTTTTTATCTAGCTAAGGCCCTGGTCAAACTGATTCCCTGCACAGCCAAAGAGCAAACCCTGGACTGAGCCTGCCTCTCCCCAATAGGCACCAAACTAAATTACCCGTGTGTGTGTGTGTGTCCCTGCGATGGACACAACCTGAGTCTAGAGCTGCCCTTAGGAGCTATGGACAGCAGAGGGCTTGCCTGACCCAGCAATGAAAGATCCCATGTCTAAGCTGTTCTTTGGTATATTACACCATGCCACAGGGTCTACAATTACAGCATTTGACAGAAAAACACAAAACCTTTAGCAAACTACAGAACAACTGTGGGACTTTTTTTTGGAACGCCTTTCTGCACAGTGCAGCAAAAGCACATTACCCTGAGAGTTTACAGACCAGAGTTCACTTCCCACTTCTACTAGCCAACAGACTGGGGGAGAACAAAACTCCCCACACTCAGAATCCACGTGATCTGCATCTGAAAAATGAAAGGCTCGAGACCACGTTTATACCACTACCCTGGATGTTTTCCTCTGGACATATTCCAGTTTGCTAATGTTCATAAAAATTGGCCCCCAAAACTAAAGATGCCTTTCCAAAAATGGCCTGATCAGCACAAAAGATTTATTACCTGTGTTGATCCCTCCTTGGCTTTTTTAAAAATTAAATTATTTTCATTGAATGTTAAACAGGTACAAAATATAAAGAATTACAAAGGAACACTCGTGTATCCACAAGCAATTTTACGAAGAAAAACTAAATTACTAACACCTCTGAAGCTCCTTTTGATGCTTCCTTATCCACTCCCTCGTCCTCCCCTAACAGGTAATAACTCTCCTAAATTCTGTGTGTACACTTGCCTTTTAAAAAACAGTCTAATCGCATGTTTGTGTATCCCTAAACAATATACTATTTAGTTTGCTCAAATCTCTGAACCTCATATAAATGGAATCAGACTATATACGATCTTTTTTGCAACCTGCTTTTTCCACTCAACATTATGTTGATGTCTGAATCAGTGATCCATTCATTTTCAAAGCTGGAAAAAGGGCTGACATGCACAGGTGCGGGCTGAGGTTGGCTGTTTCCGGGCAGCGGCTGGCTGTTTCCGGGCAGCATCCACTCTGACGGAGTGGTGCCCACGCTGTATTGGTTGTTCATCATTTTCAGTATCACCCCAGTCCTACAGTACTCCACTGTATAAACCACACCATAGGGAATTCCCTGGCAGTCCAGTGGTCAGGACTCTGCACTTTCACTGCTGAGGACCTGGGTTCAGTCCCTGGTTGGGAAACTAAGATCCCCACGAGCCGCGCAACGAGGTCAAAAACAAAAAAACACCACACCATAGTTATGCTTTATACAATCGATGTTTCGTTTCCTTCCAGATTTTTTTGTGGTGGGCCACATAAAGTGCTATGAACAGTGGTGGTCATATGCTAGGTTGTAGAGTATCCATATTTTCAACTTGATTAAAATCAGTTATCTTCAAAACTTTGGTCACGACCATGTGGTTCATAAAATTTCCTAGATTAAATCCAACTTTTTTTTTTTTATGAAAAAGTAAATTAGAAAGAAAAAATAGCACAGAACACTACCCTTAGGAGGATATGATCGGTTTCTCAAAACTTTGGCTTAAATTACACACGTGTGTCATATGTATACACATGTCACTAAATGAATTCCTTACTATAGGTCACAGTCGAAAAGCTCAGAACTGTCTTACAGTTGACTAATTCTCTCTTTGCCTATGTCAAAATTTACCATTAAGCTTGTTTGTTGATTTTTAAATTCCAATTATATATTTAATTTCTCAAAGCTCTATTTAGTTTTTTCAGACCTCCTTTGTCATTTTTATATTCACTTGCTATTTACTCACATTTTTAACCTCTTTTTTTTTTTTTTTTTTTGTGGTACGCGGGCCTCTCACTGTTGTGGCCTCTCCCGTTGCGGAGCACAGGCTCCGGACGCGCAGGCTCAGCGGCCATGGCTCACGGGCCCAGCCGCTCCGCGGCATGTGGGATCTTCCCGGACCGGGACACGAACCCGCATCCCCTGCATCGGCAGGCAGACTCTTAACCACTGCGCCACCAGGAAAGCCCCAACCTTCTCATTTCTTTGAAACGAAGTCATTTTACATTCTCTGTCTGACAACTATATCTGAGATCACTACGTGTCTAATTCTGTTCCTACTATTTTGGCTCGTTCTATTCATGACACTTTGCTTTACTTGTCTGTTTTATAATTTTTGACTCTGAGTTAAATTTTCTTGTAGTGATATATTTTGAACTCTTTGAGGCCTGGGTTAAAGCAAGATTCCTCCAGAAAGAATCTGCACCTGCTTCTGCCTTTAGGTACTATGATGGAACCACTTTACAACTATATGTATTTGCCCCTTTTTTGGCCTACCCAGGTAGGTCTGAATTAGGACTGTAAACCTGCATGAATGTTGGTTATTGGTTATGAAATAGCAGATAGGCAGTTTTCCTTAGAATCGCTGGGGGCTGGGAGGACATGAGGGGAAAAGTAGTATTTCTAGTTTTAACACTACACTATGAAAGTAGCCTTTAGGTGGTCCCACATTTATGTGCAGACATCTTCTATTAAACTTTTTTCCCTAGCATGGACTCTGGGCTTTGTCTCTTGTCTCCAAAGCAATAGGAGACCAAGGAAATCAAAACACACATTTGCTGAATTCAGCAAGTGTTCTCATATTGGATGTTTTGCTTACCTCTCTTGAGTTCTCACTTTCACTTTCAGGCCAATGTTTCTTTCTTGCCATTTAAAGCCATATTTTATGTAATTTACCTAGCATTTTTATTTCTAGTTTGTGGTGGAAGAGCAGTTTAGAGTATCTAGTCTCACAAACCACCAGAAATGAAAGTTTGTGCTAACTTTTAAACAGTCAATACTTCCCATTAGCTTATACTGAGCTCATGTTCAAAACAAACCCATTAGGTCTTCTGCATATGAGCTGTGCTAAGTTTCCTCATTCCTGTACTTGCATAACTGCTATTATTTTGAATCTAAATGCAGAAATTCATATTCTGACCCGTTAAATTTAGTCTTTTAATGTTTCAGCCCTTATTTTAAGCCATTAAAATCTTTCTGAATTCTCAATCTGTCATTTTCAGATTTTATCTACATCTTCAAACTTTTTCATTCACAAACTTGATTAACATACTTACCATATATTTATTCCAAGTTGAAAAAGATGTGGGATATCATATTATTCAGCATGTGTTCACTATAAAAATGATTTCTGAAAAAAAGTGATACATCCGGAAAGCAGCACCCAGTATCTCCAATTTTATACAATAAAAGATGTCTGCCCGGAAATGTGCTTTTCTAAAATCAATGTTTTATTCCCTTTTGCTAAGTGTCCTTTAAGGACGAGTATGAAGAATTTTTAGTATAGATCCTTGACTATGCCGCCATCACATACCACAAATTAAATGGGATACAGACGTGAGAGTAGGTTAAAGTTAACGAGGAGGATGCCTTTGAAAGCTATGATGTAGAAATAATCAATGACGCTTTAAATGGTGCTGACAAGTAAAAACCCTGACAGCAACAGCAAAGATCCTTCAGGGAAGGCTGACAGAGTCACTCTGAGGTGAAGATGCCTTTGCTTCAGTGATTAATTTTATTTTACAAGAAGCAGCAAAGCCATCCAGCACACTTGCCTCATTCCACCTTTATGAGAAAGGGACCAGCAACTAAAAAACACATTAATGTTATATAGGGTGACCAAATAATTTATCATCCAGGACAAAAGGTCCTATTATTATGCCGAAACAAGAGGAGTGAAGCAGGACTGACCCAGGACAGAATTCACCCTAACAATATACATCTTTTACCTTTTAATAAAGCAACGGCCTCAGTATTTCCTTATACCGCCCGTAGAGACATTAAAAAGTGCTCATCCACCGCTTATTTTCTACTGGACAAAATCTAAATTTATAGAATAATATGCTAATAATGTCCTTCAACACTCCCTCTCAAATATTATGTTTAATATACTGTTTGTTAAAGTAGGCAGTTTGATATCCTTCATTCTTAAAGTGAGTTTTAAAGGAATTTATGTCATCTAAAAAATTCACTGAATTGAAATATCTCATTCCATGAATCTTTTTAAAAAATCAGCTTGAATTTAAATTATTCTTGCAATGAGATTAATCCTGACAGTCCAACATTTACATCCCCTGTGGTGTAAAACTTAAATGAGGACATTTATAAGTACCGCCCTTGCCCTGGCTCAGCCCAGGCAGCGGCTGCAAAGGCTCCTCAGGTAGCCAAGGAGCCCTCTCTCACAAGCCTAGGAGCTCAGCGCTGCCTCCGCCCCACTCCCACCAGCTAACGGAGGCCAGTGATCAAGCCTGCAAAGCACAAAGCCACCTTCTAGTTCGTGGGGGTTTTTTTGGGGGGGTGGGGCAAAGCAGTGTTTTTTTTTTTAAGGATGGAAATCACCCCCAAATTCCAGACATATGGCTTCTCTGAAGAAACCAGAAGATCTGTCGAACACTGGTTCCGCCACATATCCTAAGGGCAGTAACCAGCTGGGGGGGAGGGTACCCGCCCCCCTCAGGTAAGTCGCGTGCTCTCTAATTTGCCACGGTCCTAACCACTCATCTTGACACCAAACCCACTCTTCCCCTTAATGCCACCTGCCTGACTGCTGTAATGAGTGCAAATCCCTGCCATAAAGTGCCTGCAAATAAACACGCACCCACACAGACAGAGAAGGCTAACTTACACAAGACGGGGGCACCGGGCACCCAGAGCCCCCGGCGCCAACCAGCAAGTCTGCCAGCCGGTCCACCTGAGCTCTCCTCCTTCGCTCACTGCAGGCTCTCCCTCACCTCTGCTGCTTCCCCGTGTGTTGGCCTCATTCTCTCAGACCAGCTTCCCCCACTGGGCGTTTAGTCAACTTTCCGTAGTTTAAGAAATCTCTCCAAAGCTGTTTTCTCATTTGTTAAATGAGTAAATTTACCTTGCAGAATTGTGAAGATTAACGAAAATGTGGGTAAAGGACCCTGCACATATGATAACCATTTAGTTCATGGTATGGTTCTTACTATTATTTAGGTCAATAAACCCTAAAGTAAAAACAATAGTGAGCCACTGTATTAAAACAACTTTTGTAAATCAACCAGACTTCAGTAAAAAAAAATTTTTTAAACCCCACAACTTTGTTTTACGGAATTTATTGAGTTTAAAAAAGTTATAATTTGCTTGCTTTTAAAGAACAGATAACAAAACTACTATATAAACAAGAAAGAATAAACTCAGTTATATCACACAACCACATAATGGAGAGAGGGCACCTGTGGCACAGAAGGAAAGTCACTCAGAAGGGCCGGCAAGATTTCCAGAACAATGTTTTTGCTGATTTCCCCATTCTCCTCATTTAGGCAACAATTTCATTTCTCGTAAGGTGCTTTTAATGAAAGCACAGAAATGATTATGGAAGAAGAGTCTTTCCCACCCATTACAGAAAGCATAATGGTTGCTGCATTTTTTAACCAAAAATACTGACCATGTTGCTGTGTATATGTGTTTGCTTTTTTCTTAAAATAGAATACGCGAGGGAAGTCTTTGGTTTTTCCTTCTCTAAAGAGAATGCTGTATATAATTATGAGTAATAGAGCATACTGACCCACCTAGCCAAAACAAATAACAACAACAAAACGTTCACATTTGTGGGTTGAATACCTTGTTATGACAAACTCACTGGAGACTTAAACACATGGCATGTTTCCTTAAATCGGTTTTCAACCATGGGGGGAAGGGTACTTAGAAAATTTGATAAACACACAAAGAAGTAGACCTAAGAATGAAATCCAGCTTCTCGTACCTGGTTTCTTTAAACCACCACTCTGAAGTGTGCCAGTGTGAACCTCAGTTTAAGGGTCATCTTCTCCAAGAGGCCTTTCCTCATTCTCCTCTCCCACCTCCAACAACGAAAACTGGCCCCTGCCTTCCTGTGTCCTGACTCCACCACAGCAATGGAAACTACATGCGTTGTTGACCCATCCTCCCAACAAACCTTGTAAGATTTCCGCAATGCGAGGGACTGTCTCTGTGTCACCATCACCCAACACGGGACAAGGAACACATAAGCACAGACCTCTCTCCTCTGCAGCAAAGCTTCAGCGTGGAACGGCAGTTAAAATCTCCAGTGGTGGAGCCACGCTTGGGTTAGAATCCGAGCTCTGCCCCACTCTTCACTCTCCCCACCCACATGAGTTTGGGCAAATTATTCTGTGCCTCAATTCTGGCACAGACCAAAATGGGAGGAGAAAAGTACAGATTCTATAAGGTTAATTAATGCATCTAAAGTGCTTAGGACCAGGCACATCAGATACATTATAAATAAAATTACCATTATTATTTAAAAATCAGCCTACATTTCCTCAGACTCCTCGACTCAATGCTACCTCACTCTTCTGTGGGAAGGTCACAAAGGACCTCCTCATTGCGAAAAGTCAAGCCCTTATCCTACTTGGCTTCCATCTTCAGCTTCAATGCTGCTGGCCAGCTCTTTGTCCTTGAGGCTTTCTCCTTCACTTTTGGGAGGGCAGTGCTCTCACTCTTTCTATCTGACTTATCATCCTGCCTGGGCCAGCTGCTAGAGCTCCCCACTACCTGACTCTCTTCTTTACCTGCTTCCAGGACAAGCTTATCTATGAATTGTTCTTCAACTACTACCACATGTGTTAACTACCACCACATGTTGGTAAGCAGAGTGGAAAATTCAATATACTTTTAGTTTGAGGGATAGCTATAGATTATAGCTACATATAGGCTAAATTTGAATGAAAATTTAGAAAAAATATATACATGCATGCCATTGTCTCACACCTATTCCACTGGTAATATATCCAACCTATCCCCCCAACTCATCTATATCAAGTTTAACTACCAAACTGCATCTACCACATACTTGAATGTGTAAATATTTGCACAGAGCATTCACCAGGCTGTACCTTGTTTAAAGTGTTTGTACGTATGGGTGGGTGTGAAAACCTTAGCTTTACCTCAGTAGTAACAAATGTTTAAATCTTTAGCCCTCATTTTTTCTTAGAAAATTACACCTGAGATTCACTCAGTCTTCAGGCTGTATGAAGTTGATATAGCGCAAACAAGCACTAAGCAGATATAATACACACATGTCCTACACACGCTGCATTAATTTGGGCAAAACCCACTTTCCACATTTTGTCAAGACTATTCTCTAATCAAATTCATGTGCCTGCTAACAAGCACATTTCTCTGTTTTACTGAAAAGAGTACACAAATAGTAATGTAACCTTCCAAGATACCTCAACAGCCTAGATGTGTCTGAACATCTATAATACACTTTTGGAACCATTTCAGCGAACAGCCTGTGACAGTCTGTGACAGTGCTTAGGCTAGGCACTAACCTTGATGGGAGCAGGAGTGCACTGTCCAGGGCAGGTCTGGTGGGCTCCAACCAGGAAGCCCATACTTGAGAGGTGGTTACGACAGAAAATGCTTTGGGGACCCTTTGCTCATTACCTACTGGATGGATTTTCTTTGGTGGAATCAGCAGCTTGCTAATTAGCATGATGAATGTTAGAAAGAGGATCACACTGGTGTAATTAAAGGATTCAAGTAAGTGAGCCTGCTCAAATGTTTTAGAGACACTCCACCCTTGAATGAACAGGGTGTAATAATCTGGTAGAGCCTAAGCCTCTGATGGTAACTGAAAGACCAAGAACCTCCTCTGCCATGCTGTGTCG
Organism: Globicephala melas; assembly: GCF_963455315.2. Taxonomy (NCBI): domain Eukaryota; kingdom Metazoa; phylum Chordata; class Mammalia; order Artiodactyla; family Delphinidae; genus Globicephala; species Globicephala melas. The sequence continues at coordinate 81,698,692 of NC_083323.1, forward strand.
TCAGCTTTGCGTAAGCATTCCTCGAAAGCTGTACAAGGACACCTAAAAACACAAAGCTCGGAGCTTATAGCCCAGGCTGTACCAACCGTTTTGTGCCGCTGGCCAGCAAACGTTTACCTAAAAATCACCCGCAGGTGTAGTAGCTTAGTCGAAACTTGCTTCTAACCTGGTAGTGAGGTTGTAAGAGAACAGGGAACTCCCACTGCTTCAAGCTTCTTTGGCAGATACCATCACCTACCTATTCCCTCAAAAAAGACACCTAGGAGTTGGGCAAGACCAAACTGACTGAGGAAGAATGTTCTGGATAGCTGTTATATTAGACAATGCACAGTCTTTCTATGACTTGACATGGAGAATGTGAACGATGTTTTAGCCTACCATTCTCACAGGTTTGCTGTGACAATCAAATAATTTAAAAGATGAAATTTTTTAATAGGAAATTTTTGAAAGGTGAAAATAACCTGAAAAGCATAAGGTACCATAATCGTGTGCAATATTATTCCAAGCTTATTGATGACACTTTGAAACTGAAGGAAGCTGGCCTAGTCATTGCCCTGCCTCTTTCCTGGATGTCGATTTTATCCACGTGCCTGCCTTTTTAAGGCCCTCTTCCTGTTGCTTTTGAACCCCTCCCCACCAAATACATGCAGGCACACAGGTTTCTGTCTAAAATCTAAAACATTCTGGACTGCAAATGAAATAACCAATATTTATTATCTATTAACACGATTAATATCATTATTAACAAAATTATACATAGTACATATATAATTAATATAATATTAAATAAGAATTCATAAAGATAGGAATAAGGGAGCCTGGAGGTTTTGTGACCACCACTGCAGGTGCTCTTACTAGACAGGAGAGGTTGGGCAGTCTGGCTGCCAGATATGTATGGGTATTATATTTAGGCCTCGTCCCAGTCATTTAGGAGCTTAAAAATAACTTGATTTGACCTTAGAATCGAACCAAGTGTTCCAGATCAGCTCTCTCTATTGGAAGCTCAGAAGACTCTGCATACTCAACTAGAGTCTATTTTATTTTATTTTAAAAGTATGTTAGAAGAGTTCCATCTTCATTTCCGAGACAGGCCTGAAAATTTATTGTCATTAATATAATGCCATCTAATTGCATTCACTCAGTGCTGATAAACATGTACTTACTTTTAGCTATTCTCTCTTCTGTGCCTTTGTTACCAGACTTGAGGAAATGCCTTCACCTCCCACAATCCCTTCAGAGGCAGAAGGGCCAGGCGGGGGAGTTTAGGTCCGGTCCTACTGGTAACGGGCAGCAGCTGAGGATGTGAACAGGTAAGTGTGGCAAATTCTAGTCCCACATCTACCACTAACTACGTGACCTTTACTCTTCTTCGGGGGCTGCTCTTCTGAAAGAGAATATGGTACCATGACCTACCAAGTCTCTCCCAGGGTCAACACCACCACATCTCTATAGGAATTCTACAGATTAGTATTCGATGTCAGTGGTCCTTCATTATAAAAACTAGTATCTTTGTCCATACCATAGCTGCCTCACAATCTATTTGTTCTCAATCATGACTTTTAAGAGGCCAACCCTGCTGCTCTCGACAAAATCAAAGAGTGTATTTATAAAGCAAGATTCTCCATTTTTTTTGTCTTACAAACATTTTAAGTTGTGTACTTAACTTGGCAAGTCCTATTGCTTAAAAATGATTCACAAAAGTAGTACACACTTAGCTCTGTTAGCTTGCTAAATATCTGAAAGACGGGAAAACAATTTTCCTGCTAAATATATGAGATTAAGAATAAAAACTCAGATGATTTGGGTGGATTATTTCCAGAAAAAAAAAATCAAAATTATCAGTTGAATGATAGAGGCTTACTAAGAAGTTAGGCTGCTCCTTAAATAGAGAAAAAATAAATAAAAAGAAGGTTATGGGCAAACTCCCATATAAGCCAGTTGATTTGTCTGTGTAATGATTATGGATGTAACCCATTATCTCAGCCAATTTCGAAATACTTAACTCACACCCAACGGGATGAATCCATGCAAACATCTCCACGATGCCGTAACAACACGGCAGGCATGTATTCATCAGCAGTCAGAATCGTGGAGTGGAAGGCCATGGCATAATGACTTAATGGAAGGAACCCTGGACCAAACAGGGCCGTGAACTCGCTGTTTCTAATCGCTCCTCGAACCTTCACTGCTGAATCATCTTGGCCGACTCATTTAGGCTTTCTGAACGGATTTCCCTAATTATAAATGGTCTGATCTGACTATTTCCAATAACTGTTAACAAATTATATAATGGACACAAAAGTGGTTGAAAAACTGAACTGTGGGCTGCAAAAACTAAGGTGAGGAGAACCAACACTGAGGGATTAAACTTTCGACCAGGGAAATATCCTAAGATTCTAAACCAAAATCACAACTTTCCTGGTAATCTGTGCAAAACCAGGAGAGTCCCTGTCACGTGGTGTCAGGATTAGGTGTATTGGGTTTTTTTGGCCACGCCCTGTGGCGTGCGGGATCTTAGCTCCCCAGCCAGGGATCGAACCCGTGCCCCCTGCCACGGGAGCGCCTGGAGCCTTAACCACTGGACCGCCAGGGAAGTCCCAAGGTGTATTGTTTTGAACACAGCAGGTGGAAGGAGACTAGAGACAGTGATGGTCTGGGTCGGAGGGAAGACGCATAGAAGACTTGTTCATAAAAGCTTGGAATGAAGTCCAGATCCCTCAGTGCATTAGGTAAGACCCCCACTGCTGGGGCCCGGCCACATTTCCAGCCCCGCTTCTCTTTACTCCCAGCCACACACCCACACTGAGTGACTCCAGACAGCACGCTACCTCCCAAGGGCACCCCGAACACCCGCGCTCCTGGGCTGGTCTCCACTGAGCTCCTCTAGCTGGGGGGCCTCCTTCCAGTCCCCGATCACCTGGGCCCACCTTCACACCACTGTCGACCCATCACCTTTCTTTTGGTCCTTCAGTCCTTGATCAGAGTGCACTGTCTTCTACATAGATTTCTCTGCTTCCCACTGTTGTAAGGAACAAGCCCTTCCTCTTTCCTTTTGCTATTATCTTTGTTATCATAAGAGGGCTTTTGAAAGTTCAAGTTTTGCTTTGCTAACTCGACTATAAGTTTCTTGAAAGGCAGAGGCCATTTCCTGTCTCTGTATTACCAACCACAGCAAGGAGAATTCCTTTGACTTAACATGTGCTTCATGAATGTTTGTGGACTGAATAAAAGTAAGGTGATCTCTACACTGAACTGGAAGGCACTGAGCCCCAGCTAATTATGAAGCAATCTCGACATTTCCCAATGTAAAAATCTGAAGAGGTAGAACTCTTAATTCAGGACAGAGGTGGAAAAACCATGTTTCTCATAACCAATGTTGGCATCAACAAAAAGCTAGAGACTTTAGGGCAACATGATATCCTTTCCCCCAGGGGGATAAATTACTCCTCTGCTCAGCTCCTGCCATTCCCCACCCCACACTGCACATCTAACTTTAGTGACACCAAGACCATCTGCAGTTCTCCAACAGACCATGTCCTCCCTCCCCCACTGTGCCTTCATACCTACTATTCTATCTGTATGGAGTATACAGGGGAGAAAACGCCTTTTCATCCTCAAGTCTTAGCTCAAGAGTGAATTCTCCTCTTAAACCTCCCCCAATTTCCTCAAGGCAGACTTCGGAACACCTTTCCAGTGCACTCACTTCCAACACCACCCTAGGAACCTACATCTCCATTTTATCCATTATCACATTCCAAAAATTACTTCTTTAAATGCCCAGCCCAGATAAAAAGGATCTAAAAGATAAGGCTGGTTCTTTTTTACTTTTGCATAGCCAGCCCAAAGGCATTCAAAAGATACTATCTGAAGGGATCAACAATGAGTAAAGGTGTCTCACAAGCTACCAACCTCATTTATCTACAAATAGCTAACCTTCTACAAGGGGTTCAGGATGAGCTGCTCACCCACTGCTTTCCTTGGAAGAGGCCGACAAGCAGGGGTGCATCCCCAGAAGTTTTCACCAGACCTGAGTACCACTCCCATAGAAACAATACCACCCAAGAATGCGGCTCCAGGCTGGCCCTTCAAGCCCCATTCTACTTGAAGGGATCTAAAATAGCTAAAATTGCTAGTGATTTTAGGACTCTCAGAGCCAGAAAGCATAACACAGGCACACTTCATCTTACTGCCCTTCGCTGGATTGAGCTACACAGATAATGCATTTTTTGGAGGCACGTGGCAATCTTGTGTTGAACAAGCTTATGGGTTCATAATGCTTGTTCATTTTGAACAAGCATTATGGGTTCAAGCCATTTTTCCAACAGCACTTGCTTCATGTCTCTGTGTCGCTTTTACATAATTTTCACAATATTTCAAACATTTTCACTATTATCACATTTGTCACAGTGATCTCTGATTAGCTATCTCTGATGTTACTATTATAATTGTTTGGGGGCACCATGAACCCCGCTTATAAAAGATAGAGAACTTAATAGATAAATGTGTGTGTTCTGACTGCTCCACCCACTGGCCTTTCCCCTGTTTCTCTCTCTCTCCTTGGGCCTCCCTAATTCCTGAGCCACAACAGTATTAAAATTAAGCCAGTTCATTTTTCACAGAACTAGAACAAAAAATTTCACAATCTGTATGGAAACACAAAACACCCCGAATAGCCAAAGCGATCTTGAGGAAGAAAAACAGAGCTGGGGGAATCAGGCTCCCTGACTTCAGACTATACTACAAAACTACAGTAATCAAGAAGTATGGTACTGGCACAAAAACAGAAATATAGATCAATAGAACAGGATGGAAAGCCCAGAGATAAACCCATGCACATATGGTCACCTTATTTTGATAAAGGAGGAAAGAATACACAAGGGGGAAAAGACAGCCTCTTCAATAAGTGGTGCTGGGAAAACTGGAGAACTACATGTAAAAGAATGAAATTAGAACACACCCTAACACCATACACAAAAATAAACTCAAAATAGATTAAAGACTAATTGTAATGCCAGACACTATAAAACTCTTAGAGGTAAACATAGGCAGAACACTCTATGACATAAATCACAGCAAGATCCTTTTTGACCCACCTCCTAGAGAAATGGAAATAAAAACAAAAATAAACAAATGGAAACTTAAAAGCTTTTGCACAGCAAAGGAAACCATAAACAAGACCACCCTCAGAATGGGAGAAAATATTTGCAAATGAAGCAACTGACAAAGGATTAATCTCCAAAATTGAGCTCATGCAGCTCAATAACAAAAAAACAAACAACCCAATCCAAAAATGGGCAGAAGACCTAAACAGACATTTCTCCAAAGAAGATATACAGACTGCCAACACTTGAAAGAATGCTCAACATCATTAATCGTTAGAGAAATGCAAATCAAAACTACAATGAGATATCATCTCACACCAGTCAGAATGGCCATCATTAAAAAATCTAGAAACAATAAATGCTGGAGAGGGTGTGCAGAAAAGGGAACCCTCTAGCACTGTTGGTGGGAATGTAAATTGATACAGCTACTATGGAGAACAGTATGGAGGTTCCTTAAAAAACTACAAATAAAAAGACCATACGACCCAGCCATCCCACTACTGGGCATATACCTTGAGAAAACCATAATTCAAAAAGAGTCATGTACCAAAATGTTCATTGCAGCTCTATTTACAATAGCCCAGAGATGGAAACAACCTAAGTGTCCATCATCGGATGAATGGATAAAGAAGATGTGGCACATATATACAATGGAGTATTGCTCAGCCATAAAAAGAAACGAAATTGAGCTATTTGTAATGAGGTGGATAGCCCTAGAGTCTGTCATACAGAGTGAAGTAAGTCAGAAAGAGAAAGACAAATACCGTATGCTAACACATATATATGGAATTTAAGAAGAAAAAAAATGTCATGAAGAACCTAGGGGTAAGACAGGAATAAAGACACAGACCTACTAGAGAATGGACTTGAGGATATGGGGAGGGGGAAGGGTAAGCTGTGACAAAGTGAGAGAGTAGCATGGACATATATACACTACCAAATGTAAAATAGCTAGGTAGTGGCAAGCAGCCACATAGTACAAGGAGATCAGCTTGATGCTTTGTGACCACCTAGAGGGGTGGGATAGGGAGGGTGAGAGGGAGGGAGATGCAAGAGGGAAGAGATATGGGAACATATGTATATGTATAACTGATTCACTTTGTTATAAAGCAGAAACTAACACACCATTGTAAAGCAATTATACCCTAATAAAGATGTAAAAAAAAATCACTAATCATTAGAGAAATGCAAATCAAAACTACAATGAGGTATCACCTCACACCAGTCAGAATGGCCATCATCAAAAAATCTACAAACAATAAATGCTGGAGAGGGTGTGGAGAAAAGGGAACCCACTTGCACTGTTGGTGGGGATAAAAATTGATACAGCCACTATGAAGGACAGTATGGAGGTTCCTTAAAAAACTAAAAATAGAAAGGCCATACGACCCAGCAATCCCACTACTGGGCATATACCCTGAGAAAACCAAAATTCAAAAAAAGTCATGTACCACAATGTTCACTGCAGCTCTATTTACAATAGCCAGGACATGGGAGCAACCTAAGTGTCCACTGACAGATGAATGGATAAGGAAGATGTGGCACACATATACAATGGAATATTACTCATCCATAAAAAGAAACGAAATTGAGTTATTTGTAATGAGGTGGATGGACCTAGAGTCTGTCATACGAGTGAAGTAAGTCAGAAAGAGAAAAACAAACACCGTATGCTAACACATATATATGGAATCTAAAAAAAAAAAAAAAAAAGAAAAGTCATGAAGAACCTAGGGGCAAGACAGGAATAAAGATGCAGACCTACTAGAGAATGGACTTGAGGACACGGGGAGGGGGAAGGGTAAGCTGGAACAAAGTGAGAGAGTGGCATGGACATATATACGCTACCAAATGCAAAATAGATAGCTAGTGGGAAGCAGCTGCATAGCACAGGGAGATCAGCTCGGTGCTTTGTGACTACCTAGACAGGTGGGATAGAGAGGGTGGGAGGGAGGTGCAAAAGGGAGGGGATATGGGGATATATGTATATGTATAGCTGATCCACCTTGTTATAAAACAGAAACTAACACACCACTGTAAAGCAATTATACTCCAATAAAGATGTTAAAAAAAAATTAAGCCGGTTGATAACTATACAATAGCCTCTAAGTGTTCATGTGAAAGGAAGAATCGCATGTCTCTCACTTTAAATCCAAAGCTAGAAATGATTAAGCTCAGTGAGGAAGGCATGTTGAAAGCAGAGACAGGCCAAAAATTAAGCCTCTTAGGCCGAACAGCCAAGTTGTGAATGCAAAGGAAAAATTCTTGAAGGAAATTAAAAGTGCTACTCCAGTGAACAGAGAAATGATAAGAAAGTGAAACAGTCTTATTGCTGATCTGGAGAAAGTTGTAGGGATCTGGTTAGAAGATCAAACAGCCACAACATTCCCTTAAGCCAAAGCCTGATCCAGAGCAAGGCCCTAACTCTCTTCAATTCAATGAAGGCTGAGAGAGGTGAGGAAGCTGCAGAAGAAAAGTTGGAAGCTCTGAGAGGTTGGTTCATGAGGTTGAAGGAAAGAACCTCATAACATAAAAATGCAAGGTGAAGCAGCAAGTGCTGACGTAGAAGCTGCAGCAAGTTATCCAGAAGATCTAGCTCAGATAATTCATGAAAGTAGCTTCACTAAACAACAGATTTTCAATGTGGATGAAATCAGCCTTCTGTTAGAAAAAGACGCCATCGAGGACTTTCACATAGCTAGGGAGGAGAAGTCAATGCCTGGCTTCAAAGTTTCAAAGGACAGGCTGACTCTCTTGTTAGGGGCTAACGCAGCTGGTGACTTTAAGTTGAAGCCAATGCTCCTTTACTATTCTGAAAATCCTAGGACCCTTCAGAATTATACTAAGTCCACTCTACCTGTGCTCTATAAAGGGAACAACAAAGCCTGGATGACAGCACAACCAGTTTACAACATGGTTTACTGAGTATTTTCAGCCTACTCTTGAGACCTACTGCTCAGAGGAAAAAAAAAAAAAAAAGCGATTACTTTAAAAATATGACTGTTCATTGACAGTGCACCTGGTCATCTAAGAGCTCTGATGGAGACAGACAATGAGATTAATGTTGTTTTCACGCCTGCTAACACAACGTCTGTTCTGCAGCCCATGGATTGTGGAGTAATTTTGGTGTTTAAGTTTTATGATTTAAGAAATACATTTCATATGGCTACAGCTCACATAGATAGTGATTCCTCTGATGAATCTAGGAAAAATAAATTGAAAACTTTCTGGAAAGGAATTACCATTCTGGATGCCACTAAGAACATTAGTGATTCATGGGAAGAGGTCAAAATATCCATTCACAGGAGTCTGAAAGAAGCTGATTCCAAGCCTCATAAATGACTTTGAGGGATTCAAAACTTCAGTGAAGGAAATAACTGCAGATGTGGGGGAAAGAGCAAGAGAACTAAAATTAGAAGTGGAGCCTGAAGATGTAACTGAATTGCTGCAATCTCATGACCAAACTTGAATGGGTAGGGAGCTGCTTCTTAAGGACAAGCAAAGAAAGTGGTTTCTTGAAATGAAATCTACTCCTGGTGAAGATGCTGTGAAGATTGTTGAAATGACAACACAGGATTTATATTGGTATATCAACTTAGCTGACAAAGCAGAAGCAAGGTGAGAGGGTTGACTCCAATTGTGAAAGCAGTTCTACAGTGGGGAAAATGCTAACACACAGCATTGCACGTTGCAGAGAAGCCACTTGTGAAAAGAAGAGTCGATCAATGAAGCAGACTTCATTGTCTTAATTTAAGAACTGCCACGGCCACCCCAGCCTTTGCAGTCACCACCCTGATCAGTCAGCAGCCATCAACATGGAGGCAAGACCCTCTATCAGCAAAAAGATTATGACTTGCTGAAGACTCAGGTGATGGTTAGCATTTTTTTAGCAATAAAGTATTTTTTAATTAAGGTATGTGCATTGTCATTTTAAACATATGCTATTGCACACTTAACAGACTACAGTCTAGGGTAAACATAACTTGAAATGCACTGGGAAACCAAAAAACTGGTATGACTTTTTTTACTGCAGTGGTCTGGAACCGAACCTGCAATATTCCTGAGGTACACCTGTATTAATAAAAGTTCCCTGCCTGCTTTGCGGGCTAGACTAAAATCTCAGCCCTCCCTTTTAGTGTAAACGCCCTTGGAGAAAGATCTCCTGAGTCCTAAATCACCATGGGCTCTATGGCACTCTCTCTGTGGATCAGTCATGGCATTTCTTATGTGTCAGGTGGGCTTTCCTCCTCCTTCTCTTTTCTACCTCCTCTACTTGTATGATCAGGAAGAATCAGTTTAATATTAGCCCAGATAAAACATGATAAACACATCTTCTGGAGGAAAAACTCACACACTACATGCACGTTTATGCTCCCACCGTGGCTGGGCCCTCAACACTGCTGAGCTCTCCCTCCGTTTTCCCTGGAACCCCCAGCTCACCGAGGACTCAGGGGCTACCTGCCCCAAAGCTTCTCCGCTATGCTCAAACTCCCACCTCAAAGCTACGTACTTTCATTTGCAAATAATCCTCACCCCTCACTTCCTAGAGAAAATTAATGGCAACTGGACAGGAGTTCCCTCCCTGGGCATCCGTCCTCTCTAACTCCAGATTTTAAAGGAAGGGCTTCGCCATCGGCAGACCACCTCAGAGACTCATCATATGATCTCCAGTTAATCCTCATGACCAGTAAGGGAGATACCATCACACCCAGCTGACTAATGGATGAGCAAACTGAGGGTTAAAGGGATTAAAGGATGTGTCCACAGTCCCGTGACCACTAAATGACAAAACAGATAGAATCTGGGCCTCTTGACGCTCACTTCACATTGCACTGCACCACATCTGTTTCAGGACAACCTCAACCGACGTTCTCAGTTCTCCTCCACAAGTCCCATGGTCTAACCTAATCTACCCAAGCGCTTTATAAGTAAACTTGCCTTTGCCTCTTTAAAAAAACAAGTACTATCTTTTTCTGATTATAAAATACATACTCATTATAGGAAACTGGAAAACATAAAAAGATGAAAGAGTAAGATTAAAAGTCATCCATAATAAATGATATGAATGAACAACCTACAACTATACACAATATGGATGAATCACACAATACTGAGCGTGAAAAATTCAACACTAAAGAGTACATGTTGTACGACCCATTTATATAAGGAACAGAAAGCAGTCAGAACTACGGAATGCCATTAGACGTCAGGAGCACAACGGGGCTTGTGGAAATGAGGATAATATCCTATTTCTCAATCTGGGCACTTGTTGCATGGGTATGCTTAGTGTATGAAAATTCAATGAAGTATAATTTATGATGTGTAAATGTGTATATATGTACACGCAATTGTACACGTATATACACATACATACACACACACACACACATATAATATACTTGAAGTCAGACGAAATGTTTATATTTTGGAGTGTTTTCTTCCTGGTGCTTTTTTTTCCTTTTGGTATTCTTGTTTAAAAACTATTTTTTAAATTATGATCACACTGTATATATGTTTATATTCCACCATTTCACCTAACAAAAAGCATATGCATTTACCCAAATTACTATAAATGCTTCATAAATACTTTTAATGGCTGTAAAACAGACTACCTGGTGCCTGTACCAGTGCCCTGCTATCAACCATTTAGATGTTTCCAATGTTTATTATTACAAATACTGCGGTAGTGAATACCTTTACCCTTTAAGTCATTTAGCCACACTCTCCTCCTACTCTGCTTTATATATTGATAATATTTATCTCACAACATACTCTGCCATATGTAATCACTTATGTACTTATCATACCCTCATTGTTCATAATAAGATTCCCCAAACCACAGACCCACATCACCCTTCCTTGTACCCTCTACAGACCCTTACTTCTGAACACAGTAGGTACTTATTATTTGCTGAAGTGTTTTCAAAAGCCAAGCAAAACCTTCATTCTTACCAACCTAGATCTCAGTACCACCTCAATCACCCATGTAAAATGAATCTTTCAATCAGCTGTATTCCAGCTCTTCATTTAGTCTGCACAGCTAAAAATGCTTAGAGGCAGTTTAGCACAGTTCCCCTTGGGGGTATAAATACTAGCCACTGTACTGAATTCATCCAACAACTAACAGTGCCAAGTCCCAAGGATCTAATGAGAATCAGACAAGTTCCTCTCATCAAAGAGCTTACAGTTGGTGGATCATTGAATAGGGATCCTGCTTTCAGGAGACACACAGTCTAGCAGGAAAGGTGACGTGAAACAAATCCCAACTCTTCCACTCCTAAGCTTTCAAATCACAAGTATACAGATGGGAACAAATACCGGCCCCAGAGCCAAACTCTGAAAACTTGGCCTGGGTGGGTGCCTTCATGTTCGTTAGTCTATGAATGAAGGTGTTTGCTGTACTTAAAACACGTTTTAAATAATTTTACAAACATTATTAACCCCATCATATCGATAATGCAAAAGTACAGTACATGTTTAAAGTGCTAATAAAAAGAGACACAATTATGACAGACACAAAAGGAGAGCTAATAAAAATAGTTGAGGATGGTGAAAAATATTTTTCTTTTTTCCTTTTGCATATGGAAGGAATACTGGGAAGAAGCCTGAAGAGCAAAGGATGAATGAGGTGAGGGTGAAAAAAGCTAACCTATACCTATTATAACCTAGCAAGAACAATTAGCCAAACAGAAGAGAGATCTTCAGAAGATTTTCCATCCTGAATACAACAGGATGATCAGAACCAAAGGTGGAAACTTGGTCCAAAGTTAGTTCAGGAGGCCAGGAAACTGTTCCAGAACAGAAAGGCTGAGCACGGCCAGGACTGAGCCCACTGAAGGCTCCTACAAATCAAGAGGTGACACGTGAACTTGGACACCAAGGACTACTAAAGAGGTCCCCAGGGCTCCAAAGAGACCGTGAAGGAGCCACCTGTCTCAAGAGATTTTTAATGTAGACAAAGCTGCCCCACTTTAGAAAGAGATGCCACGCAAAACATCCAGCAGCAAAGGCATGACTGGTTGCAAAGCTTCAAAGAACAAACTTAGACTCCTTGAACTGGATCAGGGAACTGCAAGCTTGGAGTCTTCTTAGTTACTTTGAACCTGTGAACAAATGAGCTTAAGAAGAGCCTCTCAGAAGCTCAGCTGTTTGAAGTAGAGAGCATTTGAAATTACAATGCAAAGGAAGAGAAATATACATGCATATGGTGGAGAAGGAAAGCAAGATGGACTCCTATGGGAGTGAGCACCTCATTCAGGAACAGAGGTTAGCCAGGCTGGGTTTTAGAGCTATAGGGTATTTTGGTACGTAAGGGAGAGGTTGAACCATTTTTTTCATGTGATCAAATAGCATGTTTAGATGTTTCAGCATCAGTGTATTAATTTAGTTCCGCTAGAGCCTGGCACATGAGGATGGGTAGGGAGGGAGAGCTGGAGGGCAGCCAAGCAGGGAGGGAGGGCAGCCACAGGGCAGGGGACCAGAGCCAAATTTCCTGTGGGCGGCAACAGAGTCAGAACTCAACCTTGTAGGCAGAGATGGAGTTGAGTTCTTAGCAAGTCAGTGAGATCTGTGTATCCGAAAGCTCATCTGGAGACATGTAGAAGATGGGTCTCAGGGGGCGAGACCAGTGAAGTGGCAACAGTCTAAATGAGAGATGCTAAATTAGGGTAGTGAATGATGGAGAAATGGAAAAGATTTCCTGAGCTATCCAGAAGGTACAATCACAACCAGATGAATTAGTCAAGATGAGGTGGCATGGGAAAGTCAAGATTAGGAGCAAAGTGGAGGATGATGCCAAAAATATCCTATCCTATCTGGATAGGAAATCAAGGAAGAAGTTGGGAGGCGTGCTGATCCAAAGGTTGCTGTGTGGTTCAGTGGGGAGGGGTCTGGAAGTCAGAGTACAGAGCATATAAACAAAAAACATCTTGGAAAATATTCCAGGTAGCTTATAAGCCCTCTGCTGCCCACATAGAACAATAGGTTAAGAAATTCTGGACCTGGGGGGCAGGGAGGGAAGGTCTCAAGCAGCATTTCTCAACCAGCATGCTACTGGCGAAGTACAAGGGACAAGGCTTCACCACGAAGGATGCTGAGCACCCCCGTCTCAGCCCTTGCCCACTGACCACCAGACATACCCACAACCTAGACTCTATGACAACCAATCTATTTCCAAATGGCACCCGTGTTTGAGAGCCAAACCCAAAAGGGAGAGGAGGCAGCAAAGAAGGCTTAGTCTGAAAGAGCGGAGATGGAAGGAAAAGCAGATCTCACCCTCCAGCCAATAGGTCATCCCCATTTCCAAACACACCACTACGCAATGATTCTCCCACCTCCACCACTAGCACTTTATCTACTCCATCCCTTGCCTGAATTATTGCAATCATATCCTAACTGGTCTTCCTGCTTCAATTCTTTTTTTTTTCTTCTCTTTTTATTAAGTCACCATACCATATATGACATCCCCAGGACTTATAATGTAAGTTTGTACCTTATGACCCCCTTCTCCCATTTTACCCCCCCACCTCTCCATCCCCACCCCTCATTTGTGAAATTTTTAAAGACTGCACATATAAGTGAGATTATACAGTATTTGTCTTACTCTAACTTATTTCACTTAGCATAATGTCCTCAGGTCCATCCATGTTTGTGGCAAATGATGGGATTCCTTCTTTTTCCTGGCAGAGTAATATTCCACTACACACACACACACACACACACACACACACACACACACGCTACATTTTCTTTACCCATTCGTCCACTGATGAGCACTCAGGCTGTTTCCATGTTTTGGCTTCCTACTTCTTAATTTCCCTTGACAAGCCCTTTCCGTATGACAGCAATGTGAACCTTTTCAATTTTACTAATTGTATTTAATAAGCACTTTTATAATACTTAGGATCCGCCATGCTCCGTTCTGTACAAATATTAACTCATTGAAACCTCACAACATTGGGAGATAGGTATCATTCCTACTCCCATTTTACCGATGAGGCCCAGAGAAGTTACTGGACTACTGCAGGGTCACAGAGCCAGTAAGTGTAGAGCTGAGATCTTAACCCAGACAGCCAGCCCCAGAAGTCATACTCTTGCCGACTACTCCACGTTATTCTCCAATTCATTCATTCCTCTGTTCAAGACCCTTAACAGTCTTCTCACTCAAGAGTAAAAACCAAGATCCTTGTAACAGCCAATAAGGCCCTAGTGTAGGGGTCCCCATTACCTCTTTTACTTCATCTCCTGCAACTGGTCTGGCTGCTCTGACGTACACACACCCGTATGCACCTGCTCCAGGGCCTCTGCACTCACTGTCCCCTGGACCTCGAGTGTCTTCCTCCAGACAGCTACAGAGTTGGCTCCTTTGCTCATTACCATCTCTACTCAAATGTGCTCTCCTCAGTGAGGACTTCCTGCCCATCCAATACCAAATCACACCTCCACTCCCACCCCCAGCATTCTCAATTCCTCCACCTTGCTATATATTTTCCTCCAAAACATTTATCATTATATAAAGAATATAAAATTACTCATTCATTTATTATCTAACTCCCCTTAATAGAGTATGCTTTCCATGAGTACAGTAGTTCTATGTGTTTTGTGCTGTTACAGCCCCATGCATGTAAAGGCATGCAGTTCATTTTGAATGAATGAATGAATGAACAAAGAAAGAGTGGTGACAAGGAAGCCAAGGAGAAATTTCAAAACAGAGGGAGGCACTTCCCTGGTGGCGCAAGGTTAAGAATCTGCCTGCCAATGCAGAAGACATGGGTTTGATCCCTGGTCCGGAAAGATCCCACATGCTGCAGAGCAACTAAGCCCATGCACCACAACTACTGAGCCTGAGTCCTACAGCCTGCGAGCCACAACTACTAGAGCCGTTATGCCTTAGAGCCCGCACACTGCAACTACTGAGCCCTTACGCTGCAACTACTGAAGCCTGCAGGCTCTAGGGCCCACGTGCTACAACTACTGAGTCCGTGTGCTGCAACTACTGAAGCCCGTGCGCCTAGAGCCTGTGCTCTACAACAAGAAAAGCCACTGCAATGAGAAGCCCGTGCACCGCAACGAACAGTAGCCCCCACTCGGTGCAACTAGAGAAAGTCTGCGCTGAGCAACAAAGACCTTACGCAGCCAAAAAAAAAAAAAAAAAAGACAGAGGGAGATCGCTCAACAGCATGAACACACTACAAAAAGCTTTGGTTATACTGGGGTGAAAAGCTTCCATTGATGCTGGCAATTAAGATATTGGTACCTGTGGCAAGACATGTTTCTAAGAAATGGTACCTTTGGAGAGCGAGTTTGTCGGCGATGTGGCAGAAGTATTAAGCATAGATGGCTTCTGTAAGAAGGTGGCTGAGAGAGGAGACAGCTAGAAGGAGCAGCAATGCCAAGAGAGACCTCAGCATGTTCTTTCCACGCTGAGGGTCAGGAGCCAAGGGGAAGTGAGATTGAAATTCAATGAGAGGAAGCATTACCAATGGAGAAAGGCCTTGGAGATAGACACCTCCAGACTGTGGTGAGTGGGGAGGGTCTTCCATGTCAACTAGCAAACGTTCTACTCCCACCCTTGGATGATCTACACTGACAGTGCTTTCTCTAACTCAGGTGCTCCCAGACCATCGGTCTGGACAGACAAAGAGCCCCGAGGCCTGTTCAGACTCCCAGTTCAGACAGAGCTCACTGGAGCTGTGTGAGGGAAAGGTGCTAACTCCTCACTGAGACACTTCATATACATTCATTTCCATACAGAGACACACATAGACACCTCTTTTATTCCAAACTAGCCCTGAGTGACAAATTAGTAGCCCCATTTAAATATCAGGAAACATGAGGCTGGGCCAGTATCATAACTTCCCTAAGGCTACCCAGGTCTAGCCAGGCTTTTAACTGAAGTGCACTCTTTCAAATATGCACCGTATGTCCATACTCAGTAGACTATAACAGAAGAGACAGGTAATCAAGACTAGACAAATTACAATGGAGGGCATGAGCTAGGTTCAGAGATTATAGACCTATTCAAATATTTTAAGCAAAAATAAAAGTAAGAGCTTACTGGGGAATTCCCTGGCGGTCCAGCAGTTAGGACTTGCGCTCTGCTCTCACTGCTGAGGGCCTGCCCAGGTACAATTCCTGGTTGGGGAACTAAAATCCCACTTTGATTCTGTGAGCCTTATACTTGCTTTCTATTACTTGTGCACTTGCCTCACCTCTTTGACCATTTTTTTTTGGCCGTGCTGCGGGGCATGTGGGATCTTAGTTCTCCAATGAGGCATCAACCCGCGCCCCCTGCATTGGAAGTGCGGAGTCTTAACCAGTGGACCACCAGGGAAGTCCATTTGACCATGTTTTAATCACCTTTGTATCTCCTTAGCTGCTCAGTAAATATTTGAATCAAAAAAAAAAAAAGTAAGAACTTACTTTTCTGTCCAGCATCTATCCATTAGGAGAACCCTAATTTTTTCAATGTATATACTTATATCTGGAATAACTTAAAGTGATCTTCCAATAATAAAATTACTATAATTAAAGATAAACATGACTTAGCACTCAGAAGTCTATGACAGTTAACAAGAGTGACAAAATATATCACCCACATGAATAGAACCTGGTGGAAAATTATCACAATTCTCCTCTTGTTACAACCTGTATTTATATCGGATTTCTTATCAAAACAAAGAATAAAACACACACTGCTGGGCTTCCCTGGTGGCGCAGTGGTTGAGAGTCCACCTACCGATGCAGGGGACGCGGGTTTGTGCCCCGGTCTGGGAAAATCCCCCATGCCGCGGAGCGGCTGGGGCCGTGAGCCATGGCCGCTGGACCTGCGCGTCCGGAGCCTGTGCTCTGCAACGGGAGAGGCCACAACAGTGAGAGGCCCGCGTACCGCAAAAATAAAAAAAATACACTGCTGAATAAGAAAATATCTTTCTCAATGCCTAAAACTTGGACAGCACTGGAGTTAACTGTAATGAGATTTGTGATACATCTGAATGTGACAAAAAAAATTGCCCAAGTCTTCTAAATCCTATAGCAAGGATGTGAAATAAATAGGCAATAAATATTATTGGTGCTAAAAAGCTCCAGGAAACTTGTTCAAGGTCACCCAAAGTAGCCTGTAAGCATGTATACCTGAGGGAAAGAATAACAAGGGCTCCCAACCAGAACTTTCTTCTCGGGCATATGGTGACTACTACTGATGCAAATGTCCTGGGGGCACAAAGACCTCCCACAAAGGCAAATCACATGGTGTGCCCCTCTCCAGCCCCACTCCCAGTATTTTTATACAAGGAAAATCAGATCTAAATAAGTACCAAGGTGAGGTAAAGGGTCTGGCTAGACAGGACATCTCTACTTGTCATGCCTTCCCGACTAGAAAATAAAAGGTGGGGAAATGAGGAAACAACAGGGACAACTTCCTTGAGTGAAGCAAATGTATGAAAAGCTTAAGATTCCTCTTCATGATGTTGACCAGCTGAACTACTCACTCTTCTTTTGTTAGAGCACCTAGCCCAGAACTTGGCACATAATAGGGGGTTAAAAATGCTTTAATCCTCCCTGCTCTGCTCTCCCAACCCAAGGGCATCTGGCTTCTGGCTGGCAAAATCTCAGGGTCCAAACCACAAAGACGTGTAACATTTTGGGGAAACCTAGAGGTTGAGTGCAAAGAAATAAATCCTACAATCAACTCCCAAGTTCCCTGTACACTTAGTGACCCACCAGATACCAAACTAGAAAATAATTGGAATTGCTTCACTCTAGGGTGTGAGGGAAAGTTCTAAGAGGAAACTAAAGCCCTAAAAAACTAAAGTCAAAAGAAAATGTGGGTGATTATGTAAGAAGTAGAGGCCAGAAACATTAATCAAGACACAAGTACTTAAGAGTTATAGTACATCAAGCTAATATTTTGTAAAGAGCAACCACATGACAAAAACACTCCAAGCTTTAAGCCTTCCTTGGCCTTGGAAAGTCATGAGACTTTTTTGGCTAAAGCAAGGAATTGCTTTAGTGAGAGGGAAAAAAGAACTTCCAGACCTCTAGGTGGCTCCCATTTTTAAGCAACTACCTCTCTACCTTAACTAAATGGCCAAGTGACACTAGTTATTTATTCAAGTCACAGCAATAGCTGGACAGTACTAAACATCCTTAGAACTATAACTCTCCTTTTTCTACTCCAGTTTGCCCTTTCTTCCTTTGAATTCGAGCACTGGTGCAATCCACAGCTGCTGACTAACATGTTATCATATGACATGTGCAAACTAATGTGACATGGTAAGTTTTTTTTTACTTTCAGTAATCCTGTGCTGATGAAAAAACCGTAATTCCTTTAATGATGTACTTAGAAAAAGGATTATCTACAACAGAAAATCACAAGGGTAACACCAATTAAAAGGTGTCTCAATTTATTTATGAATTTTCCACAGAGCTCCAATGTATTCATTTTACCTGATATCTGCAAAGGATATTTCATGTTATACATAAAACCAAAAAAGAAGGAATGTAGGAGACAGCCAGCCTGGCTTTTGTGTTAGAAGCAGATTTAACAGTGATAAAGAAGGCAATCAATATACAAATCACAAGTTGTATTACTATCTTATTCATTACAACAATAACTATTTATTGAGCATTTACTATATACACACCAGGCACTGGGTATAGACTGGTGAATAAACCAGGCATTATTTCTGCCCTCAGGGGCAAGAGAGAAATATTAAACAAATAACACATAATTATAAACTGTGGTAAATATTAAGAAGGAAAAGAGAACTGCTATGAGGGAGACGATCAAGGGGTTCTAAGTCGCATGACGACACGGGTGGCCTTCTCAGGGAAGACGTTTATAGAGGATATCTGAACCAGCACCCAAGGATGAGAAATTACTCAAGGAGGTGGTCCTGAAA
Organism: Globicephala melas; assembly: GCF_963455315.2. Taxonomy (NCBI): domain Eukaryota; kingdom Metazoa; phylum Chordata; class Mammalia; order Artiodactyla; family Delphinidae; genus Globicephala; species Globicephala melas. The sequence continues at coordinate 81,717,695 of NC_083323.1, forward strand.
TAGACCACCAGCAGGAGCCCTGAGGTGAGTCTGCTAGAGAGCTGAATCACGTGGCTGGCCAGAGATGAAAATGGGGGACGGGACCAAATGACACAGGACCTTGTAGGAATGTTGAAGATTTTATATTTTACCCCAAGAATAAGAACTCTGAAGACTTTAAAGAGCAAGTGACTTCTTTTTTCTCTTTCTGGCTGCTGGTGGAAGAGGGACTGGAAGGAAGGGCAGAGTGTGAGCCGGAGGCCTCTGCAGTGGGAAAGAGGACGGTGGTGGCTTGAACCAGGATGGGAGCATAGTGGAGACTGAAAATCAGGTTTGAAAGAGATTATGCCCAAAAAGTAGACAGGACTTTGTGACAAACTGGTTGGCTGGGGGGTGACAGAACAGAACACAGAGTGGAAGATAACTCCAGCCTCCTGGCCTGAGCCACTCATTAGATGGATGAGATGAAAAACTGAGGAGGAACAGTCTGAAAGGTTGAGTAATCATGAGCTCAGTTTTCAAGAAGTCACAGATGCTGCCATTTATTTACTGGCTGAGATGGGCCAGGCACCATGTTAGGTGTTCTACTTGTCACAGCATCGCTCTTAGTAATAATATCCCCATTTTGCAGAAAGCTTTGAAGTTTAAAATCTATTTAGGGTTGGAGCAAGCTAGCAGGAGAGAAAACAGGTGATACATTATTTTTAAAATCCAATCCTCAGAGTTATGATGCACAATATTTTCCTATCCCACTCCCATCTCCACGCCACTGCTACCTGCAAAGAGTTTTGCTATGTTTTGAACACTAGCAAGATATCTAGGACCCTAATGGTTTACAATAAATGAGCAAACCCATTATGCCAGGAATCAGCCATAATGGAAAGAGTAACAATATTCAACATTGAACATTTTTACTCTCATTACCTACATCAACATAAGACAGATCAATTAATGAGTAAGAAACTCTGAAACACTCATCATTTCTCAAAATGACCAAGTCATTCAAGTCAAAAATTAATGCAAGCCACACAGTACAGAGGCTACAAAAGCCAAGCATTGAGATTCACATTAAAAAATCGAAACCTTAATAAAAATACTAGGCAAAAAGAAATGATACCACAACCTCACAGAATTTAAATTCTGCAATTCCTAAATATCTCAACCGAATGACAAATTCAGGAAACATGCACACTAAAAACAATCTAAACATTCTCACTTCTTTTAAACTGTTTTTCTCTGCAGCATGCTGCCACTTCAGCAAACTGAAATGCCTTTCCTCCCTGCACAGTCCCATGATTTCCTCCCTCTCTGAGCTCTCTGATGTCCCCCTCAGCTACTGAAGCCCCCAAATTAGGTCTTATCAATGAACCTAGAAAGAATTCAAGGCATTACTGCCAACTGTGTATCGAGAGTACCGTCTTAAGACTCTTAAAAGGAGAGAAAATGAGGAAGGGGAGGATTTTTGAAAGGTTTTACCGTCTACATTACAAATTATATTTTTGTTGTGTCTGATCCTTCAAAAGTCCAATCATCAAATTATGTTCAGTCTTCTTTAAGTGGGGTATGGTCACATATAATATTTATGGTTTGGGATAGTTCCCCATGGGGATAAATAGAATTAAAAGTACAATTGATATGCCAGCTAAAAGATAAAATCTCACACAAACCATCCTCCAAAACAATACTGCTCTGTCCTGCCTCCTGATTCCTGTGTCCATGCAGTACCTCTCCCTGCAGAGGGCTAGCTGGCATTCACTACTGCCTCACCCAGGCAAAGGATGGGATGCTGAAAATCCATTAAGAAAGCTTCCCATTTTTCTGTTCCTTCACAACATGATTGCCAACTCCTGGCAACCCAGAGATGAAAGACTTAAGAAAAAAGAAAATTAAAAAATAAAAGACTGGGACTTCTCTGGTGGCGCAGTGGTTATGAATACGCCTGCCAATGCAGGGGACTCGGATTCGAGCCTTGGTCGGGGAAGATCCCACATACCTCAGAGCAACTAAGCCCCAGAGCCACAACTACTGAGCCTGCGCTCTTGAGCCCGCGAGCCACAACTACTGAGCCCACGTGCCACAACTACTGAAGCCTGCGCGCCTAGAGCTCAACAAGAGGAGCCACCGCAATGAGAAGCACACGCACAGCAACGAAGAGTAGTCCCCCACTCACCGCAACTAGAGAAAGCCCGCGCGCAGCAACGAAGACCCAACACAGCCAAAAATAAATAAATCTAAAAATAAATAAATAAATAAAAGATTACCTGGGGCCTTCTACCAGAATGGGTGGTTAATCCCACCGACAGAAAATCAGAAATCTATCCATATTTAAAGGTGCTTCCTGCAGACAAAACAGATCTAACGAAGAATTCCTGTGGCACATTACACTGGAAAATCCATAAATGTTCGTCCCTCTGTGTCATCAGGCTGGAGGAATTTTTTTAACGCAATGCTTTGATGTATTGACAAGGTTAACCTGACGGGTTTAAGTCAGCTATGAAACGTGCCCTGCATCTATTTCCCGTCTAATGCCTAAAGATCAGGGGCAATACTGACCCGCAATTATAGCCAACGCCTGCACTGCTCAAGATGCCGTTTGATGCTGAGAAAGTAGTGGTTCAGCAACCAGGCGGCTCTAGGATGCTAAAATAACAACGCAACACTCGATTACGAGCCCAGGTACCTGGCGTGAAAGATCCTGTGCTACACGAGAACCCCACACTCAAAGCTCACGTCCCTTTGGCTTCAATCTTATTAAGCTCTCCGCGACATACCCTCTCAAAGTTTCTAGTTTGCAAAACGGAATTACTCTGAAAGTCCCCTCTTCTGGACTCCCCTCCCCAGACGGGTTGGCGGCAAGGGGAAATAGGCACCGAGGATGGTTAATCGTTCAAACAACATTTAAAAACCTGTAAACCAATCATCTTTTCAGAGGAAAAAAATAAGCGTTCACCAAGCAGTCGCTCGGCAAGCGAGCATCCGATTTCCATTTGGAGCGAAATTAAAGAAGCCAGACATACATTTCCCTTTCCAACAAAAGTGGCCTCTAAACTCCCCAGCCAAGGACACTGGGAGGAAACAGAGGCTGGAAACAAGCTCGTACTCTCGGTCAAAGCGCGTGTGTGCGGCGAGGAGAACGCGCAAAGGGGAGACAGGAGGGAAAAGGTGAACTGGAGGAAGCTGGAGCCCGCGGCGGCGGCGGCGGCGGCGGCGGCGGCGGCGGCGGCGGCGGCGCCGGGGGCGGCGGGGCGGGGGCAGATCGGACGAAGAAATCCGAGGTGCAGAGAGAGGGGCGGGGAAGGGGGAGCCCGGAGGCTCCAGGAGGAGGAGGGAGGGGTCCCGGACGCTGCCCAGAGATCTCGGCCGCCTAGTAAAGTTAATACTTACTCAGTTTCGCAACTGCGCCGCCCCCGCAGGCCGCCCCGCGGGGCCGGCCGGGGCGCTGCGGACGCGGCGGCGCCCGGCGGCCGCCCAGCGCCGGTCCCCGGCCACGCAGCCCGGGGCGCCTCGCTCCCCGGCGCTCCTCCGGCAGCGCGCCCCGCACCGGCGGGAGGCCCCAGCTCCCCGGCGCGCCCTCTCCGCGCACCTCCCGGCCGGCGCTAGGTGAGCGCGGACGCCCCAGGCGGCGGTGCCTGGGTGTGCGAGCGCGCGGGCAGCTGCGGCACCGCCGGCGAGAGCCGCTCCCAGTGCTGCGCCGATGCCGCGGGCCAGCGGGCAGGCGAGGCTGGGCAAGGAGACGGGCACCGGGCGGCGGGCGCGGTGCGGGACGCCGGGCGAGCGTAGACGGCGGAGTCCGCGGCCGGCTCGCTCCCGCTGCCGGTGCCTCTGGGCGGGGGGCCGGGCCGGGGGCCGGGCCGGGCGGCTGGCGGCTCCGCCCCTTCGCCGGGCCGCTGGCTGAGCGCGCGAGAGCGGCGGCGCGGGGGCGCCCCCCTCGGCCGGGCGCTCGGGTTACAGCCGCCGCTCCCCTGCTACCCCGCCCGCGCCTCGCCGGTTCGCCCGCGCCGGGAGACAGTGTAACGGAACTGGGACGCCAGCGCTGCATTGTGGGAGCTTTTAAAGCGGCGGGGAGCGTGGCGCAGCCGCTCGGGCTGTCGGTTCCCCGCCCCATACCCCCCGGCACGGCCCCCACGCCACCCGGCCGGTCGCACACCCCCAGCCAGCCGAGGCCCGTGGACCTGAAAGCCAGAAATGGTGAGATGACCGGTGCCTCGCTGACTCTCACGGAGCAAAATCTTCCATAGCCCGGGGATGAGACTTGCAAAACTGCCCTCCACCGTCACCCCGGAAAGTAGGAGGCTTTTTCTGCGGACGCTTTAAAAAAAAAAAAAAAAAAGCCCTTCCATCCCCTCAGGACTGGGTTTGAATTGCTTTTCATCTGGAGTGGCAATGATTCAGCGACCCCCTTCTCAGCAGCAGGCAGTGACAGAGACAGGAGACGAAAAACACAGCGAATGAATCAGACGTGAGTAACCAAGTTTAGAAAGAGCTGGGCTCAGATTCAGAAAACCGCTCCCCACTCCACCACACACACACACACACACACACACACACACACGCATATGCACACGCATCTACCTTTAAATATAGCAAATTGTCAATGAAGGAAAGCAGTGCTTTCATATGGAAACGCAGATGTGTGTGTTGTTTTCACCATTCCACCTCTTTTTTACGGCATGCGATTACTCTAGCCACCAGACAGAATCCATTCTTTGGGCCAGACTTCTGCTTACACAAGCCCACAACTCAGGAACAGCTATCAGTTTGGAGGGAAATGGGATGAGGATGAATAATGGATGAGGTGCAAGGAAGCATTCCAGTTATAAAATGTCCCTTTTGATTCTCCAGACACTCAGTTTTTGGGTTTTTTTTTTTCTTTGCTCTTTTGCTTTTTTAATCATCGAAACGGGAATATTACATTTGAAGCACAACTTGTTACCGCTCGTCTTACTCAGGGCTTGATTCGTTTTGTTTGGAGTTTGGGTTTGTAGGCTTTTTGTTTCTTTCTCTTTTAATTTTGACCTTTAGTTATTGCACAGCTCATTAGTTCCTCTACCTCAGAGGTGAACTGAGGAGAGGGATGGTAAGACTCCACTTTGGCTAATCTACATTTGGAGGATTTGGGGACAAGAAAAGCTCTCTATGATTCAAGTGTAAAGCCCGAGGGAACTTTTTTTAAGAGACTCTGTAGGGCATGGATCCTCTTCCCTGAGGAGTTTTCCAACCTTAATGTTAACATTTCCTAAGCTCTCATTCCCTTGTCAACCTTTAATTCCACTGAGTAACACCAGTCACTGCCTAATTGCCAAATCTAATGGAAAAATTCAGTCCCCATCTTCTGGTGCCCTTTGTGGCATTTGCCAATGTTGACCCCTTCTTTTTTAGGACCTTCCTCCCTTTTTCTGCTGTGATAGTCATCCTTCTTTTTTTTGTTATTAACTTTTATTGGAGCATGGTTGCTTTGCAATGTCATGTTAGCCTCCACTGCACAACAAAGTGAATCTGCCATAGTCATGCTTCTTTCATGGAGGTCTTGAAACAGGGATGAGTGATAACAGGAAGGAGTGTGGCTATTGTTAAACCAGGACTCAGGATCTTACCAAGTAGAAGAACCTTAATCTAGTCTCTCTTGGTCACCAGGAGGGTCCTGACCTCGATTTTATCATGCATCCAGAGGTGAACAAGTTGACTGACTCATGACAGCTACCTTTCATGTGACCAGCATTTAAATCAGATGAAATTTGCTATGATTGAATATCTGTGTCCACTATTTAGGGAAAGCACTAGGATCCAGGTACCTGATAAGGTATCCCTACCTCCGAATCAGAGTGTGCCTTACTGGTGGCTGCAGAAGTCAGTGAAGTTACCTCTGTCCAGCCCGGATAAACCCAGAAAAATCTCTTCCCTACCTCAGCCCCATGTGGTTAATGCATTCTTTCCTCAGCATATAGTATAATTTGTTTTGAGCTTTCTTAGCCATAATCACACCCCTGTTAAGCCTTCCTGAGATCACACCAAATGTCCTTGGCAGGATTTGTAAACAACCCTTATTTCTGCTTTCTAATTATATTCCCTGAAAGTAACCTAACTAGATGAGTGAGTATTCATGCACTTCAAGCCCTGTGATGTAATCAGATTTGATTTTCAAGAAAAGAATCTGAGAGGATGGATTCAGAAAAGAAGAGAATCTGAAGGGAGAGAAACATATGGGGATAAATTCCTTTCTCTGGCAATCCCTGGCAACTTTGTCTTTATTGTGTCAGTGGAATCAGATTGCTAAGCTTGAGAAATATGTATCTGGACCAACACTTCCCAAACAGGTCCACCAGGGAACACCACCTTGTAAGATGGGATGCTGGGAAGACAGTTGTACCATGTCAGATAAGGCTCATGGAACACAGTTGTGACTACAGGTTAGGCCAGAAGAAGCTTGTCAGTGGGTCAGATCCATTAAGGGCCACGTGTCGGGAAATCCGTTCATGAGGAAGTCCAAGGGAGAAACAAACATTTTGTCAGAAACAAGTAGGTATGTGTGCTGGAAAGAGTAAATTATGGACTTCTGAGTATAACTTACACATTTTTTTATTGTCTAGTCCCACCTATCTTCCCTTCTCTTTCGCTGCTTCTTTCCCCACTCTGTGTTTCACCCAGACTACTAACAGCTTACTAACCTCAAACGGTGGCTCAGGACCACTCCTCACTTCTCTTACCATGTGACCCTGAAATTGCTTGTTTACCAGTGGAGCCCTTACTATCGTCCTCCAACTTCGCCCCCCCACCCCCTTCTTAAAGCCGGGGGCTCTGTTGTATTTATAGCTCTATCCCCCATGCCTGACACAGGGCCTGGCTCAGACTGGGAACTCAATTAATATTAGTTGAAATAACAATTAAATGAATGAATGATAGTATAAATGCAGTAAACTCATGTCATCTACTCATCTGTTATACTTGCCTTGGATCTTCTTCCTTCTAACCTATGACGAGCTGAGAGTTCCATTTTCGTCATTAATTTATAAACATAATAAATATGGTACTGTGCTAGTTTTGGGCTTACAAAAATTAATGACAAAATTAATATTAATATGAGCTCACAGGCCATCTGAGGAAAGAGATGCTAAAAGAGAAAATTAGGTAGATAATGCTAGTTGCCCATCCCATTCCCTTTCTCCACATCTTTCTTAGTAATAGAAACCTGATTTTGTGCCCAGTGAGAAGTTTTCTTTCACAACCTTCCTTGCAGATAGGGGTTACTAAGTGTTGGCCATGTGGATATGGGCCTTCCAGGAAAACTCATTTGTGTGTCCTCATTTATGAGCAGAGCTGAGTCAAGCACTATTCTTGCCTGAAACACAGATGTAATAGCTGGAGTTACAGCAACAATCTTGTGATATCAAGGCTACCTTGAAGCCTGAAGTCATATACTAAAATTTGTACAAATGGGATCATTTAAAGTTATTCAGCCTATCTTACCAAGCCTGCATTTAGTCACTGTTACTGACAAGTTTGGAAGGAAAAAAACTCATCTCTCCTCTTGTCTTCAGTATATGTGTGAAGAAAGCAACTAAATGTGGTTTTCTTCACCATTCCTAGTGAAAATCTTGTACACGTACTGAAACACTGCAAAGATCTATAAATATTGTGATTTATTTGACCCACATAAAGGGCCTTTTTAGAAACAACCAACAGTTCTCAGATCTGTAGGAATTTTTTATTTAATGATAGTTTCTTGTTAAAAAAATAATAAAATGTTTAGAGACCAAATCATAAATAACTCCTTAAAGGAGCCTCCAATAATTTGATGGAGCAGGAGGGTGATTAAAATTTTATTATGTTAAATAGCAAAGTACAATATAGAAAGAAAATAAAGCATAAACTATAAATGGAAACTATAACAGTTTATACCAAAAGGAATAAATACAAATATATTCAGAAATAGGATTTAAAATATGATTGACTTCTTATTTAGGCAGAAGTTTTTTGAGAGGATAATCCCACGAAAATGAAAGTCTTGTTTTTTTTTTTTTTTTTTTTTGTGGTACGCGGGCCTCTCACTGTTGTGGTCTCTCCCGTTGCGGAGCACAGGCTCCGGACGCGCAGGCTCAGCGGCCATGGCTCACGGGCCCAGCTGCTCCGTGGCATGTGGGATCTTCCCGGACCGGGGCACGAACCCTTGTCCCCTGCATCGGCAGGCGGATTCTCAACCACTGCGCCACCAGGGAAGCACTTGGTTTTTTAATTGTAGGCTAGGAGAATGGATTTGGTCAGCTGAGATTAACTATGGGGGGCCTCCACAAGAGCCTATACTAGGATCCAAATACTGGGGAAAAACAGTGAATGTGGTGCCTGATGTTAAGAAGTTGCATCTTTGTAAACACGTGCAGTAAAATCTGGACTGTCTGGCATTCTTTCCACCTGAATGCCACTCACCAATCTCCCTACACTTCTCCAATGCTATAATTGAGGTTTATAATGATGTCCCCGATATGACTGCTGAATCATAGCAGAAAGATTAAAATATCTTCTGCTTTGCCTTTATGTGTTTAATTATATTTTTATTAATTGCAAACTGGAAATCTGATCTGTTTATAACACTGCTGGATTAACCAGAGCCTCGTTATCAGGGACCCAATCATCCACAGTAACAGAGTTTATCGTTCTTGGAGGGAAACAACCCAACAACTGATTTAAAATGTGAGATTTATATGACCATAGTAAGAATAATTATTATAAAATAATTTAGAATCATCCAGCCACATTTGAAAGAATTGTAACAAATGTATTGATTAATAATAAATGCTACGCATCTAATTCTTTTAATAAGTATAATAACTCATATTCTGTAGAAAGAGAAAAATTACCTTAGAGTATGAATAAGTAAATCTTCATTTAGGCGTAGGCCCAGGAATATTATAAATTGAGTTGCACTGTATGTCCAAATTTGGCTTAGGGTCCTGTCAAGCTGTTCCTCTTCTCACCCTTGGTTTTCTCAGAGATGTATTGCTCTGGTGACAATGAGGGGCCTCTAATAAACATGAAATGAGCATGTGTCTTAGATCAGGTTCTCTGGAAGCAGAGCCTGAGACAGGGATTCTTGTGCAAGTGACTTATTGAGGGTGTGCCTCACGAGAAGGGGAACGAGGGAGGTAGCATAGGGTTAGGGGGATAAAAGCAAAGACAAGACAAGGCCTCAGCTGGAGACCAGCTTTAGCATGATCCTGTGGGGAACTCTGGAGCAGGAATTGGACCACAGAGTTGGTTCCTTGGGGCAAAGAGATTGGCCTTTTGCACACCTATTATCAGTCACTCATTGGCTGTAGGTTGGTGGTAACCCCTAATGCAAGGCACCTCCCGTTCCCCCCAAGGGTACAGGTGGTTCTGTGAGAGAGAGGCAGCTGCATTTAGCAACCAACACTCACAACAGCTAGGGCTGCACATACTGGCCCCAGGAAGGGATCTGAGAAGGGTACCGACAGCACCCATGACACATCATATATGGATAGCACCCATGATACATCATATATGGATAGGTTAGAGCTCCACACCCAGCCCTTAAGGATCCTGTAACAACTGAAGCACACTACTAAAAGTACTGCGGAGACCAAGCACCACGTGCAGCCTTGTCTCTAAAGGAAAGCATGCGCAGAGCACAACTAGGGACGTGCGGAGGCCGTCTCTCCTTCCAGCACAGGCTTGGGAACTCCCTCTCTCCTCACCTACCTTTTGTGCCAAGCAGTGGCAGCTGGTGGTGGCTTCAGTGACTGAGGTGAAGTGCCCAGTAAGGAAGGAACTAAGGATGTTAGGAAAATTTAGGATAGATCCAGACAGGCTGGGACGGGACAAGGGGACTTTTGGGTTAAGGCTTATGTCTGAGGCCACTTGCTAACCTCCCCCTTTGTTCTCTTCCACTGGCCCTAGAAATGTACTTGCTTGCTTATCTTTCCTCTGTCAGCCCCTCAGCTGCCCACTAGGGTTTCTATTTCCCCTGGCCGCTGGAGCTGTGTTTGTCTGTCTTCAAACAGCTTTTCCGCCACTCTTTTTTTTGGTTTTTAATTATAGTTGATTTACAATTTTGTGTTAGTTTTAGGTGTACAGCAAAGTGATTCAGTTTTATATATATATTTTTTTTTTCTCAGATTCTTTTTCCCACCACTCTTAATATAACAAACATTCAACTTCAGCTTTGCAACACCTTCTAATAGTTTGACGGCTAAATATGATGGTGGGTGTGGGGAAAGGGAGTAGAGTAAAAATCCTTCCCATGCTATTCCCCTTCCTAAATTTAGCCCCATGAGCCAAGTGTAGCGTGGGTGCCACTGGTGGGTCTTAGGGAAAAACAGAGGCCATGCTGCTGATTCACCTGCATTTCAGGGGAGCACCCAAAGGCTGTCCTGGGAGGTGCTGGGTGACGCTCTGGGGTACAATGTGGGAGCAAAGGGGGCAGAGAGCCCCAGAGGAGATACACGTGTGGGCAGGTGGTACAGGAGCAGGGACAAGGCTGTGCATGGTGTTCCTCTAGCAAACTTGGGCACTTTCCTTCTCTCTCTCCCCTGGTCCTTCAGCCCCAGACCTTCCGCTGAAGACACCAGTTTAGACTAATGGAAGATACATTGACAACTGAGACTAGGTGAGTGTGAGGCAAGAGTGTAAAATACTGGCTATTATAAGCCCTGAAGGAAGGGAGGAAAATCATAATTTTTTTTTTTTTCTAATCTGGGAAAGGAGGAGATGTTCCCTTTACCCTAAGGCTGGGGTAGAAATAAATGACTCCCCAGAACTACTGACATTGAGATAACAAATAGTACCACTTTGGCTGGAATCAGAACATTTTCTAATTCTGTACTCAAATAAGTAAGGGGTCCGGGTGGCCTCAGCAGTACAGCCCACATGGGTGCCGTGTGACACGGTGGAAGGCAGGGTGGGCAGGTTAAGACATTAATGGTGTCATCGTCTTATGACTGACATCTTCCAGGAGAGACCCTTCCCTTCCTGCTGCTGCCCTTCAGCCTATGTGGGGATTTCAGTCTTCCTGACCTGTATGGGAGGTAAGGCAACCCATTTAAGTAAAAGAACTTTCAAAGAACTCCAAGCCTCTTTTCTCAGAAAGATTGGGAAGATACCAAGACAGATTTTGGTTCAAGTCCTGACTCTGCTTCTTACTACTTGAGACCTTAGTTTTCTTATCTGCAAAAAATAAGGGGTAGAAGAGAAGAGGATAATACTAGTAGCATGTAAAGACTTACTGTGATTAACTGGAATAATGTGTGTAAAGCGTTCAGCACAGTGCCTGGTACATAAGTGTTGTTGTTGCCATTATTATATTATCATCATCATCTACAGGCCTGTAGGTGAGAATATAAACAAAGCCAATAATTATAATTTTCCCATTCAGTATACTCTGTGCCAAACATTGTTCTGAATACCTCTCATATAATTTTTTAAATACAACAACCCTATCAGGTATACTATTACACCCATTTTATAGATTAGGAAACCAAAACGGAGAGAGATTAAGTAATTCACTCAAGAGTCCATCATTAGATAGCGGCAGAGCTGGGATTCAAACCCAGGAAGTCTGACTTCAAAATCTGTACTCTTTACCACTGTAATTAGAGTGAGGCAAGACTCAAAAAGGGCTGAGAGAATGCAGCATAGAACTGGCAAAGGTTCAGGGTGCAAAGATTAGAAGGGAATTGCAAATTGAGGTCTGGGTTAGGCCGGTTCCTTTCACCTGGTGCCCAGAGCGTGCTGAGGGTGAGGGCTGAGGAGTGACGATCAGGCAGCCCCGGCAGCATCACAACTTCCTCGTCATGGACTGCTCACCCAGCAAAATAAGTTAACCTACTATTGGAGAATGATTGATGTTTCCAAGTCAGTTTACAAGCAAATTGGGCACATAACCCACAGGTAAACTATGATGAAGACAACAGTGTGCATTTTCAAGGACATTCCTGGTCTTACGTGTCTTTTACCAGGTAAGGGACCATCCTAGGAAATAGCCCAGTGAGTGCTAGTTCTTCGGCTTAATAAACTTTTTCACCCTGGGTGAGTCCCTTTGCCTTCCTGGACCTTTCTAAGGTGGAAGCGTGGTCTGACAGAGGTCTTTCCTCTTCCACTGTTCCCTGTGTACCTTCCGTGCGTTTATTCCAAGAGGGCCGGACATCCAGGTGGGGCTGCATTGTTCTTTCAGCAAGGGCTTCTAGAATTACCTTATATGTCACATCTGGCTCTAATAATCTGAATATATGCATCATAAATTGAAATAATTGGTGTCACAGAAAGAGAAGAGACATGGCAGAATAGGCTTGCTCCAGCTTCTAATAATGACCCAAACAGTTAAAAAATCCAACTAAAAAATCCAGGAAAAAAAAAAATTGAGTTAGGCTTAATTTGTACCACGAATATAATATTCAGTGAATATAATTCTGTTATTTATTTTTTACCTTATTCTGTGACTTCACTCGTAGCATTCAATTTATATATTGATTTCTAAGCATTGGTTTCTAAAAACGTCATCCTGTGAGCAATATGGGCCACTAGAGCTTTATAACAAATAAATGGACGAAGAGTGGATGCCCTATGAAGAATGCCCGTGTTACTTGTTGCCCTCAAAACTGGGACGTCCCCATACTAATAGGGGTCACAACAGCACGTCAAACTGCAGAAAAAACTGCATAATACTTCAGTGATTCTAGACAGAAGTAGATAATCAATTCAGCCCCGGGTAGCTTCAGAGAGTAAGTCAAAAGAAAGAAATCTTTTTATTCTCCTCAGGGCAGAGATGTTTTTTGGTTCTGTGCTTTAATTTTAGCCCCTGCTGTTCCCTAGGGAAGTGTTGGTTAAAACAAAAACCACTGTTTATTAGAACCAAGTGTCAGAAATTAATCAAAGATGAGTAGCATGTCAGTTTCCCTACTCCTGTAATAAAAGAATAATTGTGATTGTACTCTGGGGTCCATGTAGGTAAGGGGTCTAGTTCTGTCTGGCCATTTGACGTAGAAGCAAATAAGGGGATAAAAAGGAGTTATTAAAAACAAAAGCAAAACGAGCAAGACAAAATGAAATATGGGAGCTAAAATTCCAGTCCTTGGCAGTCAACCCCCAGGCTTGGGTGTTATGCAGAAAAAGGAAACCGTTGGAGACCCCATGGCAGTGTCAGTCAAGGCAGGTGGTTTTAATTTCTGTTTTTCTAATAGGCTGGAGTTGGAAAAGGGAAGAAGTGGTGATTTGGGGGAAGAACTACTTTGCACATAACCAGTAGTTTACTGTGAGCAATCAGGGACATCCTTAGGGTATATTTTAGAGATAGTGAAAACTTCACATGAATGATTAAAATTCAAATTTCTAAAATTGAGAGAAAATAATTCTTAATTATTTATTTATTAATTAGAATTATTTAATAATTCTAGTTTCTTAATGTCGGCAGAAGGTAACGTAGGCAGAAGACAAGATGCATTGGGAGGTTACATGGGTTTAAAGGAGGTCTGACAGGCTGCGTACAGGACTCTAATCCTCCTGGGGCGAGGACAGCATCTTGGAGTGCTCTCCTCTTCTTTCAGACCTACTCTCCAGCAGCCAGTTCAGTAGTTACTGTGCATGTAAGAGGTGCTTGAGTGAGTCTTTGTTAGATAAATGAAAAGCAAATTAATGCACTTTTCAGAGCGACCTTCAGAGACCCGAGCCTGAGTGAGGACAGCTGTCAAAAGGATAGACTCTTTGAGGATGAAATATATTGAAGTCTTCCAATGCTGGTTGTCAGTTTCTAACCCTTCTTCATCCTCCTGGCTACTCTCACCTACCCCAGAGGACAGAGCCCTGTAGATGGCTCCAGGTAAGCTGTGAAGTGAGTGGATTAGCATCTAGGGTGGGGCTGGTGGGGCTGACTTTGGGCAATTTATTTTATCTGTCTGGGCCTCAGTTTCTGCCTGTGTTGGTGACGGTTGTGGTGGTGGTGGTGGTGCTCGTGGGATGAACTGGGAGATCGGGATTGACCTACATACACTAATATGTATAAAATAGGCACCTAATAAGAACTTGCTGTATAAAAAAATAAATAAAATTAAAAAAAAAAAGAATGTTTACCAAATAAAGTGATCTGACCTAGAGTAGGCCCCAGTTCAAGGTAGCCTTTATCCTTACTCTTACTATTGAAATCAGAAGTTTCAGGTCAGAGGCCTGATCTTTTAGTGAGATGCTTTCCCGAATCTGTCTCATGGTGGGACAGGGAGACAGTGTGAGACCAGAAACCTAGCTTCTGAGGAGCGGGAGGGAGGGCACTGATGCCCTGGTGATGTTTCAGAAATGAGCACCGGTACCAGGTGGGCCAATATGAGACAGAAAAGTTTCTTCATGCACTTATTTGTTTTTGTTTTGGGTCCATTCTGCTGATAAACCTCCTCACTCAGAGGTTATTACTGCAAATGAAAAATACTGGTAAACCAGTATTTTGGCATTAGCGTTCTGAGTGAGAGCTCCAGTGGCAGGGAGGGGCTGAGCCATGGTTGAAGGGTTTCTTTTTGTTGACTGGGAATGCTTGTTCATCACTTTGTAAAGTTGGCTGAGGGTCATCAGGTTATAGTGGAAAACCTTAAGAGTCCCATGGCAGCTTTTCCACAAGTCTTTATTGCTGGAATTTCACTGGCTTCACGCCCATCCAAGCAGCCTCTGTCAGAAGGAACCAGAGCAGCTGTGACATGTCTGTTCAGGGCAGTATTGCATAGGCGTGAAGCAGTAGCTCCGTCTTCCCAAAACCCAGTAAAGTCCCCTGTCACGGCAAAGCTGAAGCTGAGAAAACTTGAATTACTGCCTGTCGAGCTGCAAGGGGTCTTAGAGCTCATCTCATCGAATCCCTTCGATTTCCAGTTGAGGAATCAAATCCAGAGATGTCTGAGGACCTGCTCAAGATAACGCAGCTAATTAGGCTCAGAGTTAAGACTCAAGATGGAATACAAACAAACACTTGTATTTATTCAACTTCATTTCGATTCCTTGTCTCATAAACTTGTATCTCTCTGCAAAATACTTAAGACAACAATAAGCTGGGATAAGAGAAATTTGTGAAATTGTGTCAACATGTTTGGGGTTGTCTTCATATTCTCTGAAACCACAAAAGGCATTTGATTAAATAGTTTGCAGCCAATTTGAGAATTCGTATTTATTTTCAAATGGTGCTTTCATTTTCCGAAGTTAAAGAAATCATTTTTTCGTACTCAGGCTTCAGAAAGGCTGGGTGGGCTTTCGATACCCATGGCGATGGTTCCTTATTGCCAGAGCCACTGTTAGACCAAGTACTGCTTGGAAGGCAATTCGAGGTAATTTCAGAGGAGCCCCATGTCATGTCTCTCTGATTATAGTACGTGTGGTTGTCAAGCGAGAGAAACCACATCCCTTGGTGAGCTCCGCAATCAGTGGGCTGTGAGCAGTCAGTCAGCCTCACGGGGAACAGCCTTCCACGGTACTTAAGACACAGGACTTACCCCCAGATCAAGCTGCTCAAAATTGCCGTTTTACTCAAGATCAAGCATTTCAGAAGTCATGTTGTACGCAGTAGGGGAACTATTAAGTTGTAATGAAATAGAACAGCTAGAAAGAAGAAAACAAATGTGTACTTCAAAGATGCAAAGGAGTGTCTTCATCAGGGCCCTGTTCAGATGTATCTTTTCTGCCATGAAGATTCTTCTAATTTTCATTTTGATATGTTTTCCTTTTCTTAATTTTAAACCACGAACTCTCCTTGTGCCAATTAACAAAAAAAGAAATAGAAGTCAGTCACTCCCTAAATTCCTCTTAGCTCGCGACATTCTTTCTCTAGCCATGGTTGCTCGCATGCTGCCTCTTCTAATCTGAGACCCTCACTGCAGTCAGTAATCAAATTCCTGGAGATGGGGTCAGGGAAGACTCAATCCCAAGTTGTCCCCATCCTTCCCCCCGAGAGATCATGCCTATGTCAGTCTTGGTTCCTGTCTTCCACCCTCATCTTTGTCTTTCCCTCTGTTTAGCTCTTTCTTTATACCTTGTAGACTAGAGACATGAGCATGTGAGATTTTTCCTCCCTTCCCTTCTCTTTCTTGGTTACCTTATAGACTTCTCTCATCCTACACCTTGTTCATTATATTCTCCCTCCCATTTTGTTCCAGAAATCTACCTGTAATGCATGGCTGATAAGCATATTCATTTCACTTATGATTAACCTCGAAGGAGGAAAACACATTTTGGTGTGTTTTCAAACTGAAGAACCACTGCCAGAATACGTCTGAAAGTTCGCTTTGACTTTGCATTAAAGTATTCATTTCCCACTCCCCACGGCCCTCACCTCGTCCTTCTCTAATTAAACATAATTTCCATATTAAAAATATTAAAAAAAATTATTTCTAGCTCACGTTTTGAGTGCTACACTACTGTGTTGCGTTCCACTGCCTTTTCAATGCAGATGTACAACAGGAGGTAAATGAGCCCTTTTGAAGTAATTTTGGAACCTGGCCACTTTTAGAAAATTGTTTCTATGAGAAAATGAATTCCCAGCTTTTAGGACATGATTTATTTTAAGTTGGATATTTCCTCTCTGTGTTTGGTACAAAAAAAAATCTTTTTGACGTGGTGACATAAAATCAAAGAGAGCTGACTTGGTTTTTACCTTGTTGAATATTTTCATAATAGAAAAAAATTAACCTGTTTATTTCTTACATTTTATTGTGTTTTGTATAACGTTCTAGAGACCTTGAAATGCATGTTGTTGGTAATTCATAATTTTTCATAACCAGAGATATGCGGAGACTGCAGTTGTACGCCGTTTCTGTTTTTCCCCTCTTCCTGGGCACATGGAGAGACTGTATTTTCCAGTCTGCCTTGTAGCTAGGTGTGGCCATGGGAGTGGGTACTTGCCAATGGAATACGAGTACAAGTGACTCGAGGAACTTCTGCCTCATCTGCTTAAGAGGATCTCCCTGGCCTGAGACTCCCTCTCTTTCCCCCACGTAGCCACCTAGACCAGAGCGACCCTGCAAGCCAGCTGTGGATGGCAGAGTTATTGCCAGCCTGGGTCCCCAGTGACTGGCTGGAGAAGAACTGCCCACCAAGCTGGGACACTTGTCTTGCACTGTTACCTGGGAGACAAACACACTTCACTGTGCTTCGAGCCACTGCATTTTGGGGCGCTTTTTCTTACAGCAGCTTAGCCTACTCTATAAAACTACTACAAAAATTATTTGGTAAAGTATTTTACCAAAATATACTGAATAATCAAAAACTACATAAGCAAAAAGTAATTTTCTTCCAAAAACAAAACTCTAGACATTTTGGTTTTGATTCTGCTAGTGTATTTCTCTATATATTAAGAAATGGATAAGGCTAATTTAATCCTCCATTCAAACATAAAAGTCTGTTTACCAAAGCCAGACATGTTTTCCAAAGAGTTGTTATTTGAAAGGGGTAATATGTTCTGGCCTGCATTATATCTATTAAAGGAAAACAAGTAAAAGAACACCCACCTCAGAAGCACATTTCTTTGATATAGTATCCCATGATAATCCCATTTTAATTAGGGCCAAATTCTGCTTATGATCAAATGCAGTCTCAAGAAACAAAATTCTTCCAGGGTCACTTTATAATACAATAGTGAAAGAAGAATAAAGCAAGGTTAACATCATTGAATTTCAAAAAAAATTATAAATTGGAATGAGGGTAGAATCACACACATATTCATGGTTTATTTTTTATACCACAACTGGTGTCGTATCTAATGGTACTTCTTTGCTGAATATTCTTGTGTATTTGTTGGTTGCTTTGTTTTTCTCACAAAGTAAAGTAACATTTGTAATTTAGGTTTTTCGTAAAGATCTTCCATTGGAATATATATTAACAAGATAATCTAAAATATGAAAGTTAAAATAAATAGTGCCAAATTGGCCCATGGCTAAAAAAACAAACATCTAAGCCCTGAACGAAGTAGGGATGAATTCATTCCTCAAAATCCTAAAACGGGAGAGGTAGGAAAAGGGGTTATGAAAGAATCTACGACCTTAATAACATTAAAAAAACTAAGTGAATATTACAGTATTCTTCGTAGAACTCAGAACTCTGGGTGAATTCTGAGACAAAACATTTAAGAGGATAAAATAGGCATTAGCTACAGGAAAATAATCCATTCTCTCTGTACATATTTTTAACTAGTAGCAAATTCATCTCACTTTATTTTTTAAAAAATTTTCTTTTGTTTTGTTTGGCCACGCTGCACAGCTTGCAAGATCTTAGTTCCTGGACCAGGGATCAAACCCACACCCCCTGCAGTCGAAGCGGGGAGTCTTAACCACTGGATCGCCAGGGAAGTCCCACTTTTTTTTTCTTTAAATGCAATACTGGACTTTAACTCTGTCTGCCAGTATCGAGATTATGATACTTGTAATCTAGATCTTCTTTACTCATACGATGATGTCGACTTCAACCTTAAACGGACATCTGTGTCAGTTCGCTCTAGTAAACATTGCTTCCCCTCTTCCACCAGTTCCTGGCTGCCTGACATAACCAGCTGTCAGACTGACGAGAGAACGTGCTTATAGCGTTCTGTAAGGGGGATAGAATGCAATATGGATATAATGCAGTATGGGATAGAATGCAATATGGATCATAGGTCTGAAAAGAATCAAGGTTCTTAGGTTTTCTACTTCTCGGTTTCTGTGTTTAAAAATATAAACCCACAGGGCTTCCCTGGTGGCGCAGTGGTTGAGAGTCCGCCAGCTGATGCAGGGGACAAGGGTTCGTGCCCCGGTCTGGGAAGATCCCACATGCCGCGGAGTGACTGGGCCCGTGAGCCATGGCCACTGAGCCTGCGCGTCCGGAGCCTGTGTTCCGCGACGGGAGAGGCCACAACAGTGAGAGGCCAGCATACCGCAAAAATAAATAAATAAATAAAATAAACCCACAGAGACTTCCCTGGTGGTGCAGTGGTTAAGAATCTGCCTGTCAATGCAGGGGACACGGGTTCGATCCCTGGCCTGGGAAGATCCCACATGCCGCGGAGCAACTAAGCCTGTGCGTCACAGCTACTGAGCCTGTGCTGTAGAGCCCGTGAGCCACAACTCCTGAGCCCACGTGCTGCAACTACTGAAGCCTGCGCACCTACAGCCTGTGCTCTGCAACAAGAGAAGCCACTGCAATGAGAAGCCCGCGCACCACAACGAAGAGTAGCCCCCGCTCGCCACAACTAGAAAAAGCCCGCACATAGCAACGAAGACCCAACGCAGCCAAAAAATAAATAAAATAAATAAATGAAGTTGCTTTAATGTATATATATATATATACCCACATTATAGTAACTGACCGCTGTGTGACAATTCATCTAGAGTCTTGGTCCAAAGAGTCGTCTAATGCTGGCTTTAGTGCTACTCAACTCTACGACAGATCCAAGCTGGGCCTCAGCTTCCTTATCTGAACATGGGAATACTTTATTAATATTTGTTTTTCCTAAGCCCACTCTAGAAGAAGTCTGTACCTGCAGGAAATTACACGGCACACAACTCTTAACTTAAGGCAAAAATAAAGACAGCCTTAAAGAGGAAACAGTATCACAATGGGGAAGGAGGAGTAAATGGCTGAGGAGCATGTGACTGTGGCAATGCCTCTGGGATGGGCCAGCTGGTCGGAGGGCCAAATCCAGCCTGCTGCCTGTTTTGTTAAGAGCTAAGAAAGACTTCTCCATTTTTAAATGATTTTTTAAAATTCCGAAGAAGAAGAGTATTTCGTAATACATGAAAATTCTATGAAATTCAAATGTTAGTGTCTGTAAATAAAGTTTTATTGAAACACAGACACACCCTTCCATTTATGTGTTGTGGCTGCCTTCACACCACAACAGCGAGAGTTCAGCAGTCATGACAGAGACCGTACAGCCTGCAAAGCCTAACACATTTACTAGCTGTCCTTTATAGAATTAGTTTTGCAAACCTTCCTCTAGAATGTTCAAGGTAGACATGTCCAATGGCAGTTGGAATTTAGATTTTTGGAATAATCCACAAGAAGCAGTAGTTTAAAATGTGGGAGTTGAGGAAGTCAAGAAGAGATTCGAGAAAAGAGGTCTGGAGAAAGCACCTGTGGAAGATGACTTCGATAAGTTGGGAGAGGAAGGAATCCCTGAAGGGAGGAAAGAAGGCACAGGTAGAACACGGTGGGTGTCCCAAAAGCCAAGCAAGGAGTGAGTTGGTGACAGCAGACATGTCAGAGAGATCAGGTAAACTGGAGATAAAACAGTTCATTGGATTTGGTGACTAGAGGTCATTGGTGGCCCCCAAGAAAGAGATTTCTATGAAACAGTGCGGCATTTGCCAGTTTTCAAGAGGTCCAGGAGCAAATAGATTTGCCCTGGAAAGGAGACCAACATTTGTCTGCTTCCTTGCTTGTTGTTTTTCATAGAATACTGAGAGTGTTTGTAGGCCTAACAGAAGCATTCAAGAGATGGAGATGAAGAGAGGAGACAGAGAGCTGAGGAAAGGAATGGAGAAAAGGTTGAAGGGATGCCTAAATTGAATATAGAAGGGGCACAGCTCCCTCTGGAACAATGAGGAAGAAAAGAGTGGACACACAAAGAAAATTTGAAGGGGGAGGCCAAAAAGGACGTGATAACATTAAGTGGCGAGGTTAACTATATAGAATAAGGAAGCTGGAATAACAACGGGGCATTTTAGGGGGGTAAACCAGTAACCATCATGCGTGAAGCTGTACAAAGTCCACTGGAGTGTCTGAAAGGACTGCTGAGGAAAAGTATTTGATATGGTTTTGGAGTCTTTCCCCAAAGTTTGGTAGCTTAGGTGTGGAGATGGAAAAGAAGTTGAAAGAGGCTAAGATTAACATGAAAGACTCCAGAAAAGGTAACACGTGGAAGGACTGTTCAAGAAGACAGTGTTGAAGCAACTCGTCCTGGAGTCCAGACTGGTTGGTAGAGCAAGGGAAACCAGAGGGAACTTGACTAGCTAGGATTAGAAAGAAGACTTAAGAAAGAAATGAGACAGAAGTGTCATTTCTGTAAGGTGAAGGAAGTACAAAAGATAGAAATCAATGAAGATAAAATCAGAAAGGAGGACTTCTATCATCACTATCACCAAATGAAAGATCTTGGAATATTGAAAATAAGGTGTAAGATCTGGCTGTCATGGGGACTATGGGAATCTCAGAAGAAATCTGAAGATGCAGCTGCTTTATCCTGGAAGGCTCTTGTTCCTCAAGGTTTCTTGTCCCTGTATGCGTCCCAGGGTCTTGTAGGGGGAAGGTGATCGGAGGCCAGATAAGTGATGTCTGAGCTGTTTCCAGTGGGAGTAGATCACAGAGAAAAGCCTTAGCCAGAGAATCTTAACTTGAACCTAAGGGGTTTAGTTGAAACTGAGTAGTCCTTTGGAATGGATCTGAACAATGACTCAACTCATGGACTGTCTCACTGGGCACCCTTTCCCTCCCTCCCAGGGGAACTGAGATTGAATGAATAATAGCTGTGAAATGCTCCTTTGAGAACAAGACTCCTACACACTAATAAATACTAAATGCTTTTCATTACAACTTAAGTGGTTGACTTGCTTCCCCTCAAAATGCATCCCAATGAATGGCATGAGAAAGAATGACATTTCCCCAAAATGTTGCACATGAACACTAATTTATTATAGACTCATGCATGTCTATAAATTTTGTTGATTGAAAATTAATTTGCATCAATATTTGAGGAATGGAAGGAGGAAAGTTAATAAGTACCTGAACCATCCAATTATTTGAAGTACCTAGACTTAGCTAAAATTTACTAAAGGATAATTTTAAAACTTATTCATCAAATTAAATAGTGACATTTGGGGGTCATTTGAAATGAAAAGCATCTTTTTTTTTTTCTCAGCTCCCATTTACCTCTTCTCCCCTTGCCCCTGGTCCCAATGCCCATCCCATCCTTGCTGCCCCTAGATATTCTTTCAGAGATTCGGCAGTGGTAGGAAGGAAAATATTCACATATTCCAGAAAGCAAATAATTTCTTGGTCTTCATGACATAAGAATACTAGCTTTCCCACAGAGAAGCAAATTGGATGACAATTTTAGGATAATTGAGTTGCTTGATGCTTTTCAAGTTGTTCGGAAACCAGTGCTGTGAAAACCAGTTTTTTTCAGTGCTACCTGTAGTTTCCTGTGGTAGGAGATTTTCTATTTACCCGTTAAAAACAAAACACAGAGCAAAGGCTTGCAGATTTGTGAGTGGGTTTATGTTATACAGTGGCTTCGAAAATGAAAACTTGGTAAACTAAATTAAAACAAACTGAGTTGCCTAAATTTTCAATAAGTTAGGTATAATAATTTGGGGTGGACCAAAAAAATCTGTATAAAAGAGACCATAGATCCTAATTTTAAATCATTTGAGGGCCAAATGGTCACCCTTTTCCCCCCCTTTCTGGATGGAGATGGAGGGTATCAGGGCTTTCAGGTATGAAACAATGGATAATGATACCAAACAAAATGGTTGGTAATCACAAAGAGAGTAAGGCACAAAAAGAAAAGTATGTGGGCAGAGACAAATCATGGAACTGAGCAGAAACTGAATGACGTTGGCCTCTGCTTCTGAGCCTTGACCATGCATCAGAATTACCTGGAGGGCTTGTAAAAATACAAATTGCTAGCCCCCCACCAACAGTTTCTGATTCAGCAGATCTGGGATAGGGCCTGAGAGTTTCCTTTCCACCAAATTCCCAAAAGATGCTGACGCTACTGGTTCTGGGACCACACTTTAAGAACTAAATTTAGGTTGATTTAGGGCAGTGCCTAGAGACAGAAAGAAGAAATAAGAAAGTGTGGAAGACAATGATGCAAGACAGAAGAAGCCAATTTATTGGAGGAAATTAAAGGGAAGAAGGAATCAAGACAACAGGTGATGACTAAATTAAAATTAAAAAAAGCAAAGGAAGGTAAACTTTAATTGAAGGCCAAGCCCTGTGCTAGGCACTTTACATTCACATTCCTGCCAGGTAGGTAAAATAACATCCAGAAGAGGAAAAAGATGTTCAAAAACTTGACAAATGTGAGTGGATAATGATGACTGTAGTAAAATAGCTTTGCAAGGTCAACACAGTTAAAACATGGTCCTGAGCTCCAAGCCACTTAAGAGATAGACAAGGAGCAAGATGGAGATCAGAGTACCATACTTATTACTGATTCAGGCTGGGAGAGATGATGTGGCTTAGGAGTGCAGCAGCTGTGGGCTTCCCAGTGCTGCTGGTCAGAAACAGACCGGTCTATCGGGCCAGGCCAGGTGGACATGTCTCCTCCTGTGGGGCCCTCCCCTTGGAAAATTTCCAACATGGAAGATAAGACATGAATATGGGCATTACTGTGGCCATTCCTCAAGGAAGGAGAGCACGGCAGGGGCTGAGCTTAGCAAGCC
This sequence comes from Globicephala melas, assembly GCF_963455315.2. Classification (NCBI taxonomy): domain Eukaryota; kingdom Metazoa; phylum Chordata; class Mammalia; order Artiodactyla; family Delphinidae; genus Globicephala; species Globicephala melas. The sequence continues at coordinate 81,741,061 of NC_083323.1, forward strand.
CTATTTACTCTTCTCAAAGTTACCATTCACATAATTTGCTTTTCATTCTCTGAGGCAGAGTGGTAAAAGAGTAAAGAGGTTGGGAATGTTACATGAGCTGAGGTCTCTCTAGATGCAAGGAAAAACATCAGGAGCCTGGAATAAACATCCTTTCCCTGTAAGTAGGCGAACCTAGCATAAAAGCAGACTATTTCCCTCTAAAGCCTGCTCCGTTTCAACGATTCTGTTGGGACTTCCCTGGCAGTCTGGTGGTTAAGGCTGTGGCGCTTCCACTGCAGAGGGCACGGGTTTGATCCCTGGTTAGGGAACTAAGATCCCGTGTGCCACACTGCGCAGCCAAATATATATGGTTTTGTCACTTCTAGAAAGAAAGCACGACCAAGATTGAGGAGTAGTAAAGAATCCCAGGAAGATGCAGGATGAAGGAACCAATGCCGTATTTTGGTAGCATGGTAACTTGAATTACTGGTGCCCAATGACAGGGGATTGCCTGCAAGACTAAACACTGGAAGTGGGCCTGGCTGGTGGCTGGGTCAGTATCCCGAGCAGAGGCTGGTTGATCTAAATTTCACACGTGGCTTCCGAGTCTGCTTCTCTCTGTGGCCATTTTGACTCGTTTTCGTTTTCTATATTCTGATGGCCATTTAGTTTGTTCCTTAGGAAAATGGCTCAAATTGACATTTGGACACATTTGGAAAGGAAAAAAGACACTGAAGAGCAGGCTCATTCTACTTAAACAATGTGCAATCAGACTAATATTTCCAGTAGTTCAACCTGCTATTAGTCTCAATTCATCACATCCTCAGAGGTTTGTGCTCCATGTCCGTAGAAGTGCAGAGCCTCTTCAGTTCTCCTTCTGCCCTGTCGCTGCCGTGTCAGCTTGCGCTCCGGGAGTTCCCGCAGTGATGCACACGGCCTCCTACAGTGGATGAGGGTGGGCTCTCACCACTTGACTTTCCAATGTGCTCGTGCTTAGTAGCGCACCTCCTTGGCACAGTGAAAGTTCTTTAAGTTGGACTTTGTTGAAATGCCCCTGGAGGCACATTTTAAAGCTGAGATTTTAATTACAGACCATTAACGACTGCTGCTTCTGTGCCTTTGAGTACCGTATATATAGTTCTAGGGCCCTTGAGGATTTTACCCCAACAGGTGAAGTTTTATGTGTTCAGTGGATTTTTGTTGTTGCTGTTTAAGGGAAAATGTTTGAATTCCGATAATTCTTGCTAGGAACACAAAAGAGAAAGCAGAAGATGCCCAGGAACTCAATAATTGAGTGGATGAAAATGAATATAGGAAAAAATAACAGCAGGAGAATGGTATCTGAACTGACTGAAGTACATAAAGTCCTAGAACCTTCACACATTTTTATTACTCAAAGAATTCTATTTTTATTTGGCAAACCAGAGGGTTTATATTAGTTTTATTATTTTATGGTTGGGATAATCAGCAAACTTAAACCTGAACTCAAACCTAAACATGAACCTGAACTCAGACCTGTAGTTTCGTCAAAATTTTAGCTAAAAACGAGAGAAAAACTTTAAAAATATCTCTTTCAGAAGTTCCAAACACCTATATAAAATTCTTAACACTTGGAAAAATTGTAAATTTACAAGTATTAGTTACCATAAATGAGTCTTCCTGATTATTTTCTTAACATGAGTAAAATGTCTTCAGACTTTCTTCTCTTGAATATTCACTGCGGTTAATGAGTGTTCAGTGTAGTAAACTGATCGTTTAAACACAGAGATAGGAGGAAAATGAAGAGGCCAAGCTTCTAGTCTACATTCTGCCATAAATCAGTGGTATGATCTAGGGGCCAGTTATTGTTCTCATGATTAAAATACCTGTTGTAGAGCATTCATAGATGTAAGGGTAAAAATGAGGTCATGTATACAAAGCACTGAAAAAAATTTAAAGTGTTATATGACTTTTAAAGTAATCAGCATCATTTTAAATGGACGAATAGCATAAACTGAAGATGTTTAGCTTAGGGAAGGTAAGACGGAAGTGGTAAAGCAAAAGTGTCTTCTTATACTTGAGAGCTGCTCAGTTGATCTGGAGGACAGACTTTAAAAGCGGGTGGAGGGCTTCCCTGGTGGCGCAGTGGTTGAGAGTCCGCCTGCCAATGCAGGGGACGCGGGTTCGTGCCCCGGTCCGGGAAGATCCCACATGCCACGGACCGGCTGGGCCCGTGAGCCATGGCCGCTGAGCCTGCGCATCTGGAGCCTGTGCTCCGCAACGGGAGAGGCCATAACAGTGAGAGGCCCGTGTACCGCAAAAAAAAAAAAAAAAAAAAGCGGGTGGAAATTACAGTCCAGTAGTTTTCAGCATAACATAATAAAACAACTGTCTACAGCAGTGGAGTAGATAGATGGGCTTGTGAGAGAGTGATCCAACTGTCCATGACAGCCTGCATGCCAAATTCCTATACTGATTGTCAGAGATGCCTTTTGTGACATTAGCTGCTATAATTTATTATTGGACCAAGAGCTCTCTGAAATCCTTTCCAACTTTCAGAGCCTTAGTTCCTGTGTTCATCTAAAAAACTAATCAATGAATTTTTTGACAGTTGATTCTATTGATTATGTTTATATGACAGGATACAATCAAGTGGAAAAATATATTCACTTAGGTGTACCATGAAGATCCTAATGTGTTCTCCAGAGAACAGTGATATTTCTAGAGCATGGGAGGGCTGTATGTTTAGTGGGGATTCCTTAGACCTCCCAGAAATGCCTTCAATAAGCAGCAGTGCTTTAAACAATCATTTGATGTTAGCAATAAAAATCCAATTGAAGATAGTATATACTATATTATACCGTATTCTTTTTCTTCACATGAGAGATACCTTTGGAATTTAAAATCAAGGAAAGCCTTTCTTTTTCTGAGGAACTAGAATATTTTCTTATTCCAGTAACAAAGCTTTGTAATTCAGTGAGCCCATTGTCCTGGCTGCTAGGAAGCTCAAAGCAGATTTGAAATAACCATGGCAACTCCAACAATTCTCAGAGTTGGCATGCTTACATTATCTCTTTTTCCCTTGGTCTGAATTTTCTTTCTCTTTCATAATGTTTTAAACTGTTAAAAAATTTTTTTTAAAGATGATCATACTTTTAAAGTAGTCACTGTAGACACCTTCAGTTGATTTTGCAAAAAAGTCTTTTATGCTCTTCTTCCATTAGCCAACCTTGCTATTTTCCACATAGACACAGAAGCACGAACACACACACACGCCAGTGTACTATTTTCTTCTTTTCAAAATATGAAGAAAATAAATTTAATAAAACACAGTAAATTATTTGCAGCTCTGAAGGGTTTGACCATCAAATAAATCTGATTATGTTCTACTTGCAGATGATGCCATATTTACCTAAAGATCAGGATGGTTTGTTCTTTCTTGGTCTTCTAAGTGTTACAGAACCTGTGAAATATATTACTTCACCGGCCTCATGAAGTGTTTTAGTGACGGCCAGGAGGTTTTGGACAGTGAAGAGTTTAGGACTCTTTTGAAGCTTATGACAAATGTTAATTTGAAGTTCAAAGATGCATAGTCTCTGCCAGTTTTTCTTGCCATTTATTTATTTATTCAAATTTTATTCCTGCACTCCTACCCGCATTCCTGATGATAGCACTTAACTCTTTCATAAAGAAGTTTCCTTTTGTCTTTTTAAGCTCCCTTGGAGTCAACTACTAGATATCATGGGCATTCTTTTGCTTTTTCAGAGAACTCTGGAAAGCAAGCAGCTTCCTCTTCATGTCCGAACCTGCCACAGGTCTAACATGGTAAGTTTTTGTATTTCATTTTGATACAGATTCTGCAGGCCCTCTGTTGTAAGCAACTAAAATCTTTTGAAAAGAAGTTATCTTTTTAAAAATTTAAATATAGTTGATGTAAAATATTGTGTTAGTTTCAGGTATACTACATTGTAATTTGACATTTGCATATATATTACAAAATGAACACCACGGTAAGTCAAGTACCATCTGTCCCCATTCAAAGTTACTACAATATTATTGATCATATTCCTTATGCTGTATATTATATCCCTGTGGGTTATTCATTTTGTAACTAGAGATTTATACTGTTAATTCCCTTCACCTGTTTCACCCAGCCCTCCACCTGCCTCTGCTCTAGCAACCATCCATCTGTTCTCTGTATCTATGAGTCTGTTTTCATTTTGCTTTGTTTGTTTTGTTTTTTAGAGTCCACATATAAGTGAGATCAGACAGTATTTTTCTTTTCCTGTCTGATTTATTTCACTTAGCAAAATGCCCTCTAGAGTCATCCATGTTGTCACAAATGGCAAGATTTCATTTTTAATGGGTGAGTAATATTCCATTGTGTGTGTGTGTGTGTGTGTGTGTGTGTGTGTGTGTGTGTGTGTGTGTAGCACATCTTCTTTATCCATTCATCCATCCATGGACACTTAGGTTGCTTCCATATCTTGGCTATTTTAAATGATGCTGCAATGGACATTGGGGTTCATATATCTTTTGGAATTAGTGTTTTGGTTTTCTTTGGGAAAATACCCAGAAGTGAAATTTCTGGATCATATGGTAGTTTTATTTTTAATTTGTTGAGGAAACTGCAAACTGTTTTCCATAGTGGCTGCATCAATTTACAGTGCACAGGGTTCCTTTTCCACCATATCTTCGCCAACACTTGTTATTTGTTGTCTTTTTTGGATGATAGCCATTCTGACAGGTGTGAGATGGTATCTCATTGTGGTTTTGATTTGCATTTCCCTGATGATTTGAGTTGTTGAGCATCTTTTCATATGTGTGTTGGTCATTTGCATACCTCCTTTGGAAAAATGGCTGTTCAGGTCCTCTGCCCATTTTCGAATCAGGTTGCTGGTTTGTTTGATGTTGAGTTGTATGGGTTCTTTGTGTATTTCAGGTATTACCCATTATCACATATATCAGTTGCAAATACCTTCTTACACTCAGTAGGCTGCCTTTTCATTTTATTGGCAATTTCTTTCACTAAGCGAAAGCTTTTAGTTTGATATTGTCCCATTTGTTTATTTTTTTATTTTTGTTTTGCTTGCCTGAGGAGACAGATCAAAAAAATATATTGCTAAATCCAATGTCAAAGAAATTACTTACTATGGGTTTTTTTTTAAAAGGACTTTTATGGTTTCAGGTCTTACATTTAAGTCTTTAATCCATCTTGAGTTTATTTTTGTATATGGTGTGAAAAAGTAGTCCAGTTTGATGCTTTTGCATGTAGCTGTCCAGTTTTCCCAACAACATTTATTTAAGAGTCTGTCTTTTCCCAGTTGTATATTTTTGCCTCCTTTGTTGTAGATTAATTGACCATATGAACTTTGGTTTCTTTCTGGGGTCTCTATTCTGTTCCATTGATCTATGTGTCTGTTTTTCTGCCAGTACCATACTGTTTTGATTATTGTAACTTTGTAGTGTAGTTTGAAACCAGGGATTGTGATACCTCCAGCATTGTTCTTTCTCAAGGTCGCTTTGGCTATTAGAGGTCTTTTGTGTTTCCACACAAATTTTAGAATTGTTTGTTCTAGTTCTGTGAAAAATGCCATTGGGATTGCACTGAGTCTGTAGATTACATAGGGTAGTATAGTCACTTTAACAATATTAATTCTTCCAATCCATGAGCAGAGTGTATCTTTCCATTTGTTTGTATCCTCTTCAGTTTCTTTCATCAATGTCTGATAGTTTTCAGAGTACAAGTCTTTTACCTCAGTGGTTAGATTTACTCCTAGGAATTTTATTCTTTTTGATGCAATTGTAAATGAGATTGTTTTCTTAATTTCTCTTTCCAACAGTTCATTATTAGCGTATAGAAATGCCACAGATTTCTGTATATTAATTTTGTATCCTGCAACTTTACTGAATTTATTGATGAGTTCTACTAGTTTTGGGGTGCCATCTTTAGAATTTTCTATATATAGTATCATGTCATCTGTAAACAGTGACAGTTTTACTTCCTCCTTTCCAATTTGGATTCTTTTTATTGCTTTTTCTTGTCTGATTGCTGTGGCTAGGACTTCCAATACTATGTTGAGTAAAAGTAGTGAGAGTGGGCATCCTTGTCTTATTCCTGATCTTAGAGGAAATGATTTCAGCTATTCGTCATTGAGTATGATGTTGGCAGTGGGTTTGTCATATATGACCTCTGTTATGTTGAGGTATGTTCCTTGTATGCCTACATTGTTGAGAGTTTTTATCATAAAATTGATGTTGAATTTTGTCCAAAGCTTTTTCTTCATCTATTGAGATAATCATATGATTTTTATTCTTCTATTTGTTAATGTGGTGTATCACATAGGTTGATTTGTGGATATTGATTTGTGGATAAATCCCACTTGATCATGGTGTATGATCATTTTAATGTACTGCTGAATTCACTTTCCTAGTATTTTGTTGAGGATTTTTTTTTTTTTTTGTGGTACACAGGCCTCTCACTGTTGTGGCCTCTCCTGTTGTGGAGCACAGGCTCCAGACGCGCAGGCTCAGTGGCCATGGCTCACGGGCCTAGCCGCTCCATGGCGTGTGGGATCTTCCCAGACCGGGGCACGAACCCGTGTCCCCTGCATTGGCAGGCGGACTCTCAACCACTGCGCCACCAGGGAAGCCCTAAAGTAATTATTGATAGGTATGTGCTTATTGCCATTTTGTGAATTTTTTTCAGTTTGTTATTGTTCTTTTCTTCTTGTGATTTGATGAATATCTTATATATGATTATTCTAAATTGATCTCTTAAGTTTGAATGCATTCTAAAAACCCTATATTTTTACCCACCCTCCATGTTTAATGTTTTTGACATTGTATTTTACATCTTTTGGTTTTGTGTGTCCCTTAACTAGTTATTGTGGATATAGATAAGTTTACTATTTTTGTCTTTTAACCTTCCTACTAGCTTTATACTTGGTTGATATATCACCTGTACTGTATATTTGCCTTTACCAATGAGACTTTTGTCTTTCATAATTGTCATATTTCTAGTTGTAACCTTTTCTGCTTAGAAGAGCCCCTTTAAACATTTTATGTAAGACTAGTTTAGTGATGAACTCTTTTAACTTTTGCTTGTGTATAAAATTCTTTATTTGTCTTTTACATCTGAATAATATGCCAGGTAAAATGTTCTTGGTTTTAGGATTTTCCTTTCAATGTATCATACCACTCCCTCTGGCTTGCAGTTTCTGCTGAAAAGTCAGCTAATAGCCTTATGGGAGTATGCTTGTATGTAACTAATTTCTTTTCCCTTGCTGATTTTAATATTCTCTATATTTAATTTTTGTCATTTTAATTATAATATGTCTTGCTTTGGACCTCTTTGGATTCATCTTGTTGGGGACTCTGTCCTTCTTGAACCTGGATATCTGTTTCCTTTCCAAGTTAGGGAAGTTTTCATCTCTTATTTCTTCAGATAAGTTTTCTGCCCCTTTTTGGACCCCTATAATGTGAATGTTAGTATAGTTGAGGTTGTCCCTGAGATCTCTTAAACTGGGTTCATTTTTTTAAATTCTTTTTTTTTCCTGTTCAACTTGGGTGATTTCTACTACTCTGTCTTCCTGTTTGTTGACCCATTCCTCTGTATCATCTATCTACTGTTGATTCCTGCTAGTGTATTTTTTATTTCAGTTATTGTATTCTTCAGCTCTGTTTGGTACTGCTTTATGCTTTCTAACTCTTTTGTTGAAATTCTCACTGTGTTCATCCATTCTTCTCCTAACTTTGGTGAGCACCTTTAATCATGACCATCATGACCATCATTAATCAAGCAGGTAGATTGCTTATCTCCACTTCATTCTTTTTCTGAGGTTTTTGTCTTGTTCCTTCATTTGGAACATATTCCTCTGTCTCCTCATTTTGTCTAATTCTTTGTGTTTATTTCTATGTATTAAGTAGGTGGTTATGTCTTCTGATATTGGAGAAGTGGCCTTATATAGGAGATGTCCTTTGGGGCCCATCAGCATGCTTTCTTGTGGTCACCATAATGATATGCTTTAGGGGTGCCCCATATGTGGGCTGCATGGGTTTATTTGTTGTGGTGGGGTCGATTACTTTGGGCGTGCTGGTAGTTGGGGTTTGCCTTTGGCTCAGTTGGCTGTGAGGTTCTGTCTCTTGCAGTGGCTGTGGACCCACTGGTGGGCAGCTTAAGCTCCAGCACCTATTAGGCCAGAGGGAGGATTCCAAAATGGTGCTTGCCAGTGCAGGTGTCATCAAGGTAGATCGAGCTCCAAAATTGGCTGCCATCAGAGTCTCTGTTCTCAGGCGGAGTCCCAGTTACCTCCTGCCTCTCTGGCAGTCTCTCTGAGATAAGCAAGTAGGTCTAACCCAGGCTACTTTCAAACTACTGCCTCTTTGCTCATACTCAGAGCATGTGAAACTCTTTTGCACCCTTTAAAAGTGGAGTCTTTGTTTCCTAATGGCCTTCAAAGCCAGATGTTCTGGGGGCTCGTCTTTTTTGTGCATAACCTCTGGACTGGGGAGCCTGATGTAGGGCTTGGACCCTTCGCTCTTTGGGGAGGACTTCTGCAGTTGTGATATTCTTCCCTTTAGGGTCGCTGATCCGGGGGTGTTGGTCCTGACTATACTGCATCTCTGCCACTCCTATCTGTCTTGGTGTGGTTCCTTCTTTATGTCTTCAGTTGTGGAAGATCTTTTCTGCTAATCTTCAGGTCGTTCTCATAGATTTTTATTCTGTAAGTAGTTGTAATTTTGGTGTGCCCATGGGAGGAGGTGGGCTCAGAGTCTTCCTACTCTGCCATCTTGGCCACACCCCAAAGAGGTTATCTTATAAATAATCAAACAGACAAATTAATAAATAAATCAACTTGATCTTCTTGTGTTTATACAGCTATTGACATACAATTGAATTTTTAATTTTGAGGCTAGATATCATAGTTAGTGCCTATTTGTTACTTGATTTAAATTGTTCTGCCTATTGTGTATGTGTAGGTAATGGCATTATTGTTTTTTTAATATCAAAGTTATTTAGCTGGGCAATAAACTTGGCTTTTTTGTTGTACAGTCTGTTTAAGAATAGAATATCCAGGGGAATTCCCTGGCAGTCCAGTGGTTAGGGCTCTGTGCTTTCACTGCTGGGGCCCAGGTTCAGGTTCAATCCCTGGTCGGGGAACTAAGATCCCACAAGCCATGCTGTGTGACCAAAAAATGTATATATATATAGAATATCTAATTTTATAGGTAGTTTCCTATTTTTTGACCTGTCACTATGAAATTTTTTTAACTTTATAATCATTATTGTTTTCAAAATTACATGAAGTATTTTTTAGAACTGTCAGTGCAAGGTTTACAAAAGATTTCTGACACTACTTAAAATTATATCATTTTAAAAAGTAACAATAAGAAGTATAACTATGAAAAATTACATTGTAATTTTATGTATTCTTCTCACTTGTTTCCTGATTAAATTTACTAATTAGTTCTGTAAATAATTTTTTTTTTTTTTTTTTTTGCGGTACGTGGGCCTCTCACTGTTGTGGCCTCTCCCGTTGCGGAGCACAGGCTCCGGACGCGCAGGCTCAGCGGCCATGGCTCACGGGCCCAGCCGCTCCGCGGCATGTGGGATCTTCCCAGACCGGGGCACGAACCCGCGTTGCCTGCATCGGCAGGCAGATTCTCAACCACTGCACCGCCAGGGAAGCCTTGTAAATAATATTTTTAATTGCACCCACTGCTGCCATGTTCCTTGGGATGTGAAGGCTTGAAGGCTTTCTGCCTCTTATATCTTATAAAGATTTTGTAAAAAGAATTCAGATGATTCTAAGGGTGATTCATAAACCACACTTAGATAAGGTTAATTTTCCTTCATCAGATTTGGGGTTGGTTTATAATTACACATATGTATAATTTGTTTATACATAAGTTTATAATTACACATATGTAATTATAAACTTTCTAGTTGCCATGTTTAAAAGAGTAAAGAAACAATTTAAATCTATTTTAATAATGTATTTATTTAACACAATGTATCCTAATTTTTACCATTTCAACATATAATCAAATAAGACGTTATTAGTGAGATGTTGCACTTTTTTTCCCCTTGTAGTAAGTTCTTCCTAAGCTAGTGTGTATTTGATGCTTACAGCACATCTTCAGTTTGGTCTAGCCACATTTCAAGGGTTCAGGAGCCATATGTGGCTAATAGCTGCCGTATTGCACAGCAGAGTCCTCTTACTTTCTGTGTTGGTTATCCCATCCCTCAACAACAAAAAACCTGGCTCCCATTATTTTCAGAAGCCTAGAATTTTGCTCAAGCTGGAATATACAGGAGGTAGCCTCAGAATGGCTAATTTATACCACTGAAAAAAAGCAAAATTACTAATTAGTGTTTGTTCTCATTTTTTATATCAAAAACATACAGTGAAAGCCACATGTCTTACCTGTGCAATTCAATGAGTTTTAATCAGCACCTACACCTGTGTAACCCACATCTCTAGCATTTTCATCACCTGAGAAATGACCCCTGCGCTCCTTCCTAGTCAGTCCTCTGCCCCTTCCAGAGGCAACAGTTTATCTGACCTTTTCCATTATGGAATAGATTTTCCTCTTCTAGAAATTACATAGATAAAGTCACAGTGGATTTTGTGTGTGTGTGTGTCTGGCTTCTTTCCTCTTAGTATAATGTCTGTGAGATTCATCCATGTTGCTGCATTTTTTTTAACTGCTGAAAAATATTGCATTGTATAAATATACACACTTTGACATTCATTGCACTGTTAATAGACATTTGAGTTGCTTCCAGTTTGGGCTAATATGAATAAAGCTGCTAAGAACATCTTTATTTTAGTCTCTGTGAGGACATACATTTTCAGTCCTCTCAGGTAAATACCCAGCAGTGGAATAACTAAGTCATAAGGTAAATGTAATAATTTTCTTTTACATGGTTAAATAGTGTTAACACTGAAATGTTATTAACTGTTTTTGAAACCATCGACAATACTTTTATCTACAGTTTGCCTTTAAAAGCTAACTAATGGCATTTATATTATTATGACACTTTTTCATGCTGGGTCAAGTAGTGTGCCAGGATAACATTTTCTCCTTTCCAAGTCCATTATCATTTCACCCTTTCCTCCTTCTGCACTCTCCTCTCCTCTCCTTCTCCTGTGGACTGAACGTCTCTCACTCATCCTTCAGGCCTCATTTCAGACTCTACTCCTCCTGGAAGCCCATCGTGACCTTCCCAGTCTGGTGAGATGACCCTCTTTCTCCTCTGTTTCCTCCTATCATGATCTGTCTCACCCAGCATTGTGAACATTGGCGTGTGTGTCAGTCTTCTCTTTTTCATTGTGAGCTCCTTGAGAACAAGAATTGTTTCCCATTTTTCTTTGCATACCTGTTGCCTAAGCATATCTGGCGCAGTAAGCCCTCAGCACATGTTGGTTGAGTGAATAATGAAAAGTCAGGTAACTACTTAAGGTCTGTAGTGAGTTAGAGGTAGAACAAGAACTCGAATTGAAGTTTGTTTTTAAATTCCTTGTTTTCCTCTTAGTTTTCTGGCTCATGCATTTTGTTTCAGCCAAAACAAATGTAAAAGAGATTTTTCACACTTGGTTGAGATAAAGAAACTAATAAATCTTCAGAGGCCAGATGTGAGTATCTCAGAGACAAATAGTTGGCACTAGCAGTGGTACCGTTGGATTCCTGTGTGGATGAACAGCACAACCTGTGGGTCCAGGACCTCAGGACAGCCTGTGGAGCCAAGGCAGGTAAAGGATGAGAGCAGAACCCATGGGGATTGGGATCTCCGGGAACACTGGGCCCCTTTTCAGGGCTACTCTTCCTAATGAGAAAGACAGAGCACTGACATCAGTCGCAGCAACAGATACCAACACAATTTTATTCACAATCTACATTTTAGGTCACTTGGCCAGATTTTTCGGTATCCATGGTGACGGGTTGATCTACTATTTCCAGGGCTGGATTATACTCCAGGGGAAAGAGCTGCATGGTGCACAGCAGTATTTACAGACATACATGTGTAGACAATGATATCATTGTCAGTCACTGTCAAACAAAACAAACTTTATGGTTGTTTTCTTCCCCAGCCATTGTTCTAAGTGATATTTCAGGCTTCATTTTAAAAACTGAGGCTGTGTAGTGTTCAGAATTCTTTAGTTCCTGTTGTGATTGAAATGGAATTCTAGCTGTTAAGAGTTGCAGAACAGGCCCAAACAAACAAACAAAACAAAACAAAACAAAACGAAACAAAAACCCAAATGCTAAACATGACATCAAAGCTCCTGATCAATTCACAATCTGTCATCTAACTTTTATTTACATTTTTTAGACTGCAGAAGGGTTGATTGAGGCACCTTCGTGAGAACATTACTAATGGTAAACCCGGTATTCTTGGTGTCAACCCAGGATATATTTATATTTTTTTAGACTGCAGAAGGGTTGATTGAGGCACCTTAGTGAGAACATTACTAATAGTAAACCCAGTATTCTTGGTGTCAACCCAGGATATATTTATTTTTCCTCAGAGCAGCAGCACACAGGGTGTGGACAGATGGAAAGATTTTTTTAAATTCAGTCTCTCTGCCATGTCGATAATAAATAACCACAAGTTTTGATTATAGGACTGGTCTTTGTCCTTCCTGAGAGACAAAACCTCAATGTTAGCCTTCCATTTGTTTCCTTCTTTCCTTCTGCTTTGCCTTATCCTTTCTCTGGTTCAGCCAAGCGTCCCAAGGCACGTTGATTATAAAATGGAAGCTGATTTTTATCTCTAGGACATATTTTGTGATTATAAAACATTAAAAAAAACCCTTATATCCCAAAACTTTTAACGTAGTGTAATCAATCCTCTTTCAGTTTGTGATACCAGATAGTGTCATAGCATTAATACAAAAAAGCAAATTGTATTGGTCGCCTTCAGCAGCATTAGAAACTAATTTGCTGATTGAAAAAAATCAGTGACCACAAAAGTATCGCTGGAAATACCTAGCGCCTTCGTAGTATTTGAACTGTGCTGGTTTGAACTCTATAAATACAGTTGGTGGTGTGTTTATATTAATAAATACACAGTAATAGAAAGAAATATTACTTTCACAAATGAGTAAGGACCCTGTGCTTTTTGAGTAGAGAGAGACAAAATTCAGCTCAGAAGTTACCCTCTTCATTTGTGCATATAGACACAACTTATTAATCAGGGCTGGTCGATTTTTCCTTCTTTCAGGCCGTCTTAAAAGGGGAATCACGAGTTAGGAAACACTGAGGGGGCCAACCTAAGGTAGGCCCCAGCTTTGTCTGTAATCAAATTAAGTGACATCCTCAAGTTTTTAAAATTGCCTGTTTAAACATATCCCTTGTTTGTTGGTGATCTGCTCCAGATGCCATAAAGAGAATATACTTCATAGGGTCTGGCTTCCATGGAGATCAATTATGACTTTCCTCAGATTATGAGGAGTTGGTTTTATGAATTGGTTTGTTTGTACATCATTGTCTGAGATGTCTGTCTGAAGACTTTATATGGAGAGGATATAGACATGAGATCCTATATGTTTGAGCTGTTTTTCCACATGTACTGATATATTAAAATTCTATCACATACTCTTCATTTGAGAGTAATTGAAAAAATTTTCAGGTATAGTCTCTTTCAATAAAGAAGTAGTTAAATTTATATATATATTTATATATTTATTTATCTTTATTTACTTATTTTTGGCTGTGTTGGGTCTTTGTTGCTGCGTGCAGGCTTTCTCTAGTTGCAGTGAGCAGGGGCTACCCTTCGTTGAGGTGCGCGGGCTTCTCATTGCGGTGGCTTCTCTTGTTGCAGAGCACGGGCTCTAGGCGTGTGGGCTTCAGTAGTTGTGGCACGCAGGCTCAGTAATTGTGGCTCATGGGCCCTAGAGCGCAGGCTCAGTAGTTGTGGCACACAGGCTTAGTTGCTCCACGGCATGTGGGATCTTCCTGGACAAGGGATTGAACCTGTCTCTCCTGCATTGGCAGGTGGATTCTTAACCGCTGTGCCACCAGGGTAGTTCCAAATTTACATTTTTATAAAAATATTTTACGGGCAGATATTTCAGTATGTATCTCTAAAAAATAAGAACTCTTTGTAATTAAAAAAAAAAACCTTCTCCTTGTTTTAATTCTCACACCTGAAACATTAGTAACATGAATTTAAGTTTTGAAAAGTTGGGAAATAGATTAGGTTGTACTGTATAGTTATAATTGTAAACAATAAGTTGATATTGTCTGGATGTTAGAGGAATTGCCAATGTCAGGTGTGATTACAATCATTGATGAAGAACGAGGGTTACACCTTTCCTGAACCTGATAATATTTTCTGCTGTGACTCTGGTATCAAATAGAATATCTAATTCATACCAGTCTTTTGATATCTGTACTAAGAAGCAAATGGAAAAAATGGGAAGATAATTTTGAAAGAATTGTGGAGTTATGTCAAAGAAGGGTCTTACTAACGATTGAAAGTCCTTGGTACCTTGATCTCATCAACTCTGTTAATTCTCAAGTTTGCGTAAAACCTCATTATACATTTTCAGTGCCCTATTCCTCAGTTAATGAGTATTTCTTGAGAAATTCACTCTGTATATTATTTGTCTAATCTTTTCCAAACCCTTAATGCACTTTGGTGGTCTTTTAATTGATCCACATTTGATTTCCTATGAAATTTATCATTGCTTGTGATTCCTCTATCACATCATGTAGAAGATGAGGAGTCAGACACATCCAGATGAGCCCCACGGGGACTACTGAAGGGCAAAAGGGTGGGGCATAAAGCTGGAGGGCACATTTCAGGGGTCAAATAGTACTAGGGACTCATCATCATAGCCTAGAGAGGAGATAAAGTCACAACTTCAAACTCAGGACCATATGGAGAGCAGGAATTAAACAACATTCAATTACAAAGTTATCTGGAAAATCTCCAAATATCCCCAAATGACACATTCTAAATCTATGGGTAAAAGAAGAAATCACAAGAAAATTTAGCAAATGTTTTGAACAGAATGAAAATGAACATAAAACGTATATATAAAAACTTGTGGGATGAAGTCAAAGCAGTTTTAGAAACAGATTTAAAACATTAAATGCTTATATTAGATAAGAAGAAAGGTTTTAAAACAGGGATATCAATAAAACTAGGAAAAGAGAAGCAAATTTAACTCAAAATAAGCAGAAGGAAGGTAATAATGAAGATCAGAACAGAAATCAATGAAAGAGTAAACAGAAAAACAATAGGAAAAAATCAGATAAATTAAAAACTGGTTATTTGAAAAGATTAATAAACTTGACAAAACTTTATCCAGACAGAATATGAAAAAAGAAAAGAGAGAGAAAACACTAATGAACAATATTACAAATGAAAAAGGGAACCTCACTACAAATCCAACAAATTAAATTTTATTTCTTACACATTCAATGAGTCTATCCTTAATTTTGTTTTTTATCAGCCCCAACATTTAAAGGATGATGAGGGTATATTATAAACAACACATAAAATTGACAAATTCCTAAAGAGGTGCAAATCAGCAGACCTCACTCAAGAAGAAATAGAGTACATGAATAGCCTTATATCGATAGAAGTAATTAATTTGTATTCATTTAGCTGCGTCCATCCTAGATTTGTTTGACTCCAAAGCCACTGTGCAATGAAGTGGTCAAAGCTGTTCAACAAAAACTCTCCTACTATTCTGCCTACTCACCTTAATATGTCTCTATGGGCCCATCCAACCAGTTTTCTACCCCTCGGGACTCTGAGGATAAAGTGTTTCTAGTCACTGATTCTCAAATATACTTGGTTTTGCTCATGCAAGCAGGATGAGTTACTTCTCAAACAGGAGTAGAATGAATCATAGAGAACTTCACAGAGGAGAAAAAAGTTAATTTGGGTGTTAAAATGTAAGGATTAGTGTACATGGAGAAAAGGTAAGAAAAGGTTTCCCAGTTGTAGTGCTATGGTAGGACATTCTTGATGGACTTCCAGAATGGCCCCCATTCATTGGAAGGGTTACTGAAATAGAGACTATAGCCTAGAATGCTTTATTTCTATACCTGGAATGCAGTTGGAAGCCAAGATTAAGTAGAGATTCATTAAATGACAAGAAACATAATTTATTGGGGGAAGGGTTTATTTTCCTCTAAGGAGACAAGCAAGCATTTGGTCAGGGCAGAGTTTTTGAGGAAGACTTTTCTTTTTAAAAGTTATCCAAGGATTGAAGAACAAATTCTGTCATGGATAAATGTCTAGTTTGGAGACCTGAAACAAAAGCATAAATAAGTATTTTCTAAATAAAATAGAATTACAATTAGTAGGATTACCTGGGGACAGGACTAGAATTGGGCTTATTTAAAATTCTTATAAATGAGTGAAAACTTCAGATTCACAAATGATATGATATTTTTCTAGGTGGAAAGATGCCAGCTACAAAGGGAAAATCTGAAGCAATATCTCAGAGGCTGAGTTAATGGACAGGAAAGTGGCAAATGGGTTTCTTTCTGACAAACATAGGTTATCATGCATTTATGGAAAAATAATTCAAACTGTATTTATCAAATGATGAGTTTCAATATTTAGTCACACTTCTGAAAAGGAATCCAGGAGTTACTGTAGGCTATTCCTATTCTCCTGGTTTTAAAAGGACAATTAAATAAACAGAAAAGGAGAGAAAAAAATGTTTGTGTGTGCTTGTGAAAATATTTTCGTGTCATCAGAAACGTTCCTCAACTTCTAACCAATGTCACCAGGCATCATAAATTGCCTAGAAATGGCATAGTGTTACATTATACTCAAAATTCCATTAAATTACAGAGAAAAGGAGTCGTTTTAAGAAATCCAGCAGAGTGTCTTTGAGTAGATGTCAATGATGAGGCACAGGTTGTAATTTGTAATTACATCTGTGAGTATAGTCACATATTTACTTCTTGATTTCAGTCAGCGTGAAATAATTATGTGTTCCAGATTGGAGTGCATTCAAAGTTCTGTTTAAAAGTTCATGCAGATTTCCCATTTTGCATTAAGAAAACTCTGCTCCTAATGTTATGCTCCCCTCCAGCATTCCATAAATGGGCACCCTAGAGATCAGAATAACTAATAAGTAGAACAATTTAAGAATAGCCTCTCGCAAATCAAACTGGAGCAAATGTGAGATCCATCTAGCAGTAACCAAGTACCTGCTTCCCCAAATCACATACACCCATTTAAGCTCGGAGTATATTCTATTAACAAATTTAGGTCTGAGCCTCCCTGTAGGCTCTAGTAATGCAGTTTAAGAAGTGAAAAAGGCTTTACCTGTTCAAGAAAACTTAAGTAGAATATTAAACAAAGAATATTTAACACACATTTCCCTTGTGGAATATGATAGCCATCATTTTTCTTTGGTTTAGTCCTCATACACCTCAGTGCAACATTTAGGTGAGCATAACAATCTTCCTTTCAGCTCTTTTTTCAGCAGCCTGCACATTTATAAGGTTTTTTGGATAAACATACTTGAAAATCACAGTCATGGTTGCTTTCTCAGATACATCTGTGCTTAGGTCAGGCAGTAAAAATAGTGAATGTTCATGGGGTAAGGTAGGGCACAAGGAGATTCAATCATGAAAGCAATTACAGGTGATAACATTCTTCCATTTTCCTGCTCACAATTCTAAGAGGATCCTTATTCAGTTGCCCTACCCGTTACTCCGAATCCCTTCATCTTCACATACTGAAGAAGTCTGTGTGACACTTAGTTCAGAAAAGCTCTTGAGGAAAGAGTCTGAGTGGTTTTGGTCTCATAGGAAACAAGGGCTGAACTTATCAAGTATAAGAGTACAAAAGTTCCATAGGTCCACACCAAATGCATTCCAGTTCAACGGCTTAAATCAGGTAGTCTCTAAAGAATCAGAGATTTGGTCCTTCACACACACTTTTTCCCGTTGCGGAGCACAGGCTCCGGAGTGAGCGTCCCTGTTCTGGGCAGAGAGGTAATCTTCTGTATGGAGTAAGCGGCTCGTATCTCTGAGTCCACTTTTTACCTTACATACTCAACTGTGTGTGATGCAAGAGCTCAGCAGAGAGCATCAAACTGTTGAGGATCAGCATCTTTGACTAGGGGAGTGTGCCCAGGGCTTGGAGTGACAACTGCACGTGAGTCCTGGCTCAGATGAGTGACAGGAGTAGTTCTCTCAACCAACCTACGTCTCCAGGTTTGGAGGTAGTAGTAATAATAACAACAGCAAGACTACTCGTCTGGTGGTTTTCCATTATGAAGATGGAAAGGGTTGTGTTTGAAGATACTTTGTAATCTGTAGAACACTGCTAATGTTCATTATTGTTATTGTTTCTTGTATTTGATAACAATGCTCATGCCATTGTTATTTCTTAAGCCAGTTTTCAGCTAGCCTCTGGATAGATTCTGAATTGTTTGAAGTGGGCAGTGACCGTCAATTGATCATTGCCCTGTGCTTTCTATGCACATGTAGTCCAGAAGCACACAGTGCAGCACCCTTGGCAGGTGTCCAATCATTGTCTCAAGAGCCAGAGTGGGCTTCTCTTTTGCATCCTACAGCACTAATGTAAGCTCAGATTCCCCTTGGACTCTTTATAGCCCTGCCTTCAATTGCATCACTTAAGATACACACAAGTGGGGACTTCCCTGGTGGTGCAGGGTTTAAGAATCCACCTGCCAATGCAGGGGACACAGGTTCGAGCCCTGGTCTGGGGAGATCCCACATGCCGCGGAGCAACTAAGCCTGTGCAACACAACTACTGAGCCTGCGCTCTAGAGCCCGCGAGCCACAGCTACTGAGCCCGCGTGCTGCAGCTACTGAATCCCACATGCCTAGAGCCTGTGCTCTGCAACAAGAGAAGCCACTGCAATGAGAAGCCTGCACACCACAACGAAGAGTAGCCCGCGCTCTCCGCAACTAGAGGAAGCCGGCGTGCAGCAACAAAGACCCAACGCAACAAAAAATAAATAGATAAATAAAATTGATTAAAAAAAAGATACACACAAGTCGTTAAGTATTTAATTACCTGGTTTTTGCTTGATATTCAGAATTCATAAAACATTAAAAAAATTCTGTGTGACCTTGGACAAGTCATGTAATCTTTCCAAGTCTTGTTTTTTTTTCACTTCTGAAGGAGGTTAAACTACATATCTTCTGCATCTTCTCCAACTTAGAATTTTTATGATGTTACTGTAATGTCTCCCTAAATGGTTAAAAAATAGCACCAAATAGGCATGCTATGTGTAATAGGGATTCCCTATTTTAGAATGGATTGATGTTTTTAGAAACTATTTGGCTAAAGAACTTTCGGTTAACTCAGTGTCACCCACCAACTTGTTGACCTCGGGGTGCTTTAAGTGAACTTAATATTAAGAAAGATTAAATTTTTACACCCACAGGTATTATCATCTCTGTTTCAAGCTTTTCATGAGTATAACCTGTCAGAGTTACTACCCTACAAATCAAAACGGTTATTAACCATCACAATTCCAGGCACCAGATAAGCAGAATAACCCTTTGTCTCCATGGTACATCTTCAGATATGGGCCTGAGCAGTTCAAGCCAAGATCTAGGGTTCTGTCTTCTAATGTATTCCTTTATTTGCTAGAGAGAAGCCTTCTCAAAGTGAGGGATCAGAGCCCCAGGGGAGAGTGTGGACCCCTGGAGAGCTCAATGGCACTGTACTTTTGTTCTTTCTAGCTACTCTGCCCAGGGTCATTACAATCTCAGATTCTTATAAACATAAAACAAATAGAGTTTTAGGTAGCTTGACACATACTCGTATTCTACATATAAACGTGCATTTACATATACATAGATGTGTATAAATGTATGAATGTGTGGATAAGTATTTATTTAATCATTAAATACATTATCTTGGCTCTCAAGAAATTTACTGTCTTGAAGGATGGAGATAAGTATGTGCAAGTGCTCTGGTAACCTGGGTGTTCCTAAATAAAGATACACACATAGACTATCCAAATGTTTTATGACAGCTAGCATTTACTGAATATATACCATGTGCCGGGACTAATTTAAGCTCTTTACACATGTTGGCTCAGTTAATCCTCTTAAACAGCCTTATAAGGTAGGTGCTATTTGATTCATATATATATATATATATATATATATATATAAAATATAAATATTAAATATATTTGTATGAGGTAGATACTATTATATATTCAACTTATAGGTACTATTATGTATTCAGATTTCACAGAGATTAAGGAATTTGCTCAAGGTCATATGCCCAAGCAAGTGGCAAAGAGGTGGGATTCTACCCAGGCAGCTGGCTCTAGAACCAGGTGCTCATCTTCCCAACCCTAGGCTGCGGCTGTGGTAGACACAGGTTCCCAGTGAGCCTCTGGTGGGCAGGTACTCTCAGCACGCACCCACCCTGCTCCCTCTGGGCTCTCGCTGAGCAGCTGTGCACATGATTAGTGGGTTGTCAGGAGCCTCACCGATGCTCCTGCCAGATTCTGTCCTTCATTGTCAAAGGACACTGACGGTCTACAAAATCCTCGTAGATTGATTTCCTTACACAGGCTCCGAGATGGAGGTATGCGTGCAGGGAGTTAATTGGCGAGAGCTCCTAGGAACACCTATCAGGGAGTGAGGGAACAGGCAAGAGTCAGCATCCACTCAGAGGGGACAGACTTGGACGGTGATGCAGTTGCAACAGAGGCCTCAGCAGACCCTGTGTGAAGTTCTAGAGCTGAGATCCCCTTCCTGAATTGAGGCAACAGTGCAGGGCCTTAGTATCCCTACCTCAAGTAGTCACCGGACGCAGGCTGCCCGAGGAGAGCAAGGCAGCTCCTTTTGGTTGAGAGCCATTCCTGGGGAGAGAGTGAACTGTGAAGCAACAGCAGGCCACTGTCCCAGCAGCGGAGGGAATGAGAGGCACAGCCTGCAGGGAGATCTGCATCCACTGTAGACCCTCAGAGTCATGGCGAAATGGCCAGTGTTGGCCGTAGTACTTTGAGAAAGGAGTTCCCTGCTGTTTCTCTGCAGTGTTCATCTGCCTTGGAAAGGCAGATAGTGTTAGGGAGAATGATGTGTATGTATGGTCGGGGGTGGTAAGCAGGAACGAGGAACGAGGGAGAGAATGTTATCTCCCCTCCCACTTCTTTCCATTCTGTGGGTGGATTACCAAAGCTCTTGCAAAATGAGGTCGAGGTCGGGTGGACTCAGACTTGTCAGT
This sequence comes from Globicephala melas, assembly GCF_963455315.2. Taxonomy (NCBI): domain Eukaryota; kingdom Metazoa; phylum Chordata; class Mammalia; order Artiodactyla; family Delphinidae; genus Globicephala; species Globicephala melas. Next base: position 81,762,230 of record NC_083323.1, read on the forward strand.
CTCTGGGAGGTTATGACTGATGGGCAATATCTCCCACTCCCTCTCCCTTGAAGAAAATTGCTCGCCCACTGTCTGGGAAATTAAAGTAATATATCCCTCCGGATGGAAGCTGACTCAGTGTAAAATCTATAGCTCAGGTAAATTCTATATTAAACCCAAAATGGTGAAATGATAAAATAACAAAAACATGTTTCTATAGGCTTCTCCTTTCTCAACAGCGTAGAATTATTGCCCCCTTCTCTCCCCTTCTCTTCTCCCCACCCTTGTTGTGTGTGTGTGTGTGTGTGTGTGTGTGTGTGTTTTGGGGAAAACATGGAGATTTGTTATATATTTACAGCAATGTTTATCATGTATTGAAAGCTGCCTATATGCCAGATACTTTATGTATATTATTGCTAAATATCCCAATAACCAGCACAGTAGGTATTAACCACACTGTTGTTGTTGTTTTTTTTAAAAAAAGATGTTGGGGGTAGGAGTTTATTAATTAATTTATTTATTTTTGCTGTGTTGGGTCTTCATTTCTGTGCGAAGGCTTTTCTCTAGTTGTGGCAAGTGGGGGCCACTCTTCATCGCGGTGCGCGGGCCTCTCACTGTCGCGGCCTCTCTTGTTGTGGAGCACAGGCTCCGGACGCGCAGGCTCAGTAGTTGTGGCTCACGGGCCTAGTTGCTCCGCGGCATGTGGGATCCTCCCAGACCAGGGCTCGAACCCGTGTCCCCTGCATTAGCAGGCAGATCCTCAACCACTGTGCCACCAGGGTAGCCCAGTCACACTGTTTTGTAGAATGAGAAATTGCTGCTCAAAGAGTTTATGAGAATTGCTCATGAGCCACAGCCAGTAGGTGATAGAAGCACTTTGGGCAGATCGTGAATTCACATTGCCTCTCTGTGAAGAGGGGTTTGAAGTTCCTTGTGTCTCATTTGGGGTGTCTTGGGGTAGATGTTAGCAAGACGAAAGGCAAGAAAATGGATTTAGGGGTGGATAAATAGGGCTGTACTTATGCTCCTGCCCACCTTCTGCAGTGCACTTTATGTATCCTGTGTGTGATGGCAGGAGCTAATTGCTTACACATCCCCAGTAACACACACAGTCTTTAACCAGTTTTTGCCTTGCTAGAAACAGCCTCTGATCTTCCTGGTAGAAAGTGGTAGAAAGTGGTGAATTTTCCTCTCCCAGCTGGTGTGGGCTTCCATGACAAGAGAATAGTTAACTTTTCATTTGTAGCAGGAGCTTGAACAGGAATATGCAGAATACAATTGAATAATGTTGTCATCCAAACTCAAAAGAGTTCGCCTTTAAATGTTGTTTACAGGATTTTTCCATCATATCTAACATTGAAGCTGGTAAACTTATCCAAGAACTTAAGACCCTTCGTGCTGGTTTTTCATGGGGGACATCTGAAAAGAATGCCATTACCTAAATGATTGCTCGGCAAGGTGAATATGATTGGCTTTAGTGCCTTCCAATCAGAGAGGAGGACCCTGATCTTTGCCATTTGCTCCCAGGTCAGGAGCAAAAAAAAAAAAAAAAAAAAAGTTCAGTGTGAGGGCACATCGGTCCTTATCTTGGAGCCAGGATGGATAAAGATCTTTGTCCTCCCATCTCCCAAGAGCTTCCCCAAAGATGTTTCTTCCACAGGTTAAGTAAGTTTGGTCTCTGACATGCCCAGCACACAGCCCATGATACTTTTGTCTTAAACAGTACCAGGTTTTAGAAAACGAAGTCAGATTGTCAGATTGAAGCAGGTTAAGGCCTTTACTCCAGGCATTGAGTTACTGAAAGATTAGCCTTATGCTGAAATACTCAATGGCTGTAGAAGAAATCTGAAAAACGCCATTTAATATTATTAAAGACTTGAAGAGAGAGGAAATGAGTCAAGAGAAAAGAAGGAATTGAGGAGTAGGGTCAGTTAACTAAAGACTTAGAGACAAGTTAGGATCCGTACTGGAGAGAAAAGGAGGAGATAGAAATGTATTTGTTTTTACTGTAGTCAGTTTTTGTACTGTCTTATATCAGTGGTACACAGATGGTTAAACATTGCCTACACTCACTTAAGTGACAAATAGCAGTGTAGCTTTCTGAACTGTGACCATAGAAAGATGAGTGTATTCTGCTTATGACATTGTTTGGTAAAAGATTACAACAAAACCTTTAGTGACATGATACATTAGCCAATACAGCGCAACAGGACAGAAACATAGTAAGGCACACGCACTGAGCAAAGGAGGCCATACCAGGGAGGACCCCACAAAATACACCTTGAAGAGCGATTTCGTTTAGCACAAACCCCATAGGCATTAGCAGACAACTTAGGACATGAAGACATGAAGGTCTGTGAAATATTAATGCCGTGTCAAGTTGTTAATCTTATAGCAACCTTATGAAGAAAGGTAAGCGTGGTACAATAATAAAAATCCTGTGCCACTGACCGTGTTGTACCGAGTTCACCCGACAACCTCTAAGCGTGTTATAAACATGTGGTTTTGCAAGGGGGAAAGCTCCAGAACAGAGAGGGTGGCCGTTTTACCTGAGGGCTCACAGCAGAATGAGTCCAGCCAGACTGTAGTCCTTAGTACCTCCTGAAATTATGCTTTATGTTTTCCTTCCTGATCCATTGCTCATGATTTTCCTTCCAGCCTGAGAAGGAATGGTTTGACCTCATCGCCTTCCTTCTCAATCACTGTGTCCCACTTCTCCCTCTGCCATCTTTGATAATGCACAGCGCTTACTGTCCATAGTTTTTAGTGTGTTTGAAAAATCTAGATTGCCATGGAGTTCATCCTGATTTTTAAGATATATCAGTCTTCCCTTAAATAGAAGAAATAGGGATTTACATATACTCTAAGACTATTCTTATACCTTTTTCTGTTTTTACCCAAACTTCTCAAATAATGCTGAAGTCTGAACAGCAGTCGGCAAATGCATGGTAGTCAATGAATGAATGAATGAATGAAGTAGTGTGTCTATTAGGAATTGTCAAATCATTAGTAACAATTACTTGATAATAGTGACTTTTAAAAGGTAGGTGTCTGTTTTCTTTGACATAAAACAAACAAAAAAAGCCTGCAAGCAGGAAGTCCAGGGCTATATAGTAACTATGCAATATTGTCAATGCCCTCAGGCTCCTTCCATGTTTCTGTCCCACTATCTTTAGCATGCAGAGACTTTTTAAAGGTTTCCTCATGGTTGTAAAATTGCTGCTGAAGTTCCAGCCATTATATCTCAGTAATGAGGGAAGAAAGGGGAAAGGACAAAAGGAAGCAGACCTCCCAGATGAGTCAGCTCCCTTTAAAGATCTTTGTGGGACCCCTACCCAGATGACTACTACATATATCTCATTGGTTACCTCTATTTGTAAGGGAATCTGAGAAGTGTAATCTTTGGCTATGCACACTGTCATGCTGAAGACAATTGGATTCTATTAGGAAGGAAGAAGGATATGGGATAGGCAATTACCAATCTCTGCCGTAAGTAGTGGTCAAAGTTGCCTCCTGATTGGGGTTTAATATCTTAGTATGTCTATAAGATTAGATGTCCTCCCAATATCATGCATCTGGGGGTGGGGGAGGATGAGCAAGGCTTTGGAATTTAGACAAGGAAATATAAAAAGAAGTTATATCAGTCATCCTAGTTGGAAAAGATGAGTCAAAGATTTGGAGATGTCAAGTTGAGGTTATAAGGAACTGGAGCTTTTGATGAAGTTGAAAAGCACGTATCATGGGAATGATAGGCGTGAAGGAGCTAGAAAGATAGGCAGCAGTGGTCTGAGGGTGGAACACAGGATTTAAGATTCCAGAGGCTTAGCTGTTCCAGCGAGTGAGGGAAAAGCTTCAGGACCTGGTTTCCAAAGTACACTGAGCTGAGGTCATTAGAGTAGAAAAGATTTATAGGCTCCCGTGGAAGAGAATCATATCTGTTGAATGTGCTTTATATATTTCTTAGCTGTGCCAAGCACAGATGGACTTTCTTTTTGCTGTAAAAATGATATAATTACATTTTAGAAAATAGAGGGGGAGAATCCTCACGTTTCCACCATCTGCACAACTCATGTCTCAGTTCCACATGGTGTATGTGGTTGCAACCATAGCTTACAGATGATTGCCTCTGCTTTTATTTTAATTCAACATTATAATGTGGGTACTTGGATATTTGTGCACTTGGATATCACACGGGCATCTTAGGATCAAACTCCTTATATTTTAAAAACGTTAAAACTTTCTCGTTATAGGTTCTACATCTATCCAGCCACCAATTCAGAAATCTGGAATGATCGTTTACTGTTCCTTTTCTGCCACCCCACATAAGTATAATCATATTTTGTGCATTCTATCTCTTATTTCCCTTCAAATCTATTCCTCCTCTTCACTTCCATCCTGGCTACATTAGTCACTCCCCCAGCATAAACGGCAGTGGTCTCATAACTTGTCTTCCTGACTCCATAGTTGCTTCCTCTAAGCTGCCCTCTTTTCTCTCAGGGTCTTGTAAAACACTAGTGTTCATATTACTTGGTCTGCTTAAAGCCCTTCAGTCAGCTCCCCCATTACTTAGAAAAGGGTTCAATTCTTTAATGCGGCAAACAAAGCCCTCGGTAAATGGAACTCAGTCTTACCCTCCTAGTGTCATCTCTTGCCTCTATCATTCTCCTGCGCTCAGCCACACGGAACGTTCGTTTCAGCGAATGTTCCCGTCTTTTACACTGCGCCGTGCTGTCCCACAGCTGTTCCGTTTTCTGCTGATCATCTGCTGCTCTTCTGCTGATTCACCTACTTCCTGACCTCTAAGCAAAGACAGGGGCTTTCTCCTCCCTCTTCCCCTGGTTCTTGCATCACACGGCCATCACCACTCTCATCACATTTTTCTGTGGCTATTCACGTTTCTGTCTCTGGCACTAGACTATGGGTAACTTGAAGGCAGGGACCAGGTCTCAAGATAAAATTATCTTCCTAGTGTCTGACATATATTAGTTATCTAGGAAATGTTAAAAAAAAAAAAAAAAACAGAAAAGCAACAACCCTCTTACACTGGGTTCCCTGTAGCTCCCACCTTGCACTCATTTCCCTCAACCTTCTTGAACGAATTGTCAATGCCTTGTAGCTCTCCCCTTTTACTTCCGACTCACCTTTCCACCTCAGGGTACTCGATTCCTACCGTCTCCGCTTCTAAGAAGCGCTCCTGGAAAAGTCAGCAATGCTGGCGTGTTGCCAAGCCCCATAAACACTTTCCAATACTTAACTGATTTATCACATGCCTTTGACACTGGAACTACTCTCTTTGTTGGAAAGCGCTCGCTCTCTCTCTTTCTTTCTGACACTGGGCAGTCCTCTGCCCTCTCAAACCCTTTGTCCTCCTTTGTAAACTCTCCTCCTCTTGCCCTTCTCGAAGGTTTGGGCCTCAGTCTACCACTGTCCTTATTGTCCGCTCTCAGTGTAGAAAACCTCCACAGTGTCATTTTAGCTCTGCAGTTTTCACTACCACTTACCTTCTAATATGTCTCTCATCCGGCCCCCATCTCTCATCTGCACTTCCAATTTGAATATCCAGCTGCCCACTGGACATACATATTTGTATGTTCCGTAACCTCCTTAAACACAGTGCTAACCTGAATTAAACATCTGCCCTCTAGCCTTTCCTCATCACAGTGCAACCCTCCCTCTCCCCACCGAAGGCTCCTTCTGACTCCTTGTGTGAGTCAGCAACACCACCAAGGACCTGGTCAGCTTCCAGCCATCAGTGCGCTCTCTCTCCTCCCTTCCCCCACAGCATTCACCATCTTCAGGTTGGCACCGCACCCTACATGCTCCACTGAGTAGAGAGATCTTTTGAAACACAAATCCCACCTTGTTCTTCCTTATTTTAAACCTTTGAATAGCTTTCTGTCCTCTAGGATTAAGCGGACATTCTTTGTTTTGTTTTTTGGCCGCGCCTGGGCATGCGGGATATTCGTTCCCCCACCAGTGCCCCTTGCAGTGGAAGCGCGGAGTCTTAACCACCGGACCACCATGGAAGTCCCTAAGTAGACATTCTTTTATTTTATTTTATTTTATTTTTTGCGGTACGCTGGCCTCTCACTGCTGTGGCCTCTCCCGTTGCGGAGCATAGGTTCCAGACGCGTAGGCTCAGCGGCCATGGCTCACGGGCCCAGCCGCTCCGCGGCATGTGGGATCTTCCCAGACCGGGGCACGAACCTGCGTCTCCTGCATCGGCAGGCGGACTCCCAACCACTGCGCCACCAGGGAAGCCCCCCAAGTAGACATTCTTGAGCAGGGCACAGCCGACCTACCTTGACCTGGCCCCATTTCACCTACTGCTGCTCCCTGCTTTGCATTTTTATGCTCTAGTAACCTTGAACTACTTGTAATTCTACCTTAAGTCCTTGCCTTGTTTGTGGTAGTCCATCTGCCTGGAAAGCTCTTTAACCCTTATTCGCTCTGATGACCCTAATCCTCACCCCACGTCTCCAGGCTGGACTGCTCTTTCCTGCACATTCTTGCTCAACACTGTTCCTCAGCTCTTACCACTTTATACCGAGATTGTCTTCCTCTGTTACCATTCAGCGCTTATCACTTTATACCGAGACAGTCTTTCTATGTTACTTTTCCTTCATGGAAAGGCTAGGGGCTCCAGTTCTGGAATTACTCTCTTTGGGCGCAAACCCTGTTCCGCACCTTATTAGCTGAGTGACCTTGGAAAAGTTACTAAACCCCTCCAATTTTGAGTCTCCCCAACTAGCACAATGGAGATGAAAATAGAATTTAATTTTACAAAGTTGTTAGAAAATTAAAATGAGATGCACAGAGCCTGCCTCAAGGTAACAACTCAATAAATACTTGATAGCGTGATTATCATCCTTCTGCACTTTGCCTTGTTCATTCTTCTATCACCAGAGCTAAGCAGTGCTCTGCACAGTGTAGGTACTCAACCTACAGTTTTTTAATTGAATGAAATTACATGAATTAATGAATGAGCTAGAGAATATTTATGCATGGTGGCCCATTAAGAGTGTACAAATGAGCCAGACAGAATAAATCTCAGTTAATAGGTGCCAACTTCTCAGTCTTACAGATACGTTCCAACATTCTATTGTAGAAAGACGCTGACGTATTTAGTACGCTGGTTGCTGTGAGCACTGCTCCCATCCACCCTTCAGGATGGAAGCACTTGTGCCTCCTGCTGCTGGCAGTATGATGCTGACTTCTCGCAGCTGAGCGAGCGTCCCTCTCTGGTCACTGCACTGGGCTGAAAAGAGCCACTTTACCCAAGGTGCTGCCCCTGCCTGCGTCTAAACACTGGTTTCCAAGGGGGACCTTGCTTCAACTCCAGACAGCTTTGCAGGGCCATCCCAGCTGCAGAGCTCCCCCGTAGGACTGGTTAAGGCTCTGTTGGGACTTCATTGCAGCCCAATTGCTCCCTCTGCCCGATCCTACCTAATTCCTTAACATCTGTACAAATATTGACCCCAAGAACACACCTTGTAACATCCAGTGAACAGCTTTCTGTTTTAGGGTCTGTTTCCTGGAGAATAGAATCTGCAACATTTTGTGAAGGATGAGGGTTTGGTGAATTACTTTTTTTTTTTTTGGCCCTGCCCTGCAGCTTGTGGGAATCTTAGTTCCCAGACCAAGGATTGAACCCGGGCCCGCCACAGTGAAAGCGGTGTCCTAACCACTGGACCGCCAGGGAAGTCCTGTTTTTAGACACAATGTGTATGGATATGCATATGAAATAACTACCAGTATGGCTGGCACCAAAATGGAAGATATGTTGATGATGATTTTTTGAGGGGTGATAGGATTTAGATGGGGGTGCCAAGATAGAAGTGGCTGGTCATGGCAACTCTAACCCCTGGCTCATGCTGTACCTTGAGTAGTGTCAGTTGTGAGTCCTTTAGGCTCTGTGTCCATCACTTGTGTCCACTGGGAAGTGCAAACATGGAAAGCAAAAGAAGTCCCCAAGTTTCCCTGCCCATGGCATGCTCCTGGGGAAATTGGTAAACCCTGAGTTGTGATCACGTATCCCCTGGCAGGCAGTGATTGAGTCAGGTGGTGTGCTACATTTTTATTCCTAAAAAGAAGCAGTAACATTAGAAACAATATTACCTGTTCATATTACATTAGAATTTCACGTTAAAAGTATTTGTGATAGAGAAAAACTCACTACATAAGTAAAGCTAAGAGGTTTTAGTTATTAAACTTACCACAAGGGTCTAGCTCAGCATAAATTAATTCTTGGCATGGATGGCCAGGACAGGTTGGGTTTTTTTAAAACATAGGGTATATCATAGTTTCTGCTTATGAATTACAAAGGAAACAGGTATACATTTTATTGTGTAAAATACACACACATAAAAAATTAAACTGCAGAATCATACAAATTAAAAAGTGGAAGTCCTCCCCCATCCCATTCCCCACGACATCACTCTTCAGAAATAGTCACCATTAGGAGTTTGGTGTACATCTCAGAGAATGTATCTCTCATATATTTATATTTATAATAACATGGTGAAAATAACACATAAACATGGACAGTGAATCTAAATGTTAAATTTCTTAAGCTAATAAAGGTAGATATGAAAGCCTCTATGCTGTCATCCTTCTGTTCAGTTAAATCTCCTGAGTACATAACACAGGAGCCTCACATTGCTAGAATATTGTCAGTTTTCCTTTTCCTTCTTTCCCAAAACAACTTCCCATGAGAACACCAGTGGTGGGACTGCTGTGTGTTTCTTCGGAAGTTCAGCTTCTTTTGAAAATGATGATATCTCATCATGTTGCAACCTCATTAGAAGGACTTCTTATTTTCCCCCTTTTATGTTTTTAGTCCCCATGTTTACGCCGCACCGAGATTTGTTGCTTTCATTAGTTCATATCACTTTCGGCTCAATGACAACAGAAAATTAGAAAGTTTCTGCTTCTAACAACATTGCTAGTATTTCTCTTTCAATTTGTTTTTACCTGTCATGACTTGTTCTCTCTCCCATCCCCAAACCAACTGCGTTTCCTGTGTACATGACAGTAAAAGACCTCAGTCATTACTGCAGAAATCATTAAGAAAGAACTCCAGATTTTGAGGCCTATAAGCTATGAAATGCACTACCATTGAAAATGATACCAGTTTCCTTGGAGAATTCTAAAACATAAAAAGTTTGAACGTAAAAGATTAGAAATCATCCAATTTCATTTCACTGAAGATGTACTTTTAATAGCACAGCAGAATAATCTGATATGCAAACATAAAACGTCAGATCTCTGAGTGGCTTAGATTCAAATGCCTTTAGAGACCAGAATCTGGACAGATACATTTGGATAAATAGATTCAATGATTTGATGAAAGACCTTGACCAAGTCCTTTGCGTTAAGAAAGGAAATGTTACTGCTGCTTTTGAATATTTGCAGAAAACTGGGCAGAAACTAGCCAATCTAAAATTGTGCCAGTTATGTGATGAAATTTTTTTAAAAAGGGGGTGTTAGCCAAAGCTGGAATTTTTTGATTAAGAAGTTATAAATTTAGATTTTTCAGGTTTTAATGAAAACATATGGTCCCTAATTATAGACAGCTACTGTTTTTCTTATAAGAAACAAAGGACGAATTTCTATTCGTGTTTTCTTTGTCATTTTATAGACAACCAAGAAGACTGCCTTTTACATGATGCATCTTACAGGCCCAGAACTTTGTTCTTAACATGGTCATCCTTCTTAGAACAAAGACAATCGTAGTCAGGGAGGTGGGTAGTGATCTTCAGAATAAAGAAAGGCTACAGAGTTTTCAATTGCCACCATGTTTTTGTAACCATATACCATCTGCATTTTTTTTCTTAGTCTATTATAATAAGCATACTTGAGCCAGTCAGGCACAAACTTTCATACAGTAAATGTTTTGAGTGCAGTGGCTATTAGACCTTGGCTGTTATTTACTCATACCTGATGCAGTTCACCATGCCTAGATAAATAGAGGACATTCCCCCTGCAACTATCGGCACAGCCGGTGCCTAGGACAACACACAACAAACCTGGCCGCAGCTGCCCCAGGAATCCAAGCCTGAGACTGGTGATTTTACACTGATATTCTGTTGAAACTTCCCGACTCCCGTGAGGTTAAAATCTTAGAACAACTAGAGGAAAGAAAGTAAGTACTTCTAACACAGTGCTGGAAAAGGGGCTAATAAATTCTTCAGCATTAACACCAAAATCTGATGCAAATGAATTCAATCTCCATTATATTCAGGGAGAAATTAAAGCGAGTGAATTAAATATGCAAGTCTTCTTTTGTTGAAATTCTCTTTTGCAAATATCACAATAATCTTGCCTTGTCAACATTACTGGAAAGCTACTTTTTATCTATTTTGAACACATTTCCCTGCTGAACATTTGTACACTTAGAATTTTGATGTTGAGTGCATTGATTAATTTTCAAGATCCTGAACTCTTTCTTTCATAATATTTTGACTTTAGGCAATAGACAAAGAAGTTTTATATGTATGTGTGTGTTGTTATACTAGTATCTTGTGAAATAGATAATAAGCTGTTTTAGTTTTGCCATAAGCATATTGTAAGTCTTTTTCTGCTATCTTAAAACGATATGCTAACCATAAGGTTTTTATAAGACAGCAAAAGAGATTAGGAATTTTTAGACTTTCTATCTAATACCAAAGTAGCCACAAGATGATGAGAAATATGTTCTCATAGTAAATATTTTCTGTTATTTTTTTATAGCCAAATGTTTCAATAAGATATTTCAGACTCTGGAATCACTCCTACTCATATGAAGTCTAAATATGTATTTCTCAAGTCATTAATTTATTAACACATTGGTGGAGTGTATTTATGTAGCTCAGTGTATTACACTTCCCACTGGTACTGAGCCAAGGATTCAGAAAAGGCTGAACTGGTTTTGTGAACTGGTTGTCCTGACACGTTATGGGTTTGTACTTAGTCTAGGCTCTTTCTCTGAACTAGGGAGAAGGTGTATTTTTGGTTTTATAATGTAGCTTGAAGTGAAAGCAGAACATATGTCTTTTCTACCACCATATTAAAAAAATTTAGTGATGACAGCAATTCTAAGATTGGTTGAATTGTCAAATTAAAATTCTTAATCCAGGGATTCCCTGGTGGCGCAGTGGTTGAGAGTCCGCCTGCCGATGCAGGGGACACAGGTTCGTGCCCCGGTCCGGGAGGATCCCACATGCCGCGGAGCGGCTGGGCCCGTGAGCCGTGGCCGCTGAGCCTGCGCGCCCGGAGCCTGTGCTCCGCAACGGGAGAGGCCACGACAGTGAGAGGCCCCCGTACCGCAAAAAAAAAGAGAAAAAAAAATTCTTAATCCAGGTTCAGAGGAACCAGAGATTATATTATCTGGAAAGGTCAATGGAAAGCTGTAAGACAAGATTTTTCACCAGAGTGTGTATAAATACTATACCCAATAAAATATTTAATGTAGGGATATTTGAGCCAAGTTTCATTGAACATTACATTCCTTGCTTGGAATGCATGGCACAGTGCTCAGTCTACCTGCTACCTTGTGCATGGGTTCATTTGAGTTTGCTGGCCTCTACATAAAAGACTGCATTGCCTAGAACTATTTTATTTGCTCAGTGAGACCATATACAGCTTTAAAAAACCTGGGATGCCAACAATGGTCTCTTCTCCTCCCCACCCTTCTTTTTCTTTTCTTTTCTTCATTTTTTTTAAAAAGCATAAATCTTCCCTGGAGCAATCAAGGGAACGGTAAACAGTCTCCACCGTTGACTAATTTCCTAAGTGCTACCTACAGTGGATTTGGGGGTGTTCTAAAAGGCCTGATGGCAGAACCCTCTGTGTGCTTTCCAAAGCTGAATTCTCACCACACACTTCACCTTAGATGGTCCTGAAAAATCTGATGGTGACATTCTCCCCATTCCCCTCAAAAATGTGACATCTTTTTGCACTCAGTTAACTAAAGGCTCAAAACTATCTCGTCTAGAGCTGGTGGCACAGTGCCCTGAAGGAGGCTTCTCCAGGAGTCAGAGCACTCCGGCCATGCTGAGTCCACCCACACGGCCCATAGTCGCTTGTGTTTTTCACTACGCTCCTCGAGTGCTTGGTGTTAAAGACTTGGACTGCTCTTTTCTTTTCAGTTACTGATACCAAGAATCATTTTCTAGTCCGAAATGGCTTGGAGAATAAAACAGATTTAGAGAAATATCAAACCTCTATAGAACATTTTACTAAATTCTTACCTCCTCTGGAAAGTCTTAAGTCTTGAAGAATCATATTCTAAAAGGGAAAATAGTGTTTAAAAAGGAAGGAGAAAACCAATTTTCCCAGTTTAAGAATACAAAGGTAGAGGATTATTTTTTTTTCTCCATAATGAAAATTAAGGGCATTAGGGTTTAAACTAAACATCAGTTTAGTTTATTTCAGTTCAGATCAGCTCAGCACATAATTACTGAACATCCACAGGTGCTGGCATCAAATGAGGTGCTGGAGATACCAAGATGAAGAAGAAACAGTCTCTTCATTCAAGTAAATCAAGATCTGATGGGGGAGACAGGAACATAAAATGGACACTTTGAAAAATATGGCAAAGGCTATGATGGAGTTGTTCTCAGGATGCTCTAGGAATCCAGACGAAGGGCACTGCATTTAGCCCAGTGATGGATGGGTGGGTGGATGCTGTTGGATGATGATAATGCCTAAACTGTGTTTATAGTGTGAAAAGGAGGTGGCAGGCTAAGGGAGACTGGGGTGGGGAAGGGGAAAAGAAGTGAGGTTGGGGCGTTTAGAAGGCAAGTCAGGCAGAAGGAATAACACGAGCAAAGGTGGAAAGACACAGAATGAGATGTGCTAATTGGAGAGCTATGAATATCTATGAACCATGAGTAAATGTTATGAGGAGGAGAATAGTAGAGGATGGGGCTAGAGGGACAGGTCCACTCGGGTCACTAAGGGCTTTAATGAGAGCATGAAGAGTAGAAAGAGAGTTGAACCAATGACGGAACTCTAGGAAACGTTAACATTTAAGGGCTAGGCTGTAATTAGGAGGTACCCAAACTTCTTCAGATGTGGCATCTTCTTTGCGCGTGTGTATGTATGTGTGTGTGTGTAAAGGAGGGATTAGAGAATGTACTTTAATGCTAAAACAAAACAACGCTTCCCAAGACCCTCAACTCTGAAAATCCTCCAAATTTTGTCATTCATTCTCCATCAGGATAATAGAAGGCTTCTAAGAAATTTAAGAGGCACACTCATATTTTTTTCTTTTTTCAATTTGTGATTTTGAGCATAGAAGGACCTTGGTTAGCCATCCTGAGACCCAAACTACTTCCATTAGAATCTAGTTCTTCATTTCATCTGGGAAAGGCGTACAGGCAGGTTTGATTCACACTTTTCTGAATAGAAATAAGGCAGCAGTCATTAGTTATTCATTTATTTGGTCAGAAATTTGACAAATATTTAGTGAGCTCCTACAGTGTGTGTAGCTAGGCACTGTGAAGGATAGAAAGATGAATAAGACACAATTTGCCTGTGTTTAAACCAACGGTCCCCAACCTTTTTGGTTTTGTGGAAGACAATTTTTCCACAGACCAGGTGAGGGGGATGTTTTCAGGATGATTCAAGTGCATTACATTTATTGTGCACTTCATTTCTATTATTATTACATTGTAATATATAATGATATGATTATACAACTCACCGTAATGCAGAATCAGTGGGAGCCCTCAGCTTGTTTTCACTTACCACTCACTGATAGTGCTTTGATATGAGTCTGCAAGCAAGTGATTTATTATGGTCTCTGTGCAGTGAAACCTCTCTGCTAATGATAATCTGTATTTGTAGCCGCTCCCCAGCGCTAGCATCACCGCCTCAGCTCCCCCTCAGATCATCAGGCATTAGATTCTCATAAGGAGGGCATGACCTAGATCCCTTGCATGCACGGTTCACAGTAGGGTTCGTGCTCCTAAGAGAATCTAATGCCACCGCTGATCTGACAGGAGGCGGACCTCAGGCGATAATGTGAGTGATGGGGAGCGGCTGTAAATACAGATGAAGCTTCGCTTACCCGCTGCTCACCTCACCTCCTGTTGTGTGGCCTGGGGGTTGGGGACACCTTGTTTTTGTTTTTTAACATCTTTATTGGAGTATAATTGCTTTACAATGTTGTGTTAGTGTCTGCTGTATAACAAAGTGGATCAGCTATATGTATACATATATCCCTATATCCCCTCCTTCTTGTGTCTGCCTCCCACCCTCCCTATCCCACCCCTCTAGATAGTCACAGAGCACAGAGCTGATCTCCCTGTGCTATGCAGCTGCTTCCTACTAGCTATCTATTTTACATTTGGTAGTGTATACATGTCAGTGCTACTCTCTCATTTTGTCCCAGCTTACACTTCCCCCTCCCCTTGTCCTCAAGTCCATTCTCTATGTCTGCATCTTTATTCCTGTCCTGGCCGTAGTTTCATCAGAACCTTTTTTTTTTTTTTTTTTTTTTAGATTCCATATATATGTAGCATATGGTATTTGTTTTTCTCTTTCTGACTTACTTCAGTCTGTATGACAGACTCTAGGCCATCCACCTCACTACAAATAACTCAATTTTGTTTCTTTTTATGGCTGAGTAATATTCCATTGTATATATGTGCCACATCTTCTTTATCCATTCATGTGTCAGTAGACACTTAGGTTGCTTCCATGTCTTGGCTATTGTAAATAGTGCTGCAATGAACATTGTGGTACATGACTCTTTTTGAATTATGGTTTTCTCAGGGTATATGCCCAGTAGTAGGATTGCTGGGTCATATGGTACTTCTATTTTTAGTTTTTTAAGGAACCTCCATACTGTTCTCCATAGTGGCTGTATCAATTTACATTCCCACCAACAGTGCAAGAGGGTTCCCTTTTTTCCACACACTCTCCAGCATTTATTGTTTGTAGAGTTTTTGAGGATGGCCATTCTGACCGGTGTCAGGTGATACCTCATTGTAGTTTTGATTTGCATTTCTCTAATGATTAATGATGTTGAGCATCCTTTCATGTGTTTGTTGGCAATCTGTATATCTTCTTTGGAGAAATGTCTATTTAAGTCTTGTGCCCATTTTTGGACTGGGTTGTTTGTTTTCTTTAATATTGAGCTGGATGAGCTGTTTATATATTTTGGAGATTAATCCTTTGTCCATTGATTCATTTGCAAATATTTTCTCCCATTCTGAGGGTTGTCTTTTCATCTTCTTTATGGTTTCCTTTGCGGTGCAAAACTTTTAGATTTCATTAGGTCCCATTTGTTTATTTTTGTTTTTATATCCATTTCTCTAGGAGGTGGGTCAAAAAGGATCTTGCTGTGATTTATGTCATAGAGTGTTCTGCCTATATTTTCCTCTAAGAGTTTTATAGTATCTGTCCATAATTACATTTAGGTCTTTAATCCATTTTGAGTTTATTTTTGTGTATGGCATTAGGAAGTTTTCCAATTTCATTCCTTTACAAGGAGCTGTCCAGCTTTCCCAGAACCACTTATTGAAGAGGCTGTCTTTTCTCCATTGTATATTCTTTCCTCCTTTATCAAAGATAAAGTGACCATATGTGGATGGGTTTATCTCTGGACTTTCTATCCTGTTCCATTGATCTGTATTTCTGATTTTGTGCCAGTACCATACTGTCTTGATTACTGTAGCTTTGTAGTATAACCTGAAGTCTGGGAGCCTGATTCCTCCAGCTCTGTTTTTCTTTCTCAAGAATGTTTTAGCTATTCGGAGTCTTTCGTGCTTTCATACAAATTGTGCAGTTTTTTTGTTCTAGTTCTGCAAAAAATGCCATTGGTAGTTTGATAGGAATTGCATTGAATCTGTAGGTTGCTTTGGGTGGTATAGTCATTTTCACAGGGTTGATTCTTCCAATCCAAGGACATTGTATATCTCTCCATCTGTTTGTATCATCTTTTATTTCTTTCATCACTGTCTTTTATTTTTCTGCATAAGGTTTTTTGTCTCCTTAGGTAAGTTTATTCCTAGGTATTCTATTCTTTTTCTTTCAGTGGTAGATGGGAGTGTTTCCCTAATTTCGCTTTCAGATTTTTCATCATTAGTGTATAGGAATGCAAGGGATTTCTGTGCATTAATTTTGTATCCTGTTACTCTACCAAATTCATTGATTAGCTCTAGTAGTTTTCTAGTAGCATCTTTCAGATTCCTTATGTATAGTATCATGTCATCTGCAAACAGTGACAATTTTACTTCTTCTTTTCCAATTTGGATTCCTTTTATTTCTTCTCTGATTGCTGTGGATAAAACTTCCAAAACTATGTTGAATAATAGTGGTGAGAGTAGGCAACCTTGTCTTCTTCCTGAATTTAGAGGAAATGGTTTCTGTTTTTCACCATGGAGAATGATGTTTGCTGTGGGTTTGTTGTATATGGCCTTTATTATGTTGAGGTAGATTCCTTCTATGCCTACTTTCTGGAGAGTTTTTATCATAATTGGGTGTTGAATTTTGTCAAAGGATTTCTCTGCATCTATTGAGATGATCATATGGTTTTTCTCCTTCAATTTGTTAGTATGGTGTATCACATTGATTGATTTGAGTATATTGAAGAATCCTTGCATTCCTGAGATAAACCCCACTTGATCACATTGTATGATCCTTTTAATGTGCTGTTGGATTCTGTTTGCTAGTATTTTGCTGAGGATTTTTGCATCTATGTTCATCAGTGATATTGGCCTGTAGTGTTCTTCGTTTGTGACATTTTTGTCTGGTTTTGGTATCAGGGTGATGGTGGCCTTGTAGAATGAGTTTGGGAGTGTTCCTCCCTCTGCTGTATTTTGGAAGAGTTTAAGAAGGATAGGTGTTAGCTCTTCTCTAAATGTTTGATAGAATTTGCCTGTGAAGCCATCTGGTCTGGGGCTTTTGTTTCTTGGAAGATTTTTAATCACAGTTTCAATTTCAGTGCTTGTGATACGTCTGTTTATATTTTCTATTTCTTCCTGGTTCAGTCTTGGAAGGATGTACTTTTCTAAGCATTTGTCCCTTTCTTCCAGGTTGTCCATTTTATTGGCATAGAGTTGCTTGTAGTAATCTCTCATGATCCTTTGTATTTCTGCAGTGTCGGTTGTTACTGCTTTTTCATTTCTAATTCTATTGATTTGAGTCTTTTCCCTTTTTTTCTTGATGAGTCTAGCTAATGGTTTATCAATTTTGTTCATCTTCTCAAAGAACCAGCTTTTACTTTTATTGATCTTTGCTATCGTTTCCTTCATTTCTTTTTCATTTATTTCTGACCTGATCTTTATGATTTCTTTCCTTCTGCTGACTTTGGGGTTTTTTTTTCCTCTAATTGCTTTAATGTGAATAGTTAGGTTGTTTATTTGAGATATTTTTGTTTCTTGAGGTAGGATTGTATTGCTGTAAACTTCCCCCTTAGAACTGCTTTTGCTACATCCCATAGGTTTTGGGTCGTCGTGTTTTCATTGTCATTTGTTTCCAGGTATTTTTTGATTTCCTCTTTGATTTCTTCAGTGATCTCTTGATTATTTAGTAGCATATTGTTTAGCCTCCATGTGTTTGTACTTTTTACAGATTTTTTCCTGTAATTGATATCTAGCCTCATAGCGTTTTGTTCAGAAAAGATACTTGATTCGATTTCAATTTCATTAAATTTACCAAGGCTTGATTTGCGACCCACGTTATGGTTTATCCTGGAGAATGTTCCATGAGCACTTGAAAAGAAAGTGTATTCTGTCGTTTCTGGATGGAATGTCCTGTAAATATCAATTAAGTCCATCTTGTTTAATGTATCATTTAAAGCTTGTGTTTCCTTATTTGTTTTCATTTTGGATGATCTGTCCATTGGTGAAAGTGGGATGTTAAAATCCCCTACTATGATTGTGTTACTGTCAATTTCCCCTTTTATGGCTGTTAGCATTTGCCTTATGTATTGACATGCTCCTATGTTGGGTGCATAAATATTTACAATTGTTATATCTCCTTCTTGGATTGATTCCTGATCATTATGTAGTGTTCTTCTTTGTCTCTTGTAATAGTTTTTATTTTAAAGTCCATTTTGTGTGATATGAGAATTGCTACTCCAGCTTTCTTTTGATTTCCATTTGCATGAAATATCTTTTTTCCATCCCCTCACTTTCAGTCTGTATGTGTCCCTAGGTCTGAAGTGGGTCTCTTGTGGACAGCATATATATGGGTCTTGTTTTTGTATCCATTCAGCTAGTCTGTGTCTTTTGGTTGGAGCATTCAATCCATTTACATTTAAGGTAATTATTGATATGTATGTTCCTATTACCATTTTCTTAATTGTTTTGGGTTTGTTTTTGTAGGTCTTCTCCTTCTCATGTGTTTCCTGCCTAGAGATGTTCCTTTAGCATGTGTTGTAAAACTGGTTTGGAGGTGCTGTATTCTCTTCACTATTACTTGTCTGTAAAGGTTTTAATTTCCCCATCGAATCCGAATGAGATCCTTACTGGGTAGAGTAATCTTGGTTTTAGGTTTTTCCCTTTCATCACTTTAAATATGTCCTACCACTCCTTTCTGGCTTGCAGAGTTTCTGCTGAAAGATCAGCTGTTAACCTTATGGGGATTCCCTTGTATGTTATTTGTTGCTTTTCCCTTGCTGTGTTTAATACTTTTTCTTTGTATTTAAATTTTGATAGTTTGATTAATATGTGTCTTGGCATGTTTCTTCTTGGATTTATCCTGTATGGGACTCTCTGCACTTCCTGGACTTGATCGACTATTTCCTTTCCCATGTTAAGGAAGTTTTCAACTATAATCTCTCCAAATATTTTCTCTGTCCTTTTCTTTTTCTCATCTTCTTCTGGAACCCCTATAATTCGAATGTTGGTGTGTTTAATGTTGTCCCAGAGGTCTCTGAGACTGTCCTCACGTATTTTCATTCTTTTTTCTTTATTCTGCTCTGCAGTAGTTATTTCAATTATTTTATTTTCCAGGTCACTTATCCATTCTTCTGCCTCAGTTATTCTGCTACTGATTCTTTCTAGAGTATTTTAAATTTCATTTATTGTGTTGTTCATCATTGTTTACTCTTTAGTTCTTCTAGGTCCTTGTTAAATGTTTCTTGTATATTCTCCATTCTATTTCCAAGATTTTGGATCATCTTTGCTATCATTACTCTGAATTCTTTTCCAGGTAGACTGCCTAGTTCCTCTTCATTTGTTTTGTCTGGTGGGTTTTTACCTTGCTCCTTCATCTGCTGCATACTTCTCTGTCTTCTCATTTTGTTTAACTTACTGTGTTTGGGGTCTCCTTTTTGCAGGCTGCAGCTTCATAGTTCCTGCTTTCTTTGGTGTCTGCCCCCAGTGGGTGAAGTTGGTTCAGTGGCTTGTGTTGGCTTCCTGGGGGGGGGACTGGTGCCTGTGTTCTGGTGGATGAGTCTGGATCTTTTCTTTCTGGTGGGCAGGATCACGTCCGGTGGTATGATTTTGACTGTCTGTGAACGTAGTATGATTTTAGGCAATCTGTCTGTTAATGGGTGGGGTTGTGTTCCTGTCTTGCTAGTTGTTTGGCTTGGGGCGTCCAGCACTGGAGTTTGCTGGCCATTGGGTAGAGCTGGGTCTTAGCATTGAGACGGAGATCTCTGGGAGATCTCTTGCTGATTGATATTACGTTGGGCTGGGAGGTCTCTGGTGGTCCAATGTGCTGAATTCGGCTCTCCCACCTCAGAGGCTCAGGCCTGACACCAGGCTAGAGCACCAAGACCCTGGCAGCCACTTGGCTCGTTCAGGGGTCAGAATATTCAATATGGTTAGGATGTCCATTCTCCTGAGGTTCATATATAGGTTTGGTGCTATCCGAATCAAAATCCCAATCTGATTTTGAAACTTATATAGAAATTCGGAGGACTTGGAAGACGTGAGAAGTTTGAATCCTAAGCTGGTATTGGAAAAAAGTCAAGAATCAAATCAAATTACATTGCATGACCACAGAAAGGCTCAGGAATTGGCAGTACCAGGTGTCTCATCTCCACTCATCGCTTGAGGCATTTCTTGGTGAGATATCCAATAGATAAGCAGCTCACAGGGACGTTGTGATGTCTAAACCACTGTGAGCATTGGAGGCGCACAGACTGAGCCCAAGTTCCACTCTCTACCCACTTTGGGCCAGAAGTTGGGGACCCCTTGTTTAAACAAAATAATGTCAACAGCAGGCAGAATATGATCAGTGTCTCAGGAGATGGTCACTGAATATGTAGTGATGCTCTTGGTGTGTTTTCTCTGCTACTCTGTAATTATGCTTAGAAACTTCCAAAAAACCCCCCAGAAAACCATGAATCCATTCTTTTAAGTCATAGTGATCTATGGGTACAGATAGAGGAAACCACATGATCTGTCAGATGATTTAAATTAAACCACATGATCTGTCAGAAGGATTTAGGGTAGGAGGGATGAAATTCAGTCAATGCTATTGCCATCTGAGTTGTAAAAACAACTCTCTTTGGTAGCTTGTTGAATATACTCATGTTACAAGAGTAGAAAATGCCCTCTTTTAAAAAAGAAATATAAGATCACATGAAGATAATGATATATACACAAATGAGTTTGACTTTAGTTCAAACAATGTTTTTTTAATCTAAATGACAACAGATAATTTTATATCTTTAAAAATGTTTTTAAAATTAAAAAAAAATTTTTGAACTGCTTTAGAGTTATGTAAAAAGCAAGCGAACAAATGAAAAGCAGAGATTCTTGCTTTAGCTCCAAAACTGAAGAATCTAACGTTTATGGGAGAGGGTAAATTATATTGTCACAGGATTTTAAAATTTTATTATGAATAGAAAATAAGCCAAACCAATAAATAGTCAGTTTCTTAATGTCACGAGCGTATATCAACATTTGAATATGAAACGGGTTCGTATTTCCTTTCTTGAATTATTCATTTTTGATTGATATAATGTCTGGTTTATGCAAACCAATGAAAATTTGTTTGCTGTGAGTACATTCTTTGGTGGTATACAGTTAGCCCTCCAGCGAAAGAAGCTCTAATTTTTACTTCTCAATTTTGATTTTAATTCACATCATTAAAGAATCCCCTAGATGATTAAAAGCAATTGCGTGTTCTACTGGAGGGTCTATTGAGTCATCCTTTTGAACACTCATCATGGGAGTAGGTAGTGTTAAATCACAGCTGAGTTTAGGTACTATTTTTCACACAGCATTTGCATCTTTAAGTAATGGTGATTGTGAAAAATGCCTATTTTTGTTCATCAGAGTAAATTTCTATGACTGACTAGTTCAATAACAGATCTGACAGGGCCTTTGGTGACTGAGTTCCCTCAAGGCTCATGCAAATGTTGGCTTGATGGGCCCCTCCCCTCCTCATTATTTTGAAAGCCTATTTGGAAATTGCAAACTAACTCTATAACAGCAAATAACCTGGTTCAGCATGATCAGAATCTCATATTTCTTGTCTACCCAAATCTGCCCCTTAAAGAAGAGGGCACATTCGTCCAGCCCTGAGTTGATCAGAATTAAAGAAGGTTGTAAATGAATAAAGATATATTTGAAAGATCTTATTTCCCCCATTAATCTTGTAACAAAGCTTAATGAACAGTATTACCTCTACGCAGCCCTCACATATATATGCTTCTAATGTCACCTCATAAATGCTTTATGTGTTCTGGCTCCTGCCTTTCTTCAGATCCTCCTTAGCAAGTGTCTGATAAGTGCAAGTGCATCTTAACTATAACTCTTAAGTTCGTTGCTGAAGTTAATTTCGTCTTCACTTGGCTTTGAGTTTCTCTGGGGAGGGACTACCTCTGCTATTTCCTTTACAACTTTCCTGATAGCAAGATACATGTTTGCAGTTGGGACTCAGTGGATATTACCACCTGTTTGCCCTCAAAACTTTATTCACAAGAAGCAAAGAACTGATAAATAAGGTTGGTTGGAAGCATGGGCTGAAGCCAAATAGTGGAAGGCCTTATCTGCCCGGCAGATTCGGACTTGATGACGTTTTGTGAGCAGGGTGAGTGGAGCCACAGGAGATGTGCCAGAGGCAGCCAAGCTCAGGAGGCGGACGGGCCGTGGGGTTGGGGTGATGAACCAGGCAGTGCGCAGCTGCTGAAATTTAGGCAGGAAGAGTCAAAGGCCATAAACATAGAGTGTAAATATCACGGTGAAGGAAAGCCTTGATCATTGAAGTCTGAAGGAAGAGGTGAGATTCACAGAGTAGAAAGAAAACATTTGAGCAAAAAGAGAAAGGGAGAATATTCTAGTGTGCTAGAGACATTAATGGAATTTCAGCAATGAAAATGTTTTTGACAAAAAATTCATTTCTTCCTCGCCAGGCTGAATAGTTCTTATTTTCCTCCCTCCCTTCCTTCCTTGTCTCTCCTTCTCCTCTTCCTTCTTCAACACTGCCAACAAATCCTACATTTTATTTCCTCTGGTTTCATCCACTTCTCATTTCCATGCCCCCTGGTGTCTCAGTATGATTTTGTTGACTAGAAACTGCCTTCCTTTGTCCTATTCTTTCTGCAAAATACATTATCAGACCTTAAATGAGTGACACAGAGAAGCTGAAGAACTTCTTCCCTGGAGATTTTTTTCTCAGATAAATATGCGGAATCTTACTGGATTTTTAAAGACTCCTTTTTGTTCCGTGATTTCCCTGAACTCCCTTGACAGAGGTCAGGAAATTCTTTCAGGCTCTTCTATCTAAGATTTATGCCTATTAAATAATGGCTAAATCTCTGTAAATGTGACCTGGAGGGAAGTACGTGTTGCTTGCTTCCATCAGCATAACCTGCTTCTCTTGCCACACCTTCCTTCCCTGCTCTGTATGTGTGTGTGTTTGTGAGGACGGGAGATAGTTTGGTGAAGGTAGGGTCCCTGAGCCCAGAGATGGGAGGCAAGTGAAGTGTCATTTATCAAAAGTATTAGCATATAGGGCCAGAGGACTGAACACACTCTTGTGTGTCCTAGTCTAAATTGAGTCACCAAGCAAAAGGCTCCATTAAGAGAAAGTTTGATAAGAACCAAAAATAAGGGGGGCAAGGTGGTATCAGGAGAGTGGAGCTCTACGTACAGTGGATGCTGGTCTGAGCAGTTCCAGAAGAGTAATGCCAATATTGGAGTCATGCTTTAGGAGAGACCAGTGTGACTCAGTAAGGTGGCTAAATTTACCTAAAGGGTTGGAATGGAGTGGAATTGTCTTTCCTGGTTCAAAGTCACCGAATCAATGAAGCTTAGGAAAAGCACCTCTCCAAAATACATCGTTTTTCATCTGCAAAACAGGGGGAGAAAATATTCCTTGTTTTATAACTCATCAACTGCTCTAAATCTTTAATCAGCTTTATTCCAGGAAAGAGGGAACTGATTGAACTGTATGATTGTCAGAGACAGTATATTCTTGGCAAATTGAAGATATATAGCTTTACGGTTTAAAGTTCAGTATCTGGAATCAAACAAACCTGGGTTTGAATCTTTGTCTGATATTTATTAGCTTTATGAATTGGGAGAAGTTGCTTAAACTCTGTAAGCCTCTGTTTACAGAGATGAGAAAGAAATGAAAAATTGAATATTGTTCATGGGGCTCCCATTGCCAAGTTAAAGAGATAGAAGATAAATACACAGAAAAATAGAAGAAAAAGTGCAAATGAATATTTTAATAGATGAAATAATTTGCTATTAACTGAATTAGTAAAAGGAAAATAAGTGCTGTTGTTGTTATTATTGTTAACATTAAAAAAAAATTCTGGTTAAATTACCCACACTCATGGAAAATGGAGACAGAACACAAAAGTGTACACTGATGTTCCAAGAGTCCTCCTTTTTTTTTGAGGTACGTGGGCCTCTCACTGTTGTGGCCTCTCCCGTTGCGGAGCACAGGTTCTGGACGCGCAGGCTCAGCGGCTATGGCTCACGGGCCTAGTCGCTCCGCGGCATGTGGGATCTTCCCGGACCGGGGCACGAACCCGTGTCCCCTGCATCGGCAGGCGGACTCTCAACCACTGCACCACCAAGGAAGCCCCAAGAGTCCTTCTTTTATTGTTTACTTTCTGTTTCAGGAACTTCCTTTAGTCATTCTTTTAGAGTAAATCTATTGGTAGACAAATTCTCTTTGTTTTACTTCCTCTTATAATGTCTTGATTTCCTCTTCATTACTGAAGGATACTTTTGTTGGATGTAGAATTCTAGGTTGATGGGTGTTTACTTTCAGCACCTGAAAAATGTTGTGCCACTTCCTACAAGCCCTCATGGCTTCTGGTGAGAAATTATGTCATTTGAATTGTTTTTCTCCTGTAGGTAAGGCATCATTTGTCTCTTGCTGCTCTTAAGATTTTTTTCTTTGCCTTTGGTTTTCAGAAGTTTGACTATGACGTGTGTTATTGCAGAATTCTTTGAGTTTCTCTTTGGAGTTTGCTCAGTGTCTTGAATATGTATGCATTGTGCCAAATTTGGGAAACTTTCAGCCCTTATCTAAAAATGCTTTCTCAGCCCTGCTTTTTTCTCCTGTCCTGGAACTCCCATGACACAAATGTTAGCTCTTTTGTTGTAGTCCCCCGGTCTCTGTCCTTGTTTTTTTTTTTTTCTTTTTTTCCCCTAGTCCATTTTCTCTCTGTTGTTCAGATTGGGTTATTTCTATTGTTCTGTCTTCAAGTTTACTGATCTTTTTCTCCGTCCTCTCCATTCTCCTGTTGGGCTTATCCATTGAGTTCTTCTTTTCTTTTTTTGTTTATTGCATTTTTCAATTCTAAAATTTCCATTTGTTTCTAATTTATATCATCATTATAAAAACTACAACTTTCTATTGTTTTCATTTTTTTCAAGCATGTTCGTAATTGTTGAAGCTCTATGGCTGCTATAAAAACTTTGTCAGATAATTCCAACATCTGTGTTATCTCAGTGTTGGCGTCTGTTTATTGAATTTTTCTCCTTTAAGTTGAGATTTTGCTGCTTCTTGCATGACAAGTGACATTCAATTGTATCCTAGACATTTACAGTGTTATGTTATGACACTCTGGATCTTACTGAAATCTTCTGGTTTAGGAGACTTTATCTGACACTGTTCCAGAGGGGAAGTGGGTGGGAAGCTGCCTCTTCACTGCCAAGTGGTGGTAGATGTCTAGATTACCCACTTGGTCTCTATTGACACCCAGGGGACAGGGTGGGCGGGCGTAGTCCTATAAGTGATAGGTGGGCAGAGGATTCAGGCTCCACCTGTGATCTCTACTGACATTGTGAGGGAGGGGCATTGTTATGGTCAGGCTGGGATGAGATTCTTGACTCCACTAAGGGAGAAGGCGTGCCCAGCAAATCTATAATCCCCTCAGCCTTTGCTGACAGTGTTGGGAGTGGGGCTGCACATTTTTCTGTCGCCACTGGGGTGGTGTCAGCGGAGGCCATTTGTACTGCTACCCTCACTTTGTGGTAGCAAGGCACCTCTCCCCCATAGCACTGATGGTAGAGACCATGTGGGGAGCAGTAATGAGGCGCCTCTCTCCCTCAGGCCAAGGTGGTTGGGGTAGTGGCGGTTATAGTCTAAATGTTTTCTATCTTGCTTGGCTACTCCTTTCCTAGTCCTTTGGTTAGAGAGAATTGTCTCTTCTTGGGGCTTTTTTTCCTCCTCCTTGTGGGTGCCTGTTGGCACTTACAGGTGACTGCTTCTCTCACAAAAAGAAAGCCCAGGGAACTCACTTCAGTGTCTTTCCCCAGGTCCTGTGCCGGTCTGCCTCCTCTCTACCTTTCAAAGTCTTCTTATGTTTACTTTATATATAGTGACTAGAGTTTTAATTGAACTCCTTCTGTGCCTATCTTTGAGCCATAATTCATAACTAGTGAATATATAAATTGGTTCTGACTTTTTGTATTATAAATGATTCTTCAGTGAACATCTTTATGTCTAAAACCTTAGGATAGATTATTAGGAAAGGAAATACTGACCAGAATTATGTGAACATATTTAAAATTTTTGATATATTTGCCAAATTGTTTTCCAGAAGGAACATACCCACATGTACTTTTACTAGCAATGTGTAAAAGTACTCATTTTAAAAGATACCCTAGCCAACGTTAAAATTTTCCTAATTTTAAAGGTGCAAATTGGTATGAGAGTTAAATTTCTTCCATGGTTTTGAAAGATATGAAGGACTAGTGTGATTTATTATAAAATAATCCACCAAAGAAAAGGTATAACAATAATATCACTTTTCTGAATGCTTAAAAAGTGCCAGGCATGCTCTTGAACCTTTAACATTTTATTCTCATAACAACTTAATGAGGTTAGTATTATGATCTTCTTTTTTATGAGACTTGGAGACTGGAGGTAATTTGCCTAGGTCACATAATTAATAAGTGGTAGAATTGAAATTTAATCCAGCATTCTCCAGCTCCAAATCCCTCGCATGGATTCACTGTGGGCAGCAATAGTGAGCTGATTTGCTTAAATGATTCACAGGCTCATTCGTTGTCAGAAATGAAGGGCAGCCTTAGAACATTTCCTCGTTCAGTATCAGCAGATGGCATACAGGAAAAACCATTCAATCTACTGATTCCAATTTCAATATACAACTATTAATAAGTGGTGATGGAGAGAATCAGTCAAGTATGCCAAATCTTCACCTTAGTTGCAGGCTATTAAAAACCTTCAAATCAATATCTAGTTGTAAAACATGTGAATGATTTCTTTTGTGAGAACTGCTTTCTGTAAAAAGTGATCAGATCTGGCAGAAAACAAGCTGAGTTCTGTCAAATTGGGGTTTGGATGTGACTAATGCTTCAGTATTCTCAGGGATTAAAAAAAAGATCTTTTGCTTTTTAAAAATTTTTACTCAAACCCTTTAAGATGGACTTTGATTACCATTAAAGCTCTACTCTGATGACAATGCTTCGAAATACTCAGCAGAATGAGCCAGCAAGATATTGCCTTTCCAATCGCATCTAATATAATGATTACAACTTGAATCAGAGCCAAGGGGATTATAACAATTGCACAGGGTCGAATGGCAGGAAAACCGAGTTTTATTCCTCACATTTAGACTGTCATTAGTGAAACCCTGTGGACAGTCTTGAGAGTTCGAAGAATGTCATAAATTACTGCAGGTGATCTTATGCAAAGTGGACAGAGGTACACAATTACTGTAAAAAGAATTTTTATCTAATAATTTGGAAGTCTTGTTTGAGAATATGTCTGTACACATAGATAAATTAGGCCTGAAAATTCCAGTTCAGCTAATTTACCACAGCTGATTAAGTTGACCCTAAATAGGAAGAGATCAATTATTTCCAGTTGCTGTTCGGTGGTATCATTTGAACAGCCCAGATTTTGCCTTTATGTCACTTGTTGAAAGGGGTGGTGTGTGGAAATGATAAGGCCTTGTTAGACATAAATCCGATTATAATAAAAATACTGGAATCCAACTTTAATGCCTGTTGTTACCCGCAATGGGATTTTGATAAAACACAAAGCCTATTATATCTAAAGTTTGAATATTATGTTAATCAGAATTCCTGCTGCTAATTTCTATTTTTATATTGAATTTTTGTTAATTAATGAACAGTGTGTTTATTTAGAGAAAAGACAATATCTTATTAAATAGCTTTTTCATACAAACACAAAGGAAAGATTATATGACAATCAACATGCAAACAGCATGTATGCACCTGTGAAAATGTTTGGGGGAATCTTTTGCCTGCAAAGTATTGAAACAGTGTTTGCTTATGCATATATTATATATAAAAATATAAATATATGTGTATATACATTTGTTTATTTGTTTGTTTGTTTATTCATTTATTTATATTGCTTGTTCTCTGTTACTCTGGAAACAATTCAACATTTTCTCCAGGTGAGGAAGCCTGTTATCTCCAATTCTTCATGAATTATTGAGAAAAATGATATGAGTAACACTTCAGTTGTCAACTCTATGCTACGATGACATACAATGCAATTTGTTGTGACCTTGAACTGAAGGTTAATTCAACCCTGATGAAATTTGTTGAAGATAAAATTAGGAAATATAGTCAAAGCATGAAAAATGCAAAGAATCTGATTAAGTTTTGCGTCCTCTAAAGAGATGAGATTTTATGTGTAGGAGCTAAAGTGATTTACATTCAATACATATGTGTTTGTTGCACTCGAAATTGTAAGTAAAGTATTTATTTTTGGAAAAATAAGGAATGTACAATTTGGAGAAATAATATATACAAATAAAATGACTCACAACATATTCAGTGGCAGAGCATACCTGTCCGTAGTTCACAATACTTGTGTACCGTTGGGATATATGTATATATATGTATATATATGTGTGTATATATACACATACTTTTAACTTTGGAAGATGAGAAAATTTGACACTGTGTTTTGTTATATGTATTTTAACCATTTTTGGAGAATCAAAATATTGGTGAGTATAGCTGTAGAAAAAAAATTTATTTCCATGCTATTGGGAAAATAAGTGAACTACTGGGAGAATATATTTACAACTTATATATTATATCACATTTAATATAAAAGAATACCTACAAATTAATACAAGGAAAAATAATCCCATTGAAAAATGGGCAAAATATATGAGGTAATCTGAAAAAAATTGAACCTCAACCGTAATCAACTGTAATGAATGAGATATGATATATTGCCCATTGAACTGGTCCCCAAAATGTCTAATATCCAGAGCTGGTTGGTGACAGTATAGGAACATGGTTGCTGTTGATAGAAGTATAAAATAGTATAGCTTTTTAGAAAACAATTTGACAGTATATAAAAAATGTAACTGTATATACCCTTTAATCTCACAATTGGACATAAAGAATTTATCCTATAGAAGTATTCATATACATGCAGTAAGTTATATGTATATGAGCTTCATTGCAACCTTGTTCATAATACCAAAAGGGGTGATGACTAAATGTTCATTTACAGGGTAATGATGATGACAAAAATTATGGTTTTATAGACTGCTATGAATTCATTAATCAGACAACTTTATATTAGGACCATACAATTTATTGTCCAAACTAGGCTACTTTTGATAGTAAAAAAGGGCACTGTTAATAGTTAATCCAGGAAAATAGGATAAACCCAGACAAATGTCCAAAACATAGTGTTAGGTAAGGAAAACAGAAAGAAAGAGAGGGAGGGAGGGAGGGAGGGAGGGAGAGAGAGAGAGAGAGAGAAAGAAAGAAAGAAAAAGAAAGAAAGAAAGAAAGGAAGGAAGAAAGGAGGGAGGGAGAGAGGGAGGAGGGAGGAGGGAGAAAGGAATATATATTTGAATCTTCCAATACTAAAACTCTGGATGTGCATATCTGTATAAATGCATAGAAAGAAGCATGGAAAAATACACGCTAAACTGCTAATATTTGTTAACTTCTGGGGAGGACCATGGAATTAAGAAGAGTGAAGGTAAACTTATTCTTTTAAGTGTATTTTTTTTTTACAGTGAGCAATCATTTGTAATTAAAAAATGAAATAGCAATAAAAACCTTCCAGAGATACGTTCGGTAGCTTACTTCTTTCTGCTCGTGGACGCCGCCGAGTAAGCATCGTTGACGTCTCCCCCCACCCTCCACTGCCGTTATGTCTAAGTCAGAGTCACCCAAAGAGCCCGAACAGCTGCGGAAGCTCTTCATCGGAGGTTTGAGCTTTGAAACAACCGATGAGAGTCTGAGGAGCCATTTTGAGCAGTGGGGAACGCTCACAGATTGTGTGGTAATGAGAGATCCAAACACCAAGCGCTCCAGAGGCTTCGGGTTTGTCACATATGCCACTGTGGAGGAGGTGGATGCGGCCATGAATGCAAGGCCACACAAGGTGGATGGAAGAGTTGTGGAACCAAAGAGGGCCGTCTCAAGAGAAGATTCTCAAAGACCTGGTGCCCACTTAACTGTGAAAAAGATTTTTGTTGGTGGCATTAAAGAAGACACTGAAGAACATCATCTAAGAGATTATTTTGAACAGTATGGGAAAATTGAAGTGATTGAAATCATGACTGACCGAGGCAGTGGCAAAAAGAGAGGCTTTGCTTTTGTAACCTTTGATGATCATGACTCTGTAGACAAGATTGTCATTCAGAAATACCACACTGTGAATGGCCACAACTGTGAAGTAAGGAAAGCCCTATCTAAGCAAGAGATGGCTAGTGCTTCATCCAGCCAAAGAGGTCGAAGTGGTTCTGGAAACTTTGGTGGTGGTCGTGGAGGTGGTTTTGGTGGGAATGACAACTTTGGTCGTGGAGGAAACTTCAGCGGTCGAGGTGGCTTTGGTGGCAGCCGCGGTGGTGGTGGATATGGTGGCAGTGGGGATGGCTATAATGGATTCGGTAATGATGGAAGCAATTTTGGAGGTGGTGGAAGCTACAACGATTTTGGCAGTTACAACAATCAGTCTTCAAATTTTGGACCCATGAAAGGAGGAAACTTTGGAGGCAGAAGTTCTGGCCCCTATGGTGGTGGAGGCCAATACTTTGCCAAACCCCGAAACCAAGGTGGCTATGGTGGTTCCAGCAGCAGCAGTAGCTATGGCAGTGGCAGAAGGTTTTGATTACTGCCAGGGAGGAGTGTGCTACCACAGGCTTAGCAACTCTTAAAACAAAATTCCAGTTCAAGCTCATGGCTAAAAGGACCATCCTTATGAGGACCTTTATCTGAGCCACTGTGCACTTCATTTTCACTGCCATGCAGTAGTCATTAGCTGCTGCGCAGCTTGAATTAATCATTCAGTTTTGTGAATGGACTTTTTAAAAATAAAATGCATTTAACTTGGTTTTAATTTTCTAAAAAAAAAAAAAAAAAAAAAAAAAAAAAAAAACCTTCCAAAAATTGACTATTAAAAAAACCCCAGTTTTGTATGCATCACCCAATAATTTGGTTTTGTTAATTGTGAGGACTGCTTTGGCTGATATGGTCACCTCCAGGTGAAGATCCTACAATGTCTAAGTACAAAGCTGAAGGCAGTGGAATCACTTTCAACAAAGACCTTCCTTAGTAGTAATGAACAGTGAGTGTTTTGTTGCTCTCAGATAGAATAGAAAGGTACAATTATGAATAAGCACAAATTTTATATTATGTTAAAGAATTTAACATAGTTTTTTTTGTCTGTGGTACGCGGGCCTCTCACTGTTGTGGCCTCTCCCGTTGCGGAGCACAGGCTCTGGACGCGCAGGCTCAGCGGCCACGGCTCACGGGCCCAGCCGCTCCGCGGCATGTGGGATCTTCCCCGACCGGGGCACGAACCCACGTCCCCTGCATCAGCAGGCGGACTCTCAACCACTGCGCCACCAGGGAAGCCCTAACATAGTTTTATAGTCATTAAATGCCAGGTGAAAACTGTTTATAACTTAATTATTCTTATGATCCAAGTTCTAATTATAGTGCCTTATATGAACTTCTGTGTTGATGGAAACAGTTCAGACATATCTGACTTTGCTAGTGACTTCCTGATGGAAAAAACAATAACTAACTGCAGGGTTCTTTCCATAGTAATGATTTTGCTGGTCAATCCGTTAGGTCTTTGGAACACCACAATTGACAGTTATGCTGGACTAGAAGTTTATTCATTCAGTCTTTTACCATGTGCCTGGTACTGTTTTAGGTACTGGAGGTACAGAAAAACATTAAAAATCCCTGCCCACGAGGAACTTATTTTCTAGCTGTGGGAAAGTGGGAGACAGATACTAAACAGTAAGTAAAATAAAAGTCTATTAGATTGTGGTGAGTGTTATGGGAAATGTAAATTGAACAGAGTGCTGAGTGGGAGGTATATTTTATTTTTAAATAAAATGATAAAGAAAGGAAAATATCTGAAGGAGGTGAGGGAGCAAGCCAGGAGGATAACTGGGAAACAAGAGGAGCAAGTGCTCAATGTGCAAGCGTACCTGGAGACTTAGGAACAGCGAGAAGGCCAGCATGTCTGCCCCAAAATGGGGGTGGGGAGGGCTTCCCTGGTGGCTCAGTGTTTAAGAATCCGCCTGTCAATACAGGGGACACGGGTTCAAGCCCTGGTCCAGGAAGATCCCACATGCTGCGGAGCAACTAAGCCCGCGAGTCACAACTACTAAGCCTGCGTGCCACAACTACTGAAGCCTGCGTGCCTAGAGCCCGTGCTCCGCAACAAGAGAAGCCGCTGCAATGAGAAGCCTGCGCACCGCTAGGAAGAGCAGCCCCTGCTTGCTGCAACTAGAGAAAGCCCGCCCACAGCAACACAGCCAAAAATAAATTAAAAAAAAAAAAAATGAGGGCAGGGAACGGACTTGAAGAACTGAGGTCAGAGAGGCGACAGCCTGCTCTTGTAGGGCCTTGTGGGTCATTATAAAGACTGACTTTTAACAGAGCAAGGTAGAAAGACACTGAAAGATCTTAAGTGAGAGTGAGATGATTTAACTTACATTTTAACAGGATCACTGTTCAAGCTCTTTCTTCTATCAACTGCTTTCATCCATTTAAGAAGCCAACTCTCTAGGGTTCTGATTGGTTATTAAATTCTTTTATAGCATGTACTTACAGGGAAGAGTAGATAAAAGGTATGTTTAAAAATGTACTTATATTTAGTTCTTAATCTCAAATAGCCACAAATGAAAATAACATTAGACAATTTTATCCAGTGCACGGAACAAGAAAGTGAAAAGGTTTTACTTACATATACTTAGATTCTAAGGAGAAATTCAAAACGATAGGCATGTTGTATAGAAATTAAGAGACATCAAATCTCTTAAATCCATCTTTATTTGTTTATTTATTTTTTCATCTCTATTGCCTCAGCCTTGGTTCAGGACAACATTTCTTCCCTGGAAGTTTGTGGTAATCTCTTCCTAACTGGTTAGGGTACTTTAAACTTCCCTTCTGTCGATGCCATAGTTCAGATATCATTTCTTTTCTAATGTACTATAATGGCTTCTCCTAACCTGTTTTTCTGCCTGCATTCTTGCTCTGCCTTCAGTACTTTCAATTGTGTCATCACAGAACTTTTTCTGTTATGGAAATGTTATTCTCAACTAAAAATTTTCAATGGTTATATAGAGGGTTCAGGTTAAAGCTGAACTCCTTAGGATGGCAGAGAGGCTTAATGTCTAGTCTCACACTATCAATGTTATCTTTAAAGAACTACTTAAAGCTTCCTGCATGTGCTATGGTTTACCTTGATTCCATGCCTTTTCACATGCTACTTCCTTGGTTCACTTCTACTTGTCATTCAAGACTCAGGCCATGTGCTGCCTCTTTTCGGGAAGTCAGGGTTACCTGCCTTTCCTATAGGCAACCACAGTACATTTTGTAAATATTATAACCGTTGGTTTATTCCATTGGTTTATATACTATTTGAGGGGAGAGTCTAAGTATTATTTGCCTTTGTATTTCCAAGACCTAACATGTAGCAGATGGTAAATACATGATCTCTGCAGGAGATAAAGTACCATGAAGAAAGTAAAGAGGGAAGATTGGTATGTAACTTAAACATGACCTCTGTCCTGGATTATAAAGAGAAATGCAATAGAGATGCCAACAGTTGACTGAAGTTATATGAGGCAAAAGAAACTGGGTCAGCACTGTTCCTTGCCCAGAGTTCATTAGCTACTTAAAATAAATCAGAATATTGAAGCAGAACTTGCAAGTTATAGCTGCCTTTACTATTACTGTCATTGGTGTTTCAAATGAAGATTTTTACAATTCATACATACATCTGTTAGATCTACATTTTAATGTAATTTTTTTCCTTAAAATTCCGAAGAATATGAAGGCATCACAGTGGCCTCTTGATAGATTAGACTAGAGGAAGAATTGCTCCCCTAATAGCTGTTGCTACATTGATTGAAGATCTTTCAGTAGATTTGCAAAGGAGATATGGGAAAGTACTTCTTGTGATAGTCAAAGTCTGTGACAGTTAAGTGGAGTTGGGGATAGATAACAGAATGCATTTATTTAATTTAACAAATATCTGACCAGCTGCAATGGGCCAGGTGCTGACCTACGTACTAGAGATACAATTTTAAACTAAAAACAATGCTACCCTCATGTAACTTGTATTAGAATGTCTTTTCTAATTTCCATTCTGTAATTGAGTATGGGGGTAGAAATTGTGTGAGACCAAAACATTCAACAGGTCTGGTTTGCCCTTGAAAATGGAGGAGAAGTGGAAGGAATCTAAAAGCTTAGCTTTCTGTCATACCCCTGGCAATTCTGTAGAGTCGGAACTGAACAAAAGGAAAAGAAAGATATGGGAACAGCAAGGAACATTGTTGATTTACAATGTTTCAGGTGTACAGCAGAGTGATTCAGTTCACATATATATATATATATATATATATTACTATTTTTCAGATTCTTTTCTATTATAGGTTATTACAAGGTATTTAATATAATTCCCTGTGCTATACAGTTAAGTCCTTGTTGGTTATCTATTTTACGTATAGTAATGTGTATATGTTAATCCCAAATTCCCAATTATCCCTCCCCCCTTCCCCTTTGGTAACCATAAGTTTGTTTTCTATATCTGTGAGTCTATTTCTGTTCTGTAAATAAGTTCATTTGTATCATTTTTTAGATTCCACATATAAGTGATATATGGTATTTGTCTTTCTCTGTCTTCATTTACTATGATAATCTCTAGGTCCATCCATGTTGCTGCAAATGACATTATTTCATTCTTTTTTAAGGTTGAGTAATATTCCAGTGTGTGTGTGTATTTTTATATATATATATATATCACATCTTCTTTATCCATTCATCTGTTGATGGGCATTTAGGTTGCTTCCACGTCTTGGCTATTGTAAATAGTGCTGCTATGAACAGTGGGGTGCATGTATCTTTTCAAATTATAATTTTCTCCAGATATATGCCCAGGAGTGGGATTGCTGGGTCGTATGGTAGTTCTATTTGTAGTTTTTTAAGGAGCCTCCATACTGGTCTCCATAGCGGCTGCACGAATTTACATTCCTAACAACAGTGTAGGAGCGTTCCGTTTTCTCCACACCTCTCCAGCATTTATTATTTGTAGACTTCTTCATGATGGCCATTCTGACCGGTGTGAAGTGGTACTTTGTTGTAGTTTTGATTTGCATTTTTCTAATAATTAGTGATGTTGAGCATCTTTTCATGTGCCTGTTGGGCCATCCGTATGCTCCCACATATTTTGTAACATACTTTTATGTAATACTTACCAATTAAAATTATAGATACTATGGACATACAGTAATAAATTACTATAAACTTTAATAAGTTAAATTTTAACAACTCAGCCCCTGGCTACTAAACAAATATTTGTTGGGTAAATTAATGAATTAATTAACAAATCTGGCAAGTTGTTCATTCTTGAACAGAAAAAAGACACTAGCAAAAGAAGAGGGAAACATCTTTAGGGACTGAATTTTTAGGCAGGAAACTAGTGAAGTGTAAGTCATGTTTCCATTGTTTCTTTTTCATTGGAGTAGGACATGTGAAAGATAAAGGAATCTCTGGGAAGGGAACTACTGGCAATGCAGTTAGTATTGATGAAATGGGCTTAGATACCTGTATCATGACTTAATATCCTGCAAAGATAGGCTCTTGGCTAGAGTGAGATGCATATTGCAAAATGGGGAAGAACAAACATGTTTTCCCAGAGGTTAGCCGACCTGTTCAAGGAGGTTCTACATTGAAAATGCAGAGAAAGCAAAATAAATTCCCAGATAAAGCCATGATGCTGATTTCTTTGGAGGAGAAAAGATAGGAATGGAAAGAAAAACAAGACTGAGGGAGCTTCTCAGTGATTCACATGAGAAAATAATTTAAAAAGACTGAAAATATTACTTAGAAATTCAAATACCAAAACACATGTAAAGCACATGGATTGTAAATAAAATGAATGCACGTTGCAAAATGTAGACACATATGGGAAGTACTAAGACTTGTTGGAAATATTTTTATGAAAGTTTATCTCATGCACCAAATAAATAATTACTAAAAATCTGATAGGAGGGAATGTATAATAGTATGATATGTCAAGAAAATACACCTTTAAGGATATCCACAAAATATATACCTTACAGGTGGATGAAAGAGGCAGAAGTGATGTTGAACTGACTTTACCGAGGAAACAGATGATGTGTTCTTGATGTATTTTACAAAACTGGCAGACAATCAAGATATAGTAGTAATGGGGATATAATCTGGCCATATGCTGGAAGCCTTAGTCAGCCAAATACAGAGCATCTGACAAGTTCTTGACTTGCTTGATGAAAATTCTGACTCCCAGAGAGTGAAGGAAAATGTCAAAACATCCTTGAAGTGGCAGAGCCAGTATGCTAACATTTTGTATTTTTATAAAAAGGAAAAGAAAATGTATATGATTATGTGTTGGATGCATTTTAATACTTTTTTTAAAAACCTCTATAGGGACACAGGAGGAACTGGTAACATTAGCTGCCTCTGGGAAAGAGGGCTGGTGGCTGGGGAACAGGGATAGCAGAGATACTTTTAACATTTTTTTTTTTTTTACTTTAGAAATTTTGAAGTGTGCAATTCTATTGCTTATTCCAAAGGTAAGTTAAAATGATCAAAGACACCCCCTAAAAAGAAAAAGTTCCAAATTAACATTTATGCCGGGTAACAGGGAAGGACCCTTTTAAGATAAAACATAACATTTTGCGTAGCTTTTATTAAACCATTTATATTGTATTGCAGTCATATAATATGAGTAAACCTCTTAAGCAATTTACCAGATTAACCAGAGAATTCCCTGCTGTCTGGAAAATATACTATTTGATACTGAAGGCGCACTGGATGCTCCCAGCTGGGGGTCTCCCTTTCTTGTACTCATGCTTTTGCCTCTCTCCAAGTGGAGTGTGTGCTTAACAAGACTCAGTTGTGTGTGTATTCAAACCTGATTATGTCCATTATACTTGATATTTTAAAACATGTAATTTAATTAAATACTAAACTGATGAGATTTTAAGTGTGGAGTGAAAGAGTTATTATTTCTTGCAAACTTATTTGAATGCTTTCGAAAGACTATAAAAATAAGATGTTAAAACAAGTGCTGTCAGGATAGATTTTGAACAAGACAACTGTAAAAGACTGGGAAAAGAATCACAAAAGTCTACATGATTTTAGGACTCCAATACTTCTACAGTGTTGTTACATTTTTACTCTATTTTAAATAAACTGAAAATAGAAATGATAGATGATGTGTTATGGCTCCACAAAAAAGACAATACAAAATTCCAATCAGCAATCGACCCAAAGGACTTGACCCTCTGTGTTTAAGTTGGATGAGTGAATGTATATTTAAAGGTCTAAGTTTAAAATATACACTTCAGTTTTTTATGTGTTATGATTCTCCACTTTAATAGTTTCTGTTTAGCCCACTGACCACAGACCTTATCCTGTGTTGGCTTAAGTACCTGACTCTTCCACAGAACTCTTAACTTTAGAAGAGGGGCCATATCTTGTTCATCTTTGTAACCCTTGTATATCATATGGATCTTAGAACACAGCAGATGGTCAGTAAATGTTTTGTTAAATAATTACTGTGCCAACAGAGTTGAAAGTGGCATATGTTTTTGCTTAGTCCTGATACTGGGGAGTCACCAGGTCTCTCAACAAAACTTGAGAAGAGTAGAGTAAACAGCCCTGGGGAAAAACTAAATTCAGGAGCTGAGTTAAGAGAAAGAATAACCAGGTTAATGGAAGGAGCTGGACAATCTCATCTTTGATCACTGTAAGAACTAAAATATGAAGAAAATTTAGAGTCAAAGCCAACAGAAAAGGACAAAGAAACAAGAGGAAAAAAATCAATATATTAGGAGTTCCGAAGCAAGAGTAAATTCATTTGAAATGTTATGGCCATATGCTTCTCAACATTCCTCTACTGACCTTCAAGATGAAATACTCAGAGTGAGCTTTCAACAGATGAAATTCTGGAAACTGTTAAGCTAGACCTAATTCTATAGGAGTTTGTCGGTAAGGGGAAATGAAAGTTTTCTTGGGAGAAAATAACTCAGTCATTTTAGAGTTTGTGATAACCAGGGAGGGGGAAACTTTTCTTAGATGCACATAATAGACCAGAATTTCCCAAAGTGTGTTCCATGGAACATGAGATTGCAATATTCTCTGTACTGCACAGAGTACATTTTCTTATTTATTTATTTGTTCTCTATTCTCTGTCTCTCCTTCTGGAATGTAATCTCCACAAGAGAACTGGCTCTTCTGGCCTGCCTTGCTTACTGCCACAGGCCCACAGATTTAAATAGTGCCTGGCACATATTAAGTGCCTCAGGAATATTTATTAAATGAAGGGCCAGGGAACAGCATGGAGAGGCAGGAACCCAGACAGCCCCAGAGACAGCAGGGACAGAGTTGCACCAATAGGATCACAGGTGAAGGTCATTGTGAAGCAGAAAGAGGCATCAATTACCCAAACCTCCACCACCAAATGGGACATTTTATTTATAAACTGAAAATAAACGGAGCTCCTTTTTTGCCCTCTACAAGGCACCGCAGTAGAGACGCAAGGTTCAAGGCATAGATGCCTGGGAGACTGGTGGTAACCTTGTTAGAAATAGAGAAGACATATCTCTATGGAAGGTGAAAAGGCTCATTAATTACTTTTATAGAAATTGTTATCTGCTTAGTTTATAGGAAAAAAAAGTTCATTAGCTGGTGAACATAGTTTCAATAATTTAAAAATACAATTTATGAGACTGTTTCATAGTAACTGTAGGAGACACTTTATCATTCCTCTCTAAATCACTCAAACGAAAAGACGGACTCATTATGCAATCATCTAAGTACTCTTAATTAAAGAGATAATGTTCATACCATAATCTTTTAAAAAAATGACTAAGTTGTGAAACTTAAGGACAAAAGAAAGAAAAGAGTACTTCCTGCCTTTGCATATATAATTCCACAGAAAGCAGTGGCTCTCAACGGTGCTAGTATCGAGAATTTTAAGGAACAAACCGATGGCAAGTCACACCCCAGAATTTCTGGGGGTGGGACCCCAGCCTCAGAAATTTTTAACATGCTCTCTGGGTGAGTCTAATGTGCAGCTGGGCTGAGGACAATGAAAGCAAGAGATGTGATGGAGGGGAGTACCGGAGACTGTCTTTTATGAGAGTAAATCTGAACTGTAGTGGGAAGTTGGAACTTAAATCCACATCCACAGTTTCAAATCTGAATGCTCTAAATATGATATTTTATGTGGAACTCTTTAACTTCTCATAATATTAGATTTTTTTTTCCATTAAGGATTTGATATACTGATCTGGAAGTAAACCCTTCAGAATGACTAAGAACTGATCATTAGAGACAGAATGTCATCACACACTGGAAATGGTGACTATATAGCCAATCAGATTTTTTAATCTTTTTGAGGTAAAGATTGTGAGCTGCTGAAATAGTTTATTAATAGAGTTTATTCATAGAAAATTATTAATTTTAATTTATTAAAATTATTTCTCTACAAATACTTGAAATTAAAGTCGTTATATATTTTGGGATGTTTAAATTGAACTCTGCCTAGTGAAAGGGAGACAGACCAGATGATTAGGGAAATTATTTTCAAACAAGAAAGCTTACTTATTTTATTTGTTAACCATGATTAAACTTTGCCGTAGGACTCTTGAAGTTGGTTCGGTGGTACGTGTGGTTCTGGTACTGCAACCACACGTTCCATTTTTAGGAAGATGGCTAACAGGCTGCCCAGTGTGGGTGTGGACAGATGCCCGTTCCCTGACTGCTGTGACAGTGTGGCTGACTCCAATAAAGGGACACTCCATTTCCTTCTTCTACTCCTCCCCTTCCCTGTCAGTCAGCTTCTCCAACATCACTGTCAGTCCACTGGGCTACTGTTCTATCCCTACTCTAGACTGAATACTTAATTATATGCCAGGAACATACAATACTGCTACAAGACGATACTATTATTATCTTCGCTTTCTAGATGAGGAAAGAGGGGCGTGGAAACGCAAGACAACTTCCCTAGTCACTCAGCTAGGTTGGTGAGTTGTAAAGCCAACCTTGGAGCTTAGGTCCGTCTGGCCCGGAAGCCCATCTCAAAAGCATTCTATTTGCTCTTTCATCCTTTCACTGTGGATGGATTCCCAGGTCACACTCTGAGCTGCTGCCCGCTGGAATCAGATCCTGTCTAGCCAGTCTGCAGAATGGAACATTTCTGCCCTTTCTTACTTCCCACTACCTGGATCAGTCACCCTGACCATGGATGCCACACCCAGGATATGTGGCATCTAAGAAGATCCCACCGAAGGAGAAAACTAGGGATACGCTGGAAAATCAAAGCATGCCCCGCTGCCCACGACCTGTAGTTTTGCTTGAAGAGTGAGTCCATCGGTACTTTAGTCTCTCTCAGCAACAATTTCCTCTTATTCCCCCGGAGAAGGGATCATGGTTGCTTTCTGGCTATTGCCATTAGATTTTCCCTCATGCAATGGAGCTAGACACTTCTGCTATGATTTCCCCCATTGGAAGGCCCCAAGAGCCTTCTCCATAATCAGTGGATCAGGTCTCCCTGCAATCTTTATAACCAAATATTAAAAAGATATATATTTAAAAGCAAATGATGGCTGTTACCATTGCTTCCCTAAAAGTATTACAGTTCCATGAAAAGGAGGTGGCTGGCTTTTATCCAGCATTACAAATATTTCAAATTAGAACCATTGACTTATTGAATGCCTTTGCATAATTTACCCTAAGAAGCAAAAATTCACCCACTCAGAACCTGGTTAACTGCCAGGAGAAATAAATGTCATGCTCTTTAAAAAAAGAAAGAAAGAGGGGAAAAAAAATGTTAATTGTTGTTTATGCTGATAAGCATGGTAAATTAGTCCCCTAATGGCATAAAGGTATCCAGTGTTGCTTAATCAACATAAAATTATTTGGAGGCTCAGAATATCTGGCTCTGTGAGTCACATTAGACTCCAATCTATTCTCATTTGCATCTGAAATGATACTGTTCACAAATGCAGTAGATCTTGTCTGAGGAGACCCACTTAGGTGAAGAGTTCTCTAAAGAACTTATTACCTTATAGTAAAAATATTTTGGATAAATCATGAAGATGATCAATTATATACAATTAAAATGCCTAGGGAAAGTACAAGTATGACTTTGAATCAGGGTGCTAAATTTGTTTTTGTTACCGACAATTTCAAATATTTTAAAAAGAAACTTACTCAGAAGGTCCAGTTGCCCCAAGTCAATTTTTAAAGAAGTGCTAAGCACATTAGACTCTAGCTGCCGAGTCTTGGGCCTTATACAAGCCTCTTTAGTTAATAATAATATAAGGATTTTATTGTAGGTAGGTAGATGCTATACGTAGATTCCATAAAGAAGATCCTTGAAGAGAATATGGTAACGAGTATACTAAACAGTGTTTATCCTTTGAAAAGCTTAGTAATAACGCAAGTTGAGAATGAGTAGGAAATTTACTGGGACTCAAATCTTAGAACTTGGAAAGTGAACAAGAGAATAATGTTTACTGATCTATTTGTTATATTAAATTCCATACTTGTTTTCTTAATGTTTCATCACTGCATGTAATGTACCATACTATGGAAAATATCAAGTCAATGCCATAAAGTAAACATTCTGGACTCAGCTGCATTAACAGCTGCACAAATAGATTGAATACTAGAGTGTGTTGTTTAGGGACTCAGGTTGATGGAATGCTATCAGGAGTTAGCACAGTGGACACCTGGTGTTTTGCTTGCTCAGTGTTCCTTCTTCTTAAATATAACACGTCTGTCCTTTTGGGGATCACCCCTCCACTCTGAGTCCACATGGTTCCAATCAGGTGACTATATACTTGACATCAGGGGTGGGGTACATGTTCCAGGCCTGGCCAATGAGAATTCAAATCCTCTTGGCCACTGGGATTGCTTCAGATTTGGCTACCTGACCCAAGTCAGGCCAATTAGAGTTCATCTCAGGGCTTCTGGAGCTGCCAGGAAAGATATGCACTGTTGCAACAATGGGGTTGCTGAATTCATGGGATGTAAAGATGAATGAAGCTAAGGGTAATTATTTTTAATGTTACACATAAAATATATGCCTGGAAATAAACCAAAAACGAAGAAGAGCTTAGACATGGAGAGAAGCAAATACCTGAGGATGTTTGAACACTTGGATTCTGTTCTACCCAAAGCCCTTGAATCTCCCAGATATGTGAGTCATCATTTTTGCTTCTGCTTCAGCTAACATGATAGTATGTTCCGTCCCTTACAAATAGGTTATCTTATTAATACACGTAATTCAGATAGTGGGAGCAATAAGTAGCTATTTTAGAAGTGTCAGAGAAACGTGATAATTAGGCAGAAATTTTAAAAGAAAAAAATGTATGCACATCAAATAGCACACAAAGCAAGAATATATTTTTATTAGACCATTTCAAAATTTAGATAGGATAATAGAATGTTAGGACTATAGAGATTACTCCTTTCAACTTTCTAATTTTAAATGTATAAGTATGTAAACTGAGGTCCAGAAGGAAACATCTAAAATGTTCGGTAAAGGTTATTGACAGATGCTCCCATGTGATTATAAAAATGGAAGTGAATATTGGACTGCTGAAGGTTCTTAAAAGATTTCAATTTCTCAAGAGCAACTGTGAATATTAGGAACCAAATCAATACTGTTTTTCATGCAGTTTAATCTAGCCTAAAAGAACCTCCAGAGTGAAATAGAATGTGATTACTAATTTAAAAAAAAAAAATTTTATTTATTTATTTTTTGGCTGCATTGGGTCTTCGTTGCTGTGCGCGGGCTTCTCATTGTGGTGGCTTCTCTTGTTGCAGAGCACAGGCTCTAGGCGTGCGGGCTTCAGTAGTTGTGGCAC
The DNA here is from genome assembly GCF_963455315.2 of Globicephala melas. Classification (NCBI taxonomy): domain Eukaryota; kingdom Metazoa; phylum Chordata; class Mammalia; order Artiodactyla; family Delphinidae; genus Globicephala; species Globicephala melas. The sequence goes on from NC_083323.1 coordinate 81,804,987, forward strand.
GTGGGCTCAGTAGTTGTGGCTTGTGGGCTCTAGAGAGCAAGCTCAGTAGTTGTGGTGCACAGGCTTAGTTGCTCCGTGACATGTGGGATCTTCCTGGACCGGGGTTGAACCCATGTCCCCTGCATTGGCAGGCAGATTCTTAACCACTGTGCCACCAAGGAAGCCCCATGATTACTAATTTAAAAAACAGTTAATTCTTTTTTCTTAAAAGTGTCTTTGCTCTTCCTTCAACTAGGAAATGTAGCTAAAATTTACAAACAGATATGCATCCAAATACATGAGTCTGTTTATATAATATTAAGATATTAATCTAGTTTGTTTACTCTTTAAAGAAATAATAAACACTAACCCTGTTGAAGTGGAACTTTGGTTAAAATTATAGTTAATCATAAATTAACTTTAATATCTAAGTAACTATCAGTATTTTCCCGTTACAAAGTTGATGTAGTCATGAGGAAAAATGGACATCATGGAGCCCAAACAGCTGGCTGACATAGATAGCTTTAACTCTTCCATAAACTGACTGTCGTGAAATGCTGACATCACAGCAGAGGATTTGAGGACACTGCATTTGTCTTTAAAAATTACACTTGGGAAAAATAAAACCCAGGTGATTGGTACTTTGAAATATGTTTTGTTATTTATTTTAGTCATTTACTAACTTATAATTGTGAATCTGAATGTTTGTGGAATTATGGGTTGGACTTTTTATGGGCAGATTTGAAAGGTTTCAAAACAGAAAAGGAACTATTCATCCCATCTTTGAAAAACAGCAAAACACAATGGAAATATTTCACACCATATGGAGATAATATATAAATATTGAGAGGATTGTGTCAATTCATTGTCAGTATAAACACAGGGCACACTTCCTACACTTTATCTTCTGTGAAAAATATACATACTAAAACAAAGCTAAGCCCATTGTTAGCTTTAATCATGAAAGGTAACAGGTTACAGCAAGTATGCTCTCCTGAAAAAATAATGTTATCAAGTCTCATTTAAAATAATCATTGAAAGCTCAAAAATTGAAAAAACACAACAAAGGCATGAACAGTGATCAGAAGAAAATATAAATAGACATTGAATGAAAAAGACTGAAGCCACTCAATTCATGTTGGAAACTCCATGATTAGCAGCATTTTGGGTATTGGTACATAGACCAGCGACTTGAGCTACTGTAATAATTCAGCAAATGATTGACCACATTCTGTGTTGTTAAAAAGTCATTAAAATTTTGCTCGGCTGATTACATGGTAATTATACAGAAACTGTGGCATGGAAGAGCTATTACTAATAAGCATTGAGAATATAACGTGAAAAAATACAACTAGAAGCAAACATGATTGTTTATATAATAAAAATGCTGGTAGTGTTTCCTCTGTTCAAAGGGTCAAATGAAAATCTTCAGAAATTATGTGGAACTCAACATGAAAACCAGCTCAAACATTAACATGTTGCTAGTCTGTAACAGGCCCCAGAGTAGAGCAGGTCTTTCACTGATGTTTTGGTCTCTACTGTTCCCTTAGGTATAGGGTTTAATAAACAACTTGCTTCAGATCACATCCTTCCTTAAAAAATCAAATAATATAGAAGTGAAAAATGTTAAAATGAAACTACTCCTTTATTCATGTGTGATTATTCTCAAAGATTTTTCTATATACATGCAAACATATCAGGGCCAGGACTAGGGTATGGTAAGTGAGGCATCTAGGGTCTAAAATTCACAGAGATACTGAGAATTTTGTGCCCTAGGCATATCACTCACCTCCCCATAGTCCTGGTCCCGAAACATGTGCAATTATATGTATACAATTTTATACAAATTTACGTACAATATATTTGAAATCAAAATGGGATCATTTTGATCCCATTGGGTGTAACGTGCTTGATTCACTCAGCAATATATGGCAAGCATCCTTCCTTGTGAGTATATATAGATCTGTATCATTTTTTCATATATCTGCATAATATGTTATAGTCTGAATGTAGTATAATTTATTAAATCCCTCCTCTGCTGATGGACACATATCGCTTCCAGTGTGGGAGTACTGCTAATAATATTACAATTTTATACACACAGTTTTGTGCAACTGTGTACTTCGGCAGGACAAATTATTGTCAGTAGAGCAATTGTGCATTCAACTAATGTTCACATTTTAAAGGTTTGTGGGTACTGACGACTTTCCCTCTAAACTGCAGCAATGTCAAATCAAACTTTCGGAGATGATGGAAATGTTCTCTGTGTTGTCCAGTATGGTAGCCACTAGTGACATGAGGCCATTGGTCACTTGAAATGTTGTTAGTGAAACTGAGGAACTGAATTTTAATTTTATTTCATTTTTTTAATGTATTTAATTTATTTGGCTGCATCTGGTCTTAGTTGCAGCACACGGTCTCTTCATTGTGGCACGCAGGCTTCTCTCTAGTTGTGGCATGTGGGCTCTAGAGCACGCCAGCTCAGCAGTTGTGGTGCGTGGGCTTAGTTGCCCCACGGCACATGGGATCTTAGTTCCCTGACCAGGGAGCGAACCGGCGTTCCCTGCATTGGAAGGTGGATTCTTAACCACTGGACTTCCAAGGAAGTCCCTTTATTTCACTTTAAATCTAAAATTTTCAATTGATTGTCTTTGATTTTCTTGGTTTATGACCACTGGCTAGGGCATCCATACAAACATTGAATAATAGGTGTGAATAAGCAGACTTTTCTTGTTCTGAGCTTTAATCAGAATTCTTCAAGAGTCACATCTTATGTGTGACATTTGTTGTTGGTTTCTGATAGGTTGTCTTCATCAGAGTAACAGAAAGTGCTAGTGGGCTACCCTCAAAGCCATTCTGTAACCTCTAACTATGGATGCTGGAAAGCCAGTTACTTACTTCCTCTGTTAAGGGGAAGTCTGCTAGCATCTTAAGAGAGAGATCATTTGAATCCTCTTAAGGGTTAGGTATCAGTGCGTGTGTGAGTGCAGAGCTTGTTGGCAGTTCTCCTTTTCCTACATCCAGTCTTGAAGCCTAGAGCTGTGGCAGCCCTCCTAATAATAAGCAACCAGCATGAGAATGAAGAGCTGACAGCTAAGCATGGTCAAAACACAAGGCTGGAATGAGCCTGAGTCCCGAGTTATATTTTTAGCTCACTGACCCAGTTCTGAGACTGTCTGCTTCTGAAATTCTTGTAAAATAAATACAAAAATGTTATTATAGCTTAAACCACCATTCACAGAGTTTTCTGTTACTTTCCACCAGAGCATTCTTAACCAGTACTTCAAGTTAAGAACACTTTTTTCTATTCCTAGTTTTATAAGTATTATTTTTTTAATATTTATTTTATTTTTATTTATTTATTTATTGGGTTGCGTCGGGTCTTAGTTGCGGCATCTTTTTGTTGTCATGCGTGGGCTCCAGAGCACCAGGCTCAGTAGTTGCGGTGCATGGGCTTACTTGCCCCGTGGCATGTGGGATCTTAGCTCCCCGACCAGGGATTGAACCTGCGTCCCCTGCATTGGAAGGCGGATTCTTAACCACTGGACCACCAGGGAAGTCCCTATAAGTATTATTAAAACCAGAAATGAATGTCATGATCAATCACATCTCTTTTCAAATATAAATTTCAAAGAACAACAGCAAATACTTAAATAATGCCAAATATGTGGAAGGCATTGTCCTAAGTTTTTACATTTATTAACTAATGTAATCTTTACAAAAACCCTATGGGGTAGATACTATTATTATCCATATTAAAAAATGAGGAAATTGAGACACAGAGAGGTTAGGTAAATTGCCTAAGGTCACATAGCTAATAAGTGACAGAGTCGGTATTTGAACCTATACAGTTTGGCTCCAGGATCCTGGATCTTAGTCTACCTCTAGCACTTATTATAGTATTGAAAAAATGATACATGGGCCACAGTATGTATTTCTCAATTCTATCATTATTTTATTATTAGTTGTCTTTATCATAGGAGTTACCAACAGAGCTATTTGACTGAACTAATGGCAAGTGAATATGAATTATTTTATATTTTTAATTGAATTATAATTAATATACATATTACATTAGTTTCAGGTATATTACATAGTGATTCAATATTTTTAAATATTATGAAATGATAATAATAAATCTAGTTCCTGTCTGTCACCAAAGTTGTTACAATATTATTGACTATATTCCCTCTACTATGCATTTCATCCCTGTGACTTATTTATTTTATAGCTGGAAGTTTGTACCTCTTAATCTCCTTCACCTATTTCATCTGTCCCTCAACCCCCTGCCCCTCTGGTAACCACCTGTTTGTTCTCTATATATGTGAGTCTGTTTTAGTTTTGTTTTGATTGTTCATCTGTTTTGCTTTTTAGATTCCACGTATAAGTGAAATTATACAGTATTTGTCTTTCTCTGTCTAACTTATTTCGCTTCACATAATACCCTCTAGGTCCATCCATATTGCTGCAAAGGGCGCAAGATTTTATCATTTTAATGACCGAGTAATATTCCATTGTATATATATACCACGTTTTTATCCATTCATCTATCAATGGACACTTACGTTGCTTCCATATCTTGGCTATTGTAAATAGTTCTTCAATGAACATAGGGGCACCTATATCTTTTCAAATTGTGTTTTCTTTCTTTAGATGAAAACCCAGTAGTGGAATTGCTGGACCATATGGTAGTTCTATTTTTAATTTTTTTTTAGGAATATTTATACGCTTTTCCATAGTGACTGCATCAATTTACATTCCTACAAACAGTGCATGAGAGGTCCCTTTTCTCCACATCCTCACTAACACTTGTTGTTTCTTGTCTTTTTGAGAATAGCCATCCTGATAGGTGGTATCTCATTGTGATTTTGATTTGCATTTCCCTGATGATTAGTGACACTGAGCACATTTTCATATGTCTGTTGGCCATCTATATATTTCCCTTGGAAAAATGTCTATTCAGGTCCTGTGCCCATTTTAAAATCAGGTTTTTTGTTTTTTTTGATATTGAGTTGTGTGAATCCTTTATATATTTTGGATATCAACCCCTTACTGGATATATCATTTGCAGATATTCTCCGGTTCAGTAGATTGCCTTCATTTTGGTTGCTGGTTTCCTTCCCTGTGTGAAACTTTTTAGTTTGGTGTAGTCCCATGTGCTTAATTTTGCTTTTGTTTCCCTTGCCTGAAGAGGCATATCCAAAAATATGTTGCTAAGACCACTGTCAAAGAGATTACTGCCTATAGTTTCTTCTAGAAGTTTTATGGTTTCAGGTCTCACATTTCAGTCTTTAATCCATTTTGAGTTTATTTTTGTATATGGTGTAAGAAAGGAGTCCAGTTTCATTTTTTTGAATGTAGCTGTCCAGTTTTCCCAACATCATTTATTGAAGAGACTGTCTTTTTCCCATTGGATATTCTTTCCTCCATTGTCATAAATTAATTGACCATATAAGTGTGGATTCATTTCTGAGCTCTCTATTCTGTTTCATTGATCCATGTGTCTGTTTTTGTGCCAGTTTCATAATGTTTTGATTATTGTAACTTTGTATTATAGTTCACAATCAGGGAATGTGGTATCTTCTTTCTTAAGATTGTTTTGGCTATTTGGGGTCCTTTGTGGACCCATACAAATTTTAGAGTTATTTGTTTTAGTTCTGTGAAAATGCCATTGGTATTTTGATAGGGATTGCATTGAATCTGTAGATTGCTTTGAGGAGTATGGACACTTTAACGATATTGTTTCTTCCAGTCCATGAGCACTTTTTTTTTTTCCCTGTTTATTTGTGTTGTCTTTAATTTCTTTCTTCAAAGTCTTCTAGTTTTCAGAGTATAGGTCTTTCACCTTCTTGGTTAAGTTAAATTCCTAGGAATTTTTTTTTTGGATGCAATTGTAAATGGGATTGTTTTCTTCATTTCTCTTTGTGATGGTTCATTATTAGTATATAGAAATGCAACAGATTTCTGTATATTATTTTTGTATCCTGCAACTTTACTGAATTCATTTATTAGTTCTAATAGTTTTTTGGTGGATATTTATTCAGTATTTTAATGTCAGTTACACAATTTGCTGTAAAAAGAGAGCAACA